>NC_069499.1:433363283-434095783 GCF_027579735.1 Bombina bombina | reverse complement strand
GAATAGAGACCTCTATTTGGTCTAAAAAAAAAGCTTGTAATACTGGCACTATGGAAGCCCCATTGAAAAATAGACTTTACGAAAATTGCGTAAGTTAATTTGCGGTACGGTCAAAAAAGTGCGAGGGACAGCTGTACCTACAAGACTAGTAATAGCAGTGGTAGTGAAAAAGCAGCGTTATGTGCCTTAACGCTGCTTTTTTACTCATAATGCAAAACTCGTAATCTAGCCGTTTATTTGCAAAAAGCAGAAATGTAAGCCACCAATAAGCAAGCGTCATCCAGGTGATGAACCAAAAATGGTCCAGCTCCTAAGTTTACATTTCTGCTTATTGAAAATAAAGATGGCAAGGGAATGAAGATAAATTGATTATAGGAGTAAATTAGAACGTTGCTTAAAATAGCATGCTCTATCTGAATCATGAAAGAAAAAATGTGGGTTTCATATCCCTTTAAAGAGGATTATAGAGAACAAGTAGATATGTGCACAAGCAAAAAATATCTAAAGGAAAAAACAGCAATCGTCTTTGTAACATTTTAACTGATAAACTTGAGATCTGTTGCATGCCTCCTGTTCCCCTTAACTGTTCTGCAAACAATTAGACCCAAGACCCCTCTCTATAGAGAAGTACTTATTTAGAGAAAAATTAAAGGTGCTACTGCAGAAAAATATGTAGAGCAACAAACAATACTAAACAGATTCAGTACTGTTTGAAAACCTCTATTTTCCAAACAGAGAAATGCACTTATATTCACCTACATGGAGTATAGATGTCAAAAGCTTTAGGAAGTAGCTAAAAACCCTTATACCTGATACATATTTGTACTTTTCTATTAAACAATTTATTTGATAAATGGGCAATTTGGCTGTCTGTGTGCTCTTATCAGGCATGTGTGACACATTCATGTTGTTGTCTAGTGAAAAATTTTATTATGGCTTAGACTTTTAGTGAGTCACATTCAAACAAGATAATCACAAATATGTACTTTCTTATTTAAAATGGTCCAAGCAAAGTACTATAATGCATTCTCTTCTTGGCCTATTAAAGGTAATTATACAAGCCTTTAAAAAATATTGACCTAGATTACGAGTGGAGTGCAATATTGTGCTTTAGCGAGTGCGATATTTGCGCACCACTCAGTAATACCAGCACACGTAAATGTGCGCTGGTATTACAAGTGAGGTGCAATGTGAACGCGACCTCATGTTTGCATTGCCTGGAAAACTTGCGCTCACAAGAGGGCTCTTCCCTAGGGTCAAATGGGAGCCTTGTTCTCATGCCGTCAAACACAGCAATCAACCAAGCGCAGCGCACAGGGGCAAATCATGCAGTATATACATATACTGTACATGTTTGTGTTTATATGTGTATATACACAGATTAACATAAATATATATGTATATAAGCATATACATCCAATCCGAAAGAAAGAGATGGAGAGCAGCCTTGAATAAAAGTCAAAACTTTATTTCCACAATTTAAAATTCTCCATGGAGGGACACATGGAGACTGATACAAAGAACATAAAAACACAGTATACACGTTTCGGCATAAGCCGTACTCACTACTGGTAAAAAAAATGCACACTGATGCTGATTTAAAAGGGGTGTACTAGACAGTGACACCCATTGGACAGGACCTGGACTGGCCCAACCAATCACAAAGTATCAGTCCTTGCTAGGGACTACCTGAGCAATCATACAAAGTTATACCATTGGTCACAAAATTACATTACATTACTGTATAATGCACATCTCCTATTCAGAAGACAATTATTTAGTTAAAGCAGTCTAGGCATAATAGCAAACATATTATAGATAAACCATATTAATTTACTAAGGGTAAATTCCCAGTATGAACCTAAACTCAGCGTTACATTATAATTATATATATGGATACAATGTATTACTATCTATTCTACTAAGGTAGTTTTGATGAATGCCTAGTTCTAATGGGGATCACACTAATTAAAGGTAAAGGGATAAATACATATGTAAATATGTGAAATTGAAATATAAAGTTAAATTAAATTTGCCAGAGGACATTGCATTTAAGAACTTTCGGAACGGTATACTGAATGAATGTTTTATAAGGCTAATGGTTTTATTGGTATCTTATAAAGTGAAACAGATTTCCTTATCAGGGATGATATACAAATCATACAGGTTGAGTGGAACAAACATAAAGATGAGATTGACTATCCCAGATTTGATGATATATTGAAGAAATCAGTGGCTAATATCAAACCTAATGTAATGAATGTGAAACATACTAAATATCTGAGAGACAAGGCATACTATGACTCTAATACAGTACATGTGTGGAACAAAACACAATGATTTCAAACACGCAGATACCATAATAGAAATAGAAGTTGTGGGAGGTCACGCAATAGAAATCAGGGATCAAGATCACCTAGTGGTAATAGAGTTATATTTTCAGATAATGACGTTGATTCAGGTGAGGAACGTAATCCCCCAGAATCTGAAAAGTCTGGCAACAGACCTGGTATTTTGAAACAGAATCAAGAAATAGCAACCTATGGTACCCACATTCAGGACATAGGTACACAATCAGTTATGAGACCCAAGGAAAAAGGGAAGTATTGTTCTACTTCTAGTCATACCTCCCAGGTAATGCCCTCTATCACTGGGGATGTGTTATCCTCTGCTAGTTTACATCCAGGTAGTGGTACCAGTCAGGTGGATAAGATTTTTTCTTTGACCCTGAGGAACCAAGAAGGGGGAGGGGCCACTATAGAACAACAGAATAGGTATCATCTCAGGGGGTCACCAAATACAAACCCCCAGCGTCACAAATTTATCAAATTTTGTTTTGAGTGCATCACAGGTTAAACTGTTGAGCTTGGGTTTGGGTTTTGTGCCCCTGACTGGATTTAATCCGTTTAAAACTATGCTAGACGTGAATCATTTAGTTTGTAATATCACACTTATAAAAACATTTCTCTAGTAATGATGAACAGCCTGCTACTGTTTTGGATGATACGGATGTTCATTATAATGTACTGAGAATAAATCTAAATACAAGCCTTTGTTTCCTTGAAACATGTGATGTTATTTCACTAGATAGACTAGCTAGTGAAACTATTGGTGATTCTTCACACTCCTATGTGGAGAAATTTGTGGTTTTCAAAAAACTGTCTACCTTATACCCGATCCACAGTAGGGGCCCCCTTGTCGAGAAGTTCTATAATAGAACAAATTCATGATGACTGACAATTTATTGAAGCTGGAGAGACAGGCTTTAAAGGAACTTCAAACTAATGATAATATTGTGATCAGAGCAGCCGACAAGGGGAGATCCGTGGTGGTGATAGATAGACAGGCTTACAGGGATAAGGCTTTATGCCAACTCACAGATACTACACAATATTCTGTTGTATCAGCTGACCCTACGAGGAAATATCAGACGGAATTGATGCACCTTCTGGATGATGGTCTTGAACAAGGGTTTTTGGATCGTTACACTTTTGATTATCTAAATGTTACTCACCCAGTCATTCCAGTATTTCACCACCTTCTGAAGGTGCACAAGTCCCTGCTGAATGTCAGCAACATAGGTTCCCTTTTTGAACGTGTATCTGAATGGTTTGATGCTATACTTTATCCTTTGGTAGAGACACTGCCTAGTTATCTTCATGATACCAAACATATACTGAGGGTAATGAATGACATGCATTAGGACTCTTCTTATTTTTGGTTGACAGTGGATGTCACTGCTTTATATTCTTCTATCCCGCATGCCAAGGGTCTACTGGAATCAGTACTCTGTCAAAACTCATACTAATTTGAGTCGAGATTTTCACAAATTTGTTGTTGATGTGACCAATTTTCTCCTATGCCATAATTACCTTGAGTATGAGGGTGTTTTTATCTCCAGGGGTATGGGACGGCTATCGGGACAAAATTTGCCCCTTCCTACACCAACCTTTACATGGGTTGGTGGGAGCTGTCCCACATCTTTGGGGATGTTAACTCCCTCTGAACTAACATTGTGTATTATGGGGAGATTTATTGATGATCTCCTATAGGTGCTCCTATAGAAGAAATAAATCTTTGGGCAATTATTTGTCCCCCACAGTCTTGCATAAAACCCCTACCACAAGTAGTTCATGGCTCACTAGCAAGGGAATGTTCAGATGTGGAAGTGGTAGGTGCAGGGCATGGGATTACATTGTAATTTCTGAAATGTTTACATCTGCTGTCACTGGTCGGTCGTTCGACATCAATTATTGCTTATATTGTACGTCAAATTTTGTGATTTATCTTACCTGCACATTGTGCAATATACAACATGTCGGACTCACGACCCGTGATATCAGATCCCGTATCCGGGAACATTTGTCCACCATAAATGTGGGGAAGTCCACTTCACCCATAGTTCAACATTTTGTCACTATGCATGACAAAAATGTGTCCAGCTTTAGGTGGTTAACAATTGACAAGGTCCACCCCCCCAGACGTGGTGGTGACAGACAGAAACTCCTGGAAAATGTGAGATGCTATGGATCTTTAAGTTATCCACTAAAGTTTCAGTTGGACTCAATGCAGAATACGATTTGATTAATTACTGGGAATAATCATATATTTTCTCTATCTTTTTTGACATCTAAAATTGGCCCATCAAATTGTGTATATAATTTTATATTTCTTTGATGCCATCCATTTACCCTTATTATTATATACCCCCATATCTGATTTTATTACATGTATCTTTAGAAGACCTCTGGCAAATTTAATTTAATTTTATATTTCAATTTCGCAGATTTACATATGTATTTATCCCTTTACATTTCATTAGTGCGATCCCCATTAGAACTAGGCATTCATCAACACTAGGCTCTTACCGTAGTAGAATAGATAGTAATACATTGCATCCATATATTTAATTATAATGTACCGCTGAGTTTAGGTTCATACTGTGAATTTATGCTTAGTAATTTAATATGGTTTATCTATGATATGTTTGCTATAAATAATTGTCTGCTGAATAGGAGATGTGCATTATACAGTAATGTAGTGTAATTTTGTGACCAATAATATAACTTTGTATGATTAAAAGGACTGATACTTTGTGATTGGTTGGGTCAGTCCAGGTCCTGTCCAATGGGTGTCTAGTACACCCCTTTTAAATAAGCATCAGTGTGCATTTTTTACCAGTAGTGAGTACGTCTTACCCCAAAACACGTATACTGTGTTCTTATGTTCTTTGTATCAGTGTGTCCCTCCATGGAGACTTTTAAATTGTGGAAATAAAGTTTTGACTTTTATTCAAGGCTGCTCTCCATCTCTTTCGGATTGGATGTCTTTTGCTTGATGTTTGAGCAGCCTTCCCTCATCTGTGATGAGTAAAATGGATACTTAGTTCACACTGTGAGCACAGTGATAATAAGAATCATAGAGGCACCAGCCAAGGCTAATTGATGATTCAGGTATTCCCATCAAAGGGCAGCTCTTCACTGGAACAATAAATCTGGATAATATAGGAAAAAAAGATAAAGGTGCTTCAATTGCGTATTATCTCAAGGGTATGATCCCTCCAACCACATTCAATGGCCCCAATAGGAAATATACTCACAATCTTCAAGCACTTATCACAAAGTGCACAATAATGTGGTCTGGGAGATTAGGAGCTTCCCAGCTGTCTCTCAAACAGAACAGTTATGTCCAAGGAACCCATAGTGCCAATTAACACCTGGCAGGATCCCAATATAATACACTTCAAAATGTAAAAGTGTTAAATTCAAACTTTATTAAAATATGCAGGATAGCACATTAAAAACAAGCTGAATGCGTTTCGCAAGGAACTCTTTCTTCCTCAAGCAGCATAAATGACATCACATTTGTACAAATATATATACACCATAAAATTAAACATACATTGGTTACAAAATTTCCATATAATTGGCATATATACAAGTATCGTCTGAACACAATAATAGTCACAGTGTATTACTAACAGCCACATTATAACGGATGTTTAAAACTGCCAATGAAAATAAGTGAAACATATAGGCTGTGGCATGTGTAGTACCGATCGTCGGATCACCCATGATGTCACACATCTCGCGATATTTTGAGAGCCTAAAGAACAACACGTGGTTATCCATATGTCACTGGTGCATTTTAATCAATTTTGAATTTAACACTTTTAAATTTTGAAGTGTATTATATTGGGATCCTGCCGGGTGTTAATTGGCACTGTGGGTTCCTTGGACATCACTGTTCTGTTTGAGAGCCAGCTGGGAAGCTCCTAATCTCACAGACTGCATTACTGTGTACTTTGTGATAAGTACTTGAAGCTTGTGAGTATATTTCCTATTGGGGCCATTGAATGTGGTTGGAGGGATCATACCCTTGAGATAATACGCCATTGGAGCACCTTTTTCTTTTCTTCCCTCATCTGTGCTTTTCATGACTTGAAGGCTCTGTTAAAGTTGATCACTTTACCTGCTTCAGATCAAAAAGATTGAAGTCTGGGGTATCACGTGACCTGTGCGGACCAGTAAAGGTGTAGAAGGAGGATCCAGCATCCACGCTGTATGACACAGAGGAGCCGTGACTTTGTATATATGTATTCATTCCTCCCTGTTCCTGCCATCTATCTGCAGAGGGGTCTAACCAGACGCACCATCACTGAGTTGATCAACCAGGAGGGTGCACTTATTATGTACAACAGGAATTATTGGATCGACAACAACGGAGCTATAGCTGCGAATGCCTGCAGTGTGGTTGAGTGAATCCATTCTTTTACTTTCAGCACGATCCTCTCAACAGGTAACTCTGATATATATGCATGTTGCGGGAATTAAGCAACTTTGTGAGCTATATGATAGCAACCTTTATTCAAGAGGGATATTGTGCAGCTAAGAAACTGTTGGGCCACTCACCCACATAGTGGGACTTCCATTTTCTGGGAACTGTCTAAGTACATGTTTGTAACAAGCCACACACAGTGTTTACTTAGCCCAGCAATCAATTGACTGGTTTTGTGTATAAGCATATACATACATATTTACAGAAAAAACACAGTTCCCCATTCACCTCTATAAAAAGGCACTTCCAGTGCTTTTTTTTTTCTTTAAAAAACCCACATCCCCTCATTTTAACCCCTTATAACTGCTTTAAAAAAAAGAAGCTCATATTTTTATTTCATTTGAAATAACTGTTCTCTTTATTTGGGGGCAATTGGGGCAACTTTTTGTAATTAACCAGAAATCAGACCTTGTTAATTGCGCTAAGCACAATGTGAAACCATGAGCTTGCGGGAGCATTAACCAGCCACTTGTAATGGCTGGTTATTTAAGGTGCTCCCGTAAAGGGCAGGCATTAAAATAGAGCTCCACTCATAATCTTGCCTATGTTTTAGAATTCCCATTGGAAAAGAAAATGAGCTGTAGCGGATCATGTCCGCCCAACATCTGTAAATGCAGACAATTAATCATTATTATTTTGTGTGAAATGCTTGTGCAATTCCGCCCCCTGCACAGGGGGTGTCAATCATCCCAATCGTATCCGATCAGGATGATTGCTATCCACCACCTCAGAGGTGGTGGATGAGTTAACTCTTGTTTAAAGTGATCTGGAAACTGCAGGGCTAGTTTGCAGCATCCGCTGCTTCATAAGTCTACCCCATTTAATCAATAAGACTATTTACCAGTAGATTGCAATGGCTTTTATTTACCTTCTGCATGATTTGGATGATAGCTATTTTGCCTACAACAGGAAGCATGTACCTATTATGCAGAGACATTTACTGCAGAGCCACATTTACCTTCATTCATTCATTGTCATGCATTTATATTCACAAAGAGGATGTAGTCTCTAATGAGACTTCAGTACATTTAAATTAAACTTTCTAGTAGATGCCAGACATCTTAAGAGGATAGTTGTAGACAGCTAATGAATGTTTACATGTCTGTGTTTTCACAACTTGTACATGTCAAAATGTTGACAGTGTGATGAGTTGCTACCGAATCAATACACATTTATAATGCTTTCTATGTAAACTACTACCTTACAATCTATTTAGAAAATAAATCATCCTTATTGCATGTGATCTTTTACAGAAAAAACAGAGAAACATTTGCAAATGTAATTGGAGGATTCATTTTTGATATTTTCAATATCCATTAAATTGAAAGAGCTGTTGCCCAGAAGAGCTAATTTTCCTGCCAGTAATTCCATATATCACCTCTGCTCGAGGATCCCTGCAAAGGGAATATAAAACCTGTATCCTTCCCTGTCATTGGTTTTGACTATGAAATATATTTATTTTCTTTACTCTTGAAAAAGTGAATTTCTTGTTAATTCTGAAAACTAGTGGCACACGTGGCCAAAAAATATACAATATTTAAACCTTAGTTAAAGGAAGATGAAAGATATATTTTCAATGGTTCATCTAAAATAGCATTAAAGCATATATTTGAGTTTTTGTTCTAAATGTAATTACACATACCTATACTTTTTCATTTTAATTCTATAGAAGCTTGTACGTATGTAACTGTTCATCAGGAAGTTGCCCTTTCGGCCAATGAGAATGTATAATTCATTTAGCAATATGCACTTTCTGCAAGTTTAAATCTTTCTTTAAAGGGACATGAAACCCACATTTTCTTTCACATAGAGCATGTAGTTTTATATGACTTTCCAATTTACTTCAATTATAAAATTTGCTTCATTCTCTTGGTGTTCTTTGTTGAATTAGAAGCATTGTACTACTTGGAGCTAGCTGAAAACTCTGGGTAAGCCAATGACAAAAGGCATGTATGTGGAGCCACCAATCAGCTGTTAGCTCCGAGTAGTGTATTGCTGTTCCTGAGCCTTCCTAGATATGCTTTTCAACAAATGATACACAAAGAACAAAGCAAATTAGATAATAGAAGTAAAATGGAAATGTGTTTAAAATTGTATGCTCTGCCTGAATCGTGATTTTTTTTGTTTTGTTTCACGCCCTTTAAACAATTATTACAAACACACTCTCTTTACAGGATATTTTTGATTGGCTATATTAACAGCCTCTCCAGCTTAATATTATTATAATAATGTTTTGCTGAAACAGAAATAGCAACAGCAAAATGTCACTGCTTTAATTTAGTTTCTTTGTCCTACAGGAAAATATAACTACAGCCTCATTAGGAAGGCGTTAAACTGGGGTTACAAACACATTATAATCCTGGAAATGGTGAACATTCATATTGCTGACATACGGAAATAACAACATCTACACAAAAGCAGTGAAATCTGTATTCCACCATGTGACACTTTTAAGCACCCAATTCAACCTCCACCCAGATTCCAACTCTCTAGCAAACCCTGTTTAACGCTTTGCCTGCATCTATCATGGATGCACAGAGGATGGGACAAGAAGCCCCCCATAAATAGGAGTAATTATCCACGTCAGTCACAATAAACTGCTGTTTTTGAAACAGAGTGTACTGATATGTACAAGAAGCAACTATTGCCTGTTTTACCACTGACATTAATATGTTTGCAGCATTTTATTTATATAGTTATTGCCCCAAATGGAAAAGCTTGTGGGGACCCCATAAAGCCTTACAGAGAAAAGGCAACTTTATAAATAACCTTTGTCTGGGGCCAGAACAACTTTATGGGGTCGATTTATGAAGCAGCGGATGCTGCTTCCGACCCACTCTGCTTAAGTTCCACCTTAACTCGTCCGCCACATCTGGCCGATTGGCCGCAAATCTACAGGGGGTGGTATCGCACCAGCAGTTCACAAGAACTGCTGGTGCAATGATAAATGCCGTCAGCATACGCTGTCGGCATTTATCGATGTGCGGCTGACATGATTCGCTATAGCGGATCATGTCTGTCCGCACCATGATAAATGTACCCCACTAACTGGATTACTCCAGCTTCCCCAGTGCCCTGTGTTAATGTTTTCTGTTTTTATGAAGACTTTCACTAAGGAATAAGGGATCTTTACTGAGAGTTTGTCAAGAATAATACTTGAGATTGTAAAGAGGCTGCAGACTGAAGATGTTTCAGAGACTTTTAATGAAGAAAAATTAGTTTCAAACATTTTTTTATTATTTTGCCTGTTTTTTGGGGTAACCAATAGGGTTTTGTCCTGTCTAAAATTACTCACTTTATGATCATCCCATACTAATTAACCATTTCCCAACTTGTTTTGCCCCCATTTTGCTCTCAACCCAGACTAATTCTAACAATATTATATTGTAGTTTTATTGTACAAACAAGTATATAGCTGCTGCTTTTCTGGCATGTTCATTTCAGTTTAGTAAAAAAAAAGGGTCACTACAAAACATTTTATAAACACTTTATAACCCACACAGAAACCTTTCAAAGCTGTCATCTAATATTTAAAATAGTTTCAATTTTATTCCCAATATAGTGCTAAGTGCTTTTCCAACAATCATCTATTTTACATGTTTACATCCTGTGCATCTATGTACTCTAATGCAAAACACAAGCAAGTACATTTCCTTTGCTTCTATTTACTCAAATGCAAACCCAAGGGAATATAATTAATTATATAATGTAGCTCTTAGAATTATACAACTGATTAAATTAACAGCAGGCAGGAACATTATTCTGTAACTTTCTGACTTGGGTCCATAATGCTTATGGAAAAACTGCAATACATAAAAAAATGTTGGTATTGTTTCACAGTCTAAAATGATTTTTTTATGCAGTTTGTTATACAATATAGTTTATTACTTGTATTTTAGTGTAACACCAATACAGTAGGTCAGTGTTTTTCAACTAGTGTGCCGTTAGAGATCCTCAGGTGTGCCGCGGCAGACTGACAACAGTGCGGGGATGTCCCTCTTTCAAATTTTGAAATATTGGGAGGTATGTGACAGGCTCATCAGGCATCATTTACAACCATGACATTGACATTAATTCACAGACAATCATTATGAATATATGTGAATATATGTCATGTATAGTTTGTAGGAGGCATGGCATGACAGCACAGCACAGTGTGTGTGTGTATATAAATATATATATATATATATGTATATATATATATATATACTGTATATATATATATATATATATATATATATATATATATATATATATCCTGTATTAGGCTACAATGTGTGATTTTGTAAAATTTTGGGATTGTGGTGTGCCACAGGATTTTTTAATGTAAAAAAGTGTGCCACGGCAAAAAAAAGGGTTAAAAATCACTGCAGTAGGTCACTAGTAACCATTTTTTCATAACATAAATTACCTTTAATTTAATTTCTTTAAAACAATGTTTTATATATATATATATATATGTATATATATGTAGTAAGTTAAACAGATTGAAATCCTATGATTCGAATGTGACTAGTACTTTTGTTTATGAATAGCTTTTCTTAAATTATGTTTACTTTTATATTAAAGCTGGAATTAAAATACATTAGGTGCAAAAAAAGAACATTTTATTTCTGCAGTGTATAACTATGTTTTTAACCTGTTCAAAGGGGTTAAAGTCAGCTCAAGAATTGCAATGTAGTACTGGGACATAGCTGAACACATCTGGTGATGACAAGAAGCCACCAATCATCAGCTAGACTCCATTATTGCTTTTAAACAAAGGATACCAAAAGAACAAAGTAAATGTATTAATAGAAGTTAATTAAAATTGAATGTAATGTTCTATCCGAACCAAATAGTTTGATTTAAAGATACAGGGCTAGTTGTTAGCACAGTTCGCGATAAGCAATATAGTAACAGCAGTAACTTGCATATTATAAGCTGAAATTAAATGGGTGCTCTTGAGAGCAAACAAAATTTGCGCTCATTGTGTTAGTGCGAGTGAAGACAACACGTAAAGTGTAACGGTTAAAAAAATGTGCACCAAACACATGAAAAATAAATTAGATCAAAGTGTTTCACTCATATATACAGTTTCTAATAACAAATACTCATATAAATATTAAAACAAAAAATTATAAGGGTTAAAAGGAATGTGGTATATGATAAGGGCTGTAACACACACACATACATATATATATATATATATATATATATATATATATATATATATATATATATATGTGTGTGTCTAAATGTGTGTATGTTTATATATATATATATATATATATATAGATAGATAGATAGATAGATAGATAGATAGATAGATATTTGTATGTGTGTGTGCATGTGTGTTTACATGTATATTTATGTGTTTATAAAAGTATATACATACATACATATACACATATATACACATGTAACTACATATTTATACACACATATTTTGCATTCCAATGTTCTTCACTTAGAAGAAAATGTTCTTAGCATTTTTAAGTATATATTGCTATATTTATCTGTAGAAATATAGGTATAGATATAAATTTTACAAAAAAATCATCAAATATACAGTATATAGAAATTTATATTTGAAATTAAAATTAAAAAATATATGTGAAGAACATTGGAATGTAAAATATTTATGACAATTCAAAAAATTCAATTTGTGGAACGTGACATACCCAATAAGTGTAAAATCAAAAAATAATTCAACACATGAAATCATTTTTTTAATCTGCAGTAAATATTTAAAGGCACATGAAACCCAAAACATTTATTTCACAATTTAGACAGAGCATATCATTTTAAACAACTTTCCAATTTACTTCTATTATTTAATTTGCTTGCTTCTCTTGTCATCTTTTCTTGAAAGCTTTATCTTGGAAAGCTCAGGAGCTGCAAAGAACCTAGGTTCTAACTGCTGATTGGTGGCTGCATATATATATTGATTGTCATTGGCTCACCCATGTGTTCACTTAGAAACCATTAGTGCATTGCTGATCCTTCAACAAATGACACCAAGAGAATGAAGCAAATTTGATAATAGAAGTAAACTGGAAAGTTGTTTAAAATTGTGTGTTCTACCTAAATCATGAAAGAAAAAAATGTGGGTTCCGCATCCCTTTAATGGACTATTTCGGATGCAAGAATTAAAGGGACATGAAACCTAAACATTTTTTTTTCATGATTTAGGTAGAGCAAATCATTTTAAAAAACTTTCCAATTCACTTCTATTATCAAATTTGCTTCATTCGCTTGGTATTATTTGTTGAAGGAGCAGCAATGCACTACAGTTTTCCAACAGAACACATGGGTGAGTCAATGACAATCGGTATATACTGTATATGCAGCAACCAATCAGCAGCTAGAACCTAGGTTCTTTGCTGCTCCTGAGCTTACCTAGATAAACCTTTCAGCAAAGGATAACAAGAGATGGAAGCGTACACAGCCATTTTTAATTCCAATTTGCAAAGTAAATTACAAGAAAATAGGCAAAATAATTAATGAATGTGTTTTTCAATCTTGTATTTTCTCACTATGGATAATTAAACAATTTATGGAAAATCCAAAAAAGTGCTTATGTCACATAAATACCTTTAGTGTTCCTATTGCTGTGCTGCATGGCTGCTCTGCCTTTAAAGCAAATTATATAATATAATGCTGTTGTTTTGGTCAATAAGGGCATCCTCAAGGCAAAGAGCATTCACATATGCACTTGTACCATGTCCAAAAAAAAGAGAGAAAAATTCATAACTGATTCAGCCATATAATTAACAACAATCAGCCTGGTATATATAGTGTGTGTGTATTTGTTCTATCTTTCTTTTCAAATATATTTTTAGAATTTGCTGAATTAACTCCCTTAGTTAAAAAATAATAGGTTTTTTTATTATTTGCCAATTTAATATTTTGTCTTCTTTTCATAAGTAGACTGACATATACCACATTGTTTTAAGTATATGTTTGTAATAGTTTGTGTTAATAAAAGCAAAAAATACCAGCAGCTTGGGACAAAAAAAAAAAGTTTAAATATAACCTGCACTTATGTGAGTTTTATTGCAATCCACACTAGACTTTCCTGGATTCCTACTTTGATGTAATTTGTATGTATGTGAGAAAGCATCCACATATGATGCAAGGTCCATGTTCAGGCTTAAATGCTCCATAGATTTTGTTTGGTTGTGGAGTGCATGTCTATAAAATTATATTCAGCATGATCATTCACATTTTTTTTATAAAAAATTACTCTCAATAAAGGCAATGGTATGGATTTTTTTTTTCCATGTGACATTTCCTGTTATCATTCTAACAGAAATAAAGCTAATTCTCCCACCAGTACATTTGTTCTAATAATCCTGTATTATAGATTTATAATTATGACAACACAATTAAGATTCTTTCTACTCCTATTCTAAATCATATCAACCAGCAATGCATTCAAATGGGACACACCAATATGATTTTTTTAAAATATATTGTCACATAATTTGTTCTTTTATCATAAAGAGGAATTGGATGTTTCAGTGGAGTTGTAGCAAAATGGGAGTGGAGTTGTTATTGTGAAGCAGGGCTAAGGTTTCAATTACGTCAGACATAATAGCTGTCTTTTCTTTAATGGATCTGTTTTTGCATAAAACAGCTTTAATAAGACAAACTGAGAGGCTTATACTAATGCTCTAACTAATTAATGTGCTGATCTCCTTGGTCTGGTGGCAGATAAGGATAATCAGTTTTAATTCTTTTCTTTTGCATTCTGGCTTTGTACTGTAGGTGGTTCCGGTACAAACGCTACCTCTTCCTTTTTTAAGCAACTATTTTTCCTCCTGAGTCTGACTTTTTTTTTTTAAATAAAGAGATATGGGTGTGCATGGTACCTGCCACATTTGTTTTAATTACATTTCCAATATTTACAGAATGTAAACCTTATTCAGAAAGTTACATTGGATTTAAGAGGGAAAAAAAAATTGTAATATATAAATTAATATTTTCAATGCTGTTTTTTTGTAGACTCCCTGTGCTCCATTTACTATTGGTTGAGCAGACCTCGCTGTGAGCAGACAGCATACACTGTCCTCATTTAGCAATGCACCAGTAGGGGCTGTCAATCATCCCGATTGGATCGGATTGGGATGATTTCAATCCGCAATCTTTTAGGTTAAAGTGATGGTAAACTTGATTATTTAATAAACGTTAGGAATAAAGTGGAGTTAAAGTGATCAGATATTTAAAAAAGGGTGCTAAACTCACCCTGACTGTGCTGCCACACATCGCTAAACTCAGCTGCTCTGGCCGCACACGGCACATTGCTCTTCTACCAATGAGGTGACGCTTGCACCTCTAAACCAAATAACTATTTCCCTCTTAAATCGATTGTTCTTTAGAAACATTTTTTATAATTTAAACAAATGTGAAAGGGAACTCAAATGCCATTTTCAGACATCAGTCACTAGAATTTAAACTTTAAAACATATAGATCTGTATTCCAATCAGTTTGAATGCACACACAAAAGCATTGTGTAGTAGCTCAGATGGTAAATAATCAATTTTATTCAAAAGAATCACCATTTAAAAAAAGAAAATGACATAACAGTAGAATCTAGTTAAACACATGAAAAAGAAAAAATATATAAAAAAAAAAAGACATGTAATGCACTCGGCTCTGCAGGCATACGTAATAAACATACTAATTCAGTATTGATGACTACTTAATATGGGCTAGATTACAAATGGAGTGCTATCAATTGTGTGCATGTGATATTGGCTTATTTAATTGTTTTGTGCATGTTAGAAATATCGGCGCATTACAATTTGAAAGTAAACGTGTTCGCTCGAGCGAAATCAAGAATTACGTTTGTCAGGTTAGCACGACTTAAAAGCTTACGTAAAGGGTAGGAGAAGAAAAAAGTTGCATTAAACACAAGGGGACATATTACAAGTGGAAAATTATTCAAAGCTCCTGCTCGAGCCTTAACTGCAGTACAGTAAGCCTTCTATACACGTCAGGTTACGCTCATATTACAAGTTGAAAGTAAAAAGTTATCACTCGTGCACTAACGCAACGCGTGTAAAAAGCCAAACTTAGAATATTATGTGTGTATTCACCTATTCCCCCATAGAAGTCAATAGAGCAAAAAAAGTGTGTGTGGGGGGGACACCCTACTCGCACGCAAACCCTATCATATATTATCAAGTGCGCTAACCCAACATGAAAATATTAGTATTTCACATTTCAATGTTCTTCACATAGCAGAATATGTTTCATTTTTTTCTTAAATACATATTTCTAAATATATAATATATATATATATATATATATATATATATACACACACAATTATATATAGGTATAGATAAATACATATTTATATAGGAATATCTATTTACAAATACATAGAACATATTCTTCTATGTGCAGAACAGTAGAATGACAAATATTTACAGTAAATACAGTATAACACTTTATTAAATATGTATACTGTATAAATATGCTTTTACATGTTTTCATCTACTTGTAAGCAAGGGGCTCCAATGTACTTATATATATGTCTATATATGTGTACTTATGTATTTATGTGTTTATGTGTGTATATATGACTGTAAATACATATCGGTACAATGTCCATTTGTACCGATGGGAGGTTTGGGAGGGATAGATGTAGGTGAGTGGGGCGGGCAACAGTGGTGGAGAGTGGAGGGACTGAGAGGGAGGGACGGGACTCTACTACTACACAAAATAAAACGTGGATGGAAGAGGGAGAGAAGGGAAGCTATGCTACAGTATTTTAAATTATAAATACATTTTAAAAAATAAAATAAAACTGTAAACTAGGTACTGGCAAATAGCCAGCTTACTATAGTTATCAGTTTGCTTAGTTCTCTTGGTATCCTTTGTTAAAGAGTGATCCAACATGAGCTCAAGAGCATGCACATAGCTCTAGCCATCTAGTAGCAGTGTTTGCAACATTATTTATAGGATACAAACTGAAACAAACACTGCCGCCATAGACTGCTATAGACACATGTACGCTCCTAAGCTTCTATCAGCCTACCTATCTTTACTCTTCAACAAAAGATATCAAGAGAACAATGCAAAATTGATTATAGACGTATATTGGAAAGTTGTTTTAAAACACACTTGACTTTACTGTCCCTTTAACAATTAACAATTAAAATGATTAAAATGATCTAAATATTCTCATGTTAAAGATAATATAATACTTCGGTAAACAAATAGCTCACCAGTGGTAATATTTACTTGCTTGGAAGCCAAGATTTAGGTAATGCACTGCAGGCTTCTAAAATGAGAAAAATATGTGTTTCCATTATGTATTAACGAAAGATATTGTAACATAAAATGATAATAATTCACAAATTTATTATAGGCAGAAACTAATGATTCAAATAGAGTATGCAATTTTAAGCAATTTTCTAATGTACTCCTACTATGAATTTTTCTTCATTCTATTGCTATCTTTCAGCCAAATTACGAATTTTGCGTTATGAGTGGCTAAGTAATAACTTGCAAGTTATTTCCACCGCTCACCTTTAATAGCGTTGCTATTACAGGTTTGCAAAAACCCGGCGATATAGTTGTGTTAAGCTCCATACCGCACACAAATACCAGCGCTGCTTTGAGCTGCTTTGACGTGCTCGTGCACGATTTCCCCATAGACATCAATGGGGCGAGTCGGCTAAAAAAAAGCCTAACACCTGCAATGACGGAGCGTAAAGCTCCGTAACGCAGCCCCATTAATGTCTATGGGGAAAGAA
Organism: Bombina bombina; assembly: GCF_027579735.1. Taxonomy (NCBI): domain Eukaryota; kingdom Metazoa; phylum Chordata; class Amphibia; order Anura; family Bombinatoridae; genus Bombina; species Bombina bombina. The sequence continues at coordinate 434,078,194 of NC_069499.1, read as the reverse complement.
AATGTATGTTTAAACTTAACACCCTAACATAAACACTGAGTCTAAACACCCCTGATTTGCCGCCCCCAACATCGCCGACACCTACATTACACTTATTAACCCCTAATCTGCAGCCCCCAACATCGCCGACACCTACATATATTTATTAACATCTAATCTGCCGCCCCCAACGTCGCCGCCACCTACCTACACTTATTAACTCCTAATCTGCCGCCCCCAATGTCACCGCCACCTACATAAAGTTATTAACCCCTAAACCTCTGGCCTCCCACATCACTAACACTAAATAAATATATTAACCCCTAAACCTAACCCTAAGTCTAACCCTAACACCCCTAACTTTAATATAATTAAAATAAATCTAAATAAAAATGACTATTATTACCTAAATAATACCTATTTAAGACTAAATACTTACCTGTAAAATAAACCCTAAGCTAGCTACAATATAACTAATAGTTACATTGTAGCTATCTCAGGTTTTATTTTTATTTCACAGCTAAGTTTATATTTATTTTAACTAGGTAGACTAGTTAGTAAATAGTTATGAACTATTTACTAGCTACCTAGTTAAATAAATACAAATTTACCTGTAAAATAAAAACTAACCTGAGTTACACTAACACCTACCATTACAATAAAATTAAATAAATTAAATTTAAAAAATACATTTATCTAAATTACAAAAAATAATAAACACTAAATTACACAAAATAAAAAAAAGAAATGATCAAAAATAAAAACGAATTACTCCTAATCTAATAGCCCTATCAAAATAAAAAAGCCTCCCAAAATAATAAAACCCCTAGCCTACACTAAACTGCCAATAGCCCTTAAAAGGGCCTTTTGCTGGGCATTGCCCCAAAGAAATCAGCTCTTTTACCTGTAAAAAATAAATAAAAACACCCCTCAACAGTAAAACCCACCACCCACACAACCAACCCCTGCAAATATCAAGATGGGTTCCCTTGAATTCCGATTGACTGATAGAATTCTATCAACCAATTGGAATTAAAGGGTAAAACATCCTATTGGCTGATGCAATCAGCCAATAGGATTGAGCTTTAATCCTATTGTCTGATCCAATCAGCCAATAGGATTGAGCTCGCATTCTATTGGCTGTTTAAGTTTAAGTTTCATAGGATCACAACGCATTTCACGTACCTGTTTTAGACTGTGTTTATTTGAAAATAGGGGAGGATCTTTCCTATTCCAAATAGAGATCCAGTCTATAAAAATGTTATCTCTGTTATCTCTTCCATTCCTGGATGAGAGATCAAAGAGGGATAGAATTCCAGGTGAGGGCAATAAGTAGCACAGGGTACTTTATATTGCTTTGTCTCTCACAAAGGATAATGCACAATATACAATTACAACTAGACATGAACCAAAGCATCTTTAAGGTAGAGTGTATGGTAACATTTTATTCCCTTTAATTTGTTGTGAATGATCAATTTTACCTTCTGCAGTGTTCTCAATTGTTTACAAATAGCTCAATTCAATGTTGCTGTTTTTACCTATTGAAATGGCCACCTACGCTAAAAATGTTCAATACTGCAATAATTGCTACAGTGTAACCACATTCCAGCAAAAGAAATTACACTGCCAGTGGGGGTGGGAGAGATAATTACTAACAATTTCATTTTCCATTCTTATTTGAGATAAGTTAATAATGCCTTTGTGTTTATATGAATGGTAAGATAATGAGATATGTTCTCCATGAAAGCTCATTCAATTTTAATGGATAGTGGTTTCAAAGAGCAGAAACATCAATTTCATATACAAAAAGAAACATAAAAAAGTAATTTCTCATACATTTTAAACTCAGCAGCTTGTATATACCAAGCCATTGGAAGTATATTAAGAGAAAACCATTTTTACAGTACACTGTCCCTTTAACATGGCCTACATTTATTTTTAGCTCCCCCCCCCCCCCTATAGTTTTAATGTATTGGGTAGTACTGAGTACGTTATTAGTACTTGTATTACAAGTGGTGGATTTACATATTGAGCTCAAATGTAGTCCAAAATATTGATAAACCATTATCCCTTGCTAGTTTGCATAACAAAACACATAATAATTCTATGTAAATAAAGTTTTAAAGGGACATGAAACCCAATTTTTTTTCAAATTACTTCTTTAATCAATGTTGCTTCATTCTCTTGGTATCCTTTAAGGAACGAGAAACAATGCACTACAGGGAGCTAGCTGAAGACACCAGTAAGTCAATGACAAGAGCCATATATTTGCAGTCATCAATCAGCAGCTAGCTCCTCGCTCCTGAGCCTATCTGGGTATGCTTTTCAACAAAAGATACTAAGAGAACAAAGCAATTAGATAATAGAAGTAAATTGCAAAGTTTTTTTAAAATTGTTGTCTATGTCTGAATCATGAATGAACATTTGGGGTTTCATGTGCCTTTAAGTTATATTTAGGCTTGCTACTAAAGGCTTATTAATGAAAAGAAGGTTTTGTGGCAGAATTAAAAGGAAATGGTATATCAAAAGGGGCAGGACTGGGAAGGGGTCACAGGTGTATCTGTGCGTGTATATTTATGTATTTGTGTGTGTTTATGTATATATGGGCGAAGTGTTTTTGCTTATGTTTAGTTTTAATTCCCACCATTGGCTTAGCACTCAAGCGATATCCAACATAAGTGTATTATGTGAAGAATTTAGCTCACCCGCACCATATGACATGCAGGGTGGCTATTGCTCAAGAGATAAAAAAAAAATGTGGGCTTGTAATAAGAAATAAACATTGTTTACATTGTAGACAATCATGTAGTATGTTATAGTCATTACCGATCCATACTTATAAAATTATTTTTAACAGGTTGATTTCTTAAGACACTATGGGGCCGATTTATTAATGTCTGGCGGACATAATACGCTGTAGCGTATCATGTCCGCCAGATATTGCTGAATGCCGACAGTATACGCTGTTGGCATTTAGCATTGCACAAGCAGTTCTATTGAACTGCTTGTATAATACCGCCCCCTGCCGATTCGCGGCCAATCGGCCTCTAGCAGGGGGTGTCAATCAACCCGATCTTATAGGATCAGGTAGATTGCTGTCTGACACTCAGAGGTGGCGGATTCAGTTATGGAGCAGCAGTCTTAAGACCGCTGCTTCTTAACTGCTGTTTCCGGCGAGCCTGAATGTTAAACCATAACATTATATAATAAACCATGTTGTATAGAGATAAAATAGATTTAAAGAAATGTATGAAGGGGTTAGAGAAAACAATATAAAAAAAGGAAATAAGAAAAAGAGAAGGGGGAGAGAAGACAGAGAAAAGGGAGAAGAGCTCTACAAATACCTGATAATAGAGGGAGAGTAAGAGATAGAAAAAGGACAGATCAGGTACATGTGTTCTGTACTTTGAATTTGTATATTCTGTTAAAGGGACACTGAACTCAAAATTTTTCTTTCATGATTCAGATAGAGCATGCAATTTTAAGCAACTTTCTAATTTACTCCTATTATCAAATGTTCTTCATTCTCTTGGTATCTTTATTTGAAATGCAAGAATGTAAGTTTAGACGCCGGCCCATTTTTAGTCAATATCCTGGGTTATTCTTTCTGATTGGTGGATAAATTCATCCACCAATAAAAAAAGTGCTGTCCAGAGTTCTGAACAAAAAAAGACACTTAGATGCCTTCTTTTTCAAATAAAGATACCAAGTGAAAGAAGAAAAATTCATAATAGGAGTAAATTAGAAAGTTACTTAAAATCGCATGCTCTATCTGAATCACAAAAGAAAACAATTTGGGTTCAGTGTCCCTTTAAGTTGAGTTTTTTTTTTAAATACATTCAGTGAACTTAAGGTGTAGCTTCCCTTTCCTTTGAGCCAGGTTATCTAGTCTTTTTATGTTAGTTACTATTATTTTCTTAATGTAATCCTCACGTCATATCTTCTCCTTTCAAAATCCAATAAAACCAAGTTTTCATGCAAAGACTCCCTAGTATCCATTATCCAAGATGCTGACTCGGACATGTTAAGCTTATTTTATTTCCAATTTCCAACCAACTTGGTGCCCCTGTTTTCCAGTGTTTGGCGATGCAAATTCTAGTTATTGTGCACAATATGTTAATAGTGTAAATATAGTCTAGCGCTAAAAGCACGGGTAAAGAATTATATAAATATATAGTAAAAGAATTTCTATAATAATTATTTGATTAATATTTGTTATTTATATGTAATATGAAATGTGTGTTTTTTTTCAAATGATGCGATCCTAGATATTGTCCCAAAGTATTGTATCTGGATATAGTCTACAATCAGCGTAGATACAGTGTCTAAACAATTCTTAATATATATATATATATATATATATATATATATATATATATATATATTGGCATGTATCTTATTATAAACTAGAAGACACTTCTGAGATTAAACAAGGTAAAATTTCTAAAATCATACAATGGATAAAAAGGGACGTCTCCCTTATAACATAAAGTACATCAATATTAATGCATAAGAAGACTGTTGTTATTTTTTAACCACAATATATTTAGGGTACCTGATAAAATGTGTGAAAAATGTCCAAATAATGGAAGAAGGGCTTAATGTTCCAAGCAAGCCGACCTGGCCACTCTTGTGGCGGGTCGGCGTTACCGGTCCGTTAGTGGGAGGCTGGTATTTAAAAATGTATCATGTGACTCTTCCTACGTCACAGTTGTGATCCTAGCAACATAAATTCTGTATTCTATCAAGAACCTTATGTTACAATTTTGTAACCTAATAGGTGTAAATGTGGGATGTTGTATCTTTATTCCCCTATTTCGTGTTAGAACAAGGAGTCTTAGGGGAAGTTGGGACTTATGTTGGTGTCTTTGCGGTCACATATAGTGACTTCCGATGGAATCTTTGCGGGCACAACAGATATCTTTTGGTGTGGTCTTTGCGGTCACGTACAGTGACTTACGATGTAGCCTTTGTGGTCACGTATAGTGACTATGATGCAGTCTTTGCGGTCATGTATGGTGACTTACGATGAGGTCTTTGCAGTCACAGATAGTGACTTACGATGAGGTCTTTGCGGTCACAGATAGTGACTTACGATGAGGTATTTGCGGTCACAGATAGTGACTTACGATGAGATCTTTGGTGTCACAGATAGTGACTTACGATGAGATCTTTGCGGTCACAGATAGTGACTTACAATGAGGTCTTTGCGGTCACAGATAGTGGCTTACGATGAGGTCTTTGCGGTCACAGATAGTGACTTACGATGAGATCTTTGCGGTCACAGATAGTGACTTACGATGAGGTCTTTGCGGTCACAGGTGGTGACTTCCAATATAATCTTTACAGTATGTTGTGGTCTTTGCGGTCACAAGTGGTGACTAGGAATCTTAATTGTTGCAAATACGATACACTCTTGTTTACTTTATTCTTTGCTGTTGCTGATAATAACTCTGGGATTATGCTGATTAGGAATTTCACAACATCAGCTCCCAATTTTAGTGTAGTTTTTAAGGTCACTAGTAGTGACTGAGGTAACGATGGTAAAAGCTTTAGCTTGCAGAAATGAGGTAAAACTTGGCGGTTGCTCTATGCAACTAGATGAAGCTGATTTAGCAACAGAAGCAAGTTGTTGAAAAGCCCAGCAGGAATGTTGCAGGTGATAGTAAAATCAACAAAAAGTGCTGTAGCAGTGGTCTTTGTTTCTTAGTGGTTTTGAGTACAATCAAACATAAATAGATAAAAACTTAAAGTGCAAGGTGACAACAGTGTCAAGGTCAACGCGTTTCGCCCTTAGGCTTTATCAAGATATATTTGTCTGTGTCACCTGAAGCTAAATATAAAGCCTGACTGATTTTTAGATTGGCTGTTCCTTGTAGTTAATTAAAGGTGGAAAGTGGAGATATATGGTACTTAGGTCTAAAGGTGGAATTATCTAGAATAGTTTATTCGATAGAAATATATTATCTTTAAATTATTGTGGTTGTTATACAAATGTAATGTTCGTTCCCTCTATGAACCATATGGAGCTAGAACTAGGAGAGGATAAAATGATGGTGGAAAGAGATTATAGTACTGCTCAGAGTATTGAATGTGCAGGCATAAACCATAATTTGGAAATTGTAAAAAACTGTAGGATATATATATATATATATATATATATATATATATATATATATATATATTGATTTTAGTATGTTAACAATTTTAGTGGAGACTAGAAGAGTATTAATGTTCAAAATATAAGGTAAAAAAGTTTGTAACCTAATTTGGGATTTTTTTGGTGTGAAATCCAGCAGCTTTGGCTAGGATTGAACTCACAACCTATAGATTGGGAGACAATGGGTCTAACCACTAGACCACATCTTCCCCACCAATATATGTTGGGAAATATATATTTTATATATTAATTGAAATATATATATATATATATATATATATATATATAGTAATTTTAATGTTTTGACTATTTTAGTGGAGACTGTAAAGACTAAAACATTCAAAAGGAGAAAAAAAGGAGAAAAAAGAAAAGAAAAAAAGAAAAACGAGTAAAGTTTATAATCTATTAAAATGTTATAATCTATTTCAATTAAAAAATTATCCAATTTCCAGCACAAAGTGGTGGGGTAGATATAGTCCAGTGGTTAGTATTGCCCTCTCCCACGCTAAAATTTGGGAGTTCAATCCTAGCCACAGCTACTGGATTTTTCACTTAGAAATCACTTAAAACATTTTTAAAAATCACTAAATAAATCTTTTAGATATTTATCTTTTTTTTCTTTTTTTTTCTCCTTTTTTTCTCCTTTTTTTCTCCTTTTGAATGTTTTAGTCTTTACAGTCTCCACTAAAATAGTCAAAACATTAAAATTACTATATATATACCATCTACTACTATATATATCGCAAAAAGGAAGGCACTCGCCGGGTTTAATAAGGATAAAGTTTTATTCCTTATGAAGTAATGTTTTGGAGTTTTACCTCCATTTTCAAACTGACTGTCAGTTTGAAAACGGAGGTAAAACTCTGAAACGTTACTTCATAAGTAATAAAACTTTATCCTTATTAAACCCGGCGAGTGCCTTCCTTTTTTGCGATATGTTGGATCTGTGAATTATGCAGGATCTCTTTTTTTTTTTTTTTTTTTTTTTAAACAAGTTTTTATTGAGAAAGTTAGAATCAAAGTCAAACAAAAGCAACGTATCAATCCACGCAGGGATCTATATATCTATAGACTTAGGTATGTAACATGTAGTGTGTAACTTAGGACAGCTGTTATCATTTAAACAAAATTAAACAAATATGCATTACGCTTTTTAGAGCAAGTGATATCATCACCAGCCCAACATGAATGATAAATATAGAATGATAATGATGCAGACTCCAAAAGTCCTTGATATTCATGTGGTCCCAGGGGCCCCAAGCTACACTAGTGGTTTCTCTTTTTTTTTTCCTATAATGTGTAGAAAAGACAGGTAAAAGAGAGGAAAAGTTCAGCGGGCAAAAGCCGCTCGAAATACAAGAAAAAAGAAGAAAGGAAATGAGAAAAAGGGGGGGGGGAGCGGGATAAAGTTAGTGTGCTAAACTTGTAAGCACTTTTGAGCCGTTAAACTGAGTATAGGGTGGGCGAAGGTATCACCCATCAGGTCCATCACTGAGGAAGGGGGGGTTGAAATAGGTTGAAATCGCTCTCATATAAGAGTATGGGCATAGAACGATGGCTGTCCCGGGGTATTGTGGTAGCCTTGTAAAGTAATAGGGCAATTCTGACCTGCAAATCTGTCTTAACTATATATAGAGTATTGTCTGTAGAGACCTTCTAGGTTAGCTGGCAAATGAATAGTTATATCCTCTCTCTGTATTAAGGAATGTCAACTGGTTCACTATAAGTCTCAGGAGGAGGCATAAAGTTCTCATTCAGCTATCCTATGGGGCGTGCTGAGGGTTTAGGTCATACAGGGGGTCCATAAGTATAAAAGTGTGAAAGTGAAGTTTCTCTCCCCACAATCAAATATACAGAAATGTTCCATTGCTTAAAGCTTATAAAGACAAAGGCGGCAAATAAATTAACAGTTGCAGGCTAATACTAGGGTTAGGTATATACACATGGATTTTATACCCTGAACTGCAGTGGGATCTAATAGAATCTTCAATCTGGACTAGGGCAAATAATATGTAATTGAGGGGCATAAATAACTACAAAAACAGAATAAATGAAGTAATTTCCAAAGCAAAAACATGCCCATAAATCTGGCTCTGTTATACCCAAAAGGATAACTCTGCTATCTATTAATACTAGGGGTTGTTGTGAGATACATTTTCATACATGCGTTTCAGGTTAACATATAAACCGTCATTTAGTATATCAACAGCAGTTCCATGTACATCTTGTAGAACAAAGAGAGCCTCTCATGTAGAAGAGACACTTAGGGGAATTGTTCCCATAGATATGCAGGCTGCAGGTGGGGAGAAGTCAGTGGTAGTCCTCCAGCATATATATGCATTCGTAGATTCTGGGGTTATCATGTAAGTTCTAGGGGCAGTTCAGAGAATAAAAGAAAAAAAAAGGTAAATTTACCCTATGCCGCAAGCTAATCGGCTATGGTGATATTCAGGAAGCACTGATTCTCTCTCATATACCTGATCAATCAGGAGACAAAGGCCCCTATGTAATGTGGGAAAATGAGAGGTCTCCGGGAGCAGCCATGAATCGCTGGGAGCCCAAAGATGCGAGAGTTCTTTTCCCCCGCCATCATCTGACATTTTCATCCGATATGTGGAGGCCGCTGGATGTGATCTATCTAAGTCTTCCATTAACATTATACCTCCGAAGTGCATAGATTCCTCAGCTACCAGCCGTCGCATCAGAGGCTTAGGGTTTCGGGTCACAATCTGAGGTGAGAGATAGTAGGTATCCTGCAAGGGGAGCGGTTCAGGCAGTGCAGCCGTCTGTAGTCTAGCAGTAGTGTCTTCAGTCTGGGTTTCTGGCCCCTCTGAGTCACCCGGTGTATTGAGTATACACGCTGCACTCTCTATGCCGGTCGGCTGTGCCATACCTGCAGGCAGGAAATCGGTCTCACTATCAAAGGTGGCGCCTCGTAGGAGCTTAGTAAGCGAGTCGAACTGTGCATCCATTTTGCGGATAAGCAGGTGTAGTATGGCGGTAACCGTTGATTCCATCCTCAGTATCGGTTATGAGCTCGGCCCAACTTACGTTGTATTGGTCTAGAAGTTTAGCTAGAATTGCTTCATATACTGGTCCCGCCAAGTATAGTAACGTAACCCGGCTATCTAGCTAGCCGGGGGGGTGAGATGTCAAAAAGAAGATATGATGTCAGGCCTCTGCATATAACCGTAGTAAGTCCAGTTGGAGATTTCTGCTTAGTATTTCATGCAAATAACAATCTCTTCTTGTACTATTTCAATTTCTCGGCATAGATAAGTAATATTGAGTTAGAAAGCTGTTTTGTGAGTAAAATAAATAGGAGATTAGTCAATAATTTTGCAGAGCTCCAGTATTGTGCGACCTAACATGGCTGCGGTGAAGCCACGCCCCATGCAGGATCTCTTTGATGTGCACCCTGGTGGTTCAAAGGTTACCGTGAGGCCATGCTATAAAGACTATATATATATATATATATATATATATATATATATATATATATATATATATATATATATATATATATATATATATATATATATATATATATATATATTTCAATTAATATATAAAATATATATTTCCCAAAATATACTGGTTGGGAAGATGTGGTCTAGTGGTTAGACCCATTGTTTCCCAATCTATAGATTGTGAGTTCAATCCTAGCCAAAGCTGCTGGATTTCTCACCAAAAAAATCCCAAATTAGGTTACAAACTTTTTTTCACTCTTTTTTCCTTATATTTTGAACATTAATACTCTTCTAGTCTCCACTAAAAATGTTAACATACTAAAATCAATATATATCTTACAGTTTTTTACAATTTCCAAATTATGGTTTATGCCTGCACATTCAATACTCTGAGCAGTACTATAATCTCTTTCCACCATCATTTTATCCTCTCCTAGTTCTAGCTTCATATGGTTCATAGAGGGAACGAACATTACATTTGTATAACAACCACAATAATTTAAAGATAATATATTTCTATCGAATAAACTATTCTAGATAATTCCACCTTTAGACCTAAGTACCATATATCTCCACTTTCCACCTTTAATTAACTACAAGGAACAGCCAATCAAAAAAAACAGTCAGGCTTTATATTTAGCTTCAGGTGACACAGACAAACATATCTTGATAAAGCCTAAGGGCGAAACGCATTGACCTTGACACTGTTGTCACCTTGCACTTTAAGTTTTTATCTATTTATGTTTGATTGTACTCAAAACCACTAAGAAACAAAGACCACTGCTACAGGACTTTTTGTTGATTTTACTATCACCTGCAACATTCCTGCTGGGCTTTTCAACAACTTGCTTCTGTTGCTAAATCAGCTTCATCTAGTTGCATAGAGCGACCGCCAAGTTTTACCTCATTTCTGCAAGCTAAAGCTTTTACCATCGTTACCTCAGTCACTACTAGTGACCTTAAAAACTACACTAAAATTGGGAGATGATGTTGTGAAATTCCTAATCAGCATAATCCCAGAGTTATTATCAGCAACAGCAAAGAATAAAGTAAACAAGAGCTATACACATTTAAAAATGTATTTAATCCTATTATATAAAAGGCCAAGTGTGTTTGTCCGAAGCTGTCATGCGCAGTAGAGACAGCACAAGGGCAAACACACCTGGCCTTTGAGATCCCTACCTGATCTGCGGCAGAGGCGGGGTGGCCTGGTGTGATCGGGGGCGTGACCCGGAGTGAAGGGGGCGTGGTCAGACATGACGGGATGTGAAGGGACGCGGTCGGGTATGGCCGGGCGTGGTCATGTGTGGTCGCTCGCAAGATAAAGGGGAGAGAGATAGAGAGGGGGGAGAGATAAAAAGAGAGGGGAGAGAGAGAGGGGGAGGTAGAGAGAAGGGAGATGGAGAGGGAGGGGAGAGGGAGAGGGGGGAGAGAGCAAAAGAGAGAGAAGAGAGAGAGCGCAAAAGAGAGGGGGGAGAGAGAGAACGCAAAAGAGAGGGTGGGAGAGAGCGCAAAAGAGAGGGTGTAGAGAGCGCAAAAGAAAGGGGGGAGAGAGAGCGCAAAAGAAAGGGGGGAGAGAGAGAGCACAAAAGAGAGGGGGGAGAGAGTGCAAAAGAGAGAGGGGGAGAGAGAGCGCAAAAGAGAGGGGAGAGAGCGCAAAAGAGAGAGGGGAGAGAGAGAGCACAAAAGAGAGGGGGGAGAGAGAGCATGCAAAAGAGAGGGGGCGAGAGAGAGCGCAAAAGAGAGGGGGAGAGAGAGAGAGAGGGAGCGCAAAAGAGAGGGGGGAGAGAGAGAGCTCAAAAGAGAGGGGGAGAGAGAGAGCAGAAGAGGGGAGATAAAGAAAGGGAGAGAGACAGCAAAAGAGAGGGGGAGAGTGCACAAAAGAAGGGGGGAGAGCGCAAAAGAGAGGGGAAAGAGAGAGAGCACAAAAGAGGAGGTAGAGAAAGAGAGCGCAAAAGAGGGGGGGGAGCGCAAAAGAGAGGGGAAGAGAGTGCAAAAGAGAGGGGGGAGAGTGCAAAAGAGAGGGGGGCGAGAGTGCAAAAGAGAGGGGGGGAGCGCAAAAGAGAGGGGGGAGAGTGGAAAAGAGAGGGGGTGCGAGAGCACAAAAGAGAAGGGAGAGAAAGAGAGAGCACAAAAGAGAGGGGGAGAGAGAGAGAGAGCAAAAGAGAGAGGGGGAGAGAGAGCACAAACGAGAGGGGGAGAGAGATGGGGGAGAGCGCAAAAGAGAGGGGGAGAGAGAGAGTGCAAAAGAGAGGGGGGAGAGAGCGCAAAAAAGGGGGGGAGAAAGCGCAAAAGAGAGGGGGGAGAGAGCGCAAGAGAGAAGGGGGAGAGAGAGCGCAAAAGAAAGGGGAGAGAGAGAGCGCAAAAGAGAGGGGAGAGAGAGAGAGTGCAAAATAGAGGGGGAGAGAGAGCGCAAAAGAGAGGGGGGAGAGAGAGCGCAAAAGAGGGGGGAGAGAGCACAAAAGAGAGGGGGAGAGAGCAAAAGAGAGGGGGAGAGAGGGGGAGAGAGAGAGTGCAAGGGGTGGGACCGCTGTACTGCAAAAAATGGCCCGTGTGAACGGGCTTTAGGACTAGTATTACATATAAATAACAAATATTAATCGAATAATTATTATAGAAATTCTTTTACTATATATTTATATAATTCTTTACCCGTGCTTTTAGCGCTAGACTATATTTACAACATTGCCATTACTGTCTTCTTTGAGGGGAACACACTAGTCTAGCAGGGTCCTATTTCCTTTAGCGCTTCTCCTTTTCTTTCCAACTACACAATATGTTAATAAACATGTTAATAGTGTTATTAAATCTTTTATTTTGCTCATGTAATAGAACTTCACCAATACTTAGTTCAATATCTTCATCTAGTAGTGTATTAATTAAGTTTGACAATAGTCGCCATATCTCCTGGATCTCCTTACACTCCCACCACATGTATCTATAAGTGCCATTCTCACCACAGCCTCTGTAACAGTATCATCTAAAAACAGTTTTAATTGCGTTTTCCCTTAAGTCAGCTCCAAGTTAACCCTTAGTAAGTGACCCTAATGTTTTGTCCCATGTTTGTTTCTCCATTTGCATTCCTAAGTCTCTTTCCCATTTGAACATCATCTGGGATTTTGGTTTATTATTAGATGATTGGATGGCTATGTATACCCTATATATAGCCTGTTTTGGCCTTGTATATGAACTATACAGATGCTCTATTATGCTTTTTGGTTGGTATACTACCTCTTTACAATATTTTTGTAAAGACAATGTCAATTGGGGATATAGACACCAGTGGAGTTTTTGTGGGGCTATCTTATCCCTTAAATTTTTAGCTCCTATATTTCTCATAACTAGAGGACAATGATGCATGGGGGTCAAGCTCCCCAACTAGAGAACAAGTTATCCCTTAAAGCAATATTTATCCATCAAACAGACAAAGTGTGTTAATAAACTAACTGTCCAAGCACATATCTTCAGTCTAGTTTTTTCTTGAACCATGCACAAAAACAAGACTTCCTTTCATAGGCCTATAATTTATAAAGTGGCAGTAATCTGGTTTACACCAAACACTATATAGTCACTTTTCATGTTATTTTGCAGTTTTATATAGACATGACATGGAAAAGCACACTCCACCATAAAGGCAAGCAAAGGCTTACTTATAATCTCATTCAATTAGACTCTTTGTGGCAAATTTATTAAAACGTCAATTGGCTCCAATGAATCTGTTCCCACGGGAACCTTCAGGCTCGCCGGAAACAGAAGTTAAGAAGCAGTGGTCTTAAGATAGCTGCTCCTTAACTCATCTGCCACCTCTGAGGCGGCGGACAGCAATCAGCCCGATCGGATACGATTGGGTTGATTGACATCCCCTGCATCCCCATCGCCTGCCGGGGGCGGTATTGCACAAGCATTTCACAAGGAATGCTTGTGCAATGATAAATGCCGACAGCGTATGCTGTCTGCATTTATCGATGTAGGGCGGATATGATCCGCTACAGCGGATCATGTCCACCTGAAGATGATAAATTGGCCCCTTTGGCTGTTTTTAACCATAGTACAGTGGGGGTTCATGCATAGCTGGAACTCTACTCCACATGCAGCAACAGGTAAGGAATTGCATTAGGAGCTTTTTGGGGTGATTGAGGAGGTGCAAGCACTATCCTTTCTAACCAGCAAAGGACACACCAGGTAGCAGCTTTACAAATATGGTCAATAGAAGGACTACTTAAAAATTCAAAAAGTAGCCACTGCTGCCGTGGAATGAGCAACAATATACTCAGGCCACATCATGTGACCCCTGTGGAGACCAGCAAAATGGACAAAGTGCAAAAGAAAATCTACATCTGCATCCACATAAACATTTTAGAGCACAAATAACATCAAGGTAAAAAAATTAGGAACCACACACAGGAAAGGTACCACAATCCCCTGATTAATTGTAACCATTGGTACAAACTTTGGAAGAAAATAACAAATAGCTTGTCCTCAAAAAACTTATCCTGAAGAAACATCAGTAAAGGAGGCATACAGGCCATAGCTGAAAGATCGGAAACACAGAAAGCTAAAGGAATTATTGAAAGAAAGAGGATAATCTAAACCTTGCATAGGTTAATAAGGTAGCAGATTGAAGAATCATCAACACCAAACTGAAGCTCCAAGGTGGAATCGCCAGGTCAATTTCAGATTCAATATGGATCAGAGCCTTAATAAAGAGCTGAATTTTTGGAAGTTTAGCCATCTCCAAATGAAACAAAATATACAAGACAGATATCTGACATTTCAGAGATAAACCTTTTCTAAATCTTTCTGGGCAAACTCCAAAATGATAGTACTCCAAAAGGACTTACAATGATAACCACTATCTGTACTTCATACATTTTGGCAGATACTGTCATGATCCAATGTAAAACCGTTTAGGAGATGGACCCTTGGGGCAGTGGTAGGGAGTTGGAGACACTAACAGTGGACCTGGGAATCATGATCCTGGATGTGGCCCGTTATGATGTCACAGCTCAAAATTGCTATGTCAGGGTCCATAAACTGAAAATAAAACATCTATACAAAGATAAATATATCCAGGCTTCATATAAAAACATATTGTAATGGGTACTGGAATATATTACCACACGCTTATACACAGCAATAGGTCATAGGTAACAGCAGTAGCAGATAACTGGATAATCAAAGTAATGGTTATCTGGTAACTGTGATATGTTGCAGGATTCAGAGTAAACAATATGACTGCCACAGATTACTTAATAATCATAGTAATAGTTGTCTGGGAACTGAGATATGTTGCAGGGTCAGGGTATAAAATACAGCTGTAGAAGTTGACTGGATAATAACAATAATAGTTCTTGAATCTGAGATGTGTTGCGGAAATCAGAGTATACAATATAGCTGCATCCAGAATAAATACAGCAGGAATAAACTTCAGCTGGGTACTTGTGGTCAATAGAACACACACAGGGGAAATCAGGCAGAATAGGAATGACTTGAAATACACTAAATAGAAGCTCAATCAGAGATCTGGTGGTGACAATGAATCAGACAGGTTCCAGCAGAAGAGGTTAACACCCAATGCAAGTTGATTGACACGGAATACCAGTAATATCCTTAAAGAGACAAGAGCATCAAACAAGTAGGCATGACAGATATGTCTGGTTACAAGCTTCCTTGTTTGAATTAAGGTCTCAACAAACTTGTCAGACAGAAGGCCAGTTTTACTTCATACTTGCAAAACTTTCCTCTACCCAGCACTGCAGCTGCAATAGTCTGCTATCAGTTGAAGAACCCATTCAAGAAAGTGCAGGTGCATTTCTAAGGATATCCACAGAACAGCAAACTGTAAAACAGGGATTGATGGATAAATGGCCACTCCTCTGTCTCTGAGGCACTATTAAGATGGAAATAGGTCTAAGATAATTTAGAGAACCCATACCAATGATGTGAAAACTTTAGCACTTCAAAATTCTTCTGCTAGAGGCAAAACATTGTAGGCAGATAGTGTGGAATGCTCTGAAATGTAGGAAATATATCCCTTATGTTATGTTTTGAAGACTCTTACAATATATATATATATATATATATATATATATATATATATCCATACAGTACACACAAACAGTGTATGGACAAGCTGTTTACAGTAAGCATTACAAAGAGTGGATTCAAAGTCTGTTACTGATTATCAAATTGTTGCTTCTTGTAATATTATTCTTGATACATAAAAGTCAGATATTAAGCTACAGTTGTTGTAATGCATTACCCTTTATAAAGTGATTGCTATGAATTTCCGTTTCATGAATATTGGAAGTTGGCTGAGCAACAATCATTTTCAATCACTTAGAATGACTTAATGGAAAATTCTCATAAATCCTGACCTTTTTAATGAATTATTACAGTAAAAAGGCCTTCCCATTTGCTGATGCGGGTCTAAAAATCTTGTCATTTAAAAAAGCAAAAATTTTTATATATACTGAAAAATATAAGATTTAAAGAGAATAAAGATGGAAATTTAAACCACACATAAAAATGTAACAATGTGGGGTCACAATTTTGTCTAATTGAATAAAAGAAAAAAAATATGTTGTTTTATAACACAATAAAACATATTAACCTTTAGAATTCTACCACTGAGCAAGCAGTTGCAACTATGGGGCCTAGTTATCAAGCTGTCAACCTCAAATACGCTGGAATTCCGCAGCATATTTGTGGCGAGGCTGATTCGCCTTAGTTATCAAAGGCTAGAGACCGGCAAAAATAGAATTTTGTGATGTAAACTACGATCCGCCGGACTCAGTCCGACACAGATCGATTCTTACGTCACTCCAGATGTTCCGCACACAAGTGCAGCACAATCTGACTACTTTTGCTAGTTATCAAAAAACTAGCAGGTACGCTCTGCACTTTTACGGCCCAGCGTACCTTGTTTTCAAACCGCCGCCCTGGAGGCGGCGGATCCCATAGGAATCAATGGGAGTCTGACCATAGCGAAAGTACAAGTTCGCTGCTGCCAGATATCCCATTGATTCCTATGGGAGCTGTCTACACCTAACACCCTAACATGTACCCCGAGTCTAAACACCACTAATCTGTCCCCCCCTACACCACCGCAACTAAATAAAGTTATTACCCCCTAAACCGCTGCTCCCGGAGCCCACTGCAAGCTACTCTATACATATTAACCCCTAAACCGCCGCTCCCGGAGCCCACCGCAAGCTACTCTATACATATTAACCCCTAAACCGCCACTCCCGGAGCCCACCGCAAGCTACTCTATACATATTAACCCCTAAACCTCCGCTCCCGGAGCCCAACGCAAGCTACTCTATACATATTAACCCCTAAACCGCCACTCCCGGAGCCCACCGTAAGCTACTCTATACATATTAACCCCTAAACCGCCGCTCCCGGAGCCCACCGCAACTATAATAAATGTATTAACCCCTAAACCGCCGCTCCCGGAGCCCACCGCCACCTACATTATACCTAGTAACCCCTATCCTGCCCCCCTATACCGCCGCCCTCTATAATAAAGTTATTAACCCCTATCCTGCCGCTCCCGCACCTCGCCGCAACTAAATAAATAGTTTAACCCCTAAACCGCCGCTCCCGGACCCTGCCGAAACCTATATTAAATTTATTAACCCCTAATCTGCCCCCCCTACACCGTCGCCACCTATAATACATTTATTAACCCCTATCTTGCCCCCCACTAGACCGCCGCCACTGTAATAAATTTATTAACCCCTAAACCTAAGTCTAACACTAACCCTAACACCCCCCTAACTTAAATATTAATTAAATAAATCTAAATAATATTTCTCTTATTAACTAAATTAATCCTATTTAAAACTAAATACTTACCTTTAAAATAAACCCTAATATAGCTACAATATAAATAATAATTATATTGTAGCTATCTTAGGATTTATTTTTATTTTACAGGTAACTTTCAATTTATTTTAACTAGGTACAATAGCTATTAAATAGTTATTAACTATTTAATAGCTTACCTAGCTAAAATAAAGAGAAATGTACCTGTAAACTAAAAACTAACCTAAGTTACAATTACACCTAACACTACACTATACTTAAATAAATTATTCCTATTTAAAACTAAATACTTACCTGTAAAATAAACCCTAAGATAGCTACAATATAATTAATAATTGCAATGTAGCTATCTTAGGATTTATATTTATTTTACAGGTAACTTTGTATTTATTTTAGCTAGTTAGAATAGTTATTAAATAGTTATTAACTATTTAATAACTACCTAGCTAAAAGAAATACAAAATTACCTGTAAAATAAATCCTAACCTAAGTTACAATTAAACCTAACACTACACTATCATTACATTAATTAAATAAATTAACTACAAATAACTACAATTAAATACAATTACATAAACTAACTAAAGTACAAAAAAAAAAAAGCTAAGTTACAAAAAATAAAAAAAATAAGTTACAAACATTTTAAAAATATTACAACAATTTTAAGCTACTTACACCTAATCTGAGCCCCCTAATAAAATAACAAAGCCCCCCCAAAATAAAAAAAATGCCCTACCCTATTCTAAATTAAAAAAGTTCAAAGCTCTTTTACCTTACCAGCCCTTAAAAGGACCTTTTGTGGGGCATGCCCCAAAGAATTCAGCTCTTTTGCCTGTAAAAGAAAAATACAACCCCCCCAACATTAAAACCCACCACCCACATACCCCTAATCTAACCCAAATCCCCCTTAAAATAACCTAACACTAATCCCCTGAAGATCATCCTACCTTGAGTCGTCTTCACTCAGCCGAGCAGCGATGGAACCGAAGAGGACATCCGGATCGGCAGAAGTGATCATCCAAGGGGCGCTGAAGAAATCTTCCATCCGATGAAGTGATCCTCCAAGCGGCGCTGAAGAAGTCTTCCATCCGGGCGATGTCATCTTCCAAGAGGCGCTGAAGAAGTCTTCTATCCGGGCAATGTCATCTTCCAAGCCGGGTCTTCAATCTTCATCCCGCCGACGCGGAACATCCTTCTTTACGACGGACTACCGACGAATGAAGGCTCCTTTAAGGGACGTCATCCAAGATGGCGTCCCTTCAATTCCGATTGGCTGATAGGATTCTATCAGCCAATCGGAATTAAGGTAGGAAAAATCTGATTGGCTGATTGAATCAGCCAATCAGATTCAAGTTCAATCCGATTGGCTGATCCAATCAGCCAATCAGATTGACCTCGCATTCTTTTGGCTGATCGGAACATTCGTCGGTAGTCCGTCGGTAAAGAAGGATGTTCCGCGTCGGCGGGATGAAAATTGAAGACCCGGCTTGGAAGATGATATCGCCCGGATAGAAGACTTCTTCAGCGCCTCTTGGAAGATGACATCGCCCGGATGGAAGACTTCTTCAGCGCCGCTTATAGGATCACTTCATCGGATGGAAGATTTCTTCAGCGCCCCTTGGATGATCACTTCTGCCGCTCCGGATGTCCTCTTCGGTTCCATCGCTGCTCGGCTGAGTGAAGACAACTCAAGGTAGGATGATCTTCAGGGGATTAGTGTTAGGTTATTTTAAGGGGGGTTTGGGTTAGATTAGGGGTATGTGGGTGGTGGGTTTTAATGTTGGGGGGGTTGTATTTTTCTTTTACAGGCAAAAGAGCTGAATTCTTTGGGGCAAGCCCCACAAAAGGTCCTTTTAAGGGCTGGTAAGGTTAAAGAGCTTTGAACTTTTTTAATTTAGAATAGGGTAGGGCATTTTTTTTATTTTGGGGGGCTTTGTTATTTTATTAGGAGGCTTAGATTAGGTGTAAGTAGCTTAAAATTGTTGTAATATTTTTAAAATGTTTGTAACTTATTTTTTTTATTTTTTGTAACTTAGCTTTTTTTATTTTTTTGTACTTTAGTTAGTTTATGTAATTGTATTTAATTGTAGTTATTTGTAGTTAATTTATTTAATTAATGTAATGATAGTGTAGTGTTAGGTTTAATTGTAACTTAGGTTAGGATTTATTTTACAGGTAATTTTGTATTTCTTTTAGCTAGGTAGTTATTAAATAGTTAGTTAATGGTAGAACTAACACACTCAATAATAGTAAAGAAGCTAGAGACTTCCTCACTCAAGATAAACTATAAAAAATAACAACATCTTTATCTCTGATTAGTATCTATGTTTATTCCTTTTTTCTCTTATTCGATTACACGGTGTTCCTGGCTAGACCTTGTTCTACCCAGGTTTTTTATGTCAAATATATCTCATTTCTCTTTTTTTTTTTTTCCTCTGTCTCACTCCCTCCCTTCCTCCCGCTCTTGCCTCTCTATGTATCGGTTTTATATTCTTATTCTGGTCATGTATGTAACATACTATGACTGCACCACTTAAAATTTTTTCATGGAATGTCAGGAGGATAACATCCCCTATTAAACGGAAACAAATTATATCTATATTAGGTAAATACTCCCCCGACATTGTTTTCCTGCAAGAAACATATCTTAAAGAGGTTGAAATTCCCAAACTAAGATCTCGTTGGGTTGGACAGGTTTTTGCTACCCCTTGTGTGAGCCGGAAATGTGGAGTGGCTATTTTATTTAATAAAAAATTAGATTTTAAAATTATAAGTACTGAGTATGATATTGATAATAGATTTATTATTATGCAAATTTCGATAAGAGGCCTTCTACTCACTCTATGTAATGTTTATGGCCCAAATCAATTCTCTCGTGGATTCTGGGACACAATTCAAAACAAATTATACCGTTATTGTAGTGACAGATTGATAGTAAGTGGTGATTTCAATATGACACTTGCTCCAAATATTGATAGAATGTCCCAGAGTAAACGACATGAAGGCTAGTAAATACTTTAATAAATTCTGCTCTGCACTTAAACTTAATGACATTTGGAGGACTAAATTTCCTGACTCGGTAGAATTTACCTGCGAGTCCAAAACCCATTGTACACTTTCAAGAATTGATTATATTCTTATTTCAGAACAGCTTCTTCAACTATCGGTATGTCCCAAAATTCATGATATCATTATCTCGGACCATGCGATAATTTCACTAGCTATCCACTTAGCTTCCAGGGAGAATTTTTATAATACCAGTTTCTTTTTTCCTTGCCATCTAAGTAACAATAGCAAATTCATTAATTGGTTAAAAACACAATGGCGGAACTTTTGCTATAATAATATTTCATACTTTAATAAAAGTGAAATATTTTTAGAAACTTTTAAAGCTGTCCTTAGAGGTCAAATTAAGTCATATCTATGTCATATTAAAAAGAAATCTTTAATAAGTGAAAGACAACTATCCAATCAAGTGAAAAATGCTTTCAATCAATATAAATTGTATCCCTCTAAGGGCAACTGGTTATATTACTCCCAATGTAGAATTAAAAGAGATATATACATTAAGCAGCATTGCCTTGAAGAAGAGACTAAGTTGGATAACCGTTTCAGAGGGCATTATGGTAGTTCTGCCAAATATTTGGCTAAAATTACCAAAAATAGTAAAAGCAGGAATCACATAATGGCTATTAAGGCCAAACAACAAAGATATTCAGACAATGATAATATAAGAAAGGTGTTCTTTGAATATTTTCAAGATTTATACAATGCACATCCGATAGATATCCATAATAAAGAACGTTTCTGGTCCAAAATTATGACACCGCAAATTTCCCCCTCAGAAACCCTGAATACACCAATCTCTAAGGAAGAAATCCTGTCAACAATTAAGAACGCTAAATTGAATAAAGCTGCGGGGCCAGACGGGATTCCGATGGAACTGTATAAAATCCTTATGGAAGAAATAAGTAATCTATTAGTCTGCTTGTTTAACAATTATTATTCATCTTCTTCCCCTATATCAAACCTCTTTTCTGCAGCCAATATAACCCTTATTCTTAAAAAGGGTAAAGACCCTGAACAAACAGCCTCATATAGACCAATATCTGTTCTAAATTCTGATTACAAAATTCTCCTTTCCATTATTGCTAACAGAATGAAGAACTTTTTGGGTAAAATAATCCACATAGATCAAACGGGATTTATGATTGACCGCACTGTAACCTCCAACCTCCGGAAAGCCGAAACACTGTTAGACTTTTTTTGGAATCAAAATTTGACCTAAAAAAAACATAATTTATGCTTACCTGATAAATTCCTTTCTCCTGTAGTGTAGTCAGTCCACGGGTCATCCATTACTTATGGGATTATATCTCCTCCCTAACAGGAAGTGCAAGAGGATCACCCAAGCAGAGCTGCTATATAGCTCCTCCCCTCTACGTCATACCCAGTCATTCGACCGAAACCAAACGAGAAAGGAGAAACTATAGGGTGCAGTGGTGACTGAAGTTTAATTTAAAATTTAGACCTGCCATAAAAACAGGGCGGGCCGTGGACTGACTACACTACAGGAGAAAGGAATTTATCAGGTAAGCATAAATTATGTTTTCTCCTGTTAAGTGTAGTCAGTCCACGGGTCATCCATTACTTATGGGATACCAATACCAAAGCTAAAAGTACACGGATGACGGGAGGGACAGGCAGGACCTTTACACGGAAGGAACCACTGCCTGAAGAACCTTTCTCCCAAAAACAGCCTCCGAAGAAGCAAAAGTGTCAAATTTGTAAAATTTTGAAAAGGTGTGAAGTGAAGACCAAGTTGCAGCCTTGCAAATCTGTTCAACAGAGGCCTCATTTTTAAAGGCCCAAGTGGAAGCCACAGCTCTGGTAGAATGAGCTGTAATTCTTTCAGGAGGCTGCTGTCCAGCAGTCTCATAGGCTAAACGTATTGTGCTACGAAGCCAGAAGGAGAGAGAGGTAGCCGAAGCCTTTTGACCTCTCCTTTGTACAGAATAAATGACAAACAGGGAAGAAGTTTGTCGAAAATCTTTAGTTGCCTGCAAATAAAATTTCAGGGCACGGACGACGTCCAGATTGTGCAGAAGTCGTTCCTTCTTTGAAGAAGGGTTAGGGCACAATGATGGAACAACAATCTCTTGATTGATATTCCTGTTAGTGACTACCTTAGGTAAGAACCCAGGTTTAGTACGCAGAACTACCTTGTCTGAATGAAAAATCAGATAAGGAGAATCACAATGTAAGGCCGATAACTCAGAGACTCTTCGAGCCGAGGAAATAGCCATTAAAAACAGAACTTTCCAAGATAACAGCTTGATATCAATGGAATGAAGGGGTTCAAACGGAACACCCTGTAAAACGTTAAGAACTAAGTTTAAGCTCCATGGCGGAGCAACAGTTTTAAACACAGGCTTAATCCTGGCCAAAGCCTGACAAAAAGCCTGAACGTCTGGAACTTCTGACAGACGTTTGTGTAAAAGGATGGACAGAGCTGAGATCTGTCCCCTTAACGAACTAGCAGATAAACCCTTTTCTAAACCTTCTTGTAGAAAAGACAATATCCTAGGAATCCTAACCTTACTCCATGAGTAACTCTTGGATTCGCACCAATGCAAGTATTTACGCCATATTTTATGGTAAATTTTCCTGGTAACAGGTTTCCTAGCCTGTATTAAGGTATCAATCAATGACTCCAAGAATCCACACTTTGATAGAATCAAGCGTTCAATCTCCATGCAGTCAGCCTCAGAGAAATTAGATTTGGATGTTTGAAAGGACCCTGAACCAGAAGGTCCTGTCTCAGAGGCAGAGACCATGGTGGACAGGACGACATGTCCACTAGATCTGCATACCAGGTCCTGCGTGGCCACGCAGGCACTATTAGAATCACCGATGCTCTTTCCTGTTTGATCCTGGCAATCAGTCGAGGAAGCATCGGGAAGGGTGGAAACACATAAGCCATGTTGAAAACCCAAGGTGCTGTCAGAGCATCTATCAGAACCGCTCCCGGGTCCCTGGACCTGGATCCGTAACAAGGAAGCTTGGCGTTCTGGCGAGACGCCATGAGATCCAGAACTGGTTTGCCCCAACGCCGAAGCAGTTGGGCAAATACCTCCGGGTGAAGTTCCCACTCCCCCGGATGAAAAGTCTGGCGACTTAGGAAATCCGCCTCCCAGTTCTCCACGCCTGGGATGTGGATCGCTGACAGGTGGCAAGAGTGAGACTCTGCCCAGCGAATTATCTTTGAGACTTCCATCATCGCTAGGGAACTCCTTGTCCCTCCCTGATGGTTGATGTAAGCCACAGTCGTGATGTTGTCCGACTGAAACCATGATCCCTGAGCCTTCAGGGAATTCCAGACAGCGCCCCAACCTAGCAGGCTGGCATCTGTTGTTACAATCGTCCAATCTGGCCTGCTGAAGGGCATCCCCCTGGACAGATGTGGCCGAGAAAGCCAACATAGAAGAGAATCTCTGGTCTCTTGATCCAGATTCAGCATAGGGGACAAATCTGAGTAATCCCCATTCCACTGACTTAGCATGCACAATTGCAGTGGTCTGAGATGCAGGCGTGCAAAAGGTACTATGTCCATTGCCGCTACCATTAAGCCGATTACCTCCATGCATTGAGCCAGGTGTTGAATGGAATGAAGGACACGGCAAGCATTTAGAAGTTTTGTTAACCTGTCCTCTGTCAGGTAAATTTTAATTTCTACAGAATCTATAAGAGTCCCCAAGAAGGGAACTCTTGTGAGTGGCAATAGAGAACTGTTTTCTACGTTCACCTTCCACCCATGCGACCTTAGAAATGCCAGAACTAACTCTGTATGAGACTTGGCAGTCTGGAAACTTGATGCTTGTATCAGAATGTCGTCTAGGTACGGAGCTACTGAAATTCCTCGCGGTCTTAGTACCGCCAGAAGAGAGCCCAGAACTTTTGTAAAGATTCTTGGAGCCGTAGCTAACCCGAAGGGAAGAGCTACAAACTGGTAATGCCTGTTTAGGAAGGCAAACCTTAGGTACCGATAATGATCCTTGTGAATCGGTATGTGAAGGTAGGCATCCTTTAAATCCACTGTGGTCATGTACTGACCCTTTTGGATCATAGGTAAGATCGTCCGAATAGTTTCCATTTTGAACGATGGAACTCTTAGGAATTTGTTTAGGATTTTTAAGTCCAAGATTGGTCTGAAGGTTCCCTCTTTTTTGGGAACCACAAACAGATTTGAGTAAAACCCTTGTCCGTGTTCCGACCGCGGAACTGGGTGGATCACTCCCATTAGTAAAAGGTCTTGTACACAGCGTAGAAACGCCTCTTTCTTTATCTGGTTTGCTGACAACCTTGAAAGATGAAATCTCCCTTTTGGAGGAGAAGCTTTGAAGTCCAGAAGATATCCCTGAGATATGATCTCTAACGCCCAGGGATCCTGGACATCTCTTGCCCAAGCCTGGGCGAAGAGAGAAAGTCTGCCCCCCACTAGATCCGTTTCCGGATCGGGGGGCCTCACTTCATGCTGTCTTAGGGGCAGCAGCAGGCTTTCTGGCCTGCTTGCCCTTGTTCCAGGACTGGTTAGTTTTCCAGCCCTGTCTGTAGCGAGCAACAGTTCCTTCCTGTTTTGGAGCGGAGGAAGTTGATGCTGCTCCTGCCTTGAAGTTACGAAAGGCACGAAAATTAGACTGTCTAGCCCTTGGTTTGGCTCTGTCTTGAGGCAGGGCATGGCCCTTACCTCCAGTAATGTCAGCGATAATTTCTTTCAAACCGGGCCCGAATAATGTCTGCCCTTTGAAAGGTATGTTAAGCAATTTAGATTTA
Organism: Bombina bombina; assembly: GCF_027579735.1. NCBI lineage: Eukaryota > Metazoa > Chordata > Amphibia > Anura > Bombinatoridae > Bombina > Bombina bombina. The sequence goes on along the minus strand of NC_069499.1, from coordinate 434,052,919 downwards.
GAAGTCACATCGGCTGACCAGGATTTTAGCCACAGCGCTCTGCGCGCTTGAATGGCGAATCCGGAGTTCTTAGCCGTAAGTTTAGTTAAGTGTACTACGGCATCAGAAATAAATGAATTAGCTAGCTTAAGGACTCTAAGCTTGTCTGTAATCTCATCCAATGTAGCTGAGCTAATGGTCTCTTCCAGAGACTCAAACCAGAATGCCGCCGCAGCCGTGACAGGCGCAATGCATGCAAGGGGTTGTAATATAAAACCTTGTTGAACAAACATTTTCTTAAGGTAACCCTCTAACTTTTTATCCATTGGATCTGAAAAAGCACAGCTATCCTCCACCGGGATAGTGGTGCGCTTAGCCAGAGTAGAAACTGCTCCCTCCACCTTAGGGACCGTCTGCCATAAGTCCCGTGTGGTGGCGTCTATTGGAAACATTTTTCTAAATATAGGAGGGGGTGAAAAAGGCACACCGGGTCTATCCCACTCCTTGTTAACAATTTCTGTAAGCCTTTTAGGTATAGGAAAAACGTCAGTACACGTCAGTACCGCAAAATATTTATCCAGCCTACATATTTTCTCTGGAATTGCAACCGTGTTACAATCATTCAGAGCCGCTAATACCTCCCCTAGCAATACACGGAGGTTCTCAAGCTTAAATTTAAAATTTGAAATGTCTGAGTCCAGTTTACTTGGATCAGATCCATCACCCACAGAATGAAGCTCTCCGTCCTCATGTTCTTCAAATTGTGACGCAGTATCAGACATGGCTCTATTATTATAAGCGCACTCTGTTCTCACCCCAGAGTGGTCGCGTTTACCCCTAAATTCTGGCAATTTAGATAATACTTCAGTCATAACATTAGCCATGTCTTGCAAAGTGATTTGTATGGGCCGCCCTGATGTACTTGGCGCCACAATATCACGCACCTCCTGAGCGGGAGACGAAGGTACTGACACGTGAGGAGAGTTAGTCGGCATAACTTCCCCCTCGTTGTCTGGTGAAATTTTCTTTACATGTACAGATTGGCTTTTATTTAAAGTAGCATCAATGCAATTAGTACACAAATTTCTATTGGGCTCCACATTGGCCTTTAAACATATTGCACAAAGAGATTCCTCTGTGTCAGACATGTTTAAACAAACTAGCAATGAAACTAGCAAGCTTGGAAAATACTTTTCAAATAAATTTACAAGCAATATAAAAAACGTTACTGTGCCTTTAAGAAGCACAAAGAAACTGTCACAGTTGAAATAACAATGAACCAAATTAGTTATAGCAACCAAATTTTCACAGTAAATGCATTAAGTTAGCAAAGGATTGCACCCACAAGCAAATGGATGATTAACCCCTTAGTACCCAAAAACGGATAACAAATTAATATAACGTTTTTATCACAGTCAAAAGCACAGTCTCACAGGTCTGCTGTGAGTGATTACCTCCCTCAAAACAAGTTTTGGAGACCCCTGGGATCTGTAGAGACGTCCTGGATCATGGAGGAAGAAATAGGAAGACTGTGACTGAATTTTTACTGCGCAATAAAGCGCCAAAATAGGCCCCTCCCACTCATATTACAACAGTGGGGAAGCTCAGTAAACTGATTTTATTCATAAATAAACGACAGCCATGTGGAAAAATAATGCCCAACAAGTTTTATCACCAAGTACCTCAGAGAAAAACGATTAACATGCCAGTAAACGTTTTAAAAATAAAATTATGAAATGTTATTAATAAGCCTGCTGCTAGTCGCTTTCACTGCAGTGGGGGCTCAAATATAAGTTAAATGTATACAGTATTTTCTTAGAGAAGTTCCATTCCCCAGAAATACCTCAGTGAAAACATACATACATATCAGCCTGATACCAGTCGCTACTACTGCATTTAAGGCTGCACTTACATTACATCGGTATTAGCAGTATTTTCTCAGTCAATTCCATTCCTTAGAAAATAATATACTGCAACATACCTCCTTGCAGGTGAACCCTGCCCGCTGTCCCCTGTTCTGAAGTTACCTCACTCCTCAGAATGGCCGAGAACAGCAAATGGATCTTAGTTACGACCGCTAAGATCATACACAAACTCAGGTAGATTCTTCTTCTAATGCTGCCTGAGAAAAAACAACACACTCCGGTGCTGTTTAAAATAACAAACTTTTGATTGAAGAAATAAAAACTAGTTTTAACAACCACAGTCCTCTCACACGTCCTATCTATTAGTTAGGTGCAAGAGAATGACTGGGTATGACGTAGAGGGGAGGAGCTATATAGCAGCTCTGCTTGGGTGATCCTCTTGCACTTCCTGTTAGGGAGGAGATATAATCCCATAAGTAATGGATGACCCGTGGACTGACTACACTTAACAGGAGAAAAGAGAAACTGAATAAGGATTTAGCCATATTATCTATAGACGCCGAGAAGGCATTTGATTCTATATCATGGAATCATCTGCTACATTCCTTAGAATGCTTTGGTATTAAAGGCCATTGCCTAGACTTTATAGCCAAGATCTACAAAAATCCTTATTCAGCACTCCTGATAAATGGCAACCTCTCTGATAAAATCATCCTTGGGCGAGGTACGCGCCAAGGTTGCCCTTTGTCACCCTTATTGTTTAATATTGCAATAGAACCATTAGCTATATGGCTTCGCTCAGAACTAATGGGGATCAGAATGGGTAACATGGAGTTTAAAATTTCACTATATGCTGATGATTTGTTATTTTTTCTTGAGGACTCAACTAAGTCCATTCCAAAAATCCTTCAGATATTATCTACCTTTAGCTCTTTTGCAGGCTATAAAATAAATCTACAAAAAAGTGAACTCTTATGGATATTAAAATATAGGGGAAGTTGTACTGATCATCCATTTAAAAATACAGATAACATCAAATATTTGGGTATTACATTACACAGAAATCCTAAGATGTGGTATAATCTAAATTTTAAACCTATTTTTGAAAAAGCCTTAATAGATCTTAAAAATTGGTCTTCATTCCCTCTTTCTCTATCGGCTCGTGTCAACCTAGTTAAAACCATCATCTTTCCGAGGATATTATACCTCTTACAAAATCTGCCTTTATTTATCCCTAATCAGGATATCCGAAAGTTTTACGCAGCGTGTTCACAATTTCTGTGGAAAGGACAAAAGGCTCGTATTGCCATTGCAAAATGATGTCAAGAAAAAAGTAGTGGTGGACTGGCGTTGCCGGATATAAAACTCTATAATCTAACCACTCTAGCTAAAATAGCGATCGGTTGGCTGATTGGCTCTAATAAAGTATCTTCTGTGGAAATGGAGAGTTTGTTTATAACTCCTTTTTCCCTAAAAGCTATCTTACATTGTCCTACAAAGAAACTTCCGTAAAATATTAGTAATCTTATTTCTTTCAAAAACGTTATTATAGCATGGCAAAAAATTTGTAGTCTGTGTAACTTAGATTTTAGATTCTCTCCATTCCTACCAATACAAGGCAACCCAGAGTTTATTCCAGGAATCCATGAACAAATATATTATACTTGGGCACAAACAGGCCTTAAATATATGAACCAACTCATCTCTATCTCAGGACAGATGCTGCCTTATTGTGATCTAGCTCACTCATTTGAACTACCAAGACACAGTCTATTTGCTTATTTTCAAACACGGCATTATATTAATTCTCTAGATCCTGGTAGGCAGTTGGAATCTCGCTGGTCCGAGATTAACGATTGCATTAAAAAAGCTGCTGCAGGCAAATTTACGATTTCTCTGCTATATAATATTATGCTCGCAAAACAGGGCCAAATTTTCTCGCAAAAGCAGGTCTATTTTTGGCGTCAATATTTCCCGTAATTTGAAGTAGTTAATATTGCTTATAGTTTTTCGGCATTAGAGAAACTCAATGTATCAATTGCGTGGAAAGAATCTCAGACCAAACTAATGCATAATGCTTATCTAACGCCTCTAAAAATGTCTAAATTTTCTTCCTTTACACAACAATACTGTCCAAAATGTCATTTACTAAATGCAGACATTACACATATGTTTTTCTATTGTCCAAAAATAAACCAGCTGTGGCGCAAAGTTAATTACTGGTATAATCGTCAGTTTCACGATAACTTTAAAATCTAAGCCTATCATACAATTTTTCTGATACATCCAAATCTAGTAGTGGTTAAACCAAAAAATATTGGAATACTGAATACAATAATCTTAGTAACCAGAATCTTAATCCTGAAAAAATGGAAAGATACATCTTCACCCAGATTCTCTATTTTTCGTAATATGTTGCTCCAACAACTTGTGTTTGAATCACATAATACTATTTACCAGTTTAAAGATAGGGCTGAATTATTTATGGAAAACTGGCAACCTATAATTAATTTATACCCACTTTCTACCCAGAAGCTAGTCCTGGCACCCCTGCGTTCCACGGAAATTTACAAGACCATTTTTGGAGATTAATTCCTCAAATAGTACTTAGTATATAAATGTGGACCAAATGACGGTGGCAGGGGGGGATGAGAGAGAGGTAGTGCGGTCTGTTTTTTTGTTTTTTTTTCTCTCTTTTCCCTTTTATTTTTCTGTCAACCATCTCCACTGTTTGTTAATCTATCAGAAAATCATTCCAACTAATGTAGGCTATTTGGGCATGAACGACATGACCTATATTAGTAATCTACATATGTAGATTTTTATGTTATGGTAAATTTAAGGCTATAGCTGTATTCCTTAAGTAAGGTCATGATAGGAGGTTTATATGACTTTAATTTTGATTTAGGATAGACTCTTTTATTTTTATTTTTTTTCTTAAGTCATAATCCCTCTATCTAAGGTTAATTTTAGTTTGTTTCACACACATACGTTTTGTTATATGATTATTAAGAAAGGAAGAGGGTGGGTTAAGGTCCAAGAAAAAGGAAAACATGATGTATTATAATGTTTTGTTGATTCATAACCTACCCTGTGTGGCAGGCTGAAATACTAAGGCCTAGATTTAGAGTTCGGCGGTAGCCGTCAAAACCAGCGTTAGAGGCTCCTAACGCTGGTTTTGGCCGCCCGCTGGTATTTGGAGTCAGTGATTAAAGGGTCTAACGCTCACTTTACAGCCGCGACTTTTCCATACCGCAGATCCCCCTACGCCATTTGCGTAGCCTATCTTTTCAATGGGATCTTTCTAACGCTGGTATTTAGAGTCGTTTCTGCAGTGAGCGTTAGAGCTCTAACGACAAGATTCCAGCCGCCTGAAAATAGCAGGAGTTAAGAGCTTTCTGGCTAACGCCGGTTTATAAAGCTCTTAACTACTGTACCCTAAAGTACACTAACACCCATAAACTACCTATGTACCCCTAAACCGAGGTCCCCCCACATCGCCGCAACTCGATTAAAAATTTTAACCCCTAATCTTCCGACCGCCACCTATGTTATACTTATGTACCCCTAATCTGCTGCCCCTAACCCCGCCGACCCCTATATTACATTTATTAACCCCTAATCTGCCCCCCACAACATCGCCGCCAGCTACTTAAAATAATTAACCCCTAATCTTCCGACCGCAAAGCGCCGCCACCTACGTTATCCCTATGTACCCCTAATCTGCTACCCCTAACACCGCCGACCCCTATATTATATTTATTATCCCCTAATCTGCCCCCCTCAACGTCGCCGACACCTGCCTACACTTATTAACCCCTAATCTGCCGAGCGGACCGCACCGCTACTATAATAAAGTTATTAACCCCTAATCCGTCTCACTAACCCTATCATAAATAGTATTAACCCCTAATCTGCCCTCCCTAACATCGCCGACACCTACCTTCAATTATTAACCCCTAATCTTCCGATCGGAGCTCACCGCTATTCTAATAAATGTATTAACCCCTAAAGCTAAGTCTAACCCTAACACTAACACCCCCCTAAGTTAAATATAATTTACATCTAACGAAATTAATTAACTCTTATTAAATAAATTATTCCTATTTAAAGCTAAATACTTACCTATAAAATAAACCCTAATATAGCTACAATATAAATTATAATTATATTTTAGCTATTTTAGGATTAATATTTATTTTACAGGCAACTTGGTATTTATTTTAACCAGGTACAATAGCTATTAAATAGTTAAGAACTATTTAATAGCTACCTAGTTAAAATAATAACAAAATTACCTGTAAAATAAATCCTAACCTAAGATATAATTAAACCTAACACTACCCTATCAATAAAATAATTAAATAAACTACCTACAATTACCTACAATTAACCTAACACTACACTATCAATAAATACATTAAACACAATTGCTACAAATAAATACAATTAAATAAACTAGCTAAAGTACAAAAAATAAAAAAGAACTAAGTTACAGAAAATAAAAAAATATTTACAAACATAAGAAAAATATTACAACAATTTTAAACTAATTACACCTACTCTAAGCCCCCTAATAAAATAACAAAGCCCCCCAAAATAATAAATTCCCTACCCTATTCTAAATTTAAAAAGTTACAAGCTCTTTTACCTTACCAGCCCTGAACAGGGCCCTTTGCGGGGCATGCCCCAAGAAGTTCAGCTCTTTTGCCTGTAAAAGAAAACATACAATACCCCCCCCCCCAACATTACAACCCACCACCCACATACCCCTAATCTAACCCAAACCCCCCTTAAATAAACCTAACACTAAGCCCCTGATGATCTTCCTACCTTGTCTTCACCATGCCAGGTTCACCGATCCGTCCTGGCTCCAAGATCTTCATCCAACCCAAGCGGGGGCTAGACATCCACTGAAGAAGTCCAGAAGAGGGTCCAAAGTCTTCCTCCTATCCGGCAAGAAGAGGACATCCGGACCGGCAAACATCTTCTCCAAGCGGCATCTTCGATCTTCTTCCATCCGGTGCGGAGCGGGTCCATCTTGAAGCAGGCGACGCGGATCCATCCTCTTCTTCCGATGTCTCCCGACGAATGACGGTTCCTTTAAGGGACGTCATCCAAGATGGCTTCCCTCGAATTCCGATTGGCTGATAGGATTCTATCAGCCAATCGGAATTAAGGTAGGAATTTAGTTCAATCCGATTGGCCGATCCAATCAGCCAATCAGCCAATCAGCCAATCAGATTGAGCTCGCATTCTATTGGCTGATCGGAACAGCCAATAGAATGCGAGCTCAATCTGATTGGCTGATTGGATCAGCCAATCGGATTGAACTTGATTCTGATTGGCTGATTCCATCAGCCAATCAGAAAATTCCTACCTTAATTCCGATTGGCTGATAGAATCCTATCAGCCAATCGGAATTCGAGGGACGCCATCTTGGATGACGTCCCTTAAAGGAACAGTCATTCGTCGGGAGACATCGGAAGAAGAGGATGGATCCGCGTCGCCTGCTTCAAGATGGACCCGCTCCGCACCGGATGGAAGAAGATCGAAGATGCCGCTTGGAGAAGATGTTTGCCGGTCTGGATGTCCTCTTCTTGCCGGATAGGAGGAAGACTTTGGACCCTCTTCTGGACTTCTTCAGTGGATGTCTAGCCCCCGCTTGGGTTGGATGAAGATCTTGGAGCCAGGACGGATCGGTGAACCTGGCATGGTGAAGACAAGGTAGGAAGATCATCAGGGGCTTAGTGTTAGGTTTATTTAAGGGGGGTTTGGGTTAGATTAGGGGTATGTGGGTGGTGGGTTGTAATGTTGGGGGGGGGGGGTATTGTATGTTTTCTTTTACAGGCAAAAGAGCTGAACTTCTTGGGGCATGCCCCGCAAAGGGCCCTGTTCAGGGCTGGTAAGGTAAAAGAGCTTGTAACTTTTTAAATTTAGAATAGGGTAGGGAATTTATTATTTTGGGGGGCTTTGTTATTTTATTAGGGGGCTTAGAGTAGGTGTAATTAGTTTAAAATTGTTGTAATATTTTTCTTATGTTTGTAAATATTTTTTTATTTTCTGTAACTTAGTTCTTTTTTATTTTTTGTACTTTAGCTAGTTTATTTAATTGTATTTATTTGTAGCAATTGTGTTTAATGTATTTATTGATAGTGTAGTGCTAGGTTAATTGTAGGTAATTGTAGGTAGTTTATTTAATTATTTTATTGATAGGGTAGTGTTAGGTTTAATTATATCTTAGGTTAGGATTTATTTTACAGGTAATTTTGTTATTATTTTAACTAGGTAGCTATTAAATAGTTCTTAACTATTTAATAGCTATTGTACCTGGTTAAAATAAATACCAAGTTGCCTGTAAAATAAATATTAATCCTAAAATAGCTAAAATATAATTATAATTTATATTGTAGCTATATTAGGGTTTATTTTATAGGTAAGTATTTAGCTTTAAATAGGAATAATTTATTTAATAAGAGTTAATTAATTTCGTTAGATGTAAATTATATTTAATTTAGGGGGGTGTTAGTGTTAGGGTTAGACTTAGCTTTAGGGGTTAATACATTTATTAGAATAGCGGTGAGCTCCGATCGGAAGATTAGGGGTTAATAATTGAAGGTAGGTGTCGGCGATGTTAGGGAGGGCAGATTAGGGGTTAATACTATTTATGATAGGGTTAGTGAGACGGATTAGGGGTTAATAACTTTATTATAGTAGCGCTCAGGTCCGCTCGGCAGATTAGGGGTTAATAATTGTAGGCAGGTGTCGGCGACGTTGAGGGGGGCAGATTAGGGGTTAATAAATATAATATAGGGGTCGGCGATGTTAGGGCAGCAGATTAGGGGTACATAGGGATAACGTAGGTTGCGGCGGTTTACGGAGCGGAAGATTAGGGGTTAAAACTGTAATGCAGGGGTCAGCGATAGCGGGGGCGGAAGATTAGGGGTTAATAAGTGTAAGGTTAGGGGTGTTTAGACTTGGGGTTCATGTTAGGGTGTTAGGTGCAGACGTAGGAAGTGTTTCCCCATAGGAAACAATGGGGCTGCGTTAGGAGCTGAACGCTGCTTTTTTGCAGGTGTTAGGTTTTTTTTCAGCTCAAACAGTCCCATTGTTTCCTATGGGAGAATCGTGCACGTGCACGTTTTTGAGGCTGGCCGCGTCCTTAAGCAACTCTGGTATCGAGAGTTGCATTTGCGGTAAAAATGCCCTACGCTCCTTTTTTGGAGCCTAACGCAGCATTTGTTTTAACTCTCGATACCAGAGTTAAATTTATGGTGCCCTTTTACCGCCGAACTCTAAATCTAGGCCTTAGTTTGCCCAACTATTATTGTTGTTCTTTGTTGGATGTCTAATAAAAGATATTATAAAAAAAAAACAAAAAAAAAACTATTTAATAACTATTCTAACTAGCTAAAATAAATACAAAGTTACCTGTAAAATAAATATAAATCCTAAGATAGCTACAATGTAATTATGAATTATATTGTAGCTATCTTAGGGTTTATTTTACAGGTATTTAGTTTTAAATAGGAATAATTTATTTAGGTATAGTGTAGTGTTAGGTGTAATTGTAACTTAGGTTAGTTTTTAGTTTACAGGTACATTTCTCTTTATTTTAGCTAGGTAAGCAATTAAATAGTTAATAACTATTTAATAGCTATTGTACCTAGTTAAAATACATTGAAAGTTACCTGTAAAATAAAAATAAATCCTAAGATAGCTACAATATAATTATATATATTTATAATTATAATTTATATTTATTTATTATAACTTAGTTAATAAGAGAAATATTATTTAGATTTATTTAATTAATATTTAAGTTAGGGGGGTGTTAGGGTTAGTGTTAGACTTAGGTTTAGGGGTTAATAATTTTATTACAGTGGCGGCGGTGTAGTGGGGAGCAGGATAGGGGTTAATAAATTTATTATAGGTGGCGACGGTGTAGGGGGGGCAGGATAGGGGTTAATAAATGTATTATAGGTGGCGAAGGTGTAGGTGGGGCAGGATAGGGGTTAATAAATTTAATATAGGTTGCGGCGGGTTCAGGGAGCGGCGGTTCAGGGGTTAAACTATTTATTTGCGGCGAGGTGCGGGATCAGTAGGATAGGGGTTAATAACTTTATTATAGAGGTCGACGGTATAGGGGTGGCAGGATAGGGGTTACTAGGTATAATGGTAGGTGGCAGCGGTGTCCGGGAGTGGCGGTTTAGGGTTAATACATTTATAAGAGTTGCGGCGGGGTCTAGGAGTGGCGGTTTAGGGGTTAGTAACTTTATTTAGTTGCGGGGGGCTCCGGGGGCGCCGGTATAGGGGGTAGAACAGTGTAGTTTAGTGTGGGTGCTTAGTGACAGGCTAGCAAGAAAGCTGTCAAAAAGCCGAAGAGCAGCGAGATCGGATGAGTGATAACTCTCACAGTCCGCTGCTCATCGCCCCGTACTTGGTGCGAGGCTTTTTGACAGCTTTTTTGATAACTTAGGTGAATTTTGGCAGGTCCGCGGCGGCGATGTGAGGCGAGCTTAGACGGGCGTATTGGGCCGGCGAAGGCAGGAAAAGTAGACACGTTGATAACTAGGCCCCTATGTGTAAGTCCAATCACACCTCACACAAATTATGTTTGAACGTCTTTGCTCTATTTTTCATGATTAAACTAAAGATATGGTTTAAACTGTGTTTGAATTACATTCAATATCACATAAAGCAATCAAGTCTGAGAAAATAATTAAGCCTACTGCTCATAATCATACTACTACAGTGTTGAACCCTATTTTTCAGGGGCTTTTCGATTAAATTAACTTTCTTTGAATTTTAGCAGTTTTGTCGCCATCCTTGGTGACTTGAACTGACATATACAATGGCCCTTTTACAACTCTTAAAGTGATATGAAACCCAAATATTTTCTTAAATGATTTAGATAGAGCATGCAATTTTAAGCAACTTTCTAATTTACTCATTTTATCCATTTTTCTTTGTTCCCTTGCTATCTTTATTTTAAAAGCATGACTGCATAGCTTAGGTTTAGCACCCTTGATAGTGATTGCTTATTGGTGACTACATTCAGCCAACCAATCACCCAGGTTCTAAACCAAAAATGGATCAGCTCCTAAGCTTAGATATTTTGACTTTTTAAATAAAGATATCAAGAAAAAAAAGAGAAAATGATAATAGGAGTAAATAAGAAAGTTGCTTAAAATTGCATGCTCGATCTACATCATTAAAGAAACATTTTAGTATCCCTTTAAGGCTACAAGAAAAGTTATTTTGAATTAACCTCATTAACATTTGTATATAGGCATGATGGGTATACTGGAATGTTTGCTCAATGATTATATTCTTGAAATCTTGAAAATGCCTTGTAAGAAGGTGAAACGCGTTGATTAAAGGACACTGTCTGTATACCAATAGGCTCAGGAACCTTCGAGCCTTATCTCTGCGCAGAGAAATAAAATTTTACATCCCTTATGGGTTCATCTGAGAAAGCCGAGATCCAAGAGCTGCTATTGGCTGTGAAGCTGCACGTGAGTAAGGCAACACACGTGACATGGAAGTAACGGAGACCGGCAACTCTGTACCCTGAAACACAAGCAGACCAACATACGGAGTCAAAAGTGTGTGATTTATACCACCGCAGAACGGAGAAGCATCCAGGGATTACAGTAAGTGTGGAACACTGAGATACTTGGATATTATCAATCACACAGAAAGGTACCCTATTATCTCCTGGTATAAAGTTAATTACTCCTTTACACCCACATAGTGGGAGTTCTGACCGAGAATTTTTCATTGTCAGAGCTGCGGTAAGGGATATACCTGTTAATTCACGGGACTGCTCTCACAGACTTTGGACTATTCACTAAGGTGGCGATTTAAGATTATTGATGTATCAAGGTGGTGTTTTATATATTAATATGTGACACGAAGTTGTTTTTATAGAAAGCTGATATTTTAACACTATATAATTTTAGCAATATAAGGTTTAGAACAATATATATCTTTTTGTCGTATCTAACTATATGAATATACAGTATGAATACTAATTTATTCCTATATGTATAGTTGTGTACATCCAATACACTAAATTAAATGTGACCGGTCACCATAGAATTATTAATATATGACTAGATTACGAGTTTTGCGTTATGAGCGTCTCAGTACTAACTTGCAAGTTATTTCCACTGCTCACCTCCCTATAGCGCTGCTATTACAGGTTTTCAAAAACCCGGCATTAGCAGGCAATATTGCAGCGTTGAGCTCCATACCGCACTCAAATACCGGCGCTGCTTTTAGCTGGTTTTACGTGCTCGTGCACGATTTCCCCATAGACATCAATGGGGAGAGCCGACTAAAAAAAAGCCTAACACCTGCAATAAAGGAGCGTAAAGCTCCATAACGCAGCCCCATTGATTCCTATTGGGAAAGAAAAGTTATGTTTACACCTAACACCCTAATATAAACCCTGAGTCTAAACACCCCTAATCTGCTGTCACCAACATCGCCGCCAACTACAGTACACTTATTAACCCCTAATCTGCCGCCCCCGACATCGCCGCAACCTACAGTACACTTATTAACTCCTAATCTGCTGCCCCCGACATCGCCGCCACCTACAGTACACTTATTAACCCCTAATCTGCCGCCCCCGAAATCACCGCCACCTACAGTACACTTATTAGCCCCTAATCTGCCGCCCCCGACATTGCTGCCACCTACAGTACACTTATTAACCCATAATCTGCCGCTCCTGACATCTACATTATACATTATACTTTTTAACCCCTAATCTGCCGCCCCTAACATTGCCGCCACCTAACTACACTTATTAACCCCTAATCTTCTGCCCCCTTCATCGCCGCCACTATACTAAAGTTATTAACCCATAAACGTAACCCTAAGTCTAACCCTAACACCCACTAACTTGAACATAATTAAAATAAATCTAAATAAAAATTACAATTAATACCTAAATAATTCATATTTAAAACTAAATAAATACTTACCTGTAAAATAAACCATAAGCTAGCTACAATATAACTAATAGTTACATTGTATCTATCTTAGGTTTTATTTTTATTTCACAGGCAAGTTAGTATTAATTTTAACTAGGTAGACTAGTTAGTAAATAGTTATTAACTATTTACTAACTACCTAGCTAAAATAAATACAAACTTTCCTGTAAAATAAAACCTAACCTGTCTTACACTAACACCTAACCTTACACTACAATTAAATAAATTACATTAATTAAATACAAATAACTAAATTACAAAAAAACAAATACTAAATTACACAAAATAAAAAAGAAATGATCAAATATTTAAACTAATTACACCTAATCTAATAGCCCTATCAAAATAAAAAGCCCCCCCAAATAAAAAAAACTCTAGCCTAAACTAAACTGCCAATACCCCTTTAAAAGTGCCTTTTTGTGGGGCATTGCCCCAAAGAAATTAGCTCTTTTACATGAAAAAAAATACAAAAAAACCCCCAACAGTAAAACCCACCACCCACACAACCAAACCCCCCAAATAAAATCCTATCTAAAAAAAACTAAGCTCCCCATTGCCCTGAAAAGGGCATTTGGATGGGCATTGCCCTTAAAAACACTAACCCCCGAAGATCCACTTACAGTTTTTGAAGACCGGACATCCATCCTCAATAAAGCCGGGAGAAGTCTTCATCCAAGCGGCAAGAAGTCCTCAACGAAGCCGGGAGAAGTCTTCATCCAAGCGGCAAGAAGTGGTCCTCCAAGCGGGCAGAAGTCTTCATCCAGACGGCATCTTCTATCTTAATCCTATTGGCTGATTGGAACCGCCAATAGAATGGAAGCTCAATCCTATTGGCTGATTGCATCAGCCAATAGAATCTTTTCACCTTTAATTCCGATTGGCTGTTAGAATTCTATCAGCCAATCGGAATTCAAGGTACGCCATCTTGGATGACGTCATTTAAAGGAACCTTCAGTGTATGGCTGGGACCGTATGAAGAGGATGCTCTGCGCCGGATGTCTTGAAGATGGAGCCGCTCCGCGTCGGAAGGACGAAGATAGAAGATGCCATCTGGATGAAAACTTCTGCCCGCCTGGAGGACCACTTCTTGCTGCTTGGATAAAGACTTCTCCCGGCTTCGTAGAGGACTTCTGCCTGCTTGGATGAAGACTTCTCCCAGCTTCGTTGAGGATGGATGTCATGTCTTCAAAAACTGTAAGTGGATCCTTGGGGGTTAGTGTTAGATTATTTTAAGGGTTTATTAGGTGGGTTTTATTTTTAGGTTAGGGTTTGGGATGAAAAAGAGCTAAATGCACTTTTAATGTCAATGCCCATCCAAATGCCCTTTTCAGGGCAATGGGGAGCTAAGGTTTTTTAGATGGGATTTTATTTGGGCGGTTTGGTTGTGTGGGTGGTGGGTTTTACTATTGGGGGGTTGTTTGTATTTTTTTTTACAGGTAAAAGAGCTGATTCCTTTGGGGCAATGCCCCGCAAAAAGCCCTTTTAAGGGCTATTGGCAGTTTAGTTTAGGCTAAGGTTTTTTTTTATTTTGGGGGGATTTTTTATTTTGATAGGGCTATTAGATTAGGTGTAATTAGTTTAAATATCTGATCATTTCTATTTTATTTTGTGTAATTTCATGTTTGTTTGTTTTTGTAATTTAGTTAATTGTATTTAATTAATGTAATTTATTTAATTGTAGTGTAAGGTTAGGTGTTTGTGTAAGACAGGTTAGGTTTTATTTTGCAGGTAAATTTGTATTTATTTTAACTAGGTAGCTAGTAAAATAGTTAATAACTATTTAGTAACTAGTCTACCTAGTTAAAATAAATACAAACTTGCCTGTGAAATAAAAATAAAACCTAAGTTAACTACAATGTAACTATTAGTTATATTGTAGCTAGCTTAGGGTTTATTTTATAGATAAGTATTTAGTTTTAAATAGGAATTATTTAGTTAATGATAGTAATTTTTATTTAGATGTATTTTAATTATATTAAAGTTAGTGGGTGTTAGGGTTAAACTTAGGGTTAGGTCTAGGGGTTTATAACTTTAGTATAGTGGCAGCGATTTTGGGGGCACCAGATTAGGGGTTAATAACAGTAATGTAGGTTGTGGCGATGTTAGGGACAGCAGATTAGGGGTTAATAATATTTAACTAGTGTTTGTGATGCAGGAGTACGGCGGCTTAGGGGTTAATATGTTTATTCTAGTGGCGGCGATGTCAGGAGCAGCAGATTAGGGGTTAATAATTTTATTTTAGTGTTTGCGATGCGGGAGGGCCTCGGTTTAGGGGTTAATAGGTAGTTTATGGGTGTCAGTGTACTTTTTAGCACTTTAGTTATGAGTTTTATGCTTCAGCTTTGTAACATAAAAGCTATAACTACTGACTGTCAGTTATACGGTATAGATCTTGACGGTATAGGATGTACCGCTCACTTTTTGGCTGGACAGGCAAACTTGTAATACCGGCGCTGTGGAAGTCCCATTGAAAACTGACTTTTTGAAAGCTGCGGTAGTTACGTTGCGTTACGGCCAAAAAAGTGTGCGGTACAGATATATCTGCAAAACTCGTAATAGCAGATTATATTGACACTTTTAGGCAGATCTCTGGTTAATTTTATAGATATGCCCCATAATACAGTGTACAGTAGTGTATTTTAATAAAAAATTAAATTGTAGAATTTTTATTTTTTAATAAAATAACTGCACTAGGCAGTATTCTGGGTGTAAAGTTGGCTAGAGTGGGGTGTTAGAAAAAACCCCAGCACTGAAGTGCCTTTACAGTAAATATATATGTATATGCTTATATACATACTGTATATATTTATGTGTTAATATGTGTATATACACATATTAACACAAATATATATATGTATATAAGCATATACATACAGGTATATATTTAATATTGCTGCCATCGCTGCGTTACTTACCCCCTTTGCTGAGCTTAGGTTCTGTGCTGTCTCTGACGGCATCAGAATGAAGCTCCCATTGGAGCCTGTGGAAGCGCAGTCTCATGAGTGCAATGCTTCCCAGCAATGCGAACGCGAGGTCGCTTTCGCATTGCTGTCAGCTTGTAATACCAGCACATATTAGCACATAATCAGTAATGCGCAAATATCGCTTTCACAAGAGAGATATTTAGCGCTGCAATCTGACACTTGATATTTTAAAAGTATTGTTTTTTTCAGTATTTAATTAATAATGTTAAACTGACTTTATTCCTGTTTGCCGAGATATACATCCAAAATCAAGAAGAATACTATGGGTTTCTATAAGAAGAAAGTGGCTGCAATTTATCTAATCTTCTAAATTTTAACAGTTCTCCCACTGTAAACTGTGAAAATGCTGTGCCAAAGGATCCTGCCTGAATGTCATTTGAAAGGGAACCGCACCTTTGTGACAAGCTTTCAAGCAGGATTGCACCTTTGTAACTGGGAATTTAATAATGTATCTGCAAAAACTGCACTGGCGTGAATGTGTTCTAAAAGGTCATCTGTGGCCATTTCAGTGTTTCTTGCAAATGTGAAACATAATAGAATAATTCCAAATAGTCTTAAAACGTTTGCAAAGACATCAAAAAGGCCAGTTTAAGACTTTATCAAGTGCATTTAGGTGTCAAATTCGATAAGTGTAAATGATCTAGAAAACCTGTTGAAAAGTATCGAGCAAATGGATTGTGATTCCTGAGAAGATGTTGTCTCCATGTTAGAAATAGAGCTTAAGAAAAAAAAATAAAAAATGAAAAGTGCCCTTTTTAGGCCAAAAAACAATCTGTTGATAGATTGTTATCAACCCTATAATGCTCATATTAAATGTTTCCATTATGAGATTTTTGAGAGGTATATTTAAAAAATAAATTGAAATTCCGAATTGCTATGCACGTAAGATTGCAAAGATATCTGGCATATTTAAAAAAAATACACATCCTCAATAGTTTTCAGTTTGGAATGAGAATAATTTATTGAAGATGCAGGCACATCTAAACATTAGTAGTGAAAAGTTCTTATTTTATGTGCACCTCACTTTTTCCCTATGTGTTTTTTCATTTTTGCCCCCAAATATTCTTAATGTTAATATGAAATATACACATGCAATTTTATGAACTACATAGCACTCTCAGTATAAGCGTGGCACATTTCCCATAACCTGTGCAGCACTCTCAGGATGTCCCAGTAAGATACCACATGCAAGGTTCTCAATCCGCTACTTACTGGTTGTCATGAGATGCTGGACACAGCATATAAGGTACAACACAATTTTATTGCAGAGCATAGAAGTTTACAGACTGCACAACACATCTAACTTAGTAACTGCGACATAGACTATAATGGCTATAGGCCACGCCCCCATCTGTGGACGTCACACTCCCACTCTCATCACATCTTCCCAGTTTTCAAAGAATAAAGCATACATTTTTTTTAGTGTAAAACAAATGACAAAGTTTAAGAGAATATAAATAAATAACAAGAAATACAATCCTGTCTTGGACATCAGGGTAGACTTTCCCTAGTCCATTGTGACCATGGGATTATTCTGCCCATTCTTCTGGTCACTGCTCTAACTACAGTGTTAATCCCGGTAGCAGGCTGGAAGTTTCCCCACTCTTCCACTTGACATCATTTTACATGAACTATCCTCTGGTGCAGAAGAAGGAGATTGAGAGTCTGCTGGAAGTACAGAAGTATCCCAGCTGTGGTTTTGCTGAGAGGAAGTCACCCCTCTTAAAACAGAGGATCCCACCGACTGTGGTTCTGAAGCATTCAATCCCAAACTCTAAGGTACTGAATATGTCTTCTATTTTGACGTTTGACTGTCCCTCCCTCAGTAAGGACTACATAAGACGTAGGTTTTCAGTCTAGAGTGTCCTATTACAGTAGCTGGTGTCTTTCATTTTTTCTCATGATCCAGTTTAACTCTGACATTTTGGCCCACATTCAGCTCCTGCAAGGGCCTCACAGAGTGTTTTCTGTCGTAGATTAATTGGTAGCCCCTTTTCGCCTCTTCATCCCTTCAAAGCACCTTGTCCTGAGGAACAGAGGGGGCTGGCTAAAAGAAACCCACAGAGGGTAGAGTGGTGTGAATCTGATGTCCTAGCATCAACTGTGCCAAGCTAAAACCTGTGGCTTTGATGGGAGTCGACCTATAAGCCACCAGAGCTAGGTACAGCTCAGATTGCTTCAAAATGAACTTGGTTGTTTGAACTGCCCTTTCGACCATTCCATTGGCCTGCGGGTAATGCAGACTTGACTTTTCCAGCTCCATGAGCTGTGACCTCTCAGACTGGGCTGCCCGACTCTCTGGACCACCTTGCTTTATATACTTGATAACTTCTTGAAGATCTGTATCAAACGTGTCTCCTTTCTTATTTGCTCTAGCTTTCTTGACGAGATGGACAGGAGCCTGGAAAGTGTATCTGTCACTACCAGCTGTTTCCCTGGCACATGCACTGCCTGAACGTTGAACCTGAGTAGCCTCATCAGAAGTCTCTGGCATCTTAGGGGTGTCTTGTCAATATCATAGGAATTGATTAGAGGAAGTAGTAGTTTATGGTCAGTTTCAAGACTGTTTTTTTCCAAACCCACTAGGTAACACTGAAAGCGCTCACAGGCCCAAACTGCAGCCAAGCACTCTTTTTCAATGTTTCATGTGTTCAATAGCAAGGATTTTATCAGGGTCCGGCTTGAAACCATCTCCATTGATGATATGCCCAAAATAACTTAACTCAGATTTTCTAAAATGGCATTTTTCTTTATTTAATTTAAATTTAACTCTCTAATGGTCTGCAGCACACAGCTCAATCGCTGATCATGTTCTTCCAGTGTAGACCCATACACTAAAATGTCATACTTGACAACTGCCCTGCCTGCGTGGTCCCTTAGGAGGGAACTCATCTCTCTTTGAAAGATTTCAGGAGCAGAGGATATCCCGAAGGGGAGTCTGCAGAAGCAAAACCAACCTACTGGTGTAATGAAGGTAGTCAGTTTGCTCAGTTTGCTGCACCTTGGGTCTAGAGGTGTCTGCCAGAAGCCACTGGAAGCATCCAGTGTAGAGAAGATCTTCGCCCCAGCCAGTTTCAGAGCTATGTCTTCAAGCCTCGGCAGCACGTATCTCTCTCTTTTCAATGCCTCATTCAGTCATTTCAAGGTTGCTTCGACAACCTCTTGAATAATTCCCATATTCTTCATATGCAGAAGTTCCTTCTCCACTTGAGGCATGAGTGGGAATGTAATTCTATGAGCATTAGTAATGCTGTATGGGACTGCATCAACTTTAAGTGATATTCGGACTGGCTCGCAGTTTAGCAGGCCCAATTTAGCAAACATGTCTTCCATAATCTCATTTACTCTGGCATCAAGGCCCAAACCACGTGCTGTTTTCCTACTCAATAGGTTGTTAACACACTGTCCTCTGATTACATGTACCCACATGGTGAATTTCCTCTGTTTGTACTCGCAACTAGCGAGAAATTTCCCAGCACAATCGATGTGGCCTCCAGGACTATGAACCTTCATCATAACTTTCGCAAGCTGAGGATGCTGAGGCAATTTTATGAATGCTGCAAGGGACATAACAATGATGTCTACTCCTGTGTCAATCTTGAAGGCAACCTTGGCTCCCATTACTGTAAGGGTAACCCACCAATCTTCTTCTGAACCAGACCGTTCAACAACAGACCTTACAAAGGACACTTCCTGAGCCTCCTGGTCACTATCCACCTGCACCTCTTTAATCGACTCAGTTTACACACCACTTCAAAATGGCCCATTCAGTTGCTGTCAGGGTGCCGGGAATTAGACTGAGTCGAGAAGTGCAAAAATAATCACACCTTTATTAATAGCAAAAAATAATAAAAAGTCCACAAGTAAAATAACAAGCCAGGAGTCAAAACCAGAGCTGGTAGTCAGACGATCCGAGTCAGGAGCCAAAGCGAATAGTCAGAAGAGCCGAGTCAGGAGCCAAAGCGAGTAGTCAGATGAGACGGTATCAGGAACAAGGAGAACAGCAGAGTCAGGCACAAGCCAGGGATCAGGAACCAGGAGGGACGTCAGACAGCCAGGTAATACACAAGAACTAGAACTCTCACAAACAGGTCTAAGACAACGCAAGGGCAAAGCATACTGAACAGAGGCCCTTTAAATAATAAGTGATGACATCACCATTCTGAGACTGCAACCTGTCTCACATGGATGATGTACACCAGTCTGGCCATAAAAGGGATTGCAGGAAATGAGCAGCATCACACACTATGCACCAGAGTCAGCAAGAGAGGTGAGTAAAATGGCTGCCAGCAACACATGTCAAACAAAGCAGGGAAAAAACCCTGACAGTACCCTCCCCTAAACGACCCCTCCCCTGCGGGAGGACAAAAGGCTCATTGGGAAAATGGACATGGAAGGCATGGAGGAGGGTGGGAGCATGAACATCAGAGGAGGGAACCCATGAATGTTCCTCCGGACCATAACCCCTCCAGTGAACCAAATACTGTACGCGGCCCCTGGACATATAAGAGTCAATAATGCTGCTGACCTCATATTCTTCATGGTTGTCAACAAAGATAGGATGGGGACGAGGCAACACAGTGATAAACCGAATACAAACCAATGGTTTCAAGAGAGAGACATGAAAAACATTGGAGATGTGCATTGCAGGAGGAAGGTCAAGAGTGTAGGCCACAGGATTGACCCGTCGGAGTATTCGAAAAGGACCAACATAATGGGGAGCCAGTTTATTGGAAGGCACACGAAGGTTCAAGTTGCGGGAGGACAGCCAAACCCTGTCACCAACCTGGTAGGAAGGCACGGGCAGACGCCTACGATCAGCCTGGAACTTTTGGCACTGCATAGAATGATGAAGGCAATCCTGAATCTGCACCCATGTGGAACGGAGTTGGCGGAGATGCTCCTCCAAAGCTGGAATGCCCTGAAACATGAATGAATCGGGCAACAAGAATGTTGGAAACCATAATTTACCATGAATGGGGATAACTTGGAGGAAGCATTAATAGCACTATTACAAGCAATCTCTGCCCAAGGTAACAGTTCAGACCAATTATTGTGGTGATCTGAGACAGAGCAATGGAGGAACTGTTTCAGAGCTTGATTAGACCGTTCCGCAGCCCCATTGGATTGAGGGTGATATGCCGAGGAGAAGGAAAGCTGGATCCCCATTTGAGCACAAAAGGAACGCCAAAATCTGGAGGCAAACTGGCTACCCCGGTCCAGCATGCTCCTGAATGGTAGGCAGTTTCTTCAAGGGAATGCAATGTGACATTTTAGAAAAATGGTCAACCACCATAAGGATAACAGTATTGCCATTGGAAACAGGGAGCTCAACAATGAAGTCCATGGAAAGATGTGTCCAAGGACGCTCACCATTAGCAATAGGTTGAAGAAGACCCACAGGAAGACATTGAGGAGTCTTATTCTGTGCACAAACTGAGCAGGAGGCAACATACGCAGCAACATCAGAACGAAGACCTGGCCACCAGAATTGTCGAGTGACAGACCAAATCATTTGGTTCTTGCCTGGGTGACCTGCGGCTTTAGGATAGTGGTGTGCAAAAGTTTAGTTCGAAGATTCTCAGGAACAAAACACTTAACACTATGTTTCTCAGGAGGTGCATTGGTTTGTGCAGCCAGGATCTCCTCCCCCAAGGGAGAAGTCAAGTCAGGTAAGAGACCACATAATTAAACCGAGACAAAAATAGCGCCCATCTGGCCTGTCTTGGAAACAAATGTTTTGCTTCAGATAGATAAGTTAAATTCTTGTGGTCAGTAAGAATGAGCACTGGTACGCTAGTACCCTCGAGAAGATGCCTCCATTCCTTGAGTGCCAAAATAATGGCCAGTAATTTCATAATTGCACTCCGCTGGAGACAATTTCTTAGAGAAAAAAACGCACGGATGCAAGGAACCGTCAGGTGTAGGACGTTGAGACAAGAGGGCACCTTCAGATGCATCAACCTCAAGAATGAAAGGCAGGACAGGGTTAGGATGAGCCAGAACTGGAGTGGCAGCAAAGGCAGTCTTAAGACTATCAAAGGCCTTAATGGCAGTAGGTGACCAATGGAGTGGATCATTCTCTTCTCTTTATGGGTCATGTCTGTGATAGGTTTCACCAAGGAAGAAAAGTTTTTAATAAACTTTCTATAGTAATTGGCGAACCCCAAAAAAATGTTGAATAGACCGAAGACCAACTGGGCGAGGCCACTGCAGACAACTTGTCAGGATCCATGGAGAACCCTGCAACGGAGATAACATAACCTAGGAAGGTTACTTGAGTTGGATGGAACTCACATTTCTCGAGTTTACAAAAAAGGCCGTTCTCACATAGTCTCTGATGAACCCGTGTAACATCAGAACGATGAGCCTCAAGTGTGGGTGAGTGTATGAGGATGTCGTCTAAGTACACCACAACACAATGTTGCAACATATCTCATGGGACATAATTGATACATTCCTGGAAAATAGCAAGAGCATTACATAGGCCAAAGGGCATTACAAGATACTCATAATGCCCGCTCCTGGTGTTAAATGCTGTTTTCTATTTGTGGCCCTCCTTGATCCTAGCGAGATTGTACGCTCCTCTCAAATCAAGTTTAGAAAAGACCATAGCTCAAAGAGTTCCGTAATGAGTGGAATAGGATAAGCATTCTTAATGGTAAGATGATTAAGACCCCTATAATTGATGCATGGTCTTAACTCGCCACCCTTTTTCCTCACAAAGAAGAAGCCAGCCCCTGCAGGAGAGCAGGATTTGCGGATTATCCCCTGCAACAGAGCATTGGCAACATACTCCACCATAGCATAATTTTACACAACAGACAGAGGGTAAACCTGGTCCAGAGGAGGAATGGCTCCGGGTTGCAGGTCTATGGCACAATCGTAAGATCGGTGAGGAGGCAATGTACCGGCACGCACCTTGTCAAAAATCTCTTGGAACACTTGGTACTCCTCATGCGGAGAACACGACAACATTTCGGATCTGTACCAGTTGAGACTGGGATTGTGCTTTTGGAGCCAGGGATAACCCAGAACAACTGGAAAATGCAGAGAATTTATCACCTGGAACTGGAGGGTTTCAAAATGGAGATCCCCAAGAGCCATGGATAACGGAGCGGTTTTGTGAGTAACGAGTGCCGGCTGAAGGGGCCTGCCATCAATGGCCTCAATAGCAAGCGGAACGGACCGAGGCAAAACAGGAATAGAGTGCTTTGATACAAAAGCACTGTCAATAAAATAGCCCGCAGCACCGGAGTCAACAAGATCCTAGGTGACTATGAAGGAGTCCACCCAAGAAAGGACAACCGTGACCAAAGGTTTCTCCTTTAGCGGTTCCAGGGACAAGGATAAATCACCCAAGGTCTGCCCCCGACAAGACCTTAGGTGTGAGCGTTTTTCCGGCCATGTAGGACAAGACTTCAAAAGGTGGCCCTGTAATCCACAATAGAGGCAGAGCCCCTCCCTCCTCCTAAAGGCCCTCTCCACTACGGAGAGATGCGTTAATCCCAACTGCATCGGCTCAGCTGTACCTGGTGACTTGGGACCAGGAGGCATGGGTGGGAACAAACACCTAGGAGACAACAGAACAGGAGGCTTCCGCAAGCGCTCCTTGAAAGAGGGCCTCTCTCTGATTCTGATGTCAATTAGGATAAAAAAAGACACCAATGCCTCGAGATCCTCTGGTAAATCTCTGGCAGCAACTTCGTCTTTAATCGCATCAGAGAGCCCATGAAAGAAGGCGGCAACAAGGGCTTCATTGTTCCAACCTACCTCTACGGCAAGCATATGGAACTCAATGGCATACTGAGCAACAGATCTTGTACCTTGCTGAATAGACATGAGTCATTTAACAGCAGAGGAGGAGTGAGCTGGAACAAATTACATCAGGGTAATTTGAAATCCCAGGTTTATTAGTCTCCCACAAGGGATTAGCCAGGCAAGAGCTGTGTCAGAGAGTAACAAGATGAGAAATCCCACCTTAGCTCTGTCAGAGGGAAACGCCTAAGGTAACATCTCAAAGTAAATGCCAACCTGGTTCAAAAACCCTCTGCACTGGTCTACCACTCACACTCTGCCTACCACCTGCAGCTCTCCTGAACTGCTGCACTTCATCCACAATACTCTTAGTCCTCATGTCAGCACTTTTCACCAGTTCACTCTGGTGGGCCATCCTAATATCCTAATTTAATGTCAATTTAGCCTCCAACTGTAGCTTTAGTGAGACTTCAGCATTTGCAATTCCTATAACTATTCTGTCTCTGATTTTCTCTTTTTTAGCAACACCAAACTCACAGAATTCAGCTAGTTAGTTCATACAGGCTGCGCACAAATGACTCCACAGATTCTCCCACACGCTGGGCGCGTTTATGGAAACAGGCCCTATTATGAATTACATTACGTTTGGGTACAAAGTGACTACTAAATTTGTTCATGACTATTTCAAAGTCAAACTCTTCCCCTTCCCCGTCTAGGAATGTAAATGCATTAAACACTGGCTCCACATCCTTCCCCATAGAGTATGGTCAGGCAAGCAAAGTCAGCAACAATCAGGCAGTGTGGCTCAAAATCAGGATTCAGTAGAATAGTCGTGGACAGGCAGAGGTCTAAACACAATCTGGCAGCAAAGTACAGAATCAGCAGGAATCAGGCAAAAAAATGCAGCAGAAAACACAGAAACAGCACAACCAGGAAATTAATCCAAATAAACAAAGCTCAGAATACAGGAAGTGCTGGGTATTTATGGACTGGAGTTAATTGCAGATTTGCTGCAGTTGGCAGGCAGGTGGAGCCAGAGAGTCCAAAAAGCAAAAGTACTAATCTGAGAAATAAATAATAACTGAAGTCTACCTGTGGCTAAATGGTAAAGCTTCAGCATTCATTCCATTAAATGGGTGTAGGACTGAAAGGTACATGACAGTCCCCCAAGATATGTCCAGTACTTTGGTGTTCTACCTTTCTTGCTGGTTTTTACTAGTCATTGTCATTGTAAGGTCATTAATCCTATTACACAGCACTCCTCTCAGGATAAGTTCCCAAAGCCTGACATAGCTAGTTAACCCCTAGGCAGAGCGGAAACATCAAATTGGGGTTTCACACATAAATAATTTTAAAAAATGGACAAAAATTTGAAAACATTATAACACTCAATCATATACAAAAAGCAGCAGATAATAATATCACAGACATCCCAACCTGCAAAAACTCATTTCAGGAGGCCCCCCTGCCCCAATTCAGAATTCCTCAGTGCTCTGATTATGAAATAGTTGAAAATGTTTTCACAAAAAGTGGGGAAAAAAATAAAATAAAAAAGACAAGATGAACCTTGCATGTATAAATAAATAAATAAATATATATATATAAATATATATATATATATATATATATATATATATATATATATATATATATATATATATATAACTATTTTATAGCTATAAAGTATGGGAGTCTGCCAAATATAAAGTATGGGAATCTGCATAATATAAAGTATGGGAGTCTGCACAATATAGAGTATGGGAGTCTGCACAATATAAAGTATGGGAGTCTGCACATTATAAAGTATGGGGGTCTGCACAAAATAAAGTATGGGAGTCTACACAATATAATGTATGGGAGTCTGAACAATATAAAGTATAGGAGTCTGCACAATATAAAGTTTGGGAATCTGCACAATATAGATTATGGGAGTCTGCAAAATATAAAGTATGTGAGCCTGCACTATATAGAGTATGGGAGTCTGCACAATATAAAGTATGGGAGTCTGCACAATATAATGTATGGGAGTCTGCACAATATAAAGTATGGGAATCTGCACAATATAAAACAAAAGTATGGGAGTCTGCACAATATAAAGTTTGGCAGTCTGCACAATATAAATTATGGAAGTCTGCACAATATAAAGTATGGGAGTCTGCACAATATAAAGTATGGGAGTCTGCACAATATAAAGTATTGGAACCTGCACAATATAAAGTTTGGGAGTCTGCATAATATAGAGAGTATGGGAGCCTGTACAAAATAGAGAGTATGGTAGTCTGTACAATATAGAGAGTATGGGAGTCTGCATAATATAGAGAGTATGGGAGCCTGTACAAAATAGAGAGTATGGTAGTCTGTACAATATAGAGAGTATGGGAGTCTGCACAATATATAGAGTATGGGAGTCTGCACAATATAGAGAGAATGGGAATCTGCACAATATAGAGAGTATGGGAGCCTGCACAATATAGAGAGTATGGGAGCCTGCACAATATAGAGAGTATGGGAATCTGCACAATATAAAGTTTGGGAGTCTGCATAATATAGAGAGTATTGAAATCTGTGCAATATAGAGAGTATGGGAGTCTGCACAATATAGAGAGTATGGGAGTCTGCACAATTCACCTATATCAGGTATGGTATGTCTCACACCGCCCAAGAGTTCAGGAGGGGGTAGAAAAGTCAAAAGAGGAACGCAGTAACTATTTACATTGAGCTACAACAGAACAGTGACACCTACAGGTAGAAATTAAAAGTGCAGGCACAAATTTGATTTTCTCTGGCACTACTCTTTCCCTGGATATTGTGTTTAATTTGCGGGTGTCAGGGAGCCACTATTTCAATGCAGGAGACTCCCGGAACTTCAGGGAGAGTTGGGATGTCTGACATCATAAAGTGAATTTGTTAATTACATCTTTTGGCATCTCTAGCACTTGGGTTCTAGGGGTCAATTTATCAAATGCCGGGTGGACAAGATTCGCTGTAGCAGGGCACTTAAGCTTATCAAATTTTACCCAACAGCTGTTTTAACTCTCCTCCAAGAAACTGAGATATCATTGTTATTTATGTGGTTTATTTATTTTGTAATAAACAGTAGTTAAAAAGACATTATGGGCCAGATTACGAGTGGAGTGCTATTTACCAGTGCACTTTAAATAACCAGCCATTACAAGTGGCTTGTTAATGTGACCGCAAGCTCGCAATGTCACTTTGAACTAAGTGTAATTAACCCGAGGTCAGACTTCCAAATATTCGCAAAATAGAAAGTACAGTACCATAAGAGAAATATATGTTCATTTTTATGAAGCAGTTATAAGGGGTTAAAGTGATGGGATGTGGGGTGTTTGGGGAAAAAAAGTATCTAAAGTGACTTTACATAAGGGTCAATGGGTGACTGTGTTTCCTCTATAAATATATATGTAAATGCATAAATACATATTTATGTGTAAATATGTGCATATACACATAGAAACACATAAATATATATGTGCATATGAGTAAATAAAAGTACATAATATCACAACACTAAAATGCTTTAATATGTTTAAACATTTTACTACTGTGTGAATGCTTACAGCTATGTGTTTAACATCCCATTTACTTTGTTCCCAGTTATACATTTTACATGCTGAAGTGTGTTAAACTGTTCACAAAAAAGGTCCTTTCCCTTTATATCCACATTTGAAATATCATTTTTTGCCTGTGGTATCCCACCTATACTGAAAATGTCAATGCTTAAGTACTTGCTGTAAAAAAGCTATGTAGAATTAGGCAGCAGAAGACATTATACTCCCTGCAAGATCAGCCAATGCTCTGAAGGCTCGCACGGAAACAGGAGTTTGATAAATCGGCCCCATAATCTAGCCCTAAGTGTTATAGCTAAGAAACAGTGATGCAGGTTTTTATATGTCGTTTAACCACTACAGAAGTGACTTGTAATATTTTTGTACATTTTTCCTGAATCAATACTTTATAATGATACAATCTATGTAGCATTTGGTACTTTTAAGATGATGAGTTATGTAAAATTCTGGAACAGATGTTGCAATAGAGAAATAAGAGTGACAGGGAAAAAAAGTATAACATCAGCTCCTAGCAGGAAAGGATATTCATATCAATACACAAGAGTTCTCCAGAAAGTCGTTAGAGACACCAGCCTCTAAATGGAACAAGCCAGATCTATATTTACAGGTGTTGAATCTTTTATGCCCATGTGTACCAATATCTTTGTTCATATTGCTTCCTGCCCTTGTTTGTTTGAAGAAAGGGAACTAATTATCCCAGCATACTGTGCACCAACTGGCCAAACAAGTTTAAAAAAAGAAAATAACTTTCACTTCATAAGTAGTCCATTCCTTTCTTGAGAAAAATACTGAAATTGTCTTCTTTTACTCACCATAAATGTAAAACAGTAGACAACAAATGCTTGTCAGCAAGTACATAAGTATCCACAAGGGGAATGGCTGTTAAATGGCTTGACCAGGCTATATTCTGCCCTATAAAATCAAGTAAAGTACATAGATTCATTAATTTTAGCTGTTATAGAAATACAATTAAATATTGCAACTCAGTTTGTTGTTTTCTCCTATCAAAATACCTAATATTCTTTAAATAAGTAAATTATTATTATTAGTAGTAGTAGTAAAAATAACCATAATGCATATTTGCTAATTTTTCCTGATATCAAAGGTATATAAAGCAATATATTACTGATGGTGTTGGCTGCAAATAAGCATTGTAAATTAGACAGTACTGTAATAAAATGTTAATTTGTTCATTTTTTATGATGTATATTAACAATTGCGCAATATGATAAGATTTTTTTTCTATAGTCAAAGTATAATTTTTGCAGTTGTCTTAGCTAATGTAAAAATATCCCAGACACTTGTACAATGGGCTATTTTCCAATTAAAGGGACACTGAACCCAATTTTTTTCTTTTGTGTTTCAGGTAGAGCATGCAATTTTAAACAACTTTCTAATTTACTCATATTATCAAATTTTCTTCATTCTCTTGGTATCTTTATTTGAAAAGCAAGAATGTAAGTTTAGATGCCGGACGATTTTTGGTGAACAACCTGGGTTGTTCTTGTTGATTGGTGGATAAATTCACCCATCGATAAACAACTGCTGTCTGAACCAAAAATTGTCCGGCTCCTTAGCTTAGATGCCTTCTTTTTCAAATAATGAAGAGAATGAAGAAAAATTGATAATAGGAGTAAATTGGAAACTTGCTTGAAATTGCATGGGCTATCTAAATCACGAAAGAAAAAATGTGGGTTCAGTGTCTCTTTAAGTAATTATAAATGTATTTGCTCTTAGCCTGTCAATAAAATAATGTGGGGGGAAAATATTAAATAACTTCTTTTGCGTCAGTTTCTGATATTACATCCATCTGTTACCTCTATTAAACCCTCTTTCATCTCACTCATAGGGTTTCCCACTGATTTATCTTTCCCTGATAGGTTCACCGTTGCCTCATTTAATCTTTTCTTTCTGTTCCCTCTTTACCAATCTCATTCTACAGGGCCGATTTATCAAGCTCCGCATTGGAGCTTGATGCCCCTGTTTCTGCACGAGCCTTCAGGCTCGCCGGAAACAGAAGTTATTAAGGAGCGGTCTAAAGACCGCTGCTCAATAACTTGTCCATCTGCTCTGAGGCCGCGGACAGCGTATGCTGTCGGCATTTATTGATGTGCGGCGGACATGATACGTTACATTGTATCATGTCTGCTCGCAATTTCATAAATCTACCCCTACATCTCTTTCTACATCATGTACAGTCTTCCCCTCTTTGTTCCTCTTTCTTTCATCCATTCACCTTTCTCTTGCATGGGTAGGTTAGGTAGGTTGTCATATTGGGGTATATTTATCAAGCTGCTCCATAACCTGTCTGCCTGCTCTGAGGCGGCGGACAGACATCGCCGGAAATCAACCCGATCCAATACTATCGGGTTGATTGACACCCCATGCTAGCGGACAATTGGCTGCGAATCTGCAGGGAGCGGCATTGCACCAGCAGTTCGCAAGGACTGCTGGTGCAATGATAAATGCAGACAGCGTATAATGTCGACATTTATCTATGTGCAGCGGACATGACCCACAATATTGGATCATGTCCGCTCTCACTTTCTTAAATAGGCCCCTTAATGTTTCTCATA
Source organism: Bombina bombina (assembly GCF_027579735.1). Classification (NCBI taxonomy): domain Eukaryota; kingdom Metazoa; phylum Chordata; class Amphibia; order Anura; family Bombinatoridae; genus Bombina; species Bombina bombina. Next base: position 434,023,164 of record NC_069499.1, on the reverse strand, counting down.
CTCCCTAACTTTATCTCCTATTTCCTTCTTTATTACACTATTATTCTCCCTACTTTTCTGCTTATTATTTACCTATTTTTTTTATTTTTTTCTCATTTTCCCTCTTTCCCTGATGCATTTTCCTTTTTTCCGTCAGCAGACACCATACATTGTTTAACAAGTTTCCAGTCTGTGTCTCTATGACCCGATGTTAAAAGCATTGAGACAATAGTGATATTTGTAAAAGAGATCTGTCCAGTGATTGGGATTGGCTGTGAAATGTTATAAAATATTGTGATTGACGGCTGGCTCGCCGAAAGGCATTTTACAATGCTTTTATGTGGGAGGCGATGTATGTGGGAGGTGATGCTTCTCTGACATTGTTGGAATATTAAGCATTGCCACCTGCATTGAAGGTGTAATATAAATGATTGCTTTAAACAGTATTGAATGGCAATGGCAGTATACGTGTCAACAGAAATTTAAGCCATTTTGTTACAATACAATAGGAGCTGGGGGATAGTGGTCATATTATACATGTGTATACACTGTATTATATGTATCTATTATATTGTAAAATGCTATAATGTGTAGGTAAAGTCTTCCCTTGATTTAAATAAATGTGTTTAAATTTTTGGCAATCACCACTGGACAGAGGGTCAGCCTGTGTTTATATATAGAAGCACACTCACAGGAACGAAAATCTGGCTCAATAATATAGTTAGCCTTTCCTATGGCGATTTACCACCTGGGTGCAGCTTCTTTTAGCCCAGTAATGCTTTTCACAGAGAAAAACTTTCCTGTAGTATATCAGTCTGATCCCACCTATTACGGTCAGTCCAGTGCCGAAATACCAGGCAATTCCTCTTTGAACAAGGAACACAGCAACCCCAGACGATCGTTTCGGCCTTCATTGGGCCTCCTCAGTGAGGTGTAGCCATATTCCTCTAAGCACACTGAGCAAGGAGTCCACGTCTGGTTTCCCCTTTTTCCCATAGGGAGACTAAATACGCACAGAGAGAAGTGCACTCACAGGAATGAACAACCAGCTCAATAACATTGTTAGCCTGTTCTATGGCGATTTACCACCTGGGTGCAACTTCTTTTATCAAAGTAATGCTTTTCACATAGAAAAACTTTCCTACAGTATATCAGTCTGATCCCGCCTTTTACGGTCAGTCCAGGGTCGAAATACCAGGCAATTCCTCTCTGTACAAGGAACACAGGAACCCCAGACGATCATTTCGGCCTTCATTGGGCCTTGTCAGTGAGGTGCAGCCATATTCCTCTAAGCACACTGAGCAAGGAGTCCACGTCTGTTTTCCCCTTTTTCCCATACACACAGAGAGAAGCACACTCAAAGGAATGAACAACTGGTTCAATGCTAGTATTAGCCTGTGCTTCTCTGTGTGTGTATATATATATATATATATATATATATATATATATATATATATATATATATATATATATATATATATATATATAATATTGCTGTATTGTGAGACTGGTGAGTAAAAAAAAAAGGCCATTTTACATAAGTTTGACAATTATTTTATCATCAGGCTCTATGGCTGCAAGGTTAGTTCAACTAAACTAATCTCATTATTATTACGCTTTAGCCAAAAAACAATTGCAGCACTATACAAAGGTATATTACAATCATAAGGGTACAATACTATAAAAACTTACAATGAGACATTATGTAAGACTATACACTGAACATAATTACATTGCATAGACAAACATAAGTAAAAGGAGAGGAGCACCCTGCCCTTGAGCACAATCAGTTGTAGAATAGATGCACTTTTATACTTCGTTGAGGATGGATGTCCGGTCTTCAAAAACTGTAAGTGGATCTTCGGGGGTTAGTGTTAGTTTTTTTTAAGGGTGTATTGGGTGGGTTTTATTTATAGCTTAGGGCTTGGGCAGAAAAAGAGCTAAATGGCCTTTTAAGGGAAATGCCCATCCAAATGCCCTTTTCAGGGCAATGGGGAGCTTAGGTTTTTTAGATAGGATTTTATTTGGGGGGAGTTTGGTTGTGTTGGTGGTGGGTTTTACTGTTGGGGGGTTGTTTGTATTTTTTTTTACAGGTATAAGAGCTGATTGCTTTGGGGCAATGTCCTGCAAAAGGCCCTTTTAAGGGCTATTGGCAGTATAGTTTAGGCTAGGGTTTTTTATTTTGGGGGGGGGGCTTTTTTATTTTGATAGGGCTATTAGATTAGGTGTAATTAGTTTAAATATTTGATAATTTTTTTTTATTTTGTGTAATTTAGTGGTTTTTTTTTTTTGTAATTTAGTTAATTGTATTTAATTAATGTAATTTATTTAATCGTAGTGTAATTTTAGGTGTTAGTGTAACTTAGGTTAGGTTTTGTGTTACAGGTAAATTTGTATTTATTTTAGCTAGGTAGTTAGTAAATAGTTAATAACTATTTAGTAACTATTCTACCTATTTAAAATAAATACAAATACAAACTTGCCTGTAAAATAAAAATAAACCCTAAGCTAGCTATAATGTAACTATTAGTTATATTGTAGATAGCTTGGGGTTTATTTTACAGGTAAGTATTTAGTTTTCAATAGGAATTATTTAGTTAATGATTGTAATTTTTTATTTAGATTTATTTTAATTATATTAAAGTTAGTGGGTGTTAGGGTTATACTTATGGTTATGTTTAGGGGTTTATAACTTTAGTATAGTGGTGGCAACATTGGGGGTGGCAGATTAGGGGTTAATAAATGTAGGTAGGTTGTGGCGATGTTAGGGACAGCAGATTAGGGGTTAATAATATTTAACTAGTGTTTACGATGCTGGAGTGCGGCAGTTTAGGGGTTAATATGTTTATTATAGTGGCGGCGATGTCTGGAGTGGCAGATTAGGGGTTAATAATTTTATTTTAGTGTTTGCAATGCGGGAGGGCCTCAGTGTAGGGGTTAATAGGTAGTTTATGGGTGTTAGTTTAATTTTTAGCACTTTAGTTATGAGTTTTATGCTACAGCTTTGAAGCGCAAAACCCATAACTACTGACTTTCCGTTAACGGTATGGATCTTGACGGTATAGGCTGTACTGCTCACTTTTTGGCCGGACAGGCAAACTCGTAATACTGCCGCTATGGAAGTCCCATTGAAAAAGTACTTTTTGAAAGCTGCGGTAGTTACGTTGTGTTACGGCCAAAAAAGTATGTGGTACAGATATACCTGCAAAACTCGTAATACCAGTGGTAGTGAAAAAAAAGCCATAACGCTGCTTTTTCACTCATAATGCAAAACTCGTAATCTAGCCAATACGCTTTCCGAATCATTAAAGATTAATTTTGACTCATGACCTTGATATACTCTGATAGAGTAAGTTTCGAGAAAGTATACTAAAGGAAAAGGGTAAACTGTATAACTGAAGTAAAAAAGTACATAATCAGGATCATGAAACTTTAATTTCCATTTCCATGTCCCTGGGATACTGGAATCTATGGTCCTATCTATCACTCGAGTGCTAAGACAAAGTTCCACTAAAGTAAAGGAGAAATAGTGGAGTTCATAATAGTTTTAATCTATTATTTTCTGTCTATCTATATAGATATTTATCCCCTGTATAAATATATATATATATATTACAGATAGATAGATAAATAAAGAGAGATAGTGCAATGATTGCATACCCTGCACTATCTATTGAAAGTATAGCACTAAAAAATGTCAGACATGCTAACATTTGCTGGCAAAACAATTTTACTATTGATTTGTAAAATTAGCACTCCACTTGTAATCGAGGGCCCAATTAAATATGCGGCGTCACCCACAAAAGCCGGCGATGTCAGTTTTTACGTGGTTTTGGTATCCAATATACAGCGCTGTATATAAATTCGGCACGTATATTTCACCCGTCGCCCGCAATTTTTACTCCCATAAGCTAACATGGGACTGCGTTGCAAATCGGTATCCAATATTCAGTGCAAGGACTTACGTGGCGAAAATGGAGAAATGTTACTCCATTCTTACCTCGCCACACAAAGGCAGCCGCAGCAAGCCTTGCGCTGTGTATGGGAGCACCGTTACTCCCGAAACTGCCTGCAAAAATAAACTAACACCTAACGCATGGGCAATATCTATCTACCTGTCAACCGCAATCCCCCACCGCAACTAATAAATGGCTAGATTACGATTTTTGCAGTAAGAGCTGCTCGGTGCTAACTTGCAAGTTATTGCCACCGCTCACCTCCCTATTGCGCTGCTATTACAGGTTTGCATAAACCCGGTGTTAGCAGCAAAGAAGTGAGCATTAAGCAAAATTGAGCTCCATACCGCACTCCAATACCAGCGCCGCGGTGAGTTTGTTTTACGTGCTCATGCACGATTTCCCCATAGACATCAATGGGGAGAGCTGGCTGAAAAAAAGTCTAACACCTGCAATAAAGGAGCGTAAAGCTCCGTAACGCAGCCCCATTGATTCCTATGGGGAAATAAAAAGTTATGTTTACACCTAACACCCTAACATAAACCCTGAGTCTAAACACCCCTAATCTGCTGCCCCAAACATCGCCAACACCTACATTATACTTATTCACCCCTAATCTGCTGCCTCCGACATCGCCGCCAGCTACCTACACTTATTAACCCCTAATCAGCCATCCCCGACATCGCCGTCACCTACCTACACTTATTAACCCCTAATTTGCCGCCCCTAACATCGCCGCCACCTACATTAAACTTATTGACCCCTAATCTGCCGCCCTCGACATCGCCGACACCTACATTATACTTATTATTCCCTAATCTGCCACCCCTAACATCGCCGCCACCTACATTACACTTATTGACCCCTAATCTGCCGCCCCCGACATCGCTGACACCTAAATTATACTTATTAACCCCTAATCTGCCGCCACAGACATCGCCACCACCTACATTAATATTAACGCCTAATCTGCCACCACCTACACTTATTAACGCCTAATCTGCCGCCCCCAACGTCGCCGCTAACCTACCTGCATTTATTAACCCCTAATCTGCCGCCCCTAACATCGCCACCACCTACCTACATTTATTTATTTATTATTTTTATTTTTTTTTACTTTTTTTACTTTTATTGAGGTTGAAAATATAAAGACAGTACAAAATTGCCACATACGTGACTAGCGTGATACAACTGGTAGCAATCATCAAGGTCATTGTAATACAGAACATTACCAAGTATGCCAAATATAGTACAGTACTTACAGCAAGATGTCACAAAGTCAACCTCAGTTTTCCAAACTGTATGCAAACAAATAGCAACTTCCTTAAAACAAAAAGGGTATTTACAGTATATCAAATGTACGTAATACAATGTAATATATATGATATCAAACTCCTTTAGTGATAAATAGAGTCTATAATGAAATATTGAAACTAGCACCCCAGTAAAGGCAACCAAAAGCTGTGTTAACAATGTATGTATAGGTGGTGGGTAATAGTGATCAGTCCTGCTGATCTAAATGGGCATACAGATTCATTGCTTTGGTGTTATGTAGGAGTGAGAATTTAGGAAGTTATTGAAAACAGTAGTTAGGGTGTGGTATAGGCAAGACAAACCGCCTATTGAGTCCCTCTAAAATAGAGGGTACATTATTACAGGGGAGGGAGGAGGTGGTGTTTTAAGTATATTAAATTAGACATATCAAGAATGTTCTATGAATTGGCCTCTATAGATTCACGGGTTACCATAAAATTACTGATCAGGAGCTAGGGCAATATAAAAGTAGTAAACTGAATTAACTCTTCACATCAAAACATAACTAACACAGGATAATTGTTATTGTAGCATAAGGCTAGATCCAAAACTCTTCTGTAGAGCTATACACTGGTATAATACAGGCGTCACGCTGCCCCGGCCACAGACAGCAGTGCGCCGCCATTAAAAGCTATATCCAAGCTCTAGGGCCTATAATAACCATATGAAATGATAAAATTGTAAAATTTTAGGGAGGCAATGCTACGTATATATAATATTGAGTTGAAAATAAAAGTTAGCCATCCTTAGCCTTGACTGCCCATGGTGTTACACAAGGAAATATTTATGAGACTAAGTCACAGTGATTGCTCAGTGCCATATAGGTTAAACATCACTGGGGAAAAATATATAAAACAGACTTTAACATAAAAGTGCGTGTTATCTTTGCTACTTTATGGGCCTGTATGGGCATTGCAAGATCAAAATATCTACAGAGAGGAGTTAAAGTAAGGTTATGACCTTAATACATGTGAAGTTTTCACAGGGTAACTAGGGCTATTTTAAAGATAACAAACATCTGTGATTCCAAGATCAATCAGCCATTAGCTATATACATGTTTTGTTAAGAAATAACTGGTTGCTAGATAGAGTTCTTTAGAGACACCACTATATGATAACTACAATAATAGTAGCTCAGTTCAAGCAGTTAGAAACACATTGTTATTGTGAGATGCAATCTTGTATGTAAAACACTGTGTTTAAGTAACTAACTATGGAAAGGTATAGGACTGTGTATGATATAGATTAATTTATTTTATCCAAATAACACAAGACTGGGAGTATCCATAGTGGCTAATCAGTAGTGTGCTAAAGCATCAAGTCTAAGGTTGGTCTCTCCTAAAACCAATAATTCTATTTAATATAACTATAAGGAATGTCAGTTTTCTCATTTAATTCCACTAGTAGACCCAATACACATATGCTAAGTCCTGCAGATAAGGCATGGGAAAGCAACAAAGGCAGCAGCTGCAGCACTTGTACAGCAAGTCAGTTCCAGCAGTTGTAAGCAGTGTTTTCATTATAGATTGCAGCTGTGTCCACTAACCCACACCAACCCAAAGCATAGGCAAACCACACATGGCAAATAAATCGACAGTGTCTCTCAATTTGCAGGCGGTAACCAATGTCAGACTGAACAGATGATGATAAAAATGAAGTTTAGGATTAACTCTGTAGGGAAGGTAGAAGCAAGAAAGTCCATCTACACCAAGTCACACATATGTAATGGTTATGGCGGATTAGGGGTTAATAGTTTTATTAGGTGGCTTGCGAAGTTGGGGTTGGCGGATTTAGGGGTTAATACTTTTATTAGTTCCAATGTGGGTTTGATGGCGGATATAGGGTTTTTATATGTGTATGTAATTTAATTATTACTTGCGGTGTGAGTTTGATGGTGGTTATAGGGGTTAATAGTTTAATTAGGCATATTGCGCTGTTGGGGGTTGTAAGTTTAGTGGTTAACACTTTTATTAGTTCCAATGTGGGTTTGATGGCGGATATAAGGGTTTTATATGTGTTGGGTTAATTTTTGGGAGTCCAGTTAGTTTACAGGAGATTTTTTTTTTTTTTATTATTCTTAGGTGCTGGCAGTTTCTAAAGTGTTGTAAGTCCCTAGCGGCTCCAGAAATGTGTATTTACACTCATTTCTGGACATCGCTAGTTTATCCAAACACGGCACTTTATGAACTGCCGCAGGGTTTATTGGATACCCTGATATGCGAGATAAAATTATGGGAAGCGTGGGTTGCAGCACTTGCGCTCAAGCGTGCACCGTATAAGTAATCTCGCCCCTAGGCATAAATGTTCTGTATAGAGGGACAGTAAATACCTTGCAATTTCAAGGCACTTTTTGTTGTCTTGCTTTAGAATAACATATAAGCCAAGTCTAAACGTTTTTAAATCAATTTACCTTTTTTTTTTTTTGCAGCAATTGTTTTTCAATACCCAAACGTCACCCACAATTTAGCAGGGTTAAGCTTGAGAAGTCTGCAGTGTGCATTTCCAGCTCCCTGAAATAGGAAATCTACAATTTTCAGAGCTAAAGTATACTACAATATTTGTTTACTAAGCAAAACTAAAGATTTAGAGCCAGCTTACAAATGGATTGCTAATTAATGCTCCCGTTTGAGCATTAACTGCACTTGTTGGGTTGCGCTTATATTATGAGTTGAAAATAAACTGTTTTCTCTTTTGCGTTAACATATAGAGCGCAAAAAGCCAACCTTAGAATATTGCATGCACGTTCACGTTTTCCCCCATGGAAGTCAACAGCAAAAAAAGGGGGGGAAAACCCTACTCGCACGCAAACCTGATAGTATAGTCTAACACTAACCTGACATGAAAATATGAATATTTCACATTCCAATGTTCACATACAAGAATATGTTATATTTATTCATCAATAAATATTTCTACATATATCTGATAGTATTTTGGTACAATATACATGATTATATATGGGTATAGACATATACAGATATATATAAAGGCATATATAGGAATATCTATTTAAAAATACTTAGAACAGGAAGAGCATTGGAATGTGAAATATTTACAATACAAACACAGTTAAACAATTTATGAAATTGTTTTAGCTACTTGACTGCAAAGAGCCTAAATTCACATATATATATATATATATATATATATATATATATATATATATATATATACCGGTATATAGTATATATATATATGTTTATATTTGTGAACATATGTATTTATGTGTTGATATGTTTATATGTCTGAAAGACTGCAACGTGAGACAAAATACCTGGCCATAAGGAAGGATCAGTCAGTGAGGATCAGACAGCAGAGGGGGGTGGGGGTGGGACCACTGCACTACAAAAAAAAAAAGCTGAGAGTGGCAGGGAAGGGGAAGGAGGGAGGGAGAAGGGATCCAAGTGGATGGGGATTTTGGACCGTGTACAGGACTAGTATGCATTTAAATACATATGTACACATATATAGACATATCTATGCATACATATACATCTTTAGACATCTAAGTATATGTATCACAATGTTAAAGCCCTTTTTTTTCTCTAACACCTGAGATCTCATATCTTTGAGCCCTCATAACTTTTGCGTGCAATTTTTTTTGTAAATCATTTTTAGAAGATGGTGTTAATAACACAATCTAATAAAAATTATTAAAAAAAAATATATTGTTATTATGTGTGTGTACTTTGTAATGTATTTTTTATGTGTTTTGTGACACTTTCTTGTTTTGCAAAGTAGTTAACCAGAGCTCTGAAGATGCGGTAATCATTCTAGCATAAATTGTGATTGCGCTCAAATAATCGTGTTTACTTTCAACTCGTAATACCAGGGGTAAGCTCAATGAGAGCAAACACCCACGATAAACCCCTTATTGCTTGAGTGCAAACGTTTGCGCTCCACTCATAGCGGCCTATTTAACAAAGGTCTGTCGGACCTGATCCGACAGTGCAGATCAGGTCCGACAGACCTTGCTGAATGTGGAGAGCAATACGCTCTCCGTATTCAGCATTGCACCGGCAGCTCTTGTGAGCTGCTGGTACAACGCCGCCCCCTGCAGATTCACGGCCAATCATCCACCAGCAGGGGGGTGTCAATCAACCCGATCGTACTTGATCGAGTTGAATTGCGGCGATGTCTGTCCACCTGCTCAGAGCAGGCGGACAGGTTATGGAGAAGCGGTCTTCAACTGCTGCTTCATAACTGGTGTTTCTGGGGAGCCTGCAGGCTCGCCAGAAACAGGGGGCTTCAAGCTGCGTACGGAGCTTTATAGCTATGCCCCATAATCTGGCCCTTAATGTTTAAATTTCAAGGTTTACTGTCTCTTTAAGTGAGCACAGTAAGCTAAAATGCAGTGCACATTTATATATTTCATACTGAATTAATATTATACCATGAATACATAAAACATTCTTTGTTGCTAAGTCTTTTGTATAAGTAATTTGATTTTGGTTATAAACACAATACTTACATTCAAAGAAAAATCCCCTGTTATTAATTTGGAAAAGTTAATGCTTCATCCAGAGTTTTTACTGCCCTAAATCAAGTTCTTGTGAATTTACACCTGTATTGGTTCTCGATTGGTTCAAGCATTTCTTTAGCAAATCCAGTAGTAAATCGTGGGAGCTTTCTAAATGACCTACAGTACTGTTCTACATAATTATTTAATCTAAAGCAAAACACCCTCTTACTTGTAGTAATTATCTACGATAATTATGTGTGATCTTTTAACTCCATTTAATCTCCATTTTACCATGGATTGCAGCATTTTACATTAAAATCAATACTTAAGCAACAGAAACTCACATGCATTAGCTCACATGCAATTTAGGCATACATATTATATTATATTACATTAAAATGACAAGACATAGAAACACAGACATACACATATAGCACCTTCATGCACACAGATACATGACTTTCACACCTCATAGAACTACATGGAAATTTCACAGGCATCTAGGCAAGCGAAAGCCCAGATCTCAAACGTTTTCTGCAGGAAATCCTATACTCAGTTACGGTACGCATGCATAAACCTAAAATTAACATGGAATTTTTACAGGCTTTTCACAAATCAATATTGATGTAAATTATAAACAGCTGATAGGAAAATAAATTATTAGAATTCATAATAAAGTAATGGGCTAGATTACGAGTGGAGCGGTAATTACCGCTTCCACGCTAATTCTGTACCACTTATGTTCTTTACGTGTATCAGGTATTACAAGTTGAAAGTAAATATTTTTCGCTTGCCCCCTAACCTAACACCCCCTAAGTTACCCTAAGTGTGTGGCTGGTGACCATATGAAGAGGATGTCACCGCCAAAGATAAGAAGATGGATGAAGATAGAAGACCGCCTCCGGGATGATGATAGAAGACTGCCACAGGGATGAAGATGACCACCACTGGGGTGAAGATGGACCCCCGCCGGGATGAAGATGGACCACCACTGGGATGTTTTTTGGGAAGAAAAATGCTAAATGACTAGCCAAATGCCCTTTTCAGGACAATTTTTAGAGTACACTTTTTTAGATCACCTTTCTTTGAGGGTGGTTACTTGTAGAATGGTGGTGGGATTTTTTTCTTTGGAAAAGAGCTAAGTCCCTTTAGGGCAATGCCCTAATTAAAGCCCTTTTAAGGGCTATATCTATAGTTTAGTGTTAGTATAGTTTTTTTATTTTGGGGGTTTTTTTGGTGTTAAGTGGGTTTTTTTAAAAAAGACATAACTTTTTTTTTAGGTTATTTTTTTTGTAAAGGTATTTTTTTCTGTAATGTTAGTTTTTTTTTAACGTGATGTTAGGTTTTTTATTTTTTAAGTTGTTTTTTTAAGGAAAGGTAAGGCAAGGTTATTTTTTTTTAAGTTAAGGTTAGGTTTTTTTTGTTTTTAAAGGTAATCTTTATTTTATTTTTTTCAGGTAAGCTTAGATTTTTGGAAGTAACATATGGGGTGTTAGGTTAGGGGGTTTACTTGTTAGTGGGTATTTAGCAGTGGGTTTGTGGAGGTTTAGGGTTTAATAGAGTAGAGGAGTATTTTGCTATGTGATGTTTGGCAGCTTAGGGGTTAGTAGAGAAATGGGTTAGTTTGCAGTAGGGATTGTATCGGTTAAGGGTTTAATAGTGTAGAGGGGTAGTTTGAGATTTGGGAGTGTTGTGGTTAAGGGGTTAACAGGGTTAATAGGGTAGTTTAGTGCAACTGTTTCCTCTGGCCAAACTCTTTAGTTTGAGCATTAAATGCGATAGTGTACAAACAACCACACTTACTTTCAACTTGTAATGCAAGCTTACATTGCTGCTCAACGCCGCCCATAGAAACTATGGGGAGCATAAATTACTACAAGTTTGCGCAAACTAACTTGCAGTAATTTAAACAGTGCATCATTTGTAATATGTATTTGAGCGTAAAGTAGACCTTGATCTCGCAATTGTGTTTATGCTCTTTGCTCTGACAATAGTGTGCTACTCGTAATCTGGCCAAAGGTGCACATCTAGATTTTACCATTATTTTTATAATATCTACATTTTTATTTGCAATCATGATAAAACATTCATATTTTATCTATTAACGTGCTTCATAATTTAAAAGTATGATTTGTTTAACATTTTAATAAAACATGGAAATGGTTTTGTTTGTTAAATGTGAACTCAGTAGACACAATATTGCCAGCCCAAAAAAGCAGTGCAAACAGCCAAGATACTCAATGCCAAAAATCTAAAATGGGTATTTTACTATTAAAAGATATTGAATTAGTCATTTATTATCCATGGCTGCATTTGTATTGCATGCCAAAATAGGCCCTGTAGAAGAAGGCCCTGTTTTTAAAAATTAATTATAAATGCATTCTTATTATTATTATTATTGATAGTGCTCATTTAATATATGAAAAGTTAATTACAAAATAGAATCAACAAGTTTGCAATTAAAAGGTGTATCTGTTGGTGACTGGAACTCCAATTAGTGGTTCCATGTACAGTATCTCACAAAAGTGAGTACACCCCATTTTTGTAAATATTTTATTATCTTTTCATGTGACAACACTGAAGAAATGAAACTTTGCTACAATGTAAAGTAGTGAGTGTACAGCCTGAATAACAGTGTAAATTTGCTGTCCCCTCAAAATAACTCAACACACAGCCATTAATGTCTAAACCGTTAGCAACAAAAGTGAGTATACCCCTAAGTGGAAATGTCCAAATAGGGCCCAAAGTTTCAATATTGTGTGTGACTACCATTGTTTTCCAGCACTGCCTTAACCTTCTTGGGCATGCAGTTCACCAGAGCTTCACAGGTTGCCACTGGAGTCCTCTTCCACTCCTCCATGACGACATCACAGAGTTGGTGGATGTTAGAGACCTTGTGCTCCCCAACCTTCCATTTGAGGATGCCCCATATATGCTCAATAGGGTTTAGGTCTGGAGACATGCTTGGCCAGTCCATCACCTTTACCCTCAGCTTCTTTAGCAAGGCAGTGGTCATCTTGGAGGTGTGTTTGGGGTTGTTATCATGTTGGAATACTGCCTTGCGGCCCAGTCTCCAAAGGGAGGGGATCATGCTCTGCTTCAGTATGTCACAGTACATGTTGGTATTCATGGTTCCCTCAATGACCTGTAGCTCCCAAGTGCCGGCAGCACTCATGCAGGTCCAGACCATGACACTCCCACCACCATTCTTGACTGTAGGCAAGACACACTTGTCTTTGTATTCCTCACCTGGTTGCTGCCACACATGCTTGACACTATCTGAACCAAATAAGTTTATCTTGGTTTTTATCGGACCACAGGACATGGTTCCAGTAATCCATGTTCTTAGTCTGCTTGTCTTCAGCAAACTGTTTGTGGGCTCTCTTGTGCATCATCTTTAGAAGAGGCTTCCTTCTGGGATGAAAGCCATCTAGACCAATTTGATGCAGTGTGCGGCGCATGGTCTGAGCACTGACAGGCTGTCCCTCCACCCCTTCAACCTCTGCAGCAATGCTGACAGCACTCAATAGTCTATTTCCCAAAGAAAACCGCTGGATATGATGCGGAGCACGTGCACTCAACTTCTTTGGTCAACCATGGCGAGGCTTGTTCTGAGTGGAACCTGTCCTGTGAAACCACTGTATAAGCAGCTCAGTTTCAGGGTCTTGGCAATCTTCTTATAGCCTAGGCCATCTTTATGTAGAGCAACAATACTTTTTTTAAATCCTCAGAGAGTTCTTTGCCATGAGGTGCCATGTTGAACTTCCAGTGACCAGTATGAGAGAGTGTGAGAGTGATAACACCAAATTTAACACACCTACTCCCCATTCACACCTGAGACCTAACGAGTCACATGACACCGGAGAGGGAAAATGGCTAATTGGACCCAATTTGGACATTTCCACTTAGGGGCGTACTCACTTTTGTTGCCAACGGTTTAGACATTAATGGATGTGTGTTGAGTTATTTTGAGGGGACAGCAAATTTGCACTGTTATACAGGCTGTACACTCACTACTTTACATTGTAGCAAAGTGTCATTTCTTTAGTGTTGTCACATGAAAAGATATCATAAAATATTTACAAATGTGAGGGGTGTACTCACTTTTGTGAGATACTGTAGATCAAATTAGCTTCTACCCTGTGTTCAAGCTGTGGGGGTTCTGCTTCCCATGAGAAGAATAGGTGTACCTTCACTTACTCATCCCTAAAGTTCATTGAAAATCAGTTTGTTTTTTTATAATCAAATTCAGCATATAAAGGCTTTGATCTTGTGACGAAGAGGCCCTCTAAAGAACAGTAGAGCCAATGGGGCCTACTTATCAACGTGTCTACTTTTCCTGCCTTCGCCGGCCCAATACGCCCGCCTAAGCTCGCCTCACATCGCCGCCGCGGACCTGCCAAAATTCGCCTAAGTTATCAAAAAAGCTGTCAAAAAGCCGCGCACCAAGTACGGGGCGATGAGCAGCGGACTGTGAGAGTTATCACTAATCCGATCTCGCTGCTCTTCGGCTTTTTGACAGCTTTCTTGCTAGCCTGTCACTAAGCACTCACACTAAACTACACTGTTCTACCCCCTATACCGGCGCCCCCGGAGCCCCCCGCAACTAAATAAAGTTACTAACCCCTAAACCGCCACTCCTAGACCCCGCCGCAACTCTTATAAATGTATTAACCCCTAAACTGCCGCTCCCGGACACCGCTGCCACCTACATTATACCTAGTAACCCCTATCCTGCCCCCCCTATACCATCGCCCTCTATAATAAAGTTATTAACCCCTATCCTGCTGATCCCGCACCTCGCCGCAAATAAATAGTTTAACCCCTATACCGCCGCTCCCTGAACCCGCCGCAACCTATATTAAATTTAATAACCCCTATCCTGCCCCCCCTACACCGTCGCCACCTATAATAAATTTATTAACCCCTATCCTGCCCCCCCTACACCGTCGCTACCTATAATAAATTTATTGACCCCTATCCTGCCCCCCACTACACCGCCGCCACTGTAATAAAATTATTAACCCCTAAACCTAAGTCTAACACTAACCCTAACACCCCCCTAACTTAAAAATTAATTAATTAAATCTAAATAATATTTCTCTTATTAACTAAGTTAATCCTATTTAAAACTAAATACTTACCTGTAAAATAAACCCTAATATAGCTACAATATAAATAATAATTATATTGTAGCTATCTTAGGATTTATTTTTATTTTACAGGTAACTTTCAATTTATTTTAACTAGGTACAATAGCTATTAAATTGTTATTAACTATTTAATAGCTTACCTAGCTAAAATAAAGAGAAATGTACCTGTAAACTAAAAACTAACCTAAGTTACAATTACACCTAACACTACACTATACTTTAATAAATTATTCCTATTTAAAACTAAATACTTTCCTGTAAAATAAACCCTAAGATAGCTACAATATAATTAATAATTACATTGTAGCTATCTTATGATTTATATTTATTTTACAGGTAACTTTGTATTTATTTTAGCTAGTTAGAATAGTTATTAAATAGTTATTAACTATTTAATAACTACCTAGCTAAAAGAAATACAAAATTACCTGTAAAATAAATCCTAACCTAAGTTACAATTAAACACTACACTATCATTACATTAATTAAATAAATTAACTACAAATAACTACAATTAAATACAATTACATAAACTAACTAAAGTACAAAAAATAAAAAAAGCTAAGTTACAAAAAATAAAAAAATAAGTTACAAACATTTTAAAAATATTACAACAATTTTAAGCTACTTACACCTAATCTAAGCCCCCTAATAAAATAGTTAGTTTTTAGTTTACAGGTACATTTCTCTTTATTTTAGCTAGGTAAGCTATTAAATAGTTAATAACTATTTAATAGCTATTGTACCTAGTTAAAATAAATTGAAAGTTACCTGTAAAATAAAAATAAATCCTAAGATAGCTACAATATAATTATTATTTATATTGTAGCTATATTAGGGTTTATTTTACAGGTAAGTATTTAGTTTTAAATAGGATTAACTTAGTTAATAAGAGAAATATTATTTAGATTTATTTAATTAATATTTAAGTTAGGGGGGGTGTTAGGGCTAGTGTTAGACTTAGGTTTAGGGGTTAATAATTTTATTACAGTGGCGGCGGTGTAGTGGGGGGCAGGATAGGGGTTAATCAATTTATTATAGGTGGCGACAGTATAGGGGGGGCAGGAAAGGGGTTAATAAATTTATTATAGGTGGCGACGGTGTAGGGGGGGCAGGATAGGGGTTAATAAATTTAATATTGGTTGCGGCGGGTTCAGGGAGCGGCGGTTTAGGGGTTAAACTATTTATTTAGTTGCTGCGAGGTGCGGGATCGGCAGGATAGGGGTTAATAACTTTATTATAGAGGGCGGCGGTATAGGGGGGGCAGGATAGGGGTTACTAGGTATAATGTAGGTGGCGGTGGGCTCCGGGAGCGGCGGTTTAGGGGTTAAGACATTTATTATAGTTGCGGTGGGCTCCGGGAGCGGCTGTTTAGGGGTTAATATGTATAGAGTAGCTTGCGGTGGGCTCCTGGAGCGGCGGTTTAGGGGTTAAACACTTTATTTAGTTGCGGCGGTGTAGGGGGGGACAGATTAGTGGTGTTTA
Source organism: Bombina bombina (assembly GCF_027579735.1). Taxonomy (NCBI): domain Eukaryota; kingdom Metazoa; phylum Chordata; class Amphibia; order Anura; family Bombinatoridae; genus Bombina; species Bombina bombina. The sequence continues at coordinate 434,006,815 of NC_069499.1, read as the reverse complement.
GACTCGGGGTACATGTTAGGGTGTTAGGTGTAGACAGCTCCCATAGGAATCAATGAGATGTCTGTCAGCAGCGAACTTGTACTTTCGCTATGGTCAGACTCCCATTGATTCCTATGGGATCCGCCACCTCCAGGGTGGCGGTTTGAAAACCAGGTACGCTGGGCCGTAAAAGTGCCGAGCGTACCTGCTAGTTTTTTGATAACTAGCAAAAGTAGTCAGATTGTGCCGCACTTGTGTGCGGAACATCTGGAGTGACGTAAGAATCGATCTGTGTCGGACTGAGTCCGGCGGATCGAAGTTTACGTCACAAAATTCTACTTTTGCCGGGATATAGCCTTTGATAACTAAGGCGAATCAGCCTCGCCACAAATACGCTGCGGAATTCCAGCGTATTTGAGGTTGACGGCTTGATAACTAGGCCCCAATACATCAAAATTACATTTGGAGACTAAGCTGGGTAGAGATTCTGGAACTGGTTTCAGCAACAGCAGGTAATGGCTTGCAATGAGGGGCTATACCACTGGTAGCTTGAAGACACCAATGGTATAAGTGCTTTACTATGCACTGTGACCTGGCTGGTCACAGCATCCATTATTAAATGACATAGAATTTGAAAATAAAATGTTCTAAGCTGTTAGAGCATTTTGTTATTGCACTATTGCTTGCATATAATTATGCGTTTTTCCCCTGCAATGGGGTTTACTCCATGGGAGCTATGCACTACTGGGACCTTGGTGAACATATCTATTGAGCCAATGGTAAGAGGCATGTTAACAAAATAAATTGGACAACAGAAGTTAATTGAATAGTCTCTTAAAATTGCATGAAAGGTCAGGAATCATGAAACTTTCATTCTGACTTTCATTTCCCTTTACCGAACCACTATATTTTGGAGAATTACATTCACATGATCATATTATATTTGTATATCATGGTTTAAAGGTGTGATTTGAGAAATATTTCAACTTGATTTATTTTAAAACTACAACACAATTTTGGCCTTGATCACAATCTTTCATCAGTAGTTTTCAGCTCTTTTTCAGGCAGAAAAGGCTACTTTTTGTTTTGCTGTGATTAAAATATCACATTTTCAGGTAATTCCCAAAATCACAAACAGGTTTTTGGGTCTTCTATAAAAGCCCTATTTTCTCTATGGGGACAAAAAGTTCTTGGCAATCATAATAATATTTTTAGTCACTTTTAAAAAAAGCCCAGTTTTGGCTTCTCGAATTGCGTAACACTAGGCACTGTATCAATGTACAGACATTTGTAGAATGGTATAATAAACTGACTGAGAATGGTAAAACAACAAAACAGAAAATAATCAGAATGAGTTACTCCTCTTAAAATAAACCGCAGTCTTTCCCAGCCAGACTGTAAGATAGATATTGTATATGGTAGTAGGGGTTGCTGGTTCAGGCGTATTTCTCTGTCAAACGTGCTGAATCCTCTCCAGGTCCCAAGAGTAGAACTCCTCTGTTTCCCGAAAGTAAGACTCCTCTGTTGCAGTAGGAGTAAGAAACTTCCATGATGTATGTATACACTGTGAGATGTTGGAAGGAAAATATCCCTAAAGGTCAGTGTCTTAGGATAAGACGCAACTGCTCTAAAACTTCAGATTATATGGAACAAATAGAGATACTTGAGAAGAAGTTTGTCGAAAGAGGATACGATCCCCAGAAAATAAGGAGAGCAAGAACACAGGTAGATAAAAAAGAGAGAAGTAGCCTGCTATCATATAAAAATAAAGATCTTAAAACCAATGATAATATAGAGGACAAAGAAAAAATTAAAGTCGCATTAATTACTGATTATAATTGTGATCATTACATCTTACAAAAAATAATTAAGAAACACTGGCATTTGGTCCAAACAGACCATATAATAGGGGAGAAAATGACAGAACACCCTAGAATTATTTATAAAAAAGCAAAACATTTTAAAAGGATACTAGCTCCCAGTGAATTCAAACAAACACAAAAAAAATCTACATTAGAAAAAGACCTATCTGGAAATAAGCTAACAGGTTTTTTTTCCCTGTTTTGGTTGTAGATCTTGCAGATATAGTAGCAAATGCAAGAAAATCAGATGCCAAGATAAGGGTGTAATTTACATTATACAATGCACATGTCAGTTACAATACATAGGAGAGACCACCAGGACCCTAAGGGAGCCCATACGTGAACATCTTTCATGTATTGACAGGGGGAATTTAGAAACACATCTATATACTCACTTTATGGAAGTACATAAGAACAATCTAAAAGATTTCACTTTTTGGGGCATAATGAGAGGGGGACATTTTGAAGAAAAACTACTAATAAAAGAAGCTGAGTTAATTTATAACATGCAGACCCTCTACCCTTCAGGATAGAATTCTGAATTGGATCTCTCCCCTTTTCTTACATCATAAAAACACTAAATATCATTAGAATAATCAGTATTTTACAATAGAGTGATAAGCAACTAAGATTCCGGTAAGTTAGCCCTTAGATAAGGGAGGGAAATAAATACTAAAATCATATCGATTAATTTCTCCTCTGTATCAAGTAGAGTCTGATAGACAATAGATAGTGAGCTATGTTCTATACAACAAGTCTGGAATTTCTAACATCTTCCATTTTATAAGCTATTATTGACTAATAGGCAAATATAAACACTAGATCTAAAATATAAATATATAAATATGCCCATCTTTAAGATCCATCTTAAAAATGAATTAACATAATGAATCTCTAGAAGTATAAGTGGAATTAATGTCACTCTACACTAAATTTCCTATTCATTTTAATCTATTCCCCATTTCGAATGTATTTGTTTAGATCACCCCTTAGAACTATCTTTGATGCCAGAATAGATATTCTGTATATACGTTAACCATCTCAAAATGTAGTTTAGATTGGAGGAGAATAATTCTCTTTACTCATAAGTATAGATTTACAACATAGAATCAAAATTATATGCCTGCAGTGTTAAATTATATTAATTTCTGCTTTTTCAGATATCATTATACAGGCTAGTGAATTTGTATAGGTATATGATAGATTTTTTACATACTACTAGTTATACTTCTTTCATGTTTTTATAAAATTTGTAGACGTTGAAGTTCACCCAAAATTAGTCTCTGTCATTATATTTAAATGATATATTCTTTAACGGATTTGAGAATTCCTGTCTGCAAATACACAAATTCTGAATGTTCAGCTATTCCACCTTATGATTGTCTTATAATCCACCTTAACCAACAACCTATTGAAGGGATGAACTCACTGACCAATAGGAAAGATAGGAGGGCTATTTAAAATGCCGGTATATCAATCTTCAATATCCGTCTTGATAAAGCCTTCTGGCGAAACACGTAGACGTTTTACAAGTAACTACAAACTCTAAGGACTGGACATTCTTTCTGCTGTCCCCTGCATAATCCCAGACCCATACGAGTACAGGGGAGCAGATTGTTAACAAACGGCCATTTGTTTACCCAAGCCTGGGATCCTGCAAACAAGCTGGAGCGTGCATCACAACCGTAAGCTCTGGAGATCCACTTATAACATATAAGTGCAGAAGCCATTCACTAGAGCCTACACTTTACTCACAAGAGCTAAAGACATCCTTTGTTGGGTATGAGTGTTGACATCTGAATCTCATACACGCAGGAGCATGCTTGGTATTTTCAACACCCGGCGAATTCTTGTATCGTACAAGTCTGAAAAGTGAATAAAAGGCCTATTATTATATCGGTAAGGCATAAAAAACCAACATCAGACACTGAAAGTGTCAGAAGACCCGGTAAGCCCATTTGTATATACAACAACTAGTGAGTTCCTACGAACACTGATATCTTGTATACTACAAGAGAAAAAACATCTAATTACAAGAGACTGTGTTTACCTATTGTGTCAAATTAACCTCAGTGAAAAGAAACATTGTACTAACTGTGTCAAATTAACCACAAGAGTGAAAAACATCCCTATGATTTGTCACATACCGGCAAAATTCTGTGATACCTGAGCAAACTTTGTTCTTAGTTATTTTTACTATATAAGGTGGAAACATTGATAAGCTGTAATCATTTAGCTTTACTTGTCTTATCAAGCTTAAGATCGTCTTATTATTATAAACTGTAAATCTATTTTAATCTTTATTACTTTTTTGTACTACCCTAAAGATATATTATTGCTTGAAGGGAGACGTCCGGCAAATATTGTTTTAAACAATTGTTTTAATAAATTTTATTACTATTAACATTTTGAAAATAAATATATTTGTCTCCATAACACCCTTATAGCTTTGTAGCGCTCCTAAACTATTTTAGTTGTTTTTATCTGTTGGTGAAACAAGTCAGTAGAGAAGAGGATATGTCTGTTGCAAAAAGGTAGATTTTGGTGTCATCAGCATTCGGGGGATACTGAAACCCACAGGACTCAAGAAGTTTAGAGATGATGTGTAGACTGAAAAAAGACAGGAACCTTGAACTGATCCTTGAGAGGCATAGATTGGAAGAGGATGAGCGTTAGAAAGATACACTGAATATATGGTTAGAAAGGTAGGCAGAAAGCCACAGTAGAGCAGTGTTATAAATACCCAAAGACTGAAGGTTTGAAGCAGCAGTGGATGGTCAACAGTATCAAAGTTTGCAGATAGGTCTAAAAGTATTAGCATGGTGTAATGACCTCACTACTCTACCGTTAATCTTCACCGCTCATTAGGATTCTTAAGGTAAAAGTATCTAATGAGCATGTGATGATTATTTGTATCTGAACAACATGCAGTTTGCAGCTCAGAAAGGTGGGGGGAAACAAACCAAAAATATTTTAACATTATACTATTAGTGGTAATTTGCAACAGGAGAGCACTGCCTGTTGTACACATTAATGGCTCATTTGCTTTAAAAGATTGAATCAAATGCATCATTATGCTAAGTTTTAGGGAGCAAAAAATTGGGGAAAGAGTATTTGCCTTCTTTCTTGCCCTCACTCATGACTGTCATAGCTTTTCCTTTAAACAAAATCCATTTAATTTGCCAGTTGCCACTCTGAAATAAATAGAAAAACAAATGAGCAGTGACCTTGGTTACACAGAATTAATAAATATTGAATGTTCTTACATGCACATTTAAATAAATACATTTCCCTGCTCAGGAATATCAACAATGTCCAGATCTGTTTCCTGGACTTCCTGCTCAGGCAAATATACTGGAGACAATATAGTAAAAATCATGCAACAGGGCTGTTTTATACACGTCTATGGAGTTTAAGATTGTGAGAGAAAATATATAAGAGATGTAAGTAAAACATGTCTTATCAAAGATGTGCATAAAAACACACAAAAATGGAGCTGCTAATATATATAATTAGGTTATGGGAGGGGTACAGTAGCAGTAATTTTGACTGTGGTCTGTCACCTAAAAGAGATATGTTTTCCTCTTTTTTATTGTGATGTATATATATATACAGTATATACAGAGAGAGAGAGAGAGAGACCTATATTGTGCACTTTTTTATTTGTTACATACATTTTCATCCACATCAATACAAGGTACAGACTACAGTATTTTTTTTAAGTCATGTAGAATGGAAAAAGATTAGAACATATTAATTCAGTAAAAATGGTAAAAGACAGTTAAACTGAGCGCAGGTAATGGTACTACCAAAAATGTGATAGAAAAGTTAATTGACCAAGTGTGACAAATGAATCATTTGTAAAACAATAGCATTTAAATCACTGCATCAGAATGGTGTTGTCATTTTTACAACCTGCACATGAATTGTTATGATGTTGTACTGCTTTATATATTTTAAAATTAATAAAGTTTACCTTTGAAAACAAATTTTATTAGCCAAATAATTACTTTGATTGTCACATTTAACACTATAATTACTGTTCTATGAATATCTGTTCTAAAGCCCCATTACACAATAGTGTCTTAGATTCAAAGTTCATATATTCTCTCTTGAGAATTCCTTGCCATGATTGGGACTTGTGCCAAAAAAATAAAAAATAACCACTGCATGTTATACGAGTAAGCAGACTGCTCATCTGTGAGTCTAGGAAATACCACTGAGACATATATAATAGAAAGACAAACTGCTTTAAAAATCAAGTGAACATTGGTGCTTGTAGATCAAGTGAAGATGTATGAGCATAATAAATAATGGAATTAACGTTTTCTTTTTTGAGGGAAAATGCCTCTTTTGTTAACATAAAAAACAACCTATATAAACACCATTTTGTGCATGCTGCCATTATCTGTTGTCGACTTTGAGATAAACAAAGGGTTTAAGAGCTTAGTTGAATAGAGATAGTTTTGTAAACATGGACTTCATAAGTAAACATGTTAATTTGAAAGGCATGTCAATGCATTACTAATATATTTATTAAATAAATATTATTAAATAAAGGAAAATACTGTTCTCTTTCATCTTTGGTGTTCATTTTTTTCTGATATATTATACTGTAATGTAGTATAAAAATATGTTTACAGTGTATTTTAAAGGGACATGAAACCCAAATATTTTCTTTCATAGTTCCGATAGATATTAAAATTTTAAACAAGTTATCGTCAATCTCTTGGTATTCTTTGCTGAATGAGCAGCATTTCACTACTGGGAGCTAGATGGACACATCAGGTGAGCCAATAACGAGAGGAAAATATGTTCAGCCATCAATCAGTTGCTAGAATTTTTTTTTTAAAGTTATTTCAAATTGCATGCTCTGGGTCAACTTTAACAAGGGGGAGATGCACAAGGTTCGTTTCTGTGAACCTATCCACCCGGCATATGCTGCCCACTTTAACATTGCACAATCTCCCCAGTTGATAAAGGGAGCCTTCTGCCTAAATTATGAATTAAAAAATGTGGGTTTCCCGTCCCTTTAATGAGTTAATTGCTAACATTCTGATTCTGCACTAGATCAACTGTGCTAAAGCCAAATGTGCGTTAGGAATACTTGAAACTCCTAAGCTCTTTAAAAAAATGTTCTTACATCAATAGAGAGAAATTCTAAGGGCAATGCCCATACAAACGCCCCTTTGGGGGCAATGGGTAGCTTAGGTTTTTTTTAGACTTAGTTTTTATTTTGGGGGGTTGGTTGGGTGGTTTTACTTTTAGCGGGTACTTTGTTATTTTTGTATTTTAAGGGCTATTGGTAGTTTATTGTTAGATTAGGGGGTGTTTTTATTTTGGAGTGGTTTTTCTGTTTTTATAGGGGTATTAGATATAAGGCGGATTAGGGGTTAACAGGTTTATTATAGTATTTGCGATGCAGGGGGATGGTGGTTTAGGGGTTAATAGTGTAGTTTATTGGCGTTAGTGTACTTTGTAACATTTTTGTTATGAGTTTTGTGAAACATGTTTGTTTCTCAAAATCCATAACTACTGGTCTCTGAACGCGGAATGGATCACAGCAGTATAAGTTATAACGCTAGTGTTATAGCCGGACCGCACAACCTGTAATACAGGCGCAATGAAAATTCCACACTCAAAAGCCATTTTTTGAGTGTGGAATGGAGGGTTGCAGTACAGGCTAAAATGCTTGACTTGTAATACGGGAGACCTGCAATTCCACGCGCAAATTTTTCAGCGGTATAGCTGTACCGCAAAACGTTTAATTTTGCCCAATATGTTTCATTAAAAGGCACCCTTGAAAATATAAATACTTGTAGAATTATTAATTTAATCACTAATGTCCCTATATTTAATGAGAAACTATTTTTTCCTTAACATACTAAACGTCCCATATCAGCAGCACCATCCACCAAATTCCAACACCTACCTACCACTCCATTTCCCAACAGCCACTTTCATTGGACAACTTCAATTACACCAGGCAATCAGCACCAGCTCCATCTACTATTAAAAACCATCTGTAAATCATACCCATTTTTCAGTCCATCTTGCTCTTAATTATAAAAACACTGAGCTAAAATCTAACATTTCTTGTATATGTTATCCATGAGCTCTTTGCTTGGACTTAAGGGATAAAGAAACAATCCATAGGTATCACCTACCCCACCCTCCAAAAAAAGTCCCTTTACTTTAAAAAAAAAAACGTCTAGTAGACAACCAGGAACCACTATCTCAGACAAGGAAATATTTGGGTTGAAATTGTATGTTGTACACATTTTATTTTTTTCTGGTGCTTTCAATTCTTAGCTATTATAGTTGTGAGAATAGCCTAGTCTATTTTCTTTAATATATTGGGGCCCGATCCGAAATGCAGCATCACCCGCAAAAGCCGGCGACTCTGAATTTTGCGCAGGTTTGCCTATATACAGCATAACCTAGAAGTTACGCTCATATATTTCTGCCTTCGCCGTAGTTTTTTGGGCCATAGGCAGGTATACCAAACCCGCGCAGTTTGGTATCCAATATACAGCATAAGGACTTACGTGGCGAAAATGGAGAAATTTTACTCTATTTTCACCTCGCCACAAAATGCAGCCGTAGTAAGCCCTAAACTACCTGCTAAATAAAACCTAACACCTAACGCATGCGCAATGTCTATCTACCTGTCAACCGCGATCCCCCGCCGCAATCCCTAATAAAGTATTTAACCCCTAAACCGCCTCTCCCAGACCCCGCCGCCTCCTACATTAAAAGTATAACCCCTAATGTGATCCCCCTACACCATTGCCAGCTACATTACCTACCCCCTAATGTGAGCCCCTTACACCGCCGCCACCTACATTACCTACCCCCTAATGTGAGCCCCCTACACCGCCGCCACCTACATTAACTACCCCTAATGTGAGCTCCTACCCAGTGGCCAGCTATATTACCTACCCCCTAATGTGAGCTCCTACCCCGCCGCCAGCTATTTTAAAATTATTAACCCCTGATTTAATCCCCCTACACTGCCGCCAGCTATATTAAATTAATTAACCCCTAATCTAATCCCCCTACACCGCCGCCAGCTATATTAAATAGATTAACCCCTAATCTAATCCCCCTACACAGCTGCCAGCTATATTAACTATATTAACCCTAATTATATTAGGGTTAATATAGTTAATATAGTTATTATATTATATATATTAACTATATTAACCCTAATTATATTAGTTAGTTAGATAGTTAATATCGTTATTATATTATATTTATATTAAGTATAATAACCCTACCTAACTCTAACATCCCTAACTAAATTCTTATTAAAATAAATCTAATTAATATTAATATTATTAATTAAAATATTCCTATTTAAATCTAAATACTTACCTATAAAATAAACCCTAAGATAGCTACAATGTAATTAATAATTACATTGTAGCTATTTTAGGGTTTATATTTATTTTACAGGTAACTTGGTATTTATTTTAACTAGGTACAATAGCTATTAAATAGTTAATAACTATTTAATAGCTACCTAGTTAAAATAATTACCAATTTACCTGTAAAATAAATCCTAACCTAAGTTACAAATACACCTACACTATCAATAAATTAAATAAACTACAAATATCTAAACTAAAATACAATTAAATAAACTAAACTAAATTACAAAAAACCCCCACTAAATTACAAAAAATAAAAAAAGATTACAAGATTTTTAAGCTAATTACACCTATTCTAAGCCCCCTAATAAAATAATAAAGCCCCCGAAAATAAAAAAATGTCCCTACCCTATTCTAAAATACAAAAGTTAACAGCTCTATTACCTTATCAGCCCTTAAAAGGGCCTTTTGCGGGGCATGCCCCAAAGAAATCAGCTCTTTTGCCTGTAAAAAAAAACACACAATACCACCCCCCAACATTACAACTCACCACCCACATACCCCTACTCTAGCCCAAACCCCCCTTAAATAAACCTAACACTACCCCCTGAAGATCTCCCTACCTTGTATTCACCCAGCCAGGCAGAACTCTTCATCCGATCCAGGCGATGTCTTCAATCAAGCGGCAAAGAAGAAGTCTTCCATCCGGCGATGTCTTCAATCAAGCAGCAGAGAAGAGGTCCTCCATCGGGGCGAAGTTTTCTTCCAAGCGGCATCTTCTTTCTTCGCTCCTCCGACGTGGAACATCCATCCGGCACGACGACTTCCCGAAGAATGAGGTTCCTTTAAATGACGTCATCCAAGATGGCGTCCGTCGAATTCCGATTGGCTGATAGGATTCTATCAGCCAATCGGAATTAATCAGCCAATCGGATTGAATTTGAATCTGATTGGCTGAATCAATCAGCCAATCAGATTTTTCTACCTTAATTCCGATTGGCTGATAGAATCCTATCAGCCAATCGGAATTCGACGGACGCCATATTGGATGATGTCATTTAAAGGAACCTCATTCGTCAGGAAGTCATCGTGTCGGATGGATGTTCCACGTCGGAGGAGCGAAGAAAGAAGATTGAAGATGCCGCTTGGAAGAAAACTTCTCCCCGATCGAGGACCTCTTCTCTGCCGCTTGATTGAAGACATCACCGGATGGAAGACTTCTTCTTTGCCGCTTGATTGAAGACATCGCCCGGATCGGATGAAGAGTTCTGCCCGGCTGGGTGAATAAAAGGTAGGGAGATCTTCAGGGGGTAGTGTTAGGTTTATTTAAGGGATGTTTGGGTTAGAGTAGGGGTATGTGGGTGGTGGGTTATAATGTTGAGGGGTGGTATTGTGTTGTTTTTTTTACAGGCAAAAGAGCTGATTTCTTTGGGGCATGCCCCTCAAAAGGCCCTTTTAAGGGCTGGTAACTAAGGTAATAGAGCTGTTAACTTTTGTATTTTAGAATAAGGTAGGGACATTTTTTTATTTTGGGGGGCTTTATTATTTTATTAGGGTGCTTAGAATAGGTGTAATTAGCTGAAAAATCTTGTAATTTTTTTATTTTTTGTAATTTAGTGTTTGTTTATTTTTGTAATTTAGTTTAGTTTATTTAATTGTATTTTAGTTTAGATATTTGTAGTTTATTTAATTTATTGATAGTGTAGGTGTATTTGTAACTTAGGTTAGGATTTATTTTACAGGTAAATTGGTAATTATTTTAACTAGGTAGCTATTACATAGTTATTAACTATTTAATAGCTATTGTATCTAGTTAAAATAAATACCAAGTTACCTATAAAATAAATATAAACCCTAAAATAGCTACAATGTAATTATTAATTACATTGTAGCTATCTTAGGGTTTATTTTATAGGTAAGTATTTAGGTTTAAATAGGAATATTTTAATTAATAATATTAATATTAATTAGATTTATTTTAATAAGAATTTAGTTAGGGATGTTAGAGTTAGATAGGGTTATTATACTTAATATATAAATAATATAATAACGATATTAACTATATTAACCCTAATATAATTAGGGTTAATATAGTTAATATATATAATATAATAACTATATTAACTATATTAACCCTAATATAATTAGGGTTAATATAGTTAATATAGCTGGCGGCCGTGTAGGGGGATTAGATTAGGGGTTAATCATTTTAATATAGCTGGCGGCGGGGTAGGGGGATTAAATTAGGGGTTAATAATTTTAATATAGCTGGCGGCGGTGTAAGGGGCTCACATTAGGGGGTAGTTAATGTAGATGGCGGCGGGGTAGGAGCTCACATTAGGGGGTAGTTAATGTAGATGGCGGCGGGGTAGGGGCTCACATTAGGGGGTAATATAGATAATGTAGGTGGCGGCGGGGTCCGGTAACATTTTTTATTGTTAGGATAGTGAGCGGGGATAGCAGATAGAGGGTTAGACGTGTCGGGCTATGTTTGGGAGGCGTGTTAGACAGTACGGGTGATTTTATAACTTAGTCAGGTTTTGTAGGCGCCGGCAGTTTCTAAAGTACCGTAAGTCACTGGCGACTCCAGAAATTTGTACTTACGAAGATTTCTGGACATCACTGGTTTATCAGACTTACGGCACTTTAGCATCTGACGGTGCCGTATATAGGATAGCTCGAGTTGCGAGCTGAAACTACAGGCGGCGGGGGTTGCCTCGCTTGCGCCGCAAACTACGATCTTTATCGGATCGCGCCCTTGGTCTTTTTCCTGACTTCCATAGGGACATGGTGCAAATTCTTAATTTAATTTCCTAATATTCTTGATGGTTGTGGACTTTTTTGTACAGGGAAGAAAAGCAAATGGCCATGATGAAGAATAACTTGAAGCCCTTTAACTCAAATCATTGTAAAAAAATGTGTGTAATTTAAACCAGCATACATAGTTTACTCAACGATCTTTTAAAGTTCTAAAATTCTCTTAAATTTAGCAAATCGATCAGACGTAATAATTTATATTTCCGTTTCTAAATGCATTATGTTTTGTTCATGAAACATAATTCATTGATTTTTTTTAAACAGTACTTTGTGAGTGCCAAGTTTATACTATTTAATTTCCATTGCTTTCTTATCTTTTTTTTTAATGCATCTGTGGGATTATACTTACTCCAGTCACATCATCTAAGTGTTATTATATACTGCAACATAGGAGATCATGAAATCTAAGTAAGTGCACTTTAGTGTACTTAAAACCCTGTTTCTTTTTTTGTTTCTTCTTTTTTATTACTATTTTAAGGTTTTTTGGTACCCCTGAGGTTATTAACATCATTATTTCTTGTTGTTCGTATAATCTTGCACAGCATGCGGCTTGACCTGGAAGCTGCAGATAAAAAGAAGGAGGATGATGAGCTTTAAGGAAACCTGTCAGACAGTCATGTCAAGCGTAACCTCTTCCATGGGCACTTACAAGACAAATCACAACATTCCATTTTTAAAAAAGCAAATGAAAATTATAACTGCGTGCATTAGATATTATTTATTTTAAAAGTGAAAAACCTCCTTAATAACTTTATGCTCATGTTGATGATAAAAATCCTTCTTTTACTTTATAGCAATAGAACAGGAATTTGGAATATATGTGTATATATATATATATATATATATATATATATATATATATATATATACAGGGAGTGCAGAATTATTAGGCAAATTAGTATTTTGACCACATCATCCTCTTTATGCATGTTGTCTTACTCCAAGCTGTATAGGCTCGAAAGCCTACTACCAATTAAGCATATTAGGTGATGTGCATCTCTGTAATGAGAAGGGGTGTGGTCTAATGACATCAACACCCTATATCAGGTGTGCATAATTATTAGGCAACTTCCTTTCCTTTGGCAAAATGGGTCAAAAGAAGGACTTGACAGGCTCAGAAAAGTAAAAAATAGTGAGATATCTTGCAGAGGGATGCAGCACTCTTAAAATTGCAAAGCTTCTGAAGCGTGATCATCGAACAACCAAGCGTTTCATTCAAAATAGTCAATAGGGTCGCAAGAAGCGTGTGGAAAAACCAAGGCGCAAAATAACTGCCCATGAACTGAGAAAAGTCAAGCGTGCAGCTGCCAAGATGCCACTTGCCACCAGTTTGGCCATATTTCAGAGCTGCAACATCACTGGAGTGCCCAAAAGCACAAGGTGTGCAATACTCAGAGACATGGCCAAGGTAAGAAAGGCTGAAAGACGACCACCACTGAACAAGACACACAAGCTGAAACGTCAAGACTGGGCCAAGAAATATCTCAAGACTGATTTTTCTAAGGTTTCATGGACTGATGAAATGAGAGTGAGTCTTGATGGGCCAGATGGATGGGCCCGTGGCTGGATTGGTAAAGGGCAGAGAGCTCCAGTCCGACTCAGACGCCAGCAAGGTGGAGGTGGAGTACTGGTTTGGGCTAGTATCATCAAAGATGAGCTTGTGGGGCCTTTTCGGGTTGAGGATGGAGTCAAGCTCAACTCCCAGTCCTACTGCCAGTTTCTGGAAGACACCTTCTTCAAGCAGTGGTACAGGAAGAAGTCTGCATCCTTCAAGAAAAACATGATTTTCATGCAGGACAATGCTCCATCACACACGTCCAAGTACTCCACAGCGTGGCTGGCAAGAAAGGGTATAAAAGAAGAAAATCTAATGACATGGCCTCCTTGTTCACCTGATCTGAACCCCATTGAGAACCTGTGGTCCATCATCAAATGTGAGATTTACAAGGAGGGAAAACAGTACACCTCTCTGAACAGTGTCTGAGAGGCTGTGGTTGCTGCTGCACGCAATGTTGATGGTGAACAGATCAAAACACTGACAGAATCCATGGATGGCAGGCTTTTGAGTGTCCTTGCAAAGAAAGGTGGCTATATTGGTCACTGATTTGTTTTGGTTTTGTTTTTGAATGTCAGAAATGTATATTTGTGAATGTTGAGATGTTATATTGGTTTCACTGGTAAAAATAAATAATTGAAATGGGTATATATTTGTTTTTTGTTAAGTTGCCTAATAATTATGCACAGTAATAGTCACCTGCACACACAGATATCCCCCTAAAATAGCTAAAACTAAAAACAAACTAAAAACTACTTCCAAAAATATTCAGCTTTGATATTAATGAGTTTTTTGGGTTCATTGAGAACATGGTTGTTGTTCAATAATAAAATTAATCCTCAAAAATACAACTTGCCTAATAATTCTGCACTCCCTGTATACACACTATACAAAAAAGAGACATAACTTCAGTCTCCTATATGACTCTTTCTTGAAACAGTAATAGGCAATGTTTTGAGCACTCAGCTCTTAATCATGCCATAATTAACATATTCACATTCTCCAATATATAGCTAACTAATATTCTATAGAGTAGAAAAGTACCAGACCATATTTCACCTTACAACAAGTTAATCAAAATGAAAGATACTACCTAGTAGTCACTTCCAGCAAATACGCTCAATATTATTTAATGAATGTGATTTTTATACATAGTATATATTAGGGTTGCACCGATACCGATACTAGTATCGGTATCGGTGCCGATACCAAGTATTTGCATGCGTACTTGTACTCGTGCAAATGCATCGATACTTAAACCGATACCTCCAATTCCTACCCATATGCCATCTTGTGGCGTTTTTCAAACTGTATGTTCCCATTTCATTTTAAGCTGGAGTGGAGACTTAACTAAAAATTGTTCACTTCTGTTCTGCCAATACAAATTGCTGTTATTTGTATTATTTTACGTCAGAGCAGTGCTTTAAAAGCTGCTACTTTACAGCTGGAAGCCTCTCATCTTGCACAATTATGCTCAAAACATACTGTACTCTGAGGAACACCCTTAGCCAGGGCTGGACTAGGAATAAAAAGCAGCCCTGGAAAAATATGAAGACCAGCCCTATTTTCTGTTGTTTCAGTAGATTACAAATGCCCCATTTTTCTCAAAGGGGATTACTGGGATACTCCTTACCCTATATTATTTTCAGAATTAACGACTTTGTATTAAGTACAAGTGTCAGATTTATCAGTTATATAGGCACCCTACAACTCAATTGCATCCAGTAATCGCCACTTTAAATTGTAGCTTTGCAGTCCCAGTTATTGTTGTTATTATTTATATTTGTTATTGTAATAATTTTATTTATAAACATGTTCTATGAACTTTGTGACAACAAGCACATAAAACTGTTTTATTATTTCAAATGTCTTTTGAGATACAGTTTATAATTATAAAGAAGCGATCTTAAATCATTAGTCTGTATTGTGCTTGGTAAAAAGTATCGGTAATTGGTATTGGGGAGTATTTGAAAAAAAGTATCGGTACTAGTACTCGGTCTTAAAAAAATGGTATTGGTGCAACCCTAGTATATATATATATATATATATATATATATATATACATATATATACAGAAGTTTTAGAGACATTAATTAAAAAAAAAACTCTGTGTTCACACCTTTAGTATACATAGGGCCCGATTAGCTAAAGGTCTGTGTGCTGGTGAGATTCTTTAAGAATACTTGCCAAAACTTCTATTTCCCTGGTGAAATTATTTAAAGCCACTTTTTATACTGGAAATAGGGTTTCTCACTAAGGGGCGTATACTGCATTTTCATATGGGAAGGAGATGCATACATTACAAAAAGGCACAGTGAAAATCGTAAATTAAAAATCATACAAAATGAATAATTAAACCATTCACACATAAATATGCTGGAATAAAATTTGTGAGCTAGATAACAAGTGGTGTGCTAAAATAAGCTCATGTGCAACATAAATACATTTATATACACTCATATTAACACTACCTGATAAAAAATATTCAGTAAATATATATATTTTTTAATATAAGTGTTCAAAGGTATATGGTATATGGCCATGTATTTGACTGTAAAGGGCTATTGTATATATATAAACTTTCTCTTAGAGGGAGGGCACTCACAGGAATTTTTTCATGCAAAACAGTATAGTCTTTATTCCCAAAAGGTTACATTAACAAATTGATTGTCGATGTTTCGGCCCCAGCATGAACCTTTCTCAAGACAAAAATGGTCTATAAAGGATACAAAACATACAATTTGAACCTATATTATTAAAACAACATATGATAAAAGCTCAATGCAAAAAAAAAATAATTACAACATTGACATCCCTTCACCATCAGAATTAGACTAACAACAAAATAATAAACAAATACAAAATAATAAAAATTAGGAGACCATGTAACAAGCATAGACCTACCACAATATAAGACAGGAATATACCACTTACAATAAGACCCGCTACTAAAAATCTTAGTTAGAGGAGCACATAAATTTAGAGCTACTATTACCCATGCAGGGGGCGCATCAGACAAATACCAGCAGGCACTAACGAAAAACATAAATTATGTTTACCTGATAATTTCATTTCCATCCCAACCAAATTTCATTTCCAACCACCCCTGGTGGTTTATGTATGCCACCAAGGTGATGTTGTCTTATTGGAATCTGATGAATTGTGATGACCTCAGAGGGGGCCAAGCCTTCAGAGCATTGAATATCGCTCGAAGTTCCAGAATATTTATAGGTAGACTCAATTCCTCTTGAGTCCACCTGCCTTGTGCCTTTCTGGCACCCCAAACGGCTCCTCATCCTGATCCTGGAACCTGGTGAATGGAATGACAGCTATGCTGGATACCATGAGCCCAATTACCTCCATACACCTGGCCACAGATGTCCTGGAGGATGTCTGCAGGGCTAGACAGTTGGACGCCAACTTGCAACATCTCTGGTCCGTCATAAATATCTTCATCGCAGAAGAATCTAGTATCGTACCCAGGAATTACACCCTGTTGCTGGGGACCAGTGAACTCTTTCCTTCATTTATCTCCACCCGTGTGATCAAAGTAGAAGGAGGAGAGCTCTTAAATTATCCTCCGCCAGACTGTAGGATGGAGACTGGACCAGGATATTGTTCATATACGGAGCCACCGCAATCCCTCTGGCTCTTGCTACTGTGAGAAGAGCTCCTAGAACCTTTGTAAAGACTCTTGGGGCCATTGCTAGAACAAATGAAAGGGACACAAACTGGAAGTGATCCTTGTGAATTGGAACATGAAGGTAAGCATCATTCAGGTCTATAGTCATAATGAATTGCCCCTCTTGAACAAGAGGCAAAATTGATCTGATCGTCTACATCTTGAACGATGGGACTTACAAAAACTTGTTTAGGGCCTTCAGGTCCAGAATTGGATAAAACATGCCATCCTTCTTTGGGACCATGAAAAGGTTTGAATAATACCCAAGACCTCTTTCTGCTGGAGGAACTGGGATGATTAACCCGAGAGATGAGAAATCCCTCATACACCCCAGGAAGGTGTCTCTTTTCTGGTCTTGAAGAGATGTTTGACAAGAGGAACCTGCCCCTGGTCGGATACAATTTGAAACCTATCATGTACCCCCCCCTTCATGCCAATTTTGACTCAGCGGGCTTCTTGTTTTGCTTGGACTTGTTCCAAGGGTTTGCTGGCTTCCAAGATCCCTTGGATTGCTCAGACTTTGCGGAAGGCTGCTGGCGCTGAGACTTGTCTGTACGAAAGGGACAAAAAGTAGATCCCTTAGGTTTGGCTTTCTTATCCTGAGGTAAAAAGGCACCCTTGCCACCTGTGACTGTAGATATAATGGAATCCAGGCCCGGGCCAAACAAAACCTTCCCCTTGAAAGGGAGGGAAAGCAAGCAAGACTTAGATGTCATGTCAGCAGACCACGAGTTTAGCCACAGAGCCCTGCAAGCTAAAACAGAAAACCCTGACGTCTTAGCATTCAGGTGAATAATCTGCATGTTGGCATCACCGATGAACAAATGTGCTACCCTTAAAGCTTTGATTAGATCCAAAATCTCCTTGAGGGGGGTCTCCACCTCGAACCATTGCTGATAGTGCTACACACCAATGGGTAGCCACACCAGCCACCGTAGCGACTGCCGCCGCCAGTTGGAAAATGAACCCAGTCAGTTGTAACATCTTCCGCAACATGGACTCCATCTTTTTATTCATGGGTTCCTTAAAAAAAGAGGAGCTATCCTCAAGCGGAATGGCCATTCTCTTAGCGTGCGTGGAGATAGCAATCCACCTTAGGGATGGTTCCCCACAGTTCAAGCTGTGCATCCGGAATGGGGAAAAGCTTCTTAAAAGAAGACAAGGAAGAAAAGGACAAACCCAGTTTCTCCCATTCATTTTTAATAATGTTCACCAGGCATAGTGAAGGCCTGGGGCACTACCCTGTCCTCGTAAACCCAATCCAATTTAGGGATTGAAGGTTCCTCCTGTAGTTTCGGTTCAGGAACCTCCAGAGTAGCAAGCACTTCCTTCATGTCCAAGACCAAACTACTTCTAATTCCTCCCTTCTAACTCTACTCCAGTTTCTAATTTTTCCATCACTGTTGGCGGCACCACTATCTCGCCATCACCCCAAGTCCGCTGCCTCACGCTTGACTCAAATCTGTCCTTAATTCCCCACATCTAATTGCTCTCTTCATCCTGCCACAACCACCTACGCAATATCTCCAAAATGTGTCCATTTCTGAGTGCTGAAACTACTAAACATCTAATCCACTTCCTGGTACTTTGCTGACTTGACTACTGTAACAACTTACTAACTGGCCTCCCTCTCTCCCACCTTTTTCCCCTCCAATCCATACTAAATGCATCTGCCAGGCTAATCCACCTCTCTCGATGCTCTGTTTCAGCTGCACCTCTCTGTGAGTCCCTTAACTGGCTCCCCATTCACAGTTAAGTTCAAAATTCTCACCCTGACCTACAAATCCCTCACCAATGCTGCCCCACCCTACCTGTCCTCACTCATCAACAAATATACCCCTGCCCACCCCCTAAGATCCAACAATGACCTGCTTCTTGCATCCTCTACCATCACCTTCTCTCATGCTAGACTACAGGACTTCTCTCGTGTGGCACCAACCCTCTGGAATGCACTTCCTCGAGCTGTCATACTTGCCCCTAACCTCTCCTCCTTCAAACGTTCCCTAAAGACCTTTCTGTGCAGGGAAGCTTATCATCCGGACTTATTAACAAACTAACTTCACTTAACTAACAGTTGCCCTCATCTATCTCCTCACTAATATCATTCTCACCTTTGCAGTCCCCACCTCCTGTTTCCCATCCTCCTACCCATCTAGATTATAAGTTCCTACGGGAAAAGGGCCCTCAATTCCCCCTGTATTTGTTTGTAAAATGTTGTCTTTTATTGTATTGTTTCTCCATTGTACTGTTATCCTTGTACCCATGGGCAGCGCTGTGGAATCTGTTGGTGCTTTATAAATAAAGAATAATAATAATAATAGTTGCCCTCCTCCGCGGATAATCTGTCGAAGAACCCTGAGACTGATAGCAGTGCCGTACTTTCCACTTGCACTTAGTAGGATGAGGCATCGCATTTATGGCCACAGAAACCACTGTCTGCAACTGATTGGCAAAGTTTTGAGGCCAAAGGACTCCTCCCACAGGAGGATTAGTAGTTCCCTGGGGAACTGCTTGTGTAATCGGAGATACTTGTAGGGAACGCACCTCGCGGGACAGAGAACCCTCAGAGGTGGACGGCACAGTTGTACTAAATACTTTATTCTTTTTAGAAATAGTAATATTGTCATAACATGTGGAACAGAGTTGTAATGGCGGTTCAACTGTATACACAGTTAGTGGGTTTAGATAAGGAAGGAGTTTAGATAAGGAAGGAGTATCCTCCAACATATCAGAGTCCTTTATAGCTTGTGCCTC
This sequence comes from Bombina bombina, assembly GCF_027579735.1. Lineage (NCBI taxonomy): Eukaryota > Metazoa > Chordata > Amphibia > Anura > Bombinatoridae > Bombina > Bombina bombina. The sequence goes on along the minus strand of NC_069499.1, from coordinate 433,986,793 downwards.
ATAGGAGGTGGTGAGTGCCCCAGGCATTGGGATTTAAGGGTGCAATATATTTTTTTTTTAGGCTCCCTCGAGCGTCTTCAATCTCTCTAGCCTCACCAGTACTTAAATTAGTAAACGGTGCACTATTTAGTGCTTTTGCTAGGGTGACCATATTGCGGCTTTAAAAAGGGACACATGAAAAATATATATGCCAGGGCTGTTTTCAGGACTTTTTAAAGAAATGTTTTGTATAAGAACCCTGACATATGTATTTTTCATATGTGTCCCTTTTTAAAGCCACAATATGATCACCCTAGCAAAAGCACTAAATAGTGCACCGTTTACTAATATAAGGACTGGTGAGGCTAGAGAGGTTGAAGACACTCGAGGGAGCCTAAAGAAAAAATATTTTGCACATGACTTGTCATCTCCGCGTTAATGAATGAAAGAAAAATTATGAATTTCATGTCCCTTTAAGGTGCATCAAAAATTGTAACAAAATTGTTCACCAAAAATCGTATTTTATCAAAAACGTAAATTTATATGTAAAGTACATAGAAATAAATCGTATTAGATATGCACAACGAAAATCTTAATTTAAGTACCCTAGATTTACAAAAAAACATATTTTTTCATATTTATAAGTAGAAAATACAAAGCTTAATGAGCTGAACATGGGCGTTCCATGTATTTGTATGAAATTTTCTCTAAAATCCCAGCGTAATTATCTAAACATTTCCACCCTACAGATCTCACTGTTGTTTCTAACAAACTAAAAGGTAGGTTGTGTCAAAATATGCAAAATACTTAATAATAGAGAAACACATGTATACGAAAATAGAGGCGATTGTAAGACGCTATACAGAAAGCAGCGCAATGTGTTTATTTTTTGATAAATTCTTTTATGTTGCACATCTGCTAAACACGGAAATTGGCAAAATTTTAGAGTTGTATTTACATACATTCTTTAAAGCTCTATTCATCTCTTTTGTATAGTCTGTTTGCAGTAGGCAAGGCATACATTTATATATGTATATGTATTGAGTACGTGATATCCTGTACGGATAAGGGCATCTTCAGGAAAAGTGAGATCAGGATCCCAACATCTAGAAATGGTATGAAGCAATCACTTTCTGCTAATGATTATTTCTAATTCATTCTCATATTTTTGTGATTGTCATTTTTAATACAGGAGTCTTCATAACCTGGCTTTCACGTGGGATTGCACTTTAGCAATCTGGATTTAAAATGGGATTGTGCCTTTGCGACTGGGATTTCAAACTGGACAGTGCATTTTTCATTTTTTGCAACTACATTATAGAACTCCTGGCTATGAAGGATTGATCCCTTTGAAAAATATTACAAAGGAGTGGTTCCTTGTGAAATCACAATATTGAATGCCCAATTCCATTTGCACAATATTGTTGTGGCTACAATATTGAAATGGAGCAGTTTCAAAGTTTACAGTGTGAGGACTGTTAATACTCAATTTTAGAAGATGAGATATGTTGCAGTCACTTCTTAATTTTAGATGTATATCTTGCCAAACTTGAAAAAACATAATTTATGTAAGAACTTACCTGATAAATTAATTTCTTTCATATTGGCAAGAGTCCATGAGCTATTGACATATGGGATATACAATCCTACCAGGAGGGGCAAAGTTTCCCAAACCTCAAAATGCCTATAAATACACCCCTCACCACACCCACAATTCAGTTTAACGAATATCCAAGCAGTGGGGTGATAAAGAAAGGAGTAGAAAGCATCAACAAAGGAAATTTGGAAATAATTGTGCTTTATACAAAAAATCATAACCACCATAAAAGGGTGGGCCTCATGGACTCTTGCCAATATGAAAGAAATCAATTTATCAGGTAAGTTCTTACATAAATTATGTTTTCTTTCATGTAATTGGCAAGAGTCCATGAGCTAGTGACATATGGGATATCAATACCCAAGATGTGGAGTCTTCCACTACAGAGTCACTAGAGAGGAAAAAATAAGTTATTTTCACTTTTTGAAAGAAAAAAACAAATCAAAAGCAGAAGAATCAAACTGAAACAACTGCCTGAAGAACTTTTCTACCAAAAACCTTTTCCGAAGAAGCAAATACATCCAAATGGTAGAATTTAGTAAATGTATGCAAAGAGGACCAAGTTGCTGCTTTGCAAATCTGATCAACTGAAGCTTCATTCTTAAAAGCCCACGAAGTGGAGACTGATCTAGTAGAGTGAGCTGTAATTCTCTGATGCGGGGTTTGACCCGACTCTAAATAAGCTTGATGAATCAAAAGTTTCAACCAAGAAGCCAAGGAAATAACAGAAGCTTTCTGACCTTTCCTAGGACCAGAAAATAAAACAAATAAACTGGAAGTCTTCCTGAAATTTTTAGTAGCTTCCACATAATATTTCAAAGCTCTTACCACATCCAAAGAATGTAAGGATCTCTCCAAAGAATTCTTAGGATTAGGACACAAGGAAGGGACAACAATTTCTCTACTATTGTTGTTAGAATTCACAACCTTAGGTAAAAATTGAAAAGAAGTGCAAAACTGCCTTATCCTGATGAAAAATCAGAAAAGGAGACTCACAAGAAAGAGCAGATAGCTCAGAAACTCTTCTAGCAGAAGGAATAGCCAAAAGGAACAACACTTTCCAGGAAAGTAGTTTAATGTCCAAAGAATGCATAGGATCAAATGGAGGAGCCTGTAAAGCCTTCAGAACCAAATTAAGACTCCAAGGAGGAGAAATTGATTTAATGACAGGCTTAATACGAACTAAAGCCTGTACAAAACAGTGAATATCAGGAAGTATAGCAATCTTTCTGTGAAATAAAACAGAAAGAGCAGAGATTTGTCCTTTCAAGGAAATTGCAGACAAACCCTTATCCAACCCATCCTGAAGGAACTGTAAAATTCTAGGAATTCTAAAAGAATGCCAGGAGAATTTATGAGAAGAACACCATGAAATGTAAGTCTTCCAAACTCTATAATAAATCTTTCTAGAGACAGATTTACGAGCTTGTAACATAGTATTAATCACTGAGCCAGAGAAACCTCTATGACTTAGAACTAAGCGTTCAATTTCCATACCTTAAAATTTAATGATTTGAGATCCTGATGGAAAAACGGACTTTGAGATAGTAGGTCCAGCCGTAACGGAAGTGGCCAAGGCGGGCAACTGGACATCCGAACCAGATCCACATACCAAAACCTGTGTGGCCATGCTGGAACCACCAGCAACACAAAAGACTGTTCCATGATGATTTTGGAGATTTTGGAGATCACTCTTGGAAGGAGAACTAGAGGCGGGAAGATGTAAGCAGGTTGATAACACCAAGGAAGTGTCAGCGCATCCACTGCATCCGCCTGGACCTGGACAGGTATCTGGGAAGTTTCTTGTTTAGATGAGAGGCCATGAGATCTATCTCCGGAAGCCCCCACATCTGAACAATCTGAGAAAACACATCTGGATGGAGAGACCACTCCCCTGGATATAAAGTCTGGTGGATGAGATAATCCGCCTCCCAATTGTCTACGCCTGGGATATGCACCGCAGAGATTAGACAGGAGCTGGATTCCGCCCAGGCAAGAATCCGAGATACTTCTTTCATAGCTTGGGGACTGTGAGTCCCACCCTGATGATTGACATAAGCCACAGTTGTGATATTGTCTGTCTGAAAACAAATGAACAGTTCTCTCTTTAGCAGAGGCCAGAACTGAAGAGCCCTGAGAATTGCACAGAGTTCTAAAATATTTATTGGTAATCTCGCCTCTTGAGATTTCCAAACCCCTTGTGCTGTCAGAGATCCCCAAACAGCTCCCCAACCTGAAAGACTTGCATCTTTTGTGATCACAGTCCAGGTTGGGCGAACAAAAGAAGCCCCTTGAACCAAACGATGGTGGTCTATCCACCATGTCATAGAGTGTCGTACATTGGGATTCAAGGATATTAATTGTGATATCTTTGTATAATCCCTGCACCATTGATTCAGCATACAAAGCTGTAGAGGTCTCATGTGAAAACGAGCAAAGGGGATTGCGTCCGATGCTGCAGTCATGAGACCTAAAACTTCCATGCACATAGCCACTGAAGGGAATGACTGAGACTGAAGGAGCCGGCATGCTGCGACCAATTTTAAACATCTCTTGTCTGTTAGAGACAGAGTCATGGACACTGAATCTATCTGGAAGCCTAAAAAGGTGACCCTTGTCTGAGGAATCAAGAAACTTTTTGGTAAATTGATCCTCCAACCATGTTTCCGAAGAAACAACACTAGTTGATTCATGTGAGATTCTGCAGTATGTAAAGACTGAGCTAGTACCAAGATATCGTCCAAATAAAGAAACACCACAATACCCTGTTCTCTGATTACAGATAGTAGGGCACCCAGAACCTTCGAAAAGATTATTGGAGCTGTTGCTAGGCCAAATGGAAGAGCAACAAATTGGTAATGCTTGTCTAGAAAAGAGAATCTCAGAAACTGAAAGTGTTCTGGATGAATCGGAATATGAAAGTATGCATCCTGCAAGTCTATTGTGGACATATAATGTCCTTGCTGAACAAAAGGCAGAATAGTCCTTATAGTCACCATCTTGAAAGTTGGTACTCTTACATAACGATTAAAAATTTTCAGATCCAGAACTGGTCTGAACAAATTTTCTTTCTTTGGTACAATGAATAGGTTTGAATAAAACCCTAAACCTTGTTCCTGAGGAGGAACTGGCATGATTACCCCTGAAGACTCCAGGTCTGAAACACACTTCAGAAAAGCCTGAGCTTTTATTGGATTTACAGGGATGCGTAAGAGAAAACATCTTCTCACAGGAGGTCTTACTTTGAATCCTATTCGATACCCTTGAGAGACAATGCTCTGAATCCAATGATTTTGGACAGATTTCATCCAAAAATCCTTGAAAAACCTTAATCTGCCCCCTACCAGATGAGCTGGAATGAGGGCCGCACCTTCATTCGGACTTAGGGGCAGACTTTGGTTTCCTAAATGGCTTGGATTTATTCCAATTTGAGGAAGGCTTCCAATTGGAAGCAGATTCCTTGGGAGGAGGATTGAGTTTTTGTTCCTTATTCTGACGAAAGGAACGAAAACGGTTAGAAGCCTTAGATTTACCCTTAGGTTTTTTATCCTGAGGCAAAAAAAAATCCATTTCCTCCAGTGATAGTTGAAATAATAGAATCCAACTGAGAAACAAATAAATTATTACCTTGGAAAGAAAGAGATAGTAATCTAGACTTAGATGTCATATCAGCATTCCAATATTTAAGCCACAAAGCTCTTCTAGCTAATACAGCTAAAGACATGGATCTAACATCAATTTTGATAATATCAAAAATGGCATCACAAATAAAATGATTAGCATGTTGCAGTAAGCGAACAATGCTAGATATGTCAAAATCCAATTCATGTTGTGCTAAATTTTCCAACCAGAAAGTTGATGCAGCCGCAACATCACCCAAAGAAATAGCAGGTCTGAGAAGATGACCTGAATATAAATAGGCCTTCCTTAGATAAGATTCAAGTTTCCTATCTAAAGGATCCTTAAAGAAAGTGCTATCTTCCATAGGAATAGTGGTACGTTTAGTAAGAGTAGAAATAGCCCCATCAACTTTGGGGATCTTTTCCCAAAACTCTATAGATTTTGCTGGTAAAGGATACAATCTCTTAAACCTTGAAGAAGGAATAAAGGAAGTACCTGGCTTATTCCATTCCCTAGAAATCATATCAGAAATAGCATCAGGAATGGGAAAAACACCTGGGGAAACCACAGGAGGTTTAAAAACAGCATTTAAATGTTTATTAGACTGAACGTCAATAGGACTGGTTACCTCAAAATCCAAAGCAATTAACACTTCTTTTAATAAAGAACGCATATACTCTATTTTAAATAAATAAGTAGATTTGTCAGTGTCATTATCTGAGGAAGGATCTTCTGTTTCAGATAGATCCTCATGAGAAGAGGATGAATTATTATGTTGTTGGTCATTTGAAATTTCATCAGCTAAATGAGAAGTTTTAAAAGACCTTTTGCGTTTATTAGAAGGTGGAAATGCAGACAAAGCCTTCATAATAGAATCAGAAACAAATTCTTTAAAATTTACAGGTATATCATGCACATTAGAAGTTGAAGGAACTGCAACTGGCAATGTACTATTACTGATAGAAACACTATCTGCATGTAAAAGTTTATCATGACAACTATTACAAATGACATTCGGTGGAATAATTTCTACAATTTTACAACAAATGCACTTAGCTTTGGTAGAACCGATGTCAGGCAGCAATGTTCCAGCAGAAACTTCAGATGCAGGATCAGATCTTGCTCAATGTAAGAGAAAAATTAACATATAAAGCAAAATTATCTATTTCCTTAAATGACAGTTTCAGGAATGGGAAAAAAATGCAAAAGCATAGGCCTCTTGATAGAAAAGAAAGCAGGAGGCAAACAACAATGGGGTATTGAAATAATGAAGAAAATTTGGCGCCAAGTATGACGCACAACGTAACGTAAACTTTTTTGGCGCCAAAAAATTACCAGAAATGACACACTTGCGTCACTAATGACGCCGCCGTGTGAAAGGTCTCGACGTCACGTATGACGCCGGAAATGACGAAGTTGCATCTAAAACGTATTTTTCCGCGCCAAAAAAGTTCACGCCAAAAATTACGCAATAAAGTCTAACATTTGACGCACCCGCGGGCCTAACACCCGCAATTGCAAAAAGTAGTCAAATTGAAAAAAGACTAAAACCCCAGGTAAGAAATAAATTTCTTAAGGTGTTTATATTCCCAAATATGAAACTGACAGTCTGCAGAAGGAAATGCATGAACCTGACTCAGCAAATATAAGTACAATACATATATTTAGAACTTTATATAATTTTTATAAAGTGCCAAACCATAGCTGAGAGTGTCTTAAGTAATGAAAACATACTTACCAAAAGACAGCCATCCACATATAGCAGATAGCCAAACCAGTACTAAAACAGTTATTAGTAGAGGTAATGGAAAATTTAGAGTATATCGCCGATCTGAAAAGGGAGGTAGGAAATGAATCTCTACGATCGATAACAGAGAATCCATGAAAAAGACCCCCGTTAGAGAAATCATCGTATTCAATATGTGATACTCCCTTCACGTCCCTCTGACATTCGCTGTACTCTGAGAGGAATCGTGCTTCAACAATGCTAAGCGCATATCAACGTAGAAATCTTAGCACAAACTTACTTCACCACTTACTTCAAAATGCCTATAAATACACCCCTCACCACACCCACAATTCAGTTTTACAAGTTTGTAAAACTGAATTGTGGGTGTGGTGAGGGGTGTATTTATAGGCATTTTGAGGTTTGGGAAACTTTGCCCCTCCTGGTAGGATTGTATATCCCATATGTCACTAGCTCATGGACTCTTGCCAATTACAAGAAAGAAAGGTTCTTTTAAAATCATCAATTGGAAATATTAATAAGAAGAGTGCTTTTAAAATATTAAAACTGTCAATATAACTATTGAACAACCATGCTTAATTGCATTCATATTATTTAGCAGTGATCACAATAGATTTGGATTACAATAGATTAATCTCACACGTTTAAATGATGATTTCCCTTACATACTTAACAAAGGGGTTAATTCAAAATATCTTTCCTATTACAAACAGATATTGACAGCTCTGGACTTTTAGCATCTGAATCATTTTGGATTGTGTTCACCAAAAAAGAGCTTCCATTATCATCACAAACTGAAAATGAGTTATCAGGAGCCAATATCTAAAAGGTTGTGATCGATTCATCATTATAAAGGATAAAACATTACCAATACAATAATTGACCATATTGATCAGTGTTTTTATATTTGTGGTACTGTGTTAACATTTTAATTGATACTTTTAAAAGTTTACATTATATCATAAGGCCTAACTCACGCTAATTTGTTATTTGCTATAAGTGTGTGACATTATATGCAACTTCTTTCTTTTTCTCATTGATCATCCTAGGTTAAATCCTAGGTGATTGTCATGCTAGAAGAGTGGCAAAATACATATTTAGGGAAAGGGAAGCTGGTTTGTGAAATTAGTGGTGTATACAAGGAAAGTTGGAAATTTAGCTTTTTCAGATACAGTAAAAGGGGTCAAATCGTCAGACTTTACAGTATTTATACGTTTTTCTATCTAAAACAGAAAATAATGACTCAAAGAAACAGACAGCAAAGTAAGGACCAAAAAATCTTAATGCAGACAATACCACCATTAGTCCACTCCATTTCTCCATAACAGCTGATCACAGCAGTTTACGTTCAACCCCCAGTCTGGCAAACAGAATGAAAAAAATAGCATTAGGGAGGGCAGCTCCAGTCTGCTTGAACAGAAGCCACCACAACAATTACAAATAAAAGGCTGAAATTCTGCAATTGCACTTTAGGACCCTCTCTCTCCAGATTAACTAGATCTCCAAGGCAAAACTCACAATAAAATTCCCCAGAGTGCTCTCTTCCACTTTCAAGCTTGAGTGCCCACACTTGACTATCAATACCGGAATCTCCTCTAATGGTGTTATGAGCCCCTCTCAGAAAGATCCATTCTGTGATACCACCTAATTAAGGGATACACCCAAAAGCTTCACTAAGCACCTTCTGAAAATATTGCTGGTAAATATTCGAAAAATTTGTAATATCAGTTATTAGGAATCCTCAACTTCCTCCATAATACTTGAAGAATAGATGACAGAAATGATTATTTCACTACTTATCCGGAAGTCCTGGAGAGGTTAGAGAAAAACTAAGAGGCCTCACCATAAGGTGTAATTAGTTTAAATATTAGTTTAAATATTTGATAACTTGTTTTTTATTTTGTGTAATTTAGTGTTTGTTTGTTTTTGTAATTTAGTTAATTGTATTTAATTAATGTAATTTATTTAATTGTAGTGTAAGGTTAGGTGTAAGTGTAAGACAGATTCGGTTTTATTTCACAGGTAAATTTGTATTTATTTTAACTAGGTAGCTAGTAAATAGTTAATAACTATTTACTAAATAATCTACCTAGTTAAAAAAAATACAAACTTAGCTGTGAAATAAAAATAAAACTCATAGGGGGCAGAGCCTGACCGTGCAGGAGAATGGTCGTGCTTCCTTAGAGCTCCGGAGCAAATAACTTGCCCAATCTATGTAAAGGCGGAGAAAGAGCTGTAAAAGCAAGTAATCTGTAATGCCAAACCGAGGGGAGCAGAGAGCTGACTGATTATGGCCGTTCTGAAATTCCGGAGGGGCACTTAGACCACAAAAAGCCGATACAGGCCTCAGCCTGTGTAAAGTTAACAAGCTTGAGCGGGCACATCGCAGCAAGAGACTCACACAGTGAACCCGACCATCCAGGAGATACATAGTGTGGCAGCTGGCAATCTCAGGGGGCACCGCTGAGGGGAGAGATTGAGAAAGAGAACATCAGCGCCGCTACCGAAGGCCCAAAACGTGGGTGCCGACAGGCCTGGCCTGCTGAAATAACGCACCAGAGGTAACATCACCCACTTATCGGGCATAACAAACGCAGGCTCACAAGATAGTACAAGCAAACTCTAGAACACCAGCGAGTCAACCATAGCGCTTTAGTAAAAAGTCAAAGCTTTATTTGTAAAACATGCTTAAAATCCAAAAAAGTTATGTTCACAGCTCATCCCCTAGGCTGTCTTACGCGTTTCGGCCCCCTGGCCTTATTCATAGACATAGGTTTGCATTGTAAATGCCCTTCTTATATACAAGATAGCCAAATTGGCTCCTGGGATTTGCTGTGATTTCATTTGCTCATATGTTAATTGCTCAAAATACAAACACTTGCATAAGATTAACCTTTTCTTGTCCAGCAATGTAGAAAATTTGCTATCTAATACACATAATCATACTTACATATGTGTATTTAGAAAGGATATTCTAGTCTAAAAACTAGTACTTTAACACTTTGTCATAACAATTTATGTTCTCATTGTATTTTATTTCTATCTCAATATGATGTAGAAAATCAATTTAAGATTTAAATAGATTTTGAATACTTTACTAATATGCTGGTTCTCACTTCCAAAAATTTCTCAAAGTATTTATGGAATAGAGCTCAAACATTCTAAGCTCACAAGATAGTAACTGGCTAAGTAAGATTGAAAAAAAGTACAAGAGCCTCACATTAAGGGGAATAATTTATATATCTCTTCTCCCCATATCAAAGACTGACGCACATCAATTAGGCCATACATAAACTAAGCCATGGGGCCTGGTCACAGGGAGTGTGAATGAAGGATAGTCGGCATAATCACAAACGCAGTGATAGAGGGGTAGAGCCAGAAACTCTATACAAGCATTATACTGCGTTTACACAGCCAAAGCCACAGGTGCCTTCCCTCACCAAGGCCTATCCAGCGCTACTTGAATTTACAAGGGACTACACTTTAAAAGGAGGTCCTGGGAGACCTGCAGATCCTCCACATATGCACAATACATATAGGCTATCTAGCATGGCACAGAAGAAAGCAGGGGCACAAGACAAAGGGCCTAAAACAAGGAACATTAACCACTACTTAAAAAGTGCAGACTTGCCAGCTGTAGAAGAGGGACCGTTACAGTCACAAACTACAGTACATGACATTACACAAGCATCAACAGCACCAATGGATATAACGTGTTATGTAACCAAAGAGGACCTAAAATCACTCTCCTCTAAAGAGGATATTAGAGGAGTAGTCACAGAAATAAAGACCTTATTTAGTGAGCTGCGTAGGGACTTGACTGAAGTTACACAAAGAGTGGCAGTGGTAGAACAAAACCAAGCTGCCATGCAGGATAAACTTAAAACTACCACGACACAGACGCTGCAAGATACAAACACGGTGCAAACCCTACTAGAGTGCATAGAAGACTTAGACAATCGAGGCCGACGAAACAATCTGCGCATCAGGGGTATCCCTGAGTCAATAGGCCCTGGAGCATTGCAAGGGTATCTGCAGGACCTTTTTAGAACACTTAAAGGCACACCTATGGCCCCAGAGATCCTGATAGAAAGGGCTCATAGGGCTTTGCGCCCCAAACCATCTAAAAAGGCTCCCCCAAGGGATGTTATCATCCGGCTACTAAACTATAAGGATAAGGAGGAAATCATCAAGAACAGCAGAAATAAACACCCGATTCAACATGCTGGAGTTCCTCTTCAGATATTCTCAGACTTGAGCCCAGCTACACTACAAAAGCATAGGGAGATGAGGTTCCTAACCACCACCTCACAAGAACACAAGATCTCATACAGATGGGGGTTCCCCACCTGTGTAATTGCTTCGAATGGTGAGAAAACCGCAACGTACAGATCCCTGTCAGACCTAGAGGACTTCTGCACTGCCCTGAATATAACACCACCAAGGCCAGAGGACTTCTTGTCACAGGCCCCAATGGAAGAAAGGAAAGCATCCTAAGCATGATGGATTCATGAACAGATTAAAGGTATTGATGAACTGGCCTGATCAGGTGAGCATGCGGGATACTCGCACGACAATTGAAGGACAGAGCAGGTCTGGGGGGGAGAAAATGGGCCTGCCCCAGACTTCACTATATAAGCAGGCCGATAGCCGGCAATAAAGCAAAAATTTTATGTGTTTTAGCTATGACAAATCTTAAAATACAAATGTAGAGAGTTAAGACAGGTTTTTCCCTTCCCTAATCACCTAGACTGGAGTTGCCAGTCTCCCCTCGGTTTCAACATATAGAAAAGTTACAAAGTGATTTACAGGTTATAGGTTACAAGATACTGTGTGTATTAAACTGTTGATGTTATGTAATTTTGCAGCCATTTTCCCCCTTCCCCTTTTTTTTAAAAATGATATTTCAAACTAGGCAAGTTATGAGCACTTACCCTACAGTAGACCTTTCTTTTAGAGGAAGAGCCTGACATTGATTGTCAATTGGCTAGCTATAATCCCCACAGATACCACTACCCCATCCTACCCAACCCAACCTGAACCCCTAAATTAGTATAGCTGGTTCTTGGCATAGCTTGATTGCAGTAATCTTAGAGCACCTATTGTACTGGCTTTATAATTGAATGTAAATAACAACATTGTGTATTTCAAGCATGGTTGCCTATTATAATCTGTAATCTTATCCCACAGCTTCCTTTTTCCCTTTCCTACTTCCCCCTCCTTCCCCCTCCCCCCCTTCTCTTTTTTTTTTTTTTCTCTCTCCCTTAGTCAATAGGTGCACACCGTATCACAATAATCCCCAAGCAGTTCAAACCACAAACCCATCCGCTCAAATTACTCACGATCAACGTGAAAGGGCTAAATAACCCAGGTAAGAGGTCCATGGTACTGAGTCACACTAGTAAATGCATATGCACCAAACACAGAGCAGCATGTGTTCTTCAGAAAGCTCTCAAGTAAAATATTACCGCTAGATTTGGAGTTTTGTCGGTAACGACCCGAAAAACTAACGCCGGCTTTTTTCTGGCCGCACCATAAAAATAACTCTGGTATTGAGAGTCCACATAAAGGCTGCGTTAGGCTCCAAAAAAGGAGCGTAGAGCATTTTTAAAGCAGCTTCAACTCTCGATACCAGAGTTGCTTACGGACGCGGCCAACCTCAAAAACGTGCTCGTGCACAATTCCCCCATAGGAAACAATGGGGCTGTTTGAGTTGAAAAAAAACCAAACACCTGCAAAAAAGCCGCGTTCAGCTCCTAACGCAGCCCCATTGTTTGCTATGCGGTAACCCTTCCTACGTCTGCACTTAACACTCTAACATGTACCCCGAGTCTAAACACCCCTAACCTTACACTTATTAACCCCTAATCTGCCGCCCCCGCTATCGCTGACCCCTGCATATTATTATTAACCCCTAATCTGCCGCTCCGTAAACCGCCGCTACTTACATTATCCCTATGTACCCCTAATCTGCTGCCCTAACATCGCCGACCCCTATATTATATTTATTAACCCCTAATCTGCCCCCCACAACGTGGCCTCCACCTGCCTACACTTATTAACCCCTAATCTGCCGACCGGACCTGAGCGCTACTATAATAAAGTTATTAACCCCTAATCCGCATCACTAACCCTATCATAAATAGTATTAACCCCTAATCTGCCCTCCCTAACATCGCCGACACCTAACTTCAATTATTAACCCCTAATCTGCCGACCGAATCTCGCCGCTATTCTAATAAATGTATTAACCCCTAAAGCTAAGTCTAACCCTAATACTAACACCCCCCTAAGTTAAATATAATTTAAATCTAACGAAATTAATTAACTCTTATTAAATAAATTATTCCTATTTAAAGCTAAATACTTACCTGTAAAATAAATCCTAATATAGCTACAATATAAATTATAATTATATTATAGCTATTTTAGGATTAATATTTATTTTACAGGTAACTTTGTATTTATTTTAACCATGTACAATATCTATTAAATAGTTAAGAACTATTTAATAGCTAAAATAGTTAAAATAATTACAAATTTACCTGTAAAAGAAATCCTAACCTAAGTTACAAATAAACCTAACACTAGACTATCAATAAATTAATTAAATAAACTACCTACAATTACCTACAATTAACCTAACACTACACTATCAATAAATTAATTAAATACAATTGCTACAAATAAATACAATTAAATAAACTAGCTAAAGTACAAAAAATAAAAAAGAACTAAGTTACAAAAAATAAAAAAATATTTACAAACATAAGAAAAATATTACAACAATTTTAAACTAATTACACCTACTCTAAGCCCCCTAATAAAATAACAAAGTCCCCCAAAATAAAAAAATGCCCTACCCTATTCTAAATTACTAAAGTTCAAAGCTCTTTTACCTTACCAGCCCTGAACAGGGCCCTTTGCGGGGCATGCCCCAAGAAATACAGCTCTTTTGCCTGTAAAAAAAAACATACAATACCCCCCCCCCCCAACATTACAACCCACCACCCACATACCCCTAATCTAACCCAAACCCCCCTTAAATAAACCTAACACTAAGCCCCTGAAGATCTTCCTACCTTATCTTCACCATACCAGGTTCACCGATCCGTCCTGAAGAGCTCCTCCGATGTCCTGATCCAAGCCCAAGCGGGGGGCTGAAGAGGTCCATGATCCGGCTGAAGTCTTCATCCAAGCGGGGCAGAAGAGGTCTTCCATCCGATTGAAGTCTTCATCCAAGCGGCATCCATCCGGAGCGATGCGGCAGCATCCTGAAGACCTCCACCGCGGAACATCCATCCTGGCCGACGACTGAACGACGAATGACGGTTCCTTTAAATGACGTCATCCAAGATGGCGTCCCTCGAATTCCGATTGGCTGATATGATTCTATCAGCCAATCAGAATTAAGGTAGGAATATTCTGATTGGCTGATGGAATCAGCCAATCAGAATCAAGTTCAATCCGATTGGCTGATCCAATCAGCCAATCAGATTGAGCTTGCATTCTATTGGCTGATCGGAACAGCCAATAGAATGCAAGCTCAATCTGATTGGCTGATCGGATCAGCCAATCGGATTGAACTTGATTCTGATTGGCTGATTCCATCAGCCAATCAGAATATTCCTACCTTAATTCTGATTAGCTGATAGAATCCTATCAGCCAATCGGAAATTCGAGGGACGCCATCTTGGATGACGTCATTTAAAGGAACCGTCATTCGTCGTTCAGTCGTCGGCCAGGATGGATGTTCCGCGGTGGAGGTCTTCAGGATGCTGCCGCTTCGCTCCGGATGGATGCCGCTTGGATGAAGACTTCAATCGGATGGAAGACCTCTTCTGCCCCGCTTGGATGAAGACTTCAGCCGGATCATGGACCTCTTCAGCCCCCCGCTTGGGCTTGGATCAGGATATCGGAGGAGCTCTTCAGGACGGATCGGTGAACCTGGTATGGTGAAGATAAGGTAGGAAGATCTTCAGGGGCTTAGTGTTAGGTTTATTTAAGGGGGGTTTGGGTTAGATTAGGGGTATGTGGGTGGTGGGTTGTAATGTTGGGGGGGGGTATTGTATGTTTTTTTTTACAGGCAAAAGAGCTGTATTTCTTGGGGCATGCCCCGCAAATGGCCCTGTTCAGGGCTGGTAAGGTAAAAGAGCTTTGAACTTTAGTAATTTAGAATAGGGTAGGGCATTTTTTTATTTTGGGGGGCTTTGTTATTTTATTAGGGGGCTTAGAGTAGGTGTAATTAGTTTAAAATTGTTGTAATATTTTTCTTATGTTTGTAAATATTTTTTTATTTTTGTAACTTAGTTTTTTTTTATTTTTTGTACTTTAGCTACTTTATTTAATTGTATTTATTTGTAGCAATTGTATTTAATTAATTTATTGATAGTGTAGTGTTAGGTTAATTGTAGGTAATTGTAGGTAGTTTATTTAATTAATTTATTGATAGTCTAGTGTTAGGTTTATTTGTAACTTAGGTTAGGATTTCTTTTACAGGTAAATTTGTAATTATTTTAACTATTTTAGCTATTAAATAGTTCTTAACTATTTAATAACTATTGTACCTGGTTAAAATAAATACAAAGTTACCTGTAAAATAAATATAAATCCTAAAATAGCTATAATATAATTATAATTTATATTGTAGCTATATTAGGATTTATTTTACAGGTAAGTATTTAGCTTTAAATAGGAATAATTTATTTAATAAGAGTTAATTAATTTCGTTAGATTTAAATTATATTTAACTTAGGGGGGTGTTAGTATTAGGGTTATAATTAGCTTTAGGGGTTAATACATTTATTAGAATAGCGGCGAGATTCGGTCGGCAGATTAGGGGTTAATAATTGAAGTTAGGTGTCGGCGATGTTAGGGAGGGCAGATTAGGGGTTAATACTATTTATGATAGGGTTAGTGAGGCGGATTAGGGGTTAATAACTTTATTATAGTAGCGCTCAGGTCCGGTCGGCAGATTAGGGGTTAATAAGTGTAGGCAGGTGGAGGCGACGTTGAGGGGGCAGATTAGGGGTTAATAATTATAATATAGGGGTCGGCGGTGTTAGGGGCAGCAGATTAGGGGTACATAAGGATAACGTAGGTGGCGGCGCTTTGCGGTCGGCAGATTAGGGGTTAATAAGTGTAGGCAGGTGGAGGCGACGTTGAGGGGGGCAGATTAGGGGTTAATAAATATAATACAGGGGTCGGCGGTGTTAGGGGCAGCAGATTAGGATAACGTAGGTGGCGGTCGGCAGATTAGGGGTTAAAAAATTTTTTTAGAGTGTCGCCGATGTGGGGGGACCTCGGTTTAGGGGTACATAGGTAGTTTATGGGTGTTAGTGTACTTTAGAGCACAGTAGTTAAGAGCTTTATAAACCGGCGTTAGCCCAGAAAGCTCTTAACTACTGACTTTTTTCCTGCGGCTGGAGTTTTGTCATTAGATGTCTAACGCTCACTTCAGAAACGACTCTAAATACCGGAGTTATAAAAATCCCATTGAAAAGATAGGATACGCAATTTACGTAAGGGGATCTGCGGTATGGAAAAGTCGCGGCTGAAAAGTGAGCGTTAGACCCTATTTTGAGTGACTCCAAATACCGGCGGTAGCCTAAAACCAGCGTTAGGAGCCTCTAACGCTGGTTTTCACGGCTAACGCCAAACTCCAAATCTAGGCCTTTGAATGGCCAAAGGAACTCTTTTTGTAGGAGGGGATTTTAATGCCCACCTCAATCCAAAATTAGACACATCCAACGGGGTTTCAAGTGTACCACATCACGTCTTAAAGCAAATAAATACAGTACTTAGGGATCACATGCTGCATGACATATGGCAAACAATGCACCTGACAACATCGGACTATACCTACTACTCAAGCCCACACAAAAAATACTCTCACATAGACTTTCTGTTTACTGACTCACAGGGCATTGCATATGTTACACGTAGTGACATTTCGTCTATCACGTGGTCGGACCATGCTCCGGTCACGTTTGAGATGATGTGGCCGGACAAGCCTGCAACCCCATACATGTGGAAGCTCGAAGAGTATCTTTTAGACAACCCTATAGTGAGAGAAGACATCTCTAACACGATAAATGAATACTTTACCATAAATGTATCTGAGGATTTGTCTTGCTCAGTAGTGTGGGAGGCGCATAAGAGCGAAATTAGAGGACACTTAATTAAACATAAAGCAAAACTACAAAGACAGCGCAGAGCCAAATACGACTCAATTCTTAGTAATATTACGAGACTAGAGGACCGACATAAGAAAAACACACTAGACCTAGAGACAGAAAAAGCACTCCACCATGCTAGAATAGATTTCAAACATCACCTACAGGAGGAGAACCAACATAAAGCCTTATTGCTGCGACAAAAATATTATGAAGGAGGGAATAAGTCAGGGAAGTTACTGGCCAGAGCTCTGCGAAGGTCACAGTTGAAATCCTTCGTTCACACACTCAAAGATAACACAGGGAAAATGCACAAAGACAGTAGTGCCATAGCAGATGCCTTTAGAAGCTATTATAGCAGACTTTACAACTTGAAATCACAACCACTATCACAGACCCTAGAACATCACACAGTCAGACACAAGACAAGGGAATATGCTCTCAATGCTAAACTCCAGAGTCCGTTGAGTCAGGAGGCCACTGACTTTCTTGAATCCCCTATTACCCAGGAAGAAATGCAATTAGCTATAAAGGACCTACCTAATGGCAAAAGCCCAGGTCCGGATGGATTAGGGCCTAAATATTACAAAACATTCATAGCAGAACTACTCCCACACATGCAGGAACTATTTAATAGGTTACCCGAATTACAACAATTGCCGTCAACTATGTAGACGGCATACATAACTGTTATTCCTAAGCCGGGAAAGTCAGCAGATGCCCCATAAAACTTTAGGCCAATTTCGCTTTAAAATGCGGACGTCAAGATACTGGCCAAGGTTCTAGCAAACAGAGTAAACAAATTTCTGCCCGAACTCATAGAAGCTGACCAGGTAGGGTTTATCCCAGGAAGAGAGGCGAGGGATAACACCCTTAAAGTGACACAGTTGATAGCCCACACCAAGAATAGAGGAGTGCCACTCGCCCTGTTGTCCACAGATGCAGAAAAAGCTTTTGACAGGGTGAGTTGGCACTTCTTAAGGACAGTTTTAGAGCAGATGGGCTTTGGAGAGAAGTTTCTTAAAACGGTCTTCTCATTGTATTCCAACCCAAAACCACAAATTAAGGTAAATGGGGTTCAATCGGAACCCTTCAATATTACTAATGGGACCAGACAGGGGTGTCCACTGTCGCCCCTGCTGTTTGCAATCTCCATAGAAGCATTGGCAAATAACATTAGAGCTAACCCCTTAATAAAGGGGATAGAGATGGGAGGCAGGGAAAATAAACTGGCCATGTATGCGGACAATTTGCTATTTACAGTCACAGACATAGAGACAACTATCCCAGCCCTCCTGTCGGAACTAGAAAGATATGGCGAAGTGTCTAATTTCCATCTTAATGGTACTAAGTCAGAACTCCTGAGTGTATCACTGTATCACTGGCGCCTGCCTCCCTGGAGTGGCTCAGGCGACATAGCCCCTTCGTACTCGTGGATAAAACTCTAAAGTATCTAGGTATCCAACTAGCAGCAGACGAGACAGACATGTTTACTAGGAACTACATAGCCATCAAAGCAGCGATTATAGCAGACCTCTCCACATGGAGACATAAGTCGATCTCGTGGCTGGGGAGAATCCATGTCATTAAAATGAATGTTCTCCCCAGGATACTATATGTACTCCAAACGCTGCCGATACCCTTACCCGTTGCGTTCCTCCCATCGTTGCAAAAGATAATTGAAGATTACATCTGGCAGGGGTTAAAGCCTAGAATAAACAAGAGGACTATGTACATGACTAGAGATGAAGGAGGGTTGGGCCTACCCAATCTATTGCTTTATAGGAGAGCCACACTTCTCCAGAGAGTAGTGGAGTGGTGTCAAGGCAATGAACAAAAGATATGGATACAGCTAGATAGGGAAGTACTGCAGACGGGGGACCTAGCATCCCTCTTATGGACCCATAAGAGACACAGACAAGCAGACCTCACCCACTACCCATTGCTGAGAGTATTGTTTATGGAATGGGACAAGACTTTACAGACTCACATGTATCGACAGTATATTCACCCCTGACCCCTATATATGGTAACCCAGAGTTACCGCTACAATCCATAAAAACAACACAACACACCTCACCGAACAGTAACTATGTAGGATCCTACATAACAGACAATGGGATAAAAACAAGGGAGGAAATCGGAGGGGAACAGGAAGGACCACCGATACCCTGGTTTGTCTATCTACAAATCTGTCATTACATAACGACACACAGGCACAAGCAACAACTGATCAGAAAGTAGACACCCTTTATACAGCTTTGCACAAAGAGCACACCCTCTAGACACTTAATATCCCTGCTATACACATATCTCCTGAATCAGGGAGAAAATACATTGCCGGCCTACACTAAGATGTGGCACAGGGAATTAGAGATAGAACTTACAGATGATAAGTGGCATAAGATATTCCGAGCAATCAAGTCAACGTCAGTCTCAGCACGCACACAGGAATCTCAGTACAAACACCTGAGTCGCTGGTACCTTACACCCGCCCGACTTAAGGCAATCTACCCTAACACATCGGACAGGTGCTGGAGAGGATGTGGAGGACAGGGATCCATGGTCCACATTTGGTGGGATTGTCCACTATTGCACAACTATTGGTCAGGGATATGGGATGTAATGAAAGAAATTTTGGGGTTAGATATCCCAAAAGCACCGGAGACCCTGCTTCTCCATATCCCCTTTAAAATAAAAGATTCAACCAAGAAAGCCCTTCTGTATTTGATGCTAGCGGGGGCAAAAAACCTAATACCACTACACTGGAAAACAGCACAAATACCTACACTAATGGAATGGAAGCAAAAAGTACAGAGCCTCCTGACATTAGAGAGGTATCATTACGCAAAAATAGCTCAACTAGATAGACATGAGCTTCTACTGCAGTTGTGGGGTGACTTGGAATGAGTTACTGCGCTAATTGGAGAGTTAAGATGGGAAAAGCCCGTCAGGAACAGAACACCCTTATTTCTCCCCCCCCCCTTTTTTTTTTCTTTCCTTTCCCCTCTCCCTCCCCCCCCCCCACTATCTCTCCCTCCCCTATTCTTCCCATAACCCCTTCTTACCTACCCATGTTTGGAAAAATGGATCAAAGAATGGCAGATGTGTCCAGGCAATGCTATGATACTGAACATTATTGTATGTACTTAACTGTTGTCTTACCTCATAGGAGGTTAAAGAAAGTGTTTCATAACATGTTCAATGTCTTGTTAATATATCCCAAGCTAATCATTACCACAAGGTTCAAAGACTGTAACAGGACAATATCAGAAAAATTGTGAAAATGAGAGCTCTTTATTTTTACATGAAGGAAAATGTAAAACAGGATATGAATTGGATTATAATGATCAAAGTGTAAATAACATCTGTATGTGTTAATTATCACATGTTTAAATTCCTGTAATTTGTATTGATCAATAAAGCTCTTTTGGAAAAAAAAAAATAAAAAAAAATAAAAAAAAAATAAAACTCATAACTAAAGTGTTACAAAGTACACTAACACCCATAAACTACCTATTAACCCCTAAATCAAGGCCCTCCCACATAGCAAACACTAAAATAAAATTATTAACCCCTAATCTGCCGCTCCGGACATCGCCGCCACTATAATAAACATATTAACCCCTAAACCGCCGTACTCCTGCATCGCAAACACTAGTTAAATATTATTAACCCCTAATCTGCTGTCCCTAACATCGCCGAAAACGACATTAATGTAATTAACCCCTAATCTGCTTTCCCCAAAATCGCCGCCACTATACTAAAGTTATTAACCCCTAAACCTAACCCTAAGTCTTATCCTAACACCCACTAACTTTAATATAATTAAAATAATATATATAAATAAATCTAAATAAAAATTACTATCATTAACTAAATAATTCCTATTTAAAACTAAATACTTACCTATAAAATAAACCCTAAGCTAGCTACAATATAACTAATAGTTACAATGTAGCTAGCTTAGGTTTTATTTTTATTTCACAGGCAAGTTTGTATTTATTTTAACTAGGTAGACTAGTTAGTAAACAGTTATTAACTATTTACTAACTACCTAGTTAAAATAAATACAAATTTACCTGTGAAATAAAACCTAACCTGTCTTACACTAACACCTAACCTTACACTACAATTAAATAAATTACATTAATTAAATACATTTAACTAAATTACAAACCCCCCCCCCACTAAATTACACACAAAAAACAACAAATTATCAAATATTTAAACTAAGTACACTTAATCTAATAGCCATATCAAAATAAAAAAAGCCCCCCCCCCCCCCCCCAAAATAAAAATAAAAAAAACCTAGCCTAAACTAAACTGCCAATAGCCCTTAAAAGGGCCTTCTGCAGGGCATTGCCCCAAAGAAATCAGCTCTTTTACCTGTAAAAAAAAAAAAAAATACAAACAACCCCCAACAGTAAAACCCACCACCCACACAACCAACCCCCCCAAATAAAATCCTATCTAAAAAAACTAAGTTCCCCATTGCCCTGAAAAGGGCATTTGGGTGGGCATTGCCCTTAAAAGGGCATTTAGCTCTTTTTCAGCCCAAACCCTAAGCTAAAAATAAAACCCACCCAATAAACCCTTAAAAAAACATAACATTAACCCCTGGAAGATCCACTTACAGTTTTTGAAGACCGGACATCCATCCTCAACGAAGCCAGGAGAAGTCTTCATCCAAGCAGCAAGAAGTCCTCAATGAAGCTGGGAGAAGTCTTCATCCAAGCGGCAAGAAGTAGCATACATAATATAGCTAAATTCCTTTTTATTTTTTGGGAAAACTCTATGTGCATCATGTTTAAGCCATGTAATACAAGTCCCACTCTCCACTTTGCGCCATATTTGACTCAACACTTTTTGCACCAATTATGATGCAAACTCCTAAATAACCCACACACTAGTGAATTTTTCCACCACTTGAGATTGAAATATGCATAATCACATGATTTATGACATCTGCCAATCTGATTTAAATACACATTATAAACTATCACTAACGAATCAAATTGCTTGATACTTGTGTCATTGATTACTCATCAGAACTTGTAAGTGCCATTGTGTATTATACTTTGAAACTATGCATATGTGAAATTAGTATTACAGATAAACATTGATGCTGACATTAGGACACACAGTGTAATATTTTAGACAAGGATTTTTAAATTCCAATTGATGTTTGATTCAATTGAATCTTAAGCTGATAGCTCAAAGGGATAGCCCACCTAATTTTAAACTGTCATGATTCAGATACAGCAGAAATTAAATCATTTTTTCCTTCTCTTGAATTTCTTTTTCAGTAAGAAATGTCATCTTATATGCCAGTCCATTTTATAACACCTGTGTAGGGTGGTTTTTAAAACTAGATTGCAATCAGGAGGGGTTACACAGATGCAGAGAGAAAACTGTTCCAGCTCTTAAAGGGACAGGAAACCCCAAAAATATTATTTCATGATTTGGATGTTTGATATGTGCGTATTCTTTTACAACAAGGGATACCAAGAGAACAAAGCACATTTGAAAATAGAAGTGAATTTTAAAGTGTTTTAAAATTACATGCTCTATCTTAATCATGCAACTTAAGTTTTTACTTTCCTATCCCCTTAAAATATCCATTGATTGCAAATAAATACATATGATATTCTGATTACATGTTGAATTCACAATTATTCCTGCTCAGGATAATAATACATTTACAATATATACATATAGTGTTATAAATAAACACAGATATATGACAGACAACATTGTTTAGAATAAAAAAAGGAACTTAGGGACATGTAAATATGTTTGCAACAGATTTCTGACATAACACATACACACACACACACACACACACACATATATATATATATATATATATATATATATATATATATATATATATATATATATACTGTATATATGTATATATATATATATATATATATATAAGTATGTGTATGGATATATGAACAAATTCTAGCATTAATAATAATTAAGAAAATAAATAGAAAATATGACTCCTAGAAATACAAATACACTTTCATTTCTGTGAAAGTATCATATAATAAATCAATATAAAAATAACTTTCTATGAGATATTGTTTGTTGAGGTATAAATCAATCTATTTCTTGGACATTTATATATGAAAAATAAAAGATTAGCTTTAGAGAAATGTAATTGTTCATGGACAGTAATGAAATGGTATAAATAAAGTTGGGAAAAACCTGAATAACCGCGACATAGATGAATGTTAGTTAACTCCAGTCCGATGCTCTTCGCACCGTACTTGACGCGCATGTTTTTGACTGGTTTTTTGATAAATATGGAGATTGCATTCAGATCAGCGGCAGCGATGTCTCGCGAGCGTATTGACGCTGGCGAATGCAACATAGGCCCCATAATCTTGTTTACACTAATATAATCATCAATATAATCTCTTATAATCCCTTCAAGTATCTTCCCCACTATTGATGTCAGACTAACTGGTCTATAGCTTCCTGGATCAGCCCTGCTTCACTTTTCAAAGAGTGGCAACACATCAGCTTTACGCCAGCCCTTGGGTACTATGCCTGTATCTCCCATTGGTTCCTTCCTTGTGTATAATGAAGAAAATAATTGGTTTAGTACCTCAGCCTTCTCCCTGTCACTGTTAATGATGCTAACCTTCACACATTTTAATGTACCTATATTGTCCTTCTTAGATTCCTTGCCATTTATGTACTTAAAAAACCTTGTAATCTGGCTGATTATTTTTTGATAAATAAAAAATAGGCGAGCATAAAAATAAGTTATATTTTTTTTATTTGCATATATATTACGATAATTTATTATGGGTCTTAAAAGTTTAGAAAACAGTGACTCCAAAATGTATAGTGTACTAGTAAACTATTAAGCTTTTTCCTGTAACTAGTAGCATACCACCTAGGGCTAGATTACGAGTGGCACGCTAACTGTTTATCACAGCTCTATGAACGCTTTAGAAGTGGTGAGCATATTAAAGGTTAAAGTAAATGTGTTCGCTTGAGCGCAATCTAATTTAACACATTCTTTTAAGCTGTACTCATGGCTGGAACTTTCATATTGGATTATCATTCGCCAGCATCCCAGCCGGAGTATTACAGCATCGGAACAGCGTCTTTCCCTAAGGCTGAAGACTGGAGGGGAACCGGAAGTGATGAGGAGCACAAGCGCTGAACGGCACGGGATTAAAAGATCATAGACGCCAAGGAGCACCGGAGGACATAGTCCAAGGAGGAGATGCTATAACCCTGCAAGGTTATCCCGGTAACCAGGTGAGGAGATCGCCTGGCCGCCAAGGATCGAGTGGGGAACAGCGAGTCTGCTTTTACCGGATTAAGACTCCGACATATACCCCTCCACATTGAGCCCATCAAAAAGTAAGAGATATTTCCATTTCTTAAAAAGAGTGTTATTGACATGATGATATTGCACTTTTTGACTTAAGCATAGACTTTTAACACTACATACAGGGACAACCTGAGAGAACCTCCCAATAGTTTTTCTTTGCTTAAGCACAGAGCGATACTTCACACAAAGGAAATATATACACTCTAGTTCCGATATTATATTAATATGGAGGCATCTGGTGTTTACAATGATGACCTTA
This sequence comes from Bombina bombina, assembly GCF_027579735.1. Lineage (NCBI taxonomy): Eukaryota > Metazoa > Chordata > Amphibia > Anura > Bombinatoridae > Bombina > Bombina bombina. The sequence continues at coordinate 433,962,052 of NC_069499.1, read as the reverse complement.
TCTCAGAAGAAACACAACAACTCTGTAGTTACTATTCATTACGAGACCCCCAAGAGCTGGACTGACCTATTCTCAAGAATTGAAGCATTAATGATAAAAGCAGAAACATTTAAATTTGACAAATGGATTTTGGAGAAATATATAAACTTGAAAATGATTCCAAGGGGAATAAGAGTACATAAATTTCCCACTTTTGAAGTGGATGATATCAAATTTAAGGATGAATGGAATATGATTTTAGATGAATGCTCATTCAGACTTATGCACATGATTATTGTCCATAAAGAAAACCTACTGACAGATATAAAAACAAAAATTACACAACTCCAACGATATCTAGCACATCATCAACTAGCATTAGAATACAAAGGTTTAGATGAATTGCTTATAGAAACTGTTGATAGTTCCACAGAAGATATATTAGAGACCAAGCAAACCAAATTTTTGAGAGACTGGACTGACTATCAGACCAACAGAGTACACATTTGGCATAGGAGAGATAAATCTAATACCTATAGAGAGAATAATAAAAAGAATTACAGACAAAATAAAGGTAATCTAAAAAATAAAGGCAAAAAGAAGGTAACCTTCTCAGATACAGGGGCAGAGTCAACTGACGATAATAGTAACAAAATGGAAGTAAAATTTACACATGAAGTGCAAGCAGAAGAGATTCATTATCTGGATCTCACACTGAGAGGCAATATATATTGTAAAAGAGTAGAGACTACATTATATAGAAAACCGATCACAAAAAGTTCGATTTTACATGCAAATAGTAACCACCCAAAAGAAAAATTTAAAGCAATAGCAAAAGGTCAACACATGAGAGTAAAACACAATTGCACTAAGTATTCAGATTACATTAAAGAAGCAGCACACCTAGATGGACAGTTGAAAGGCAGGGGATACAATAGACAAACTATTAAGAATGCTCGCGTAGCAGTGTCCGCTATGGACCAGACTATATCTGCCGCCCAATTTTGTATATTTGTGTGCCAAGTGTTTATGCTTTTAAATTACCTAATAAAGACATTCTTTTAAGCTGTACTCACGGCTGGAACTTTTTTGTTTCATATTATATATATATATATATATATATATATACACTGCTCAAAAAAATAACACATCCTAGATCTGAATGAATAAAATATTCTAATTAAATACTTTGTTCTTTACATAGTTGAATGTGCTGACAACAAAATCACACAAAAATTAAAAAATGGAAATCAAAATTTTCAACCCATGGAGGTCTGGATTTGGAGTCACACTCAAAATTAAAGTGGAAAAACACACTACAGGCAGATCCAACTTTGATGTAATGTCCTTAAAACAAGTCAAAATGAGGCTCAGTAGTGTGTGTGGCCTCCACGTGCCTGTATGACCTCCCTACAACGCCTGTGCATGCTCCTGATGAGGTGGCGGATGGTCTCCTGAGGGATCTCCTCCCAGACCTGGACTAAAGCATCCACCAACTCCTGGACAGTCTGTGGTGCAAAGTGAAGTTGGTGGATGGAGCGAGACATGATGTCCCAGATGTGCTCAATTGGATTCAGGTCTGGGGAACGGGAGGGCCAGTCCATAGCATCAATGCCTTCGTCTTGCAGGAACTGCTGACACACTCCAGCCACATGAGGTCTAGCATTGTCTTGCATTAGGAGGAACCCAGGGCCAACCGCACCAGCATATGGTCTCACAAGGGGTCTGAGGATCTCATCTTGATACCTAATGGCAGTCAGGCTACCTCTTGCGAGCACATGGAGGGCTGTTCGGCCCCTCAAAGAAATGCCACCCCACACCATTACTGACCCACTGCCAAACTGGCCATGCTGGAGGATGTTGCAGGCAGCAGAACGTTCTCCACGGCGTCTCCAGACTGTCACGTCTGTCAAATGTGCTCAGTGTGCCCCTGCTTTCATCTGTGAAGAGCACAGGGCGCCAGTGGCGAATTTGCCAATCTTGGTGTTCTCTGGCAAATGTCAAACGTCCTGCACGGTGTTGGACTGTAAGCACAACCCCCACCTGTTGACGTTGGGTCCTCATACCACCCTCATGGAGTCTGTTTCTGACCGTTTAAGCAGACACATGCACATTTGTGGCCTGCTGGAGGTCATTTTGCAGGGCTCTGGCAGTGCTCCTCCTGTTCCTCCTTGCACAAAGGCGGAGGTAGCGGTCCTGCTGCTGGGTTGTTGCCCTCCTACGGCCTCCACCACATCTCCTGTTGTACTGGCCTGTCTCCTGGTAGCGCCTCCATGCTCTGGACACTACGCTGACAGACACAGCAATCCTTCTTGCCACAGCTCGCACTGATGTGCCATCCTGGATGAGCTGCACTACCTGAGCCACTTGTGTGGGTTGTAGACTCCGTCTCATGCTACCAATAGAGTGCAAGCACCACCAGCATTCAAAAGTGACCATAACATCAGCCAGAAAGCATAGGAACTGAGAAGTGGTCTGTGGTCACCACCTGCAGAACCACTCCTTTATTGGGGGTGTCTTGCTAATTGCCTATAATTTCCACCTGTTGTCTATCCCATTTGCACAACAGCATGTGAAATTGATTGTCACTCAGTGTTGCTTCCTAAGTGGACAGTTTGATTTCACAGAAGTGTGATTGACTTGGAGATACATTGTGTTGTTTAAGTGTTCCCTTTATTTTTTTGAGCAGTGTATATATATATATATACAGGGAGTGCAGAATTATTAGGCAAGTTGTATTTTTGAGGATTAATTTTATTATTGAACAACAACCATGTTCTCAATGAACCCAAAAAACTAATTAATATCAAAGCTGAATAGTTTTGGAAGTAGTTTTTAGTTTGTTTTTAGTTATAGCTATTTTAGGGGGATATCTGTGTGTGCAGGTGACTATTACTGTGCATAATTATTAGGCAACTTAACAAAAAACAAATATATACCCATTTCAATTATTTATTTTTACCAGTGAAACCAATATAAGATCTCAACATTCACAAATATACATTTCTGACATTCAAAAACAAAACCAAAACAAATCAGTGACCAATATAGCCACCTTTCTTTGCAAGGACACTCAAAAGCCTGCCATCCATGGATTCTGTCAGTGTTTTGATCTGTTCACCATCAACATTGCGTGCAGCAGCAACCACAGCCTCCCAGACACTGTTCAGAGAGGTGTACTGTTTTCCCTCCTTGTAAATCTCACATTTGATGATGGACCACAGGTTCTCAATGGGGTTCAGATCAGGTGAACAAGGAGGACATGTCATTAGATTTTCTTCTTTTATACCCTTTCTTGCCAGCCACGCTGTGGAGTACTTGGACGCGTGTGATGGAGCATTGTCCTGCATGAAAATCATGTTTTTCTTGAAGGATGCAGACTTCTTCCTGTACCAGTGCTTGAAGAAGGTGTCTTCCAGAAACTGGCAGTAGGACTGGGAGTTGAGCTTGACTCCATCCTCAACCCGAAAAGGCCCCACAAGCTCATCTTTGATGATACCAGCCCAAACCAGTACTCCACCTCCACCTTGCTGGCGTCTGAGTCGGACTGGAGCTCTCTGCCCTTTACCAATCCAGCCACGGGCCCATCCATCTGGCCCATCAAGACTGACTCTCATTTCATCAGTCCATAAAACCTTAGAAAAATCAGTCTTGAGATATTTCTTGGCCCAGTCTTGACGTTTCAGCTTGTGTGTCTTGTTCAGTGGTGGTCGTCTTTCAGCCTTTCTTACCTTGGCCATGTCTCTGAGTATTGCACACCTTGTGCTTTTGGGCACTCCAATGATGTTGCAGCTCTGAAATATGGCTAAACTGGTGGCAAGTGGCATCTTGGCAGCTGCATGCTTGACTTTTCTCAGTTCATGGGCAGTTATTTTGCACCTTGGTTTTTCCACACGCTTCTTGCGACCCTGTTGACTATTTTGAATGAAACGCTTGATTGTTCGATGATCACGCTTCAGAAGCTTTGCAATTTTAAGAGTGCTGCATCCCTCTGCAAGATATCTCACTATTTTTGACTTTTCTGAGCCTGTCAAGTCCTTCTTTTGACCCATTTTGCCAAAGGAAAGGAAGTTGCCTAATAATTATGCACACCTGATATAGGATGTTGATGTCATTAGACCACACCCCTTCTCATTACAGAGATGCACATCACCTAATATGCTTAATTGGTAGTAGGCTTTAGAGCCTATACAGCTTGGAGTAAAACAACATGCATAAAGAGGATGATGTGGTCAAAATACTAATTTGCCTAATAATTCTGCACTCCCTGTATATATATATATATATATATATATATATATATATATATATATAAAAATAAAAAGTGCACTCCTAACTTCACTAGGAATAGCCTTGGGTGCAGCAAACAGAGTATGCAGTCCTAAAGAAAAAAAGCCCACTCCAAAGGACTTACATAAGTATCCACATTAAAGTGGATACTCAAGTAAGTCCTTTGGAGTGCGCTTTTTTTCTTTAGGACTATACATATATATATGTATATGTGTGTATTTATATATTTATATACAATTTACGTGATTTAATGATTTCCTTAAATCGTTGAATTTTGCTTTCTTAAAATTTAAGGTCTTAGTTTAACCCTTAAAGGGACACTCAATAAAATTAAACTTTCATTATTCAGATAGAGCATGCATTTTTAAACAACTTTCCAATTTACGTCCATTAACAAAATGTGCACAGTCATTTTATATTTTAACTTTTTGAGTCACCAGCTCCTACTGAGCATGTGCAAGAATAAGTGTGTACGCATTTGTGAATGGATGATTGCTGTCACATGGTACGTGTATGCATTTGTGTTTGGCTGATGGCTGTCACATGGTACAGGGGGAGTGGAAAAAGACATAACTTAAAAAACTTAAAATAATTGGAAGTTCAGACTAAATGCTATTGCATTGTCTTGTTATCTTCCATTTGCTGATTATGCAAATCTACAGTGTTGACTGGTCCTTTAAGACACTGTATATAGAAAGTGATTTAAAAAGTAACCATGTTATGATCACTGTTAGCCAAATGTTCTTTGAATTTTATGTTTGATATTATGGGGGATATTTATCAAAGTGTCAATCTCGGTGTCAATACACTCACCAGACATTGCTGCCACGGATCTGCATACGATGCCCTTGTTTATAAAAAAAAACAGTGAAAAACATGCACATCAAGTACAGCGCGATGAGCATTGGACTGTTGTTATCTAACAGTCATCGATGTCGCAGTTATTCTGTTTTCTCCCCAAACTTTATTTATACCCTTTCATTACTGTCCATGAACAAGCACATTTCTCTAAAGCTAATCTTTTATTTTCCATATGTTAATGTTCAAGAAATAGCTAGATTTATACCTCAACAAACAATATCTCATAAAAAGTTTTTTTTATATTTATTTGTTATACAAAATTTTGTTATATGATATTTTCACATAAATTAATGTGTATTTTTATTTTTAGAAGTCATGATATGCTTTTATCTCATGTTTTTTTTTTTTATAAATGATGATTAATGCTAGAATTTGTACATATATCTTTGCACATACTTGTGTATATATATATATATATATATTTATATATATATATTCAAACTTATAAAAATAACAACACGCAGGGTGTTGATATTAATATGGAAAGCTGCGCATACTAACATCTGTTAAAAAATTTCCAAAAACCGCCAGAGAGATCAATATTCAGGACATATATTACTGTCCTAAAGATAGCAAGGGAAAAGAGAATTCAAGCACATGGAATAGACTTAAAGGGCCACGAAACCCAAAATCTTTTTTTCATGATTCAGATAGAGAATAGAAATTTAAACAACATTACAATTTACTTCTATTATTTATTTTGCTTCATTTTTTAAATATCCTTAGTTGAAGAAAAAGCAATGCACATGGTGAGCCAATCACACGAGGATTCTATGTGCAGCAACCAATCAGCAGCTAGTGAGCATATCTAGATATGCTTTTCATCAAAGAATATCAAGAGAATAAAACAAATTAGATAATATAAGTAAATTAGAAAGATGTTTAAAAATCATGAAAGAAAAAATATGGGTTTCATGTCCCTTTAAGATAAATAATTATTTTTATTTTTTATCCCAAAACACATTCAATTGAATCACCTGTTAGTGCTTGACAGCACCACATAAAGTGAAAACACAAATACATAAAAGCCAAACATTATGAGAGAACGTTAAGACCTTTCCCTATTGCTAAGCATACGTATGCAGGATTAAAAAACACCTAATATACATGAGATATCTATTCTATATCAAAATTAATATTATACACATAGAACATTGCTAAAGGAAGAACTCAAACAAGTTGGACCATAAGATATGCTACGAATGAGGTCCTATATACAGGTACTGTCTCTTGTACTTCAGGCTTTTAAAACACACTTATATCAGTGAGCAAACAAATGTGGCCACAGCGATCCCACTGTATACTCAATCATTCAATCTTATAGCCACTAAAATGTCACAAGTGAGTAAAAAGATTTGACTGCAGCGATCCCCGCTGCACACTAGGTCATTGTTGTTACAGCGTTTCAATTTGCCTGCTATTTCCACATTCAGCGTTTCCCAGCCGTGTGACGTATCACAAAGAGGAGTGGTTATATCCGCATCAAGGTCTGTGAGTAGTTACCAACAGAAAAAACAGTTCTCATTGGCCAAAGGAAATCCCAGCTGTAAAAGCAAATATGTAAAGTGCATTTCAAATTTCACAAAGAGTGACCATGATTAAAGTAGATGTGCTTTCCATCTAGCGGATCCTCACCACATCCGTGTGTTCCATTCAACATGTACTGCCTCACAGCACAGTCCTTCACGCTATCATCTCCCCAGCTAGAGATGTTGCAAATAGTTCGCCGGCGAATAGTTCAAAGTGAACATAGCTTGTTCGTGTCCGCCGCGGCGTGCGAACATATGCAATGTTCGGTCCGCCCCCTATTCGTCATCATTGAGTAAACTTTGACCCTGTACCTCACAGTCAGCAGACACATTCCAGCCAATCAGCAGCAGACCCTCCCTCCCAGACCCTCCCACCTCCTGGACAGCATCCATTTTAGATTCATTCGGTAGCTGCATTCTTAGTGAGAGGAACAGTGTAGCTGCTGCTGATTTAATAGGGAAATCGATAGCTAGGCTAGTGTATTCAGTGTCCACTACAGTCCTGAAGGACTCATCTGATCTCTGCTGTAAGGACAGCACCCCAAAAAGCCCTTTTTAGGGCTAGAACATCAGTCTGCTTTTTTTTTTCCCTGTGTAATCTAATTGCAGTTGCCTGCCTGCCAGCGTGTGTGTCAGTCTCACAGTGTATACTGTGCCCACTTGCCCAGTGCCACCACTCATATCTAGTGTAACAGTAGTGTACATTTAAAAAAAACAACACTTTTTTGAATGTGAAATAATAGCAGTCAGTTTCCTTCCCACGTGTGCGTTTCAGGGCCTGCCAGGGCACAGTGTCACACCAGTGCAACTCATATCTGGTGTAACAGTAGTGTACATTAACCCCTTAATGACGCATGTCGTACAGGGTACGTCGCACACAACCTGGTCTTTAAAGACCAGCGACGTACCCTGTACGACATTAGGGGTTTAAAGCGGCTGGAAGCGATCCTGCTCGCTTTCAGCCGCTTTCCGGTTATTGCAGTGATGCCTCGATATCGAGGTATCCTGCAATAACACCCCTTGGCCATCCGATGCAGAGAGAGCCACTCTGTGGCCCTCTCTGCACCGGACATCGATGGCCGGTATCGTTGGTGGGTGGGAGCTTACGTGGGAGGCGGGTGGGCGGCCATCGATGGGCCATATGACGTCGTAGGGGGCGGGATTGTGGGCGTGACCGGAGGGGTGCGCACGGAGGCGCATGCACGTGCACGGGAGGGCGGGGGTGGCGCGTGCATGGGGTGGGAGCGGGTTGGAACGGCTACACTACAGAAATTTCAAAAAAATAAATGAGATAAAGTGGTGCCAAATTTATTTTTAATATATATCTAAGGGATCTGGGAGGGGGTGGGGGGTTGTTCTTTGGCTGGGGGGGAAGCTACACTACAGAAAAAAGTGATAAAATATTAAAAAAGCAATTTTTTTAGTAAACAGGGTACTGGCAGACAGCTGCCAGTACCCAAGATGGCTACCAATAAGGTAGAGGGGGAGGGTTAGAGAGCTGTTTGGGGGGATCAGGGAGGTTGGGGGCTAAGGGGGTTCCTACACATCAGCATATGTAAATATGCTGAAAAAAATATTTTTTTTTAAAAAAAAAACACCTTTTATTTTAGTACTGGCAGACTTTCTGCCAGTACATAAGATGGCGGGGACAATTGTGGGGTGGGGGAGGGAAGAGAGCAGTTTGGGAGGGATCAGGGGGGTGTGATGTGTCAGGTGGGAGGCTGATCTTTACATTAAAACTAAAATTAACCCTGCAAGCTCCCTACAAGCTACCTAATTAACCCCTTCACTGCTAGACATAATTCACGTGTGGTTCGCAGCAGTATTTAGCGGCCTTCTAATTACCAGAAAGCAACGCCAAAGCCATATATGTCTGCTATTTCTGAACAAAGGGGATCCCAGAGAAGCATTTACAACCATTTGTGCCATAATTGCACAAGCTGTTTGTAAATAATTTCAGTGAGAAACCTAAAGTTTGTGAAAAAAATTGTTAAAAAGTGAACTTTTTTTTTATTTGATCGCATTTGGCGGGTAAATGGTGGCATGAAATATGCCAAAATGGGCCTAGATCAATACTTTGGGTTGTCTACTACACTACACTAAAGCTAAAATTAACCCTAGAAGCTCGCTACATGCTCCCTAATTAACCCCTTCACTGCTGGGCATAATACATGTGTGGTGGGCAGTGGCATTTAGCGGCTTTCTAATTACCAAAAATCAACGCCAAAGCCATATATGTCTCTGCTATTTCTGAACAAAGGGGATCCCAGAGAAGCGTTTACAACCATTTATGCCTTAATTGCACAAGTTGTTTGCAAACAATTTCAGTGAGAAACCTAAAGTTTGTGAAAAAATTTGTGAAAAAGTGAACAATTTTTTTTATTTGATCTCATTTGGCGGTGAAATGGTGGCATGAAATATACCAAAATGGGCCTAGATCAAAAAAATATATATACATGTCAAGGGATATTCAGGGATTCCTGAAAGATATCAGTGTCCCAATTTAACTAGCGCTAATTTTGAAAAAAAAGTGGTTTGGAAATAGCAAAGTGCTACTTGTACTTATTGCCCTATAACTTGCAAAAAAAGCAAAGAACATGTAAACATTGGGTATTTCTAAATTCAGGACAAAATTTAGAAACTATTTAGCATGGGTGTTTTTTGGTGGTTGTAGATGTGTAACAGATTTTGGGGTTCAAAGTTAGAAAAAGTGTTTTTTTTTTTCATTTTTTCCTCATATTTTATAAAAAAATTTATAGTAAATTATAAGATATGATGAAAATAATGGTATCTTTAGAAAGTCCATTTAATGGCGAGAAAAACATTATATAATATGTGTGGGTACAATAACTGAGTAAGAGGAAAATTACAGCTAAACACAAACACAGCAGAAATGTAAAAATAGCCCTGGTCCTTAAGGGAAAGAAATTGAAAAATGGCCTTGTCCTTAAGGGGTTAAAAAAAACCTAGAAATTTGACTGTGAAATAATAGCAGCCAGTTTCCTTCCCACGTGTGCGTTTCAGGGCCTGCCAGGGCACAGTGTCACACCAGTGCAACTCATATCTGGTGTAACAGTAGTGTACATTAAAAAAAAAAACTAGAAATTTGACTGTGAAATAATAGCAGTCAGTTTCCTTCACACGTGTGCATTTCAGGGCCTGCCAGGGCACAGTGTCACACCAGTGCAACTCATATCTGGTGTAACAGTAGTGTACATTTAAAAAAAAAAACAACACTTTTTTGACTGTGAAATAATAGCAGTCAGTTTCCTTCACGCGTGTGCGTTTCAGGGCCTGCCAGGGCACAGTGTCACACCAGTGCAACTTATATCTGGTGTAACAGTAGTGTACATTAAAAAAAAAAACTAGAAATTTGACTGTGAAATAATAGCAGTCAGTTTCCTTCACACGTGTGCGTTTCAGGGCCTGCCAGGGCACAGTGTCACACCAGTGCAACTCATATCTGGTGTAACAGTAGTGTACATTTTAAAAAAACAATACTTTTTTGACTGTGAAATAATAGCAGTCAGTTTCCTTCACACGTGTGCGTTTCAGGGCCTGCCAGGGCACAGTGTCACACCAGTGCAACTCATATCTGGTGTAACAGTAGTGTACATTTAAAAAAACAACACTTTTTTGACTGTGAAATAATAGCAGTCAGTTTCCTTCACGCGTGTGCATTTCAGGGCCTGCCGGGGCACAGTGTCACACCAATGCAACTCATATCTGGTGTAACAGTAGTGTACATTTAAAAAAAAAAATACAATTTTGACTGTAATAGATTGAATAGCAGTTAGTTGTCTGCAAGCGTGTGTGTCAGGCTTACAGCGTCTACTCTGCCAACTTCTGTCAGTGCACAGTGCCACTCATATCTGTTGTCACAGTAGCTTGCACGCATATTACCACTAATCGAAAAAAAAATGACAGGCAGAGGCAGGCCACCCCGCAGGGGCCGTCGTGGTCGTGGTGCTGTGATTCCCTTTGGCCCTAGAATAATGCCCAGTGTTCAGAGGCCACGCACCCTGAACTCGAAAAATTCTGAGGACATAGTTGACTGGCTAACACAATACACCCAATCTTCTACAGCTTCCGCTCGGAACCTTGACGCACCATCCTCCTTCAGCTTAGCTTTGGGCACCTCTCAAGTTACCACTCGCCCGCCTGCCGCCACCACCAACACTAGCACCACAGCCATTTCACTTAATCTGTCAGAGGAGTTATTTACACATCAGTTGGAAGAAATGAGTGATGTGCAACCATTATTGCCAGAGGATTTAGATAACAGGGATATGTCTCAGTCAGGCAGCATTACACACATGGACGTACGGTGTGATGATGATGATGTTGTACCCGCTGCTGCTTCCTTTGCTGAGTTGTCAGATACAAGTGAAGTGGTTGATGATGACGATGCGTCCGTGGATGTCACGTGGGTGCCCGCTAGAAGAGAAGAAGAACAGGGGGAAAGTTCAGATGGGGAGACAGAGAGGAGGAGGAGGAGACGAGTTGGAAGCAGGGGGAGGTCGTCGCAAGGAGCTAGTGGCACAGTCAGACAGCATGCATCAGCACCCAGGGTCAGCCAGACAGCACGCCAATCAACGCATGCTGTTGCCACCACCAGAATGCCGTCATTGCAGAGCTCAGCAGTATGGCATTTTTTTTGTGTGTCTGCCTCTGACAACAGCGATGCCATTTGCAACCTGTGCCATTTGCAACCTGTCATGGGAAGTCCAACACCCACCTAGGTACAACTGCTTTGTGAAGGCACATGATCGCACATCACAAACGCCTATGGGATCAACACATGAGAAAAAGCAGCACACAAACTCAAAGCCGCCATCCTCCTCCTGGTCCAGCATCTTCAGCCACGTCAACCACTGCTGTCCTCCTTGCCCCCTCTCAACCATCCGCCACTCCGTCTCTCGCCTTAAGCAGTTCCTGCTCATCTACCCACAGTCAGGTGTCTGTCAAGGACATGTTTGAGCGTAAGAAGCCAATGTCATAAAGTCACCCCCTTGCCCGGCATCTGACAGCTGGCTTGTCTGAACTCTTAGCCCGCCAGCTTTTACCATACAAGCTGGTGGAGTCTGAGGCGTTCCAAAAATTTGTAGCTATTGGGACACCGCAGTGGAAGGTACCCAGCCGAAATTTCTTTGCACAAAAGGCAATCCCCAACCTGTGTTTTAAAGCACGTTATTACAAACAATTTAGGAATGTTTGGTGATTTATGCCCTTTATGGATTAAAACCAGACTCTGCATCAACTATGTAATTTTCCATGGGAGTTTTGCCATGGATCCCCCTCCGGCATGCCACAGTCCAGGTGTTAGTCCCCTAAAAACAACTTTTCCATCACTTTTGTGGCCAGAAAGAGTCCCTGTGGGTTTTAAAATTCTCCTGCCTATTGAAGTCTATGGCGGTTCGCCCAGTTCACCCGTTCGTGAACATTTGCGGAAATTCGCATTCGCCGTTCGTGAACTGAAACTGTTATGTTCGCAACATCACTACGTCAGCGCATAAGCAAGTTCCATATGAGGTGTACTGCTTCACCATAGTCCCAGAGTATTTCTGTTCTGAGCTGTTAGCTGCAATAGGACCACAACGCCTCATACACCAAACATTTCCCAGGAGGTAGTCGACTTACTCCAGGGACATTTACACATCAGTGTAACCTGTAATCTTTCCCAGTTTGTGGACTATTATTTGAATCCAATGGTTGTCACCTTAAAGTCATATGTAAGAGATACCCCCCATATAATATTTATTTATAAAATATTTTACCAGGAAGGATACATTGAGATTTCTCTCGTTTTAAAGTATGTCCTTGGTCCACAAAACATTGCATTGATACAATATGGTACAATAAAATTAAAAAACAATAATACACACAATATATGCAAATATTTAACATAGAACAGGTAGGAAATATATATTCAACCATGACAGGTGCATTCTTTTTTGAGATATGTAGAGAGGGATCTCTTAAAGGATATTAGGCTTGGGGAAGGTTTGAAAGTGTGCGGGAGGTCATTCCATAACTGTGGTGCTCTGTAGGAAAAGGAGGATCGAGCTGCTTTCTTTTTGAATTGAGGCAAGCTAAATAATGTGCTGATACTGGATTGGAGGTTATAGGAGGTGGGAATAGCCGGGGAGAGCATTTTGCTCAGGTAGGGTGGGAGCCTCCCAGAAATGCTCTTAAACACAAAGGCAGGAAAGATGGAGGGTGCATCTGGATTCCAGCGTCAGCCAGTTCTTTTAGCATGTCACAATGGTGGGTCCTGTAGTTACATTGTAGCACAAAGCAGCAGAATGAGTTATACAATGTATTAAGTTTATTAAGGTGAGTTTGCGGTGCAGGTGCATATACTACGTCCCTGTAATCCATGATAGGCATCAGCATTTACTGTACAATCTTTTCCTTTACTGTAGGGCTGAGGCAAGATTTGTTTCTGTACAGGGCACCTAGTTTTGGATAAAGTTTAGATGCAAGTTTTTCTATGTGGAGGCCAAAAGATAGATTAGGGTCTAACAACATACCCAAGTATTTTAAAGAGTGGACTGCTGTCAGCGTGCAATTGAATTTTGTTTTGATGCGTAGATGGGAATTTTGTAATTTGTGTAATTTAGGTCTCATTCCAAAGATCAATAATGAATACAATAAAGTGGCAACCTGACTACAGTTTGATTAACGCTGGATGTAACCTCATGATACAGGTATAAAGAGCATAAAATATAGTTTTGACAAGTATGACCATTTACCCATGCCACAAACTTCCTCCTACAATCAATTGGTTTTATATTAAAAATAAAATACTTTATTTTTGAGAAAGAATACTTTTTTGCAAGTTGGGGGCACAGTGATGGGTATCTGCTTTGCCCCCAACTATGCAAATATATATATATATATATATATATATATATATATATATATATATATATATATATATATATAGGGGCATGGGAAGATCAGTATATCTGGCAAAATAATCCCTTCAAGGAGAACATTGTTGTCTGGAAAGGCTTCATAGATGACGTAGTTGTCATCTGGAAGGGAGATGAAAACAGCATTTCAGAATTTTTCAACTATGTCAAGTGCAATGAATTCAACTTAAAATTTACTAAGAATTTCAACAAAGATAAAATTGAGTTTCTAGATATTATTCTGTCCAGCGAGGGAGACCAAGTAGTCACTTCCCTTTAAAGAAAGGAGATGAACTCGAACAGTTATCTCTATGCCAAAAGCGGTCACCACAAAAACTGGATCAAAAACATACTGTATGGCCAATTCCAGAGGGTAGTGAGGAACTGTTCGAGTCTGGTATCTTTTGATAGGGAATCCGAACATTTTTAAACAAACTTTCAGGCAAAGGGATATCAGGATAGGGTCATTAAAAATGTATACGAAAAAGCCCGTAATTTAAACAGAACAACCTTGCTAAATAGTAAGAAAACCTCTAATACCCAAGAAAAGAAGAACAATATTTTTCTAACTAAATATAATGAGAGTGATGGAAAATAAAAAGAGCCATTAAAAGACACTGGCTAAATTAAAAACAATGTTATAGCTATAACCAATGAACAGACAATAGTAAAAATTGACAAAGTAGAGAACTAGTTCAATACATTAATGCTATTTTGTATATACTGTATGTATTTTTTTTTTTTTTTTTGTAAATGGAATAATTGTCTGTTCGTTGGTTATAGATATAACATTGTTTTTAATTTGTTACAATACACTTTTAGATGCTATGTATCAACATAACCACTAGATGAAGTTAAAGAGCAGCACAGGGTTTCCTGGCGTGAAAATCAATGTTTAAAAATAGAGATACTATGTGTAAGTAACATACAGCATGACTAAGGGGTTAATCCCAGAAACGTCGCTTGTTTTTATGTCTGAATAAAGATTTATACTGCTTTAAAGAGGTGCTGTGGGCACTTTGTGAATACTGGAATTTGGATGGGTTAGGCAGTACACCCCAGTCACACGAGCACCCACACAGTAGTGTTGGCCCATCACTTGGTCTTTGGATATATATTACTGCCGGGAAATGTACACACTGTGTTTGGAACTATGCAATTGGAGACAGACCAAGATACCATGACAGCCGGTAGTAAAATGTTTGCATATAGTGAGGTGGATGCAGCCCGCATCATAGCATTAGCGAAGGGCTCAAGAGACTTCTTACGAACCGCTCCAATGGTTAGTATTGGTAAACAGTATAAAGCACTCAAAATTAAACAAATGAAGTGGGACTTACACGCAACCACCCTGGCGGAGTATTACAGGGTCAAGAGGATTCCGCAAGGTCTAAGGATGAGTAAATGTCCGACCATACTAAAAGAAAACAAGGACTATTGTGATAAGTTGGAGGCAATTAATAATAAATGCTCATACGATTTGATGGTCTGCACTGTTGAATCTCTGTTAAAAGAAATGGATGTGCAAGCAGACAATATAAAGAAACATAAAGAAGAGTTACTTACTTCCTTGACATCCAAATATTTTGAGAGTCTGGAGAAGAAAATCGACGAGAGGATTTTGGCTGCACAAAAAGTAATCAAAGAGACCAAGAGAACAAAGGTCCAAAGGGATGAAGATGGTTATAGACAAGGAAGAGTCTACAAGTGGCATTATAGTAACCAAGGTTACCAGTCTGCTCCTATAATAGGAGGATGGCAAAGAGCCAATCAGAGGAAGAACAACCAACAACGCAACGGAAGCAGAGCAAGCAGCTCCAATACATTGGATACATCATCGGACGTAGCACCATTTTCCCCTTTAGAGCTGAGTGGCAGCGAGAGTAAAATTGCCGCGGAGGCCGCAAACATCACAGCCAAAAAACGTCAGGTACAGTACCTCAAAAGGAGCAAGTGAGGAAGTCATACCGCAGGGGGAAAAAGAAATAGCTGAGACCCAAGAGACTGTGGTAAATATATCTGAATATCCACTCACACGAGATGAACTTAGTCTGCTTAATTAGGGACTTTCTTTTTGTCCTTATTAGGGAACTGATTTTTTTGAGCTGGCAAAGGATTTACAGAGACTGTACAGGGACACTAAACTCAAAGTATGGTTTAGTGATAATGAAGGAAATAAAAATGTCAACAGTCAATTGAATAAAAATGTATTATCTTTGCATACATTAGGACTTAGGAAAAAAGTTCTTTTAACCCTAATTTGAACAACTA
The DNA here is from genome assembly GCF_027579735.1 of Bombina bombina. NCBI lineage: Eukaryota > Metazoa > Chordata > Amphibia > Anura > Bombinatoridae > Bombina > Bombina bombina. The sequence continues at coordinate 433,946,205 of NC_069499.1, read as the reverse complement.
TAGTATAAATACCTTTGTGAATCTAGTAGAGAGTGAGATAAGGAAACTACTAATAGATGCTAAGAAGAAGGATCTGACTAAGAGATGGGAAGTGGGGCAATATGTAAATATGACTAATTTTACAAAAAGTGACCATCAAGTTTTAATTTTTTTTAAAAGAAATTAAGAAATTATCCTTAAAGGGGCAGATAAGGGTGGAGCAACCATAGTTATGGATAAACTATACTATGTAGACAAAATCAAAACACAACTTGTGATCTTGAAACTTATAGAAAAATTCCAACAAACCCACTGCATAAAATTCAAAATGAGATAAAATCTATACTCAATAAGGCAACAGAAATGGGTATTATAGATAAGAAATTGGCAGATTATCTGTATATATCCCTAGAAATCCCATCTTTTATACGATCCCCAAGGTGCACAAGGACACAAAACAGTCCCCAGGGAGACCGATAGTCTCTAGTGTTGATTCTGTGTACACCAACATCTCTATTTTCATAGACAAAATATTGCAGCCCGAAGTAGACAAAATGTCCATCTATTTGAAGGATTCAGGCCATTTTTTGGAAAAAGCTAGTCAACTGGAGTTTCCTTCAGACAGGTACCTGCTATTTACCATGGATGTTAAAAGCTTATGCACTTCTATTAAACATGAAACTGGTATAGCCATTATTAACAAAACACTCATGGTGAGTAGCAGGTACTCTCAAGCAAAATGTCACTTTATTGAGCAGTTGCTCAAACTTATCCTTTATTGGAACTTGGAACTATTTTCTTTTTCAAGATGAATGGTTTGTACAAGTAAGGGGCATGGCCATGGGTTCCAACGTTGCCCCATCACATGTCAATCTTTTCAAGAATGAGTTTGAGGAGAGAATCATCGGAAAACATGGCGCGGTGTGGTGGCACTACATCAATGACGTGTTTGGTGTGTCGTGGGGTAGCATTGGAACCCTTAAAAACTTTGTGAATGAACTTAACTCTTTCGTTAGGAGATTACAATTCACTATAACCTACAGTAAAGAGTCCGTCACTTTTCTAGATACAAGAGTGTTTAAAAATGGTAACATACTAAAATTTGATTTGTGTACTAAAGATACAGATAAGAATATACTACTTAAGTATGACATCTTTCATCATAAAAAAAATGATTGATTCTTTGCCTAGGAGCCAACTCCTTGGAGTTAAAAGGATAGTGAGTAGTGAGTCAGATAGAGAGTTAAAGGGACATGCCACCCACATTTTTTCTTTTATGATTTAGAAAGAGAATGCAATTTTAAACATCTTTCTAAGTTACTTATATTATCTAATTTGTTTTATTCTCTTGATATTCTTTGATGAAAAGCATATCTAGATATGCTCAGTAGCTGCTGATTGGTTGCTGCACATAGAAGCATTGTGTGATTTGCTCACCATGTGCATTGCTTTTTCTTCAACTAAGGATATTTTAAAAATGAAGCAAAATAAATAATGGAAGTAAATTGTAATGTTGTTTAAATTTCTATTCTCTATCTGAATCATGAAAGAATGATTTTGGGTTTAGTGGCCCTTTAAGGTTAAAAGAAATGACAAAGAAATATTTAGACAGAGGATATTCACTGGGTCTTATAAATAAAAAGATATGAGAAATAAAAAATCCAATCCCCAGAGAGAATAAATCAGATAAAAATAATAGAATGGTTTTTGTATCTCAGTGCAGTCCACTCAGTGATAAGGTTATTAAAATAATATGCAAATATTGGCACATACTCAGGGAATGTAACCAACAGGTAGAACTTTTTGAAGAACCTCCACTTATGGCCTTTAGGTGAGTAAAAAGTATTAAAGATCACTTGGTTAAAACAGATGTAGGACCAGGTAAGGGATATAAACAGACCTATATACAGTAGGTAGCTAACAAAAGGATAGCTACCCTTGTTTAAACTGCATGAGTTGTAGTTATATAATTAAAGGAGCACATTTTTTCCATCCTCATAGTGGCAAAAGATATGATATAAATGGGTTCTATACCTATGAGACCACACATGTAGTGTATCTAATTAAATGCCCATGTTCCCTAGTGTACTTAGGGGAGACCACACAAAAAGTCAGGGACCATATGAGCCAACACCGCTATAACATCAGACGAAACAACTTGGAGGCTCCCCTGTCCAAACACTTCCTGCAGTGGCGTCACTAGGGGGGGGGGGGCCGCACCCGGGTGATACCCTCCAGGGGGTGACACCAAAAAAAAATTTTTTTTTAATTTTTTTTTTTTTAATTTTATTGAAATTCAAAGAAATACAATGTTGAGATGCATAGATTTTTTTTTTATTAGAGGGGCTGGCATTTGTGAACATTGGTGGGACTGGGGAAGATGTAGACACACAATTTTTTTGCCCCTTGAGCCAGTGCTGCAATTTCAACAAATAGTTTTCCCGGCTGCTTTTGCTTGTTTGTACTTTGCTTCTCCCCTGCCCAATTTCGCTATGAATGTTGTGGGCATGCCATGGGGCTTGCAAAGTTGCGCTGCTAGCCTAAACCTACCTGCCTATCTGTGCTCACTGCTCAGTGACATGTGGAGCAGTGGAGTCACTCACTGCTGTGCTGTCTCTCTAAACGGGAACTGGCAAATCATGAGGGGATGCCTGGCACCTGACCGCATGACTGTTTGACACTGTCTTTAAAGTGAAGGAGCCACGTATGATGCCCACCAGACCATTACGGTTACGGTACACTAAGTGCACACTGAACAGGTAGGAGGGCGGGTGGGGGTCTGGGGGTGGGCAGAGTGCAGAGGTGATTGGCCATAAGAAGCGGTAGGCATGCGGCCCGGGGCTGTGCACTGACAGGCTTGGAACAGAGTCAGAGAGCAGAATTTTCATAGTTTGAACCTAAAACTTTTCTTTAGTGATTTATTTTAGAGTGCTCTGTTTATCTTTCATTTGATGCTCTGCTGAGCCAGGGAGCAGCTCTAGGCATGCGCTTTATAATTAATGCAGTGCAGTTAACATATTTTGTAAGTGTGTGTCTGAGTTTTTGTGTCTGTCTCAGTGTTTTTGTGTGTGTTTTTTTGTGTGTGTGTCTGAGTGTGTTTCCGAGTGTGTCTGAGTGTTTGTATGTGTGTTTGTCTGTGTTTTTGTGTGTGTCTGCTTTCTGGGGGGGAGGTGACACCATAACTTACCGCACCGGGTGACACCAACCCTAATGACGCCACTGACTTCCTGGAACATGCCATGGCAATAGCCAATTAAGATGGCAGGTCATAGAGCAAATTAAGACTCCCAGGAATGGTATGGACAGGGAAAGATTATTAAAACAAAAGGAGATGTGGTGGATCCACAAATTAGAAACCCTGATACCAAAAGGCCTTGATCAGGACTTTGCTTTAACCTGTTTCCTTAAATCTACATTAAGGTTAATTATAATATTACATATCACATTACTTGTATAAACGTATAATTAAAAAATATATAGTATGCACTATCTACACATTGGGTATATGTAACCCTTAGGGAGTTAAACTATGTGTTTAACTTTTTGATAATGATAAGGGACCAGTACGTTACTTGTGCCCATAAATAGGATTTAATCAGTTCCAAGTTGATTAATAAAGTAGAGTACTAGTTCAATAAATTATAATGCTATTTTGTATATATGAATTTAATTTTTTTAATGGTGTAATTATGTTTTTAATTTGTTTCAATACACTCTTAGATCCTGTGTATCAACATAACCACTAGATGGAGTTAAAGAGCAGCACAGGGTATCCTGGCACAAAAATCAATGTTTAAAAATAGAGATACTATGTGTAAGTAACATACAGCATATTCACAGACTGATCTATCTGTTCTAGTATGTTTGGACTGATCCTGCCCCCCCCCCTGCCTAGTTTAAAAGATTCTCTAAGCGTGCTACCATCCTCTCCCCCAACACACCTGCACCCATGTCATTCAGGTTCAGTCCATCCACTTGATGTACAAATTGTAACCAAGGGAAAAGTCAGCCTAGTGCTCTAAAAAGTCAAAACCTAATTTTAACACCATGTTTTCAGCCAGAAGTTTAACAACAGTGTTATAAATCAGCAAGAGCACTAGATGGCAGCACTGTTTCCTGTCATGTAGTGTTCCAGACATGTGCACGTTACCTATTTAGATATCTCTTCAACCAAAAATAACATGAAGAACAAAGCTAATTTGATAATAGAAATCAATTGCAAACATTTTTAAAATTATATGCTCTTTCTGAATCATGAAAGAAAAATTTTGGATTGCATGTCCCTTTAAGGAAGAGCTTTTGGGATAGCATTGTCTGATCCTACCTACAGCACCATGCCCAGTCAATGACAGATTGACCAGTATTTTTGTACAGAACAGGTAACAAACTTACCAGTAAAAAATATATATGATATCCAATGTGCATCTAAACAATATAAATGATAAATTGTCTTTTAGAATGTTATTTCAATTTTGTCTTGTCTTACAGAAAGAAATATTTATAAAACATATTTAATAGTAAAGTGCTAATATCTGCATATTAGGTGTGAATGTCAGAGCGTGAACAGCTCAATTTATCTGCAAATCTGGAACAGAGTGATCTGCCAGCTCATTTTCTCAAGCACTTTAAATAGGTGTTTTGTGGATTGTGAGTAACAATATTTTTTTCAGAATTAAATTCCCTTTGGTTTTATGAAATTTTTTCTTTGTGGCATGAAAAATAAGCGATAGTGGAATTGGTATTCTTGATTTTATAATAATGCGTATTTCTTAAATTTATCAGAAAAGCCATATAGATTTATTTGTCATTACTTTTTAAATAAATGTTAATGTAAATGAAAAAAAAAGATCCCTTATAAATATCTTTTAGAGATACACAGTTTATCACACTATAAACATTGCAGTGTTTTAAGTGTCAGACAAATGTGAGGGCAGTGTGAGTTCTTCACACAAAAAAAGGTCTTTTGGCTCAGTGTATCGTCTGAGCAAAATCATTAAAACAATTATTTTCATGATATGGAAGAAAAAGGGCTTCAGTAGTGGAGAATTGCTCAGAAACTAATTAATTAGATAGCTGGAATTAAACACATAATAATGTATACCAAAAGAACTTCAAATTTTCTTTAATCTGGGAAAAGCTAAAAATGATGTGTGGGTGAGTGAAAATTATTGCTATTATATTACAATGACGGGATTTGTACTTTTTTTTTCCTTCTGACATATTTACCCCACCCCATTTCTAATACTTTTTTTTTTCTGTCCTGATTACAAATCTAATAAACATTTCCCAGATTCTTGTAATGGTAATTCAGCAGAAAATCTCTGCAACATGATGTCATTGGATACACATGCGGCTATCTTGCCATAAATCATATCAGCGGGACAGAAGAGCAAAACAACACATTTTTTTTATATTGATAATTATTTCAAAATCTTTATTTGCACTATCATTATGCATTTTGCTAATGCGTTATCATGTGCTTTACATATAAGGAAGTGTTTATGTAGATTTGTTCAAGTTAAAAAAATGTATCAACATTTTCTGTAAAGAGTTTGTACATTTTGAAAATGCCATTCAGTCTAGCAATCCATAAAATGAAGTATAACATTGATTTTACATCATTACTTATGACTGTCCATATTTCCTTACTGTCACCATCGGAAAATATGCATTTAGAACTTACTTACATTTTCAAAGTAGTAAACTGAACAATGTAAACACCCATTATATTTTAACTTTAGGGCAAGTCCTGGGAGTCGAGTACACTAATCCACCTGCGGTTGGAGCTCTGGCAAGAAGAGGATTGGGTTAGCACGCTCTCCAGAGAGCGTTAAGGTATTAACCCCTTTAAAAAATGAATGAAGACTGACAATTTCCATCAGTATTTTTTCACTATCTTTCATTTTGTTTGGTGCATCTATTTAGATATTCGTCTTGTTAAAACGAAACGAATATCCGATTTTCGTCACAAATGTACATTCGTGACTAAACAAATGCACATCCCTAGTTCACATTGTTTATTCTGAAAAATTCTTTGACACTAATTTTAATGGAACACTATACTATAAAATATGCATGTGAAATAGCAGCATTTATACATGCTCAAAATATTTCTGGAAAATATATTAAAGGGACATTGTACACTAGATTTGTCTTTGCATAATTGTTTTTTTAGATGATCCATTTATGTAGCCCATCTTGGAGTGTCTTTATAACAATGAATAGTTTTGCTTAATTTTTAATAATATTGTGCTGATTTTCAGACTCCTAACTAAGCCCTAAAGTATTAGATGTAGACTGAAGTCTACAGATTCCTGCTTGCTCCTGTTTGTGTAATTGGTCTTTTCATATGCAGGGGAGGGATGGTCTGCTCTTCCTGTTTTCTCAGCCCCTTTGAGTAGTTGTCCTAGCCTAACCTCATCAACAGTGCTAAACTGGGAGCTTTTTAAAAGGTTTAATAATGGATTTTTAGACCAGAATCTGCATATTCAGCTTTATAGTAGTGTCTATTACATGAAGTTATATGAAAATTGGTGTATACTGTTCCTTTAAGTAAAAGCTGTTTTAATTTAAACAGACCTAACATCCTACTCACAAGCTAACCCGAATCAACATAGAACCCCTACTCTACTAAACCCTAAACCCCCACATAGCCCACCGTAAAGTAACACACTACACTATTAATTCCTAAACAGACAGCTTACCAAAGCAAAGTAACCCAGTGTACTATTAACCCCTAAACTGCCAACCCACCAACACAAAGTAACCCACTACACTATTAACCCCTTAACTGCGAGAACCTCACTGCAAAGTAACCCACTACATTATTAACCACTAATTCGCCAGCCTCCCAACACAAAATAACCCACTAATATCTAAACCCCCTAACCTTATACCCCCTAAATTAACCCAAAATAGACTAACCCTACCTTTACCTAAAAAAACTAAACTACCTTAAAAAAAAACTTACCTGTGAAAGAAAAACAAAATCTAATCTTACTTTAAAAAATACCATTACTATAAAAAAAAAAATACTATTAACAATAACAAAAACACCATTACCAAAAAAAAAAAAAGAACAACCTCTTAAGGACCAGCGCCATACCCTGTACGATGCTGGTCGTAATGCCCTTAAGGACCAGCATCATACCCTGAACGTCGCTGCAATCCTGGGCTTCTCTCTGCTGCAATCTCGCTCAAAATAGCGAGATCACGCTATTTCTCCATGCCTCCACTGCAGAAATAGATTTGTAGAGTTACCGATGCAGGGAGGGCCATTCTGTGGTCTTCTCTGCATCGGACAGCGGTGATGCTGATCGTTGGTGGGTGGGACCGTAAGGAGGGAGGCGAGTGGGCGGCCCATCGCTGGAGGAGGATGGGAGTGGGTGGGATCGCTCGGCCACACTACATGGTATAGGAAAAAAAATGACGTCATTTAAAGAGGAAGGAGGGCAGTAGGGGCAATGAGGGGGATCCCATGTGGGATCTGTTAACAGAAAGGGATCTGGGAGGGGTAGTGTATTGAGGGGGGAAGCTACACTACAGAAAAAATGGGACTTTTATTTATTTTTATTTTTCTAAATTGCCAATTTTGCAACAAACTGGGTACTGGCAGACAGCTGCCAGTACCTATGGTGGCAAATAGGTAGAGGGGAGGGTTAGAGAGTTTTTTTGCAGGGATCAGGGAGGTTGGGGGGTTAGGGGGAACCTACACTGCAGCAAATATATATTTTTTTAATAATATTTTTTTTAAAAAAAGGCTTTTATTTTCATACTGGCAGACTTTCTGTAAGTACCTAAGATGGCAGTGACAACTGTAAGGTGGGGAGGGAATAGAGCTGTTTGCGGAGGGTCAGGGAGAGATCAGGGGGTGGGATGTGTCAAGTGGGAGGCTGATCTCATCACTAAAGCTAAAATTAACCGTACAAGCTACCTAATTAACCCCATTCACTGCTGGGCATAATACTAGTGTGGTGTGCAGAGGAATTTTACCAAAAAGCAATGCCAAAGCATATATGTCTGATATTTCTGAACAAAGGGGATCCCAGAGAAGCATTTACAACCATTTGTGCCATAATTGCACAAGCTGTTTGTAAATAATTTCAGTGAGAAACCTAAAATTGTGAAAAAGTTAACTTTTTTTTTATTTGATCGCATTTGGTGGTAAAATGGTGGCATGAAATATACCAAAATGGGCCTAGATCAATACTTTTGGTTGTCTACTAAAAAAAATAATATAGTTTTGATAGGTAAATATAAAAAATGCTCTATTTATGTTTAAATGTAGTGATGGCAAAAATGCTCTGGTCTTTTGGAAAGTTTTTGTCTGAAATGCCTGGTCCTTAAGGGGTTACTTAAAAAAAAAAAAAATTAAAAGAAAATCTAACCTTGCATAAAATAAGGATTAAATTAACAACAACAAAAAAGAAAAAAAAAGACATGTCTATTCTAAAACCCCAAAAATGTAAATTTTCTCTATATTATCTTTACACTTACTATTTATTACAGGATGTATACCTGCAGTACTAGCCACACATCTGACAGTATACATATTTCCCTCAACAGTGCTTAGCATTCAGGTAAGGCTTTAACCTACAGAGGATAAGTAGATTAATAATGACAAAGGTCTCGGTATATACTATAAAATACTTAATCTACTGATGACAAAATATGAATTTAAAGTTTGTTGCCATAAAAAAATCTTATGTTAATCATCTGAAAAAGTTGTATCATTTCACAAATCAAAGAAAAATTTATATTTTCTCATTTTTAAGCCCTAATCTCTGGCATATTGGCACAATCAACATACTACAAATGGGCTTTCATCATAAGCCTTTAAGTCTCCTTTACTGAAATTAGATTTAAAGCTCCTTGAAATAGGGACTCTATATTCACTGTGTTCTGTTTGTTTTTCATGTTAAAATGCCCTTCTGTCTTTGCTATGTGCATTTTGGAATCTTCAGTTCTACATACATAAACAACATTTGACAAACAATTACCATGTTACTTAAAGTGAAAGTAAACTTTGGTGAATGAAAGCCCATTTTTAAAAAATACTATTAAAAACAGGGCCAATTTCATTCATCAAAGTTTACAAAGCAGTCGTTTTGATTAAAAACTTACCTTTTTTTCCTCCTGGAAATCCTCTCTTCACACATCAGCAATGACTAATAAGGCTTCCTCCAATCACAGCATGGCCTCAGGCAATGACTACCCTGGGGAGAAAGCCGTGATTGGAGGAAGCTGAATTAGTCATTGCTGACGTGTGAAGAGAGGATTTCCAGGAGGGGGAAGCTGCTCTGGCTGTGAAAAGAAAAAAAGGTACGTTTTTAATCAAAACGGCTGCTTTGTAAACTTTGATGAATGAAAGTGCCCCTGTTTTTAATAGTATTTTTAAAAAATAGGCTTTCATTCACCAAAGTTTACCTTCACTTTAAACACTAGTGTTATGTTCAGAGTCTCCAATACATTAGTCATGATTATCAGCCTAAAATCAACTGAATTAATTAATTACTGTAAAGGAACACAGAAATAACAAATTTAAAGTGAGATACACCAAATAATTCATAATATATTATTAGGTCACCTGGCATCTGGCTAATAAGAAAAAATAAGTGTGTTATCAAACAATGATATTGTAATCGCCAGTTTTGGCACCAACAACACTGCTAAGTACTAGAAAAAGAACTAGTGTTGGACCATCCTCTGATTTAAAAAACAAAAAACAAAAGGGAGCTTACATCAATCCAAACTCCAAAAGATGCCATTTTAAATGATCGTCACTTTAATGAAACATAAAACTTGACCTCTTTAATAAATGTACATCATCCAGTCTCTATCCAGTGCTAAACAATGACTGTGTATTCATAGCCTTAGAAGCATTGTGTATATGATTTACTTTAAACATTTACTCAAAATCTTGTCTCTGAATCATATGTTTTTGTGAAATGCCATTGCTGTTGGGATTTCTAGATGGCTTATAAGATCACTTCAACTATTGTGTCAGTTAACAATTATCAGTCTTACGATACAGGAGTCTCTCCATTCATCATTTACTTTGAAGATCTCTGGATATATTTTTATTAAATATCAGTCTTAACAAATATTTGTAGAAATTCCATCTGGGACAAAATTGTTAGCAAAACTTGCTGTACTCCTTAAAGGGACACTAAACCAAAAATGTTTCTGTCATGATTCAGGTAGAGATTAGAGAATACAATTTTAAACAACATTTCAATTTACTTCTTTTATCTAATTTGCTTCATTCTTTAGATATACTTTGTTCAAGATATAGTAATGCACATGGGTGAGCCAATCAAATGAAGCATCTATGTGCAGCAAACAATCAGCAGCAACTGATGCTATCTAGATATGCTTTTCCACCAAAGGATATCAAGAGAATGAAGCAAATTAGATAATAGAAGTAAATTAGAAAGTTGTTTAAAATCACGTGAAATTTCAGAATCATGAAATAAAAAATGTGGGTTTCATGTCCCTTTAAGTCTGTAAAGTCATACATCCATTAAATACTCATTTTTCTTTAATTGTAAATTAAAAACAAACGTAACACCTTATCTTCCAACTATACATTTGTTGCTTTATACAGAAAAAGGCATGTTTCTTATAACATTATTATATTTAATGACCTAGATTGCAAGTGGAGTGGTATTGATAGTGCACGGTGTGGTATCAATATCACAGTGGGAGGGAGCCTATTCTGTAAAAAAATATTTTGAAGGGAGAGAGGGAGCACAGTATTATAGAAAAAAGGATAGAATGGAGGGTTGGGGCACAGTATATAACATTTGAGAGGAGGAGGGAGGTGAGGAAAAACCTTTACACTATAGAATAAATAAATAAATAAATAAAAATATCTATTTATTGGGTACTGGCAGACCAATGCCAGTACCAAAGATGATTGACACTAGTGGGAGGGGAAGTTAGAGAGCTATTTAGGAGTGATCAGAGAAGTGGAAGGGTTGAGAAGGGATCACAATACTGCAGAAAAAAAAAGAAGAAAAAAAACTAAACTGCATGCTGGCATACTTTCTGCCAGTGCCTAAGATGATGGGGATGAGTGTGGGTGGGGGGAAAGAGAACTGTTTGGGAGGGATCAGGGAGGTGGGAGGTGTCAGGTAGGAGGGTAATACCTACACTAATATACTATTTAATTATCAGATAACTAATTAATACCTTCACGGCCAGGAATTTCAAAAGTGTGGCACGTAGCTGCAATTAGTGGCCTTACTAAAAAAACAATGGCAAAGCTATATATGTCTGCTATTTCCATACATAGGGTGTCCGAGAGCAACTTTTACAATCATTTGTGTCACACATTGTTTTTTTTTATATGATCGCATTTGCTGGCGAAATGGTCCCAAGTAAATTGAATTACTTTAGAGACCATCATGTTATTTGATGATCATCAAACTACCTTAGAAGTCATTTGCACATCCTCAGACCTCATCAGGCGTGTAAATTCATCAGCTAAGGTAAAAAAGTCTGGGTGATGACTTCATGCTTGTGAAGTAATCAGTAAGGTAATCTGCTACTCATTCTGAACATTCTGAACAGCCAGAACTCTAGAGTAATCTCATTTAAATATTTTGGCCTGTGGGCATACTTCAGAATGGCTTCTGATGACTAATCTGGAGTCATCGATTACTTCAGAATGACTCTAGGAAGATCATTCTTTTGGCCTGTGGGCATTCTTCAGAATGGCTTCTGATGACTAATCTGGAGTCATCGATTACTTCAGAATGACTCTAGGAAGATCATTCTTTTTGACTAGGGCTGGGATAAAATATACCAAAATGGGCCTAGATCAGTACCTTGCATTGTCTTAAAAAAATATACAGTTTTGATAGGTAAATAATAAAAAAGGTTAATTTCTGTGTAAATGGAGTGATAGCAAAAATGCTAGAAAATTTCCAATATTTTGAGCAAGTTTGACTTTGAAATCTCAAGTGTGTGTGTATATATATATATATATATATATATATATGTGTGTGTGTGTGTGTGAAAGTATTTGTATATGCAGCGTATTTATGTATTTATATATGTATATACATATAAAACACACGTACATATATATACTTTTTATATCCACTATATACTGTTATAAATATATATGTATACACACACTTTTTAGCCCTTTCTATATAAAAATTTAATACTAAATAATGTTTTTTAAATGTGTAAGCACTGTAAATATTTTACATTCCACATAGTAGAAAATGTTCTTAGTATTTCTACATATATATATATATATATATATATATATCTGTGTTTATGAGTAATAAGTGGGTTTTTTTTCATAATGCGCTCCACTGAAGTCTATTTTGCGAATGCATTAGGGCAGTCACGATATCCAAAGTCCTTAAGTTAGTGTGCCATTGGGTTTCATCTGCAGGCAAACATTTTATTTCAACATGTAATGATCACACAAACTCATGTGCATTTAAAGTTTACTTCTAGCGGTGTTTGCGCATGAGCGAAAGCGCTAAATAGTGCACCACTTGAAATCTGACCACCGGTGCACAACAGATGCTAATAAAGTTATTTTATTTATTTGTTGTTATTCTATTTGTTTGTTTTTTCAATAAGACTCCCCAAATTAAATCTGACGTTCCTATATACAAATTTCAGTTTAACTCCCTACAGTTAATAAAAATCAAACTGGATTCAAACCATAAGGATTTCTGTCTTACCCAAACATCTGTATCTATTTTCTTAAATTTTACCTAATCTATGCCCCTCAATAATAGTCTGAACAAAAGATTGTACTTGTTTGTAATGAACAGTAATAAAATGTTTTGCTAAGGGAGAACAGGGATCATCTGATGTAACAGTACATAAATCTCATCCTTACTCTTTTTTTAGTAGTTTTACCTACCTAGCAATGTATAGATATTATCAAATAAACTTTAAATGTAGATTTGCAATTTCACATGTACAGTATGTATTGTGTCTCTTTTAGCAGTAAGGCTTGATTTAAAGTTTTGACCTGTAAAAACAAAGTCATGTTAATTGCAGCTTTGCACCATGCATTTGTATTTTGCCTTAAAATCCAACCAAAAACTCAAGGACTCAGGCCCTGATATTCAAGGGTTCTCCAGCTTGGAGAGAAATTGCAGTTCATATGGGCTGAACTCAATGAATATTCAAAAGAAAAGTGCGGAACTCTCCAGCACTGAAAGATCTCTCTTATTTCTATAGATGAGGAGAAGAGATAAGCCAGGGACGATATAGCACTGTATGATATGAGAGTTTTGTTACACTTCTGTGTTACTTTAACAAATTAGAATCATACTTTGTATCTTTCTGTTTATATATACAAATTACATTGCACCGTGTATTTGCTGCATTACAAACTAAAACTAACACTTTTAGAAAGTGGGAAGAATAGGGCAGTTCCCTGGGCTGAACAGGGCAGTTCCCAGGGTCTGATATACTAAAATATAGACGCAAGCAAGTTAAATTGTAGTGAAAACATTTCAGTTTAATTTGCAATTCATGCAAACAAAGCCTTTGGGGCCAATTTATTATATGTCTGTTCGACAGACATCACTGAATGCCGACAGCATAAAGATAGCAAAAGAACGAAGAAAAATTGATAATAGGAGTAAATTCGAAAGTTGCTTAAAATTGCATGCTCTATCTGAATCATGAAAGAAAAAATTTGGGTTCAGTGTCCCTTTAATAATTCAGCCCCTATATGCCAGCCTCAGGGGTTCTCCAGTTATCTTCTCTCTCCAATGTGAAATTTTCTATTCCAGAGAGCTGCATTACTTTCTATGGAAGGCATCTATCATCTCTCTGGGATTTCCAGGTACCTCCCTCTTTCTTTGAACATTCAGTGAGTTCTGCCTCTGTGAATTCTGCTCTTTAATCAGAATTTGTAAAATTATAATCCTAAATATATTGCTGTACACAAATTAAAAAACATAATAGATAGTGCAAAGTTTAAATGTAATAAAATTTAGGGCCAGGTTATGAGTGGAGTGCAAAATATCGCTTACGCAAGCACGATATTTGCGCTACACTCAATAACAGGTAAATAACAATGCGAACATGACCTTGCATTCACATTGCATGGAAGTTTTGCACTCATGAGAGTGCGCTTCCATAGGCTCCAATGGGAGTCTTGTGCCGTCAGACACAGCTTAGAAGCTAGCGCAGAGAAGGGAGTAAGTCGAGCAGCGATGGGCAGCACATTTTTAAATATATATGTATATGAATATATACATATATATTTATGTGTTTATATGTGTATATACACATAGTAACACATAAATATATATGTATCTAAGCATATAAATATATATTTATAGTCATTACACAGGCCCCATAGACTGGAATGTAAAGGCACTTTCAGTGCCGTTTTTTTTTTTTAACACCCCACACCTGCGCACTTTAAACCCTAGACCAGAGCTTTCCAAACTTTTCATGTTGGCGACACACTTTTTAGACCTACATAATTTTGCGACACAGTAATTCAGTTGTACTAGCAAAAAGGAGGTTAAACTAACTTGTTTTAAAAGTTACTGACATATACATAGATTATATAATAACAAAATGTATTTACAAGTAACAGTATGTATGTTGTTGGGATGAACACAGTTTTGGAATATTTGGTGTACTATTAGATAAAGACACTCACATTTCATCATCAATCATTTTCAAGCTTTCACTTTCTATCCATATATCAAGAGCAGAAGCAGCAATACACTACTGGGAGCTAGTTGCAAAAAAACCCCACTGACTTCTGACTTCAGCTCAGTGTTTAAGCTGCCACCCTCAGAGCTCTGTGAGTCCGACTGACTACTGCCCACACTGCAAACACACTGCTGTCCCACTCACTGACTACAAATGCAGTCACAAGCCAATTAAGGAGACTACACGTGCAGTCAGGAGCCAATGTGCTGCCAAATCCGCCAATGGTAATAGTTTCAGTTCCCACTGAGCTGTGCCAATTGGTTAAGATGATCTGTGACCCACTAGGTATCAATCACGTGTCAACCATGTGATATGCGTAGCAGGCAGGTGGAAAGTCAGAAACCAAAAAACAATTTAAAAAAAAAAATTAAATTTAAAAAAATTTGTGTTGAAGCAATGACACACCTACACACTGCTGCTGACACACTAGTGTGTCCCGACACACAGTTTGGAAAGCACTGCCCTAGACATTGCTTCATGCAGTTATTTTTAGTAAAACTAAAGATGCTACTAATTTTTTATTTTAATTAGGCACACTATACTTTATTTTGGGGGCAATTGGGGGACATTTGTAAAATTAACCAGAGATCTCTGGTTAATTTTATGAGCACTTATTGCTACCGCGAGCTTGCAGTAGCATTAACCAGCCACTTGTAATGGCTGGTTATTTATTGTGTGCCTGTAAACTGTCAAATTTGCCTGTTCACGGGTGTGCAATAAATTAGCAATCTAATCTAGCCCTTAATCGGAAGTGTAAATTTATATAAAATATTGCTATATTGCTCTGGGCTTGTCTCTCCTTCACATGCAGAAATACAGGGAACACCCTTTGGACTTGTAAAGCAAATTCTGCCTTTTGAAAAATTTTCTAGGGATCTCACAGTGATAGAGAATCATTTTAGAATATCTCACCTAAGCAGAGAGGTTTTGAATATGAGGGCCTCATTGTGTTTCATAACAGTGAATAGCATTCCCTATAGCAATTCCTCTTCTGTAAGAAAAGCGGTAATCTTTAGGTACTATATTCATAATCCTTTATCTGCTACAAGCATACTAAAAGCATACTAAAATGTTTACAAATTACAACTAGCTCAGCACCTGTGTATTTAACTTGTGTACACTGAAAGAGTCACTGCAAAAGCTTTTGGCAAGTATAAAAATCACAAAAACAGTTGTACCACCATCTTCTTAAAAGCTTTAATAGAGCAAGAGCAGATAAGAGAACGTTGTTTTGGGCCACAAACCCTTAATTATGTCCATGCAAATATAACATACATATAGGGTGACCATATTGCCACTTTAAAAAGGGACACATATGAAAAATACATATATCAGGGATGTTTAAGAAATGTTTTGAATAATGTTCCATTATAAGAACCCTGGCATATGTATTTTTCATAAGCGTCCCTTTTTAAAGTGGCAATTTTGTCACCCTACTTACATAGCTTCTTTAAATAGCATATGGTATTTAGTGTTCACATGTGGTTTACTATTTAAAGAAGCTATGTATGTTATATTTGTATGGACATGATTAACGATCTGCAACCTGAAACATTGTTCTTTTTTTTCTTGCTCTATTAAAGCTTTTAAGCAGATGGCTCTGCTACTGGTTTTGTGATTTTTATACATGGTGGAGGCTTTTGTAGTGACTCTTTCAGTGTACGCACCTTAAATACACAGGTGCTTAGCTGGACTTAATTTTTTCATATTGTTTACTATAATTGGTTGCAACACTGGGGTGTGCTATGGAAGAAGCTATAATATACTTCCTGAAAACCCTGCAGGTGAAACTGACATCCATGAAATATGAACTCTTTAAAAAACATATGATGTCTGAGCTACATTCTGCCACACTGGCTAAATATCAGAAGGTGATAAGAATCGTTGGGTTTATGCATGGGTACCCGTCCCACCTTACTGAATGATAATAAGGAATATTGCCAAAAGTTTGAATATATCCTTAATGAATGTTCATTTGACCTTGATCTATTACTCCTGGGAATTTAACTCCTTACCACTAGGAGGAGGCTAGGATCCCCAAATTCTAAAAGCCCTTAAGAGCCCTCTCCCTGTCACTAGTCTGACATATAGTCAAGTCAGAAAAGAAGATGTTAGGAAAAGAAATAAGAGCAATACAAAAAGGAGCAGGGGGAAAAAGATATATATATATATATATATATATTTGAACTACACCCAGAAAAAACCCCAATCAAAATAGCAAATAATGGGTGAGGGCTCATGGACTTTCACCACCATGAAAGAAATTAATTTATCAGGTAAGCATAAATAATATTTTCTTTCATAAAGCTGGTGAGAGTCCACAATCCATTACTCCTGCTGTGGGTCGGACCAGAAACAACTGCCTGAAGGATTTTCCTAAGAAAGGATGCTTCAGAAGATGCAAAAACATCAAAATGATAGAATGTAAGGATGGCTAAGTAGCTGCCTTGTAAATTTGATCAACAGAGGCCTTATTCTTAAAAACATATTGAGTAGCAACTGATCTGGTAGAATGGGCAGTAATCTGTTTGGGAGAAGACTGACATCCTCCAAGTAAGCTTGAACCAAGAGGCTAACAAAATAGCAGTAGTCTTAAGATCTCTTTTGGAAAAATGAACACACAAGCTAGAAGATTGTCTAAATCCTTTAGTAGCCTGCAAATAGAACTTCAAAGCTCTGACCACATCCAAATTAAGGATAAGCCTGTCTTAAGAATTCTTTGGATAAGGAAAAAAAGAGAGAGCAACAATCGCATGATTTAAATAGACAGAAGAAACCTCATTAGGCAAAAAATCTAACTAAATTCTCAAAACTGCCTTATCTTGATGAAAAACAAGTAAAGAAAGCTCACAACAAAGAGCAGGCACTTCAGAAACTCTTCTAGCTGGGAAAATAGCCAAAATAAACAAGACCTACAAGAACAGAAAGAGCAGAGATCTAGCCCTTTTTCCATTTGGTTGCTACGCCATTTCCCACCTGGGTGCTAAGCTGGTTTTTAGTTTTTTATTTATACTTTTTTTAAATATTATATATATTTTTTTCCAGATCCCCAAGACATATACTGTTGGAAATGTTAGGCAATTACCTTTCTAACGGTGGGTCTTGGGGGTCTGTAGCTGCTTAAATGCTTGAGACACAGGCTTCTAAGCAGCATGCCCCCATCTCCCTATACTTGTCCATTGTCAACTTTAAATAAAGTTGTGTGGTGACATCAACACGTCATTGCGCATGACATTACCACACCAAACGTGAAGCCCCAGTGATGCCTGTCACTATACAGGCCAGATCGCCTCAAGGTGGGTAAGTGCTAGTGATGGCTCTGAGCCGTCAGCAGCACCTGACTGGGACAATTTCCGACGGCTTAGAACCGTCGTTAGCACTCAAAGGATTAAAGAACTAGCGGATAAACCCTTATCCAAGCCATCCTGAAGAAATTGAAGAGTTCTAGGAATTCTAAAACAGTGTTAACTTATCCCCTGTTCCACACACTATGAAATAAAAGCCTTCCAGATCTTGTGCTAAATTTTCCTTGTCACAGGTTTACATGCCTGAATCAAAGTTACAATGAGAGAATCAGAAAAACCTCTCTTCCTTAAAACTAAGCGTTTAATCTCCAAGCAATCAATGAATGACAAAATGCATCATAAGACAGAAGATTGTGATGCAGAGGAAGAGGCCACAGAGGACAACTGGACATCTGCACCAGATCCACAAACCAAATCCTGTGAGGCCAAGCTGGAGCAATCAGGGTTATTGATGATACCCCCTTCTTGATCCTGGCTATTACTCTTAAAAACAGAACAAGGGGTGGAAAAATGCAGGCCAGACAAAAAAAAACAATTTGCAATTAGAGCATCCACAAACTCTTCCTGAGGATCCCTGGACCTCGCAAAATATCAAGGAGCTACTAGAGCATCCACAAACTCTGCCTAAGGATCCCTGGACCTTGCAAAGTATCTGGGAAGCTTGTTGCTCAAATGAGAAGCCAACAGATCTACGTCCAGAAGACTTCACAGGTCTACAATCTAACTGAAGACTTCCAGATTAAGAGACCACTCCCCTTGCTTCCCAACTGCTCACCCCTGGAATATGAACTGCAGAGGCTTAACAGGAATTGTTTTTTGTCCAAGGCAGAATTTGGGAACCCACCCTCATTGCCAGGGAACTGCGCGTTCCCCCTTGATGATAGTTGTAAGCCACTGCTGTGAATTGTCTGACTGGAAACATAGATTCGTTTTTATCTTCAGGAGAGGCCAGAAAATTGCAGAATATTTATGGGCAACTTTATCTCCTGAAGTAACCAAACTCCCTGTACTCTCTGAGACCCCCAGACTGCACCCCAACTTGAATGATTTGCATCTGTTGAGATCACGGTACAATCTGGGCAAACAAAGGATGCCCCCAGAACAATGGACCCATGATTGATCCACCAGGAAAGGAATAGCATCTGAGGCAGCTATCATCAGACCTAAATCCTGATGAAAAAATGCATCATAAGACAGAAGATTGTGATGCAGAGGAAGAGGCCACAGAGGACAACTGGACATCTGCACCAGATCCACAAACCAAATCCTGCGAGGGCAAGCTGGAGCAATCAGGGTTATTGATGATACCCCCTTCTTGATCCTGGCTATTACTCTTAAAAACAGAACAAGGGGTGGAAAAATGCAGGCCAGACAAAAAAAACAATTTGCAATTAGAGCATCCACAAACTCTTCCTGAGGATCCCTGGACCTCGCAAAATATCAAGGAGCTACTAGAGCATCCACAAACTCTGCCTAAGGATCCCTGGACCTTGCAAAGTATCTGGGAAGCTTGTTGCTCAAATGAGAAGCCAACAGATCTACGTCCAGAAGACTTCACAGGTCTACAATCTAACTGAAGACTTCCAGATTAAGAGACCACTCCCCTTGCTTCCCAACTGCTCACCCCTGGAATATGAACTGCAGAGGTTTAACAGGAATTGTTCTTTGTCCAAGCCAGAATTTGGGAACCCACCCTCATTGCCAGGGAACTGCGCGTTCCCCCTTGATGATAGTTGTAAGCCACTGCTGTGAATTGTCTGACTGGAAACACAGATTCGTTTTTATCTTCAGGAGAGGCCAGAAAATTGCAGAAGTAACCAAACTCCCTGTACTCTCTGAGACCCCCAGACTGCACCCCAACTTGAATGATTTGCATCTGTTGAGATCACGGTACAATCTGGGCAAACAAAGGATGCCCCCAGAACAATGGACCCATGATTGATCCACCAGGAAAGGAATAGCATCTGAGGCAGCTATCATCAGACCTAAAACCTCCATGCAAAGAGCTACAGAAGAAGAAGAAGGATCTAACTGGAAATATACACAAGCTGAGAGTAAGGTCATCCTTCTCTGTTATTTTAATGAAAGCGTCATGGATACTGGATTGATTATTACACCCAGAAAAGTAATCCTGGACTGAGGAGACAGATAACTTTTTGGAACCAAAAGAACTCTAGAAAAAACAACACATTTTTGTTGTTATGAGATACCGCTAAATGTAAAGATGGAGCCTTTACCAAGATATTGCCCAAGTAAGTAACCACCAAAACACTTTGAGCTCTTATCACTGATAAGAGAGAACCCAGAACCTTCCTAAAGATTCTGGGAGTTGTAGCCAGACCAAATGGAAGAGAAACAAACTGAAAATATTTGTCCAGAAATGCAAACCTTAGAAATTGGTGATGATCCCTGAGATTAGGGATATGAAGATAAGCATCCTACAGATCTAAAGAGGACATGCCAGTGTCCTCAATGAACAGGAGGAAGAATAGTCTGAATAGATATCAACCTGAAAGGAGGAACCTGGAGAAACTTGTTTTAAGTTTTCAAATCCAGAACAGGTCTGTAAGTTCCTTCTTTCTTTGATACTATAAAGAGGTTGGAATAAAAACTCTGAACCTGTTCAAATTCTGGAACTGTACCTATTACACCTATAGAATCCAGATCCAAAATTAACTTAAAATAGGTTCTTTTACAGGATTACATAGAACATGAAACCGAAGATACCTTCCCCTAGGAAGCCTTGATCTGAAATGTATTATGTATATTGGGAAATAATGTTCAGAACCCATGGATGTTGAACAGAATGAAACCAAAGCCCCTGAGAAAGGTGTAATCTGCCCACTATCAGAAGAACTGGATCAGAGGATGTACCTTCATGCAGACATGGTAGTGGAAACAGGCTTTTTGGACTGTTTAGATCTGTTCCAATTAGGGTTTGGCTTTCAGTAAAAGTCAGAGGAACCCTGCTTCTGGGATGAAGCAGATAACTTCTAGTTCTTAGATTGATGAAAAGAACAAAAACAGTTAATAAATCATATAATTACCCATAGACTTCTTATCCTAAAGGAGAAAAGCTCCTTTACCCCAGTTACCATAGAAATAATAACATCCAGACCAGACCCACACAACTTGTTATGGCTTTCACTGAATCTGTTTTTATTTCATTTTATCTTGGTAGGATTCTGAGACCATTTGTTGAACAGGCTCCATCCTACATGAAAGATACTGGTGATTTTTTTTGGGTTAACAAGTATTTTCAGATAAGTGCATTCATTACAGAATGGATATCTGTAGTTTATATACCTCCATTACCTATTAAAGTGGTTTGGGTGCCCCAGGTCCAGACGGATTCCCAGGGGAATATTATAAAGCTTTTAGAGACATACTGCTGCCTCACTTGGTAGTATTTGCCAACCACATTATGGAAGGGGGAGAAATACCTATAGAATTGCTTCAGGCTAGGATAGTGGTGATCCCAAAACAGGGAAAGGACCCCCATTTTTGCACTAATTATAGACCGATTTCCCTTATCAACCAGGACCTTAAGATAGTTACAAAAATACTAGCTAATAGACTGAAACACATACTGCCCTCAATCATACACCCTGATCAAGTTGGATTTATCAAGGACAGGGAGGCCCCCGACAATATACGTAGAATGGTTTCGGTTATTGACTTTCTTCGAGACAGGGGGATGCCTTCTTTGATCCTATCTTTGGATGCGGAGAAGGCATTCGACCGGGTCGACTTGAAATATATGATGAGAGTGCTGTCACTAATGGGTTTTGAGGGACGGTTTATGAAAGCTACTGAGGGATTATACTCGACACCCACGGCCCAGGTCAGAGCAATCGGACACCAGTCTGAGACCATACATATACTTAATGGCACACGACAGGGATGCCCTTTGTCACCCTTAATCTTTGCGCTATGCATAGAACCCTTAGCTGCATATATACGTAATTGTCCTGATATTTGGGGACTGGAAGTAGGGAAGATACATCACAAAATTACTTTATTCGCAGATGATGTGTTGCTAACCATTACGAAACCACTTATCTCGTTGCCACATGTATATCATGCCATACAATTATTCTCCCAGATATCGGGGTATAAAATTAACGCAGACAAATGCGAAGCACTCCCCCTATCGCTACCCAAACATACCATGAAGGCAATTGAAACAAATTTTGACTTCAAATGGATATTAGACGGGCTCAAATACCTGGGGATTAAACTGACTACTCACTCCTCTAAATTATATGCTGCAAATTATTTTCCACTATACAAAGCAATTAGGTCAGACATAGGAAGGTGGAGGAAAATGGGATTCTCCTGGTACGGGAGGCTGTCTGCTGTCAAGATGACGATCCTACCCAGAATTCTTTATCTGTTCAGGGTCCTCCCAATTAAAGTTAACAGTTCAGATTTAGATAATCTCCAAAAAGACATACACAGATTTCTGAGGGACAATAAACACCCGAGGATCCCACACCAAATCCTGACAAGACATAGACAATTGGGGGGGGGGGGAGCTCCTAATTTACATGATTATTATACAGCAGCTAGACTAGCGCAAAACTCAATACTTGGGAGAAGACAAAAAGATGTTCTCTGGCCTGCCTTGGAGGCTGCTATGGGGGGAATGGAGGGACCCGAGGATATTTTCTGGGGTAACATAAAGAATAAGGGACCAGAGATCTATCATAATAAATCCACACAACTGGCCAAACAACAATGGACCAAGATACAGCGGATAGGGAAGCTGATGCCTAGACAAACCCTGATAATACCACTAAAATTCTTGATAAATGAGGAGTTTATATACCATATCAAAAAATGGGAAAATAAAGGCTTATACAGGGTGGCGGATATATATACACAAGGTAAACTATTGACCTTCACACAACTTAGACAGAAGCTAGAGCCTATTCAGATACACTGGTTCCTCTACCTGCAGATCACATCAGCTGTACAAACATATATCAGTGGGGCCACAATACACAGTCAAAAAACGACTCTCGAAAATTTATGTTTAGCAATCAACAGACCCAAGAAAGCAATATCTAGATTATACATATCACTACAGGAAACTAAATACATGACTAAATCTACATTGCTACTAAATTGGGAGGAAGATATTGCAAGAGAGCATACGATTGATGACTGGAATGATATATTTCATTACGCTAGTAAGGGCCTTATTAGTGCAGACCTTAGAGAGAATGTACTGAAGACCACCTTTAGATGGTACTTGACACCACTGAAAACATCTCACATGACACTAGGAAACTCTAGATACTGTTATAGGGGGTGTAAAGTTAGAGGATCATATCTTCACATGTGGTGGGATTGCCCTAGAGTCCAAAACATTTGGAGGAAACTATCTTTAATGCTAAGTACCCTGTTAAGCGAAAGGATCTCTCTTACACCAGCTCAGGCGCTGTTGCATGAGACAATTCCGAGACTAAACCCACATATAAACACTTTCATTCGAATCCTATGCACCACCACAAGAATAGCTATAGCTAAATATTGGAAAAATGAGACACCAACATGGGCAGAGGTCCTCAACAGAATACAGATGATTTATTCGATGTACGAGACAGCAGCATTTATTCAAGACACAGGGCCTACATTCCAGAAGATCTGGTTTTACTGGATAATCAGAGAAGGTGAGGGGACAGGGTAGAGGAGAAAGGCAAGAATTCCTTAGAGGAAGATAGTCACTGATCTGACATAGGAGACCACTTAACAAAGGGGCAATTGATGAGGGAGCTACTAATAGCTATATAAATAGGTACTAGGGTGTGGGGCACCAGTGACTTCATTAGTTTGATTTGTTGTGATACAGGAGTTGTTGAATTTTGTTCATCTGTTCTATTTAGATAAATGATATTACTGAAATTAAAAGAATATTACCCCCCAAGATTATATACTTCCAATATAGACTGCGATAGCCAAGGACATATAAGAGAAGTAATTGAGGGAAAAATATGAAAATGAGAGAAACCTCCATAGGCTTTGAGATAGACTGCAGCAAAGGTAGCAGATTAGATTAATTGCCGATATATCATGAACAAATGGTTAAAGCCAAAGTTAGAAAGTTCCAATGGCAAACCTGCTCAAGGAATTGTCCCTAGGCGAGTACCACGAGATCCTTACAATACAATTATGAGTAAGGTACTATCTACCCTGCTGTTGAAAGCTCTTTATTCTCTTTTTTTTTATGATTCTTATGTTTTTTCGTCTGTCTCATTGTATGTCACATGTAATGTATCCGATGTATAAGGAGGAGGTTTGTGGTTTAATAAAGAATATTTTATCTAAAGTGGTTTGGGTGCTGTGAAGAATACATTTTGCAATAGTAGTTTATATACACTTCAACAACAGGAATTTATTTTGGAATTACTAGAGGCTATTCTATTCTGTAATTAAGATTCTTTTTGCCTAAATTACAAGAAACACGGATGGGGTCCAATGTCACCCCAACATATGCTGATATTTTTATGAGTAGATATGAGGAACGATTTTAATATGAACATCATCTGTTTATACAGTATGGCGGCACATGTTGGTGCTATATTGATGATGTATGTGGCGCGTGGTGTGGTGACGTTGAATCCCTTTTGAATTTTGTTCAGGAACTTAATACTTCCTCAAGAAATATCAAGTTTACTCTGTCTTGGAGTGAATCTGATATACAGATTTTGGATATGAGAGTGTATAAAGAGGATGGTGCTTTAAATACTGATTTATTTCAAAAAGAGACAGACTGCATTAGCTTTCTACACCTTTCCTTTTATTTTTATTTTTTTATTTATAACCAAAACAGGAGGCAAACACATCATAGTCGTAAACATGGCATGACGTCACGCAGAACCCAAAATACCACAATCTAGAATACAACAGAAAAAAAAAATATTACATGCCATACCAGGAGATCATCTATCTCCAGTCAAGGGATTTTATAATAGATATTAAGAAAATCATAATCTAGAATACACCAGAAAGGAACAACAAAAATTATACATGGCAGTACTTCTGAAGTGGCATCGGACGCCAGTAAGACTCTCCCTGATCTATAAAACAAGCAACCCGTATTGTTGGAGAAATTGCCAACAGGTGGGATCCGATCCTCACATCTGGTTGTCCTGTGATAAGATCAAACCGCTTTGGAGGGATGTTGAGCTTCTCATCCAAACACTAAACATTGACTTACATCTTACTCCACAAATTGCACTATTCCATGTCTTCCCAAACTCTATTGCCACCCCAGTCAAGAAAATGGTAATCTATATAGTGGCAGCTACAAAGTTGTGTATCGCTAGATCTTGGAAACAAATAGAACCCCCATCTCTGGCTGATGTATGCGACGTGATAGGTCACTTCGCATCAATGGAAAGATATGTGGCTGGAGAGACCAATACACTTGAGTCATATTGGCTGACCTGGCAGGATTGGCATGAGTGCCAGTAGGTCTTGCTGGACAAATTCTTTGCTCTTTTCTACTTCTCTTTCTATTCTCACTGTGTTTTTTTTTCTTTCCCCCTCCCCATTCCTCCCCATACCATCTATGTAAGCAACCCCCCCTATTACCTCCCAGTATGTAAGATGGACAGTTATGGCGACCTAGATAGGTTCTTTGAATTCTAGGGCTTAGTTGGAAAGTATCATCACCTGGAGACCGACCTTCTACTGGTACACTAGGCGCCCTAGGCATGCATGCTTACTGCTTAGGCTAGACCTACATATCACTCCAACTTTAGGTTATGATTCCAGCGCTATGCTACCCATGTCTTTAGGAACAGATTCTGTAGTCTACCCAGCTGGCTCTTGAAGTCGGAAGTTAGACGTTGGGTTGACGAATGGCGGCACTTTGGGTAGCCTGGTACAATCTTGAATTAATATCAATTGCTGATATCTGAGGTTCTGGTCCTTTTAAACTAAGTTTACAGATGCTGATCTAATGTTCTCATTGCTTTATTTTTTCTTCTCATTTTTAATGTATCGCAACTATGTATAATTTCATTGAAATGTTTGTTTCTTGTTTATTTTTATCCCAATAAAAATATTATTTAAAAAAAAATGATACATGGCATAACAAAAAAATCATCTAACTCCAATCGAGGGATTTTGTAGGTTCAGAAAACAAAAAACAGAAATGAAACAAAACACAAAAAAAAAAGAGGGGAAAGCCTCCCTCTCTCACTCACTCCCAGAGCCCAACCAACTATTGGGAAGATGCCCAGCACATATATTCAATTGAATATAGGGGGATTTAATCAGAGTTTAACTAACACAAAATCCCTCTCCTTCAAACAATCCCTTAATTAGCGCTCTAACAGAATTAGATTGGGGATCAAATAGCCAACAATCCGCTTAAGAAAAAGATAAAGCACAGTCAATATAAACTGTTATATGGATCAACAGTACCTTATGCTCCGTTTGTTGCCTCTCCGCCAATCAAGCTCAGGCATCCACCACGGTCCCGGTATGAATCCTTTATAGTTGGTTCTCCCCTTTCAACGCCTCCTAGTAAAGCAGCCGCTTTCAGTGTTGCCACGCAAACTGCCAACAGACCTTCCATGGGTCTGTCAAATGAATCCAATTGCAAATAGAGAAAGAAAGCGAGTCGGGGCAACAGGCTCAAAACATAAAACTTAACGTTTATTGCCAGTACACAGGAATAAAAGCATCAGTGTATCAAGTAAAATCACAGAGCCAGGACAACAGCGGTCTAACATGTTTCAGCTCCTGTCTTACTCATAGACCGTGCTGTCTCAGACTCACAGCCCTCTTAAATTGCAATAATTACTCTGACGCAATCTGCAGCACTAAAATAACCCTTACTGGTTCAGTACAAAAGGAAATATTCATTTCAACATATACAGTTTTGACCTCCAAATTGGAGGAATTGCAGATATTTTTTTACACAGTATAATATGTCTCTCTAATCTTTGCCGTAGTAATAGCAGCTAATTCACAGTAAAAATTATAATGTATTAAACATTGGGTTTCAAACTGATACATGCCCACTGTAATGATCTAATAATCTAAGTAATACATATGTGCTTACTAAATTGAACGTTACTTTCCTCAGAGCTAAGATTGATATAACAAAATCATTAGCAATAAAAATTATTATAGAGGCATACATCATTCAGTAAGGTACTTGTAAAGGTACCATAAACTAGGTATAGAGCCCAGTGTATCTAAACAAAGATATATACAATTTATAAGGGCAGATAATATAGGGCCGTATATATGCATTTTATATCTAAACATACACTACAGAAACAAAAAGATAATTATCAGTTTTACGTATGCATATGTATTATATACAATGTATACTTATTAATTAGCCACTAGCCTATATATAATACAAAGTAATAATATATGTAACTATTAGCGCCAACAGTTTATTAAATCTGAGTGTATATTCATACTATCCGGGACTCGGGTTTTCAGTTTGAAAATCCAAAATGCTTTGCGTGTGCGAAGCATTTTGTCCCTATCTCCACCCCTTCTGGGGGGTTTTACCCATTCAATAACCTGTCACTTTAAGTTATCAGCATTACCATCATGACAGTACTTGAAGTGTCTTGCAACTTGTGATTCAGGATCATCCGATTTCATTCCATTAAGATGCTCGTTTAACTAACACCCTTTGCGCCGGCTCCTGAAGTGATAAGATAAATGCTTTCCATTTTTTTTTTTTTAAATAAAGCCAATTGAGCATCTGAAGCATTCAACAAATTATATTGTTCAATCGTACATTGAGTAATCAGAGCTTGCTTATTGGTGGGAAAATGTCAGCCTCCAATAAGCAAGCGCTATCCATGGTGCTGAACCTAAAATGGGCTGGCTGCTAAGATTTACATTGCTGCTTTTAAAATAAACATAGCAAGAGAGTGAAAAAAATTGATAATAGGAGTAAATTAGAAAGTTGCTTAAAATGTCATGCTCTATCTGAATGATAAAAGAAAAAAATGGGTTCAGTGTCCCTTTAAAGTTTTTAAAGGCTCCTTGACATTTAGCAAGGAAATTATCTCAACTGGTTTAATGTAAAAGTCCAACAATAGAACTGAATTCATTCAATATGTCACTTTCTTCCAAAACTGCAGAATTTTTGGGCATCCCCTAAAACAATGTAAGAGATCAGCATGCGTTGCCCTACATCTTGAACATATAATATTTGTATTAAACACCTAGATAAGATATCTGGGGTAAGATACGTTTGCAGGCTTATCTTTATCTGTGACTCCCTCCATAATGTCATAATCCAGGCTTGCTCCGTTATTTTAAAGCTGTCCGTTATGTTCTGAGCATTAATTCTGGGAAAGTATTTAGTCCATTTCACTACTATATCATTGGTTTGCTCATGTGAGGGACATTGATTTAGTAGGCCATAAAAAAGAAATATAGAATATATGCCGACCTGATAACCTATAATTCTGCTGTATAATTCACCTAAGGACCAATCTGTACCATAGTTTTGTTTTAATTTACAAATAAAATGTCTTAGTTGTAGATAGGCAAAAAATCTTGCTTTGAAAGCCAGAATTTATTAATTAAGACATGGAATGTTTCTAGAGAAAAATCTGGCCTTAAAATTTGGTTGATCCACTTTAAACCTTTAATAGCCCACTGCTTAAACACTGGATTACATAGGCCTGGGATAAAATTAGGATTACCTCTAATAGGGAGAAACTTTGAAGCATAAGGGGAACAGTCTATTTTAGAACAGAACTTCTGCCATGCCAATATTACATTTTTAAAAGTCAACAAAGAAAAGATAGTTGAAGGTAGTAATGTTATTAGACAAAGTAGTAGTGCGTTCAAATGGAACAGAGCAACAAGATTAGATTTGCATGCAACTAAACTGACCTGTTCTTTTTCAGTAATCCAATCTAGAGCTATTTTAAAGAGGAAGACAAGATTATAGAATTGAATATTAGGCAGCGCCAGTCCTGTGGAGAGCTTAGAGTTGCTAAGACGGTATATAGCTATCTGAGTTTTGGCCCCTTTCCACAGGAAGCTGGTGCAGGACTTATTATACCTGAGAATATCAGATTTATGAATGAAGATCGGGATATTTTGAATTCAAATAAAGTAATTTAGGGAAAAGTATAGTTTTGATCAATGTGGCACGTGATGTCAGCGATATAGGAAGATTAGACCAGTCCTCTAATTTGTTTTTGCAGTTATTAAAGCATTGGGGGCAATTTAAGCTGTACCACTCATGTGGTTTGATACTCAATCTTATCCCCAGATAAGTAAGTACTGAGTAGTCTCAGTAAATGGATGTTTAGTTCTATTGCACTGTTCCTTGGGCAGCCAAAGAAGTTCTGATTTTAAAAGGTTAATTTTTTAACCTGAAATCATTCCAAACATACGAATAATATTGCATAATAATGGTAAACTTCTCTTAATATTACTTAGAAATAACAAAAGGTCATTAGCATAAAGTAGAAGCACTAACTTCTGGCCGCCTAATCAAATTCCTTTAAGTTCTTGGTGAAGGAGGATTGCCAGGGGTTTTAATGGGATATTGAAAAGTAATGGAGAGAGCGGGCACCCCTGTTGGGTGCCCCTCTGAAGCGCAAACCTTTGAGAAATAGAATTATTAATAATTATCATGGATATGGAAAAAAATAGATTAATCAAATAAAATGATTAAAATAGCCTATCAGACCAAATTGCTCCATAGAGCTAAAGAGATGATCCCAGCAGATATGGTCAAAGGCTTTTTCTGCATCGACTGTCAGTATAGCCAAGTCAGCCAAATCTCTCCGCCTAGAAGATTTAAATTTATTCAAAAAAAAATCAAGAACTAACATGACCTTCCTCATATTCTTCACAGGATTCCTCCCGGGCATAAAACCAGATTGGTTCTAATGGATTATGGATAATGAATTCTTTTTTTCTTAGTTGGATCGAATCCCTCACACTTGTACAGGTTATTAAAGAAATAAAAAAAAAAATTTCAATAACAGATTGGTTGGTACCGTTTTTAATAGCCGAGACAGTATTTTTAGAAATTGACCTGGTAATTGTGGCAAGGAACTTGGCGGATCTACCCATATGACCCCCATATATAGCTTTAATTCTGTGATTCTCTTGAGCGTTTTTTTGTTTAAGAAAAATATCACGTGCCGTTTTAGCGTTCACATACATGGTCCAACGTGGGGTAGAGGGTCTATCAACATACGCTTTATAGGAATTTTTTAGTTGATTAGATAACTGTATGTCTGTTTGCCTGGACCTTTTTTTAAGCCGACACATATAGGCCTTAATTTCTCCCCTCAGCACAGCCTTAGCTGCCTCCCAGAACACCTCCGTTTTCTCTAGATATGCAGAGTTATATTTATAAAATTCCTCCCATTTACCTCTCAACCAGTTTTGGAAATTAATATTATTGGCCAAGTGTTTGTGGAAATAAATTTTATTATTATAAGGACGAAGTGGGTCAGAATTTAGCACCAATGATATAGTAGCGTGGTCTGAGATTACGATATCGTTAATCCCAGCTTCCCAGCTGAGACCTATTAAGGTTTCTGAGATAAGAAACATATAAATCCTGGATAGGGATTGGTGGGCTTTAGACAAGCAGGTATATGATAGTAAGTCTGGATTCTGGACTCGCCAGATATCTAACAGCCCTAACTGAATACAAAATTTCTGTAAAATATGGGTCTTCCTATCTCTATTAATTGGTATTTTTTTTATTTAACCTGTCTAGGATAGGTTCTGCTATGCGATTAAGGTCTCCCGCTACTATGAGGTTTTGCCCAATATATTTATGCAGTTTAAGTGCCATATTGCTCCAAAAATCGCTAACCACATTATTTGGGCTGTATAGATTACATAAGATAAAATGGGATTTCTTAAGAGCTATCTCCAAAATTTGGTAGCATACTTCAGGATCCAGTTGAGTGGCCTCGATTTTGTATTCTAAATTTTTATTAAAAAGAATAGCTACCCCCTTTTTCCTAGAATCATGTAGGGCAACAACAAGATTCCCCACCCAGATAGTTTTAAATATGGGTACTTCTACAGTTTTAAGATGAATTTCCTGTAACAGGACAATGTCAGGTTTTGACTTACCCAAATGCTTAATTATAGATGTCCTTTTGATTGGGGAGGTTATGCCACCCATGTTCCATTATATTAAACTAAGAGACTCTGGCATCAGCCCACACTATGAGAATGAGTGAGAGAAAAGGATGGCATGCATGGCGGAGAGGGAGAGAGGGGGAGGGAAGAAAACAACTTTTTTTTTAAAATCAAAATTAAAACCAAAACATATATTATAGAACAACAGCTCCATTCCATATCCAATCAGTGAAACAAAGATTATAGAGAATGTACCCATTACTTAATGTTTAAGATAGGCCAACCTCCTTACAAAATGATTCAGCTTTCACAATATTATTTAGCGTATGAGAAATTCCTTCTCTGATCACTATTAATTTAGCAGGATAATATTGAAATCAGCCCTCATAAGCTTGCCATAACAATGCGACATCTCCGATCTCTTAGTCAGCGTTTTGGATGAAATGTCTTGAAAGATAATAACTTTATGCGGGCCAATTACAAAGGGATTAAATTTCCTGTAGTGTTTAAGATACAACATTTTATCTTGGAAATTCACAAATTTGAAAATAATAGGTCTTGGCTTGACATTATCGATATTCCCCCTAATGTGACCTATCCTGTGTACTCTCTCTATCTGACAGGGGGTTGAAGGAGGCGGTATCAGAAGTACCTGAGGTAGAGTGACCTAGACAAAAGGACATTAAATCTTGGAATTCCACTGATTTAGGAAGACTAATGACCTTTAAGTTATTTTGTCTCAAACGGTCCTCGAGATCCTCAATCTTAGACTGGAGTAATGCAATAGCATTGCCATAAGCTTTTGAAATGGGGTCTTGAAGATTAAATCTGTCTTCAAAATCAGACACTCTAGTCTCCACCTCCTCTAGCCTTGCTGCAAACTGTCTAATTTCGATAGTCAGGCTGGGTATTTCCTTTTTGATTTCCTGTTTGACTGCATCTAAATGAGGGTTCATCATTTTAACAATTTCTGAGGCAAAATCTGACATATTTGATAAGAAGTTAGCCGCCCCTCTATCTTGTGATGTGTCAGAGGCAGGAACCGGGATTTTATTATTCCCTTTCCTGTCTCTTGATTTAGGCGGCATATTAGGAGAGGAGCCTTTATTAAGTGAAATAAATCTATCCATGAATTTTAAACTAAGTGTGTGTGATGTGTGTTAATCTCTATGTCGATAGGCATAGTGTGACTTAACCAAATGTGAAAAAAAGTATTAAAAGAGAGAGAAAGAAAGGGTTAGAAAGGGCCGACTGGTCCCTCTACAGCCCCTCTCTCCCCTCTTACCATTTGACTGTCTCAGAGTGTAGAGGCAACAGTTATCAAATATTAAGGGGGTTATTAAGAGCCCAAAAAGCTTTAATACGAAAAATAACATATGAGAGAGTTAGAGGATATCCATATACCCTAGTGCTCTTTAGAGTTACCTTAAGCACAATCTAGTTGTGCTACAATCGAATGGTGCAGTGACCAAGTGTAAATAAGTAGCAAAAACAGAATAATGAAAGAGTAGGAGGATACCTAAATAGCCTGATAATCTATAGAATCTATAGAATAATATTGAACACTATCTAGTTATGCTAAAATAGCAAGTGTTATAGTGACTAGGTGAAAAGAAAAACTAGCAAAATCTATACCAATACGTGAAAGTGAACCAAGAAAACAGAAAACGCCTTTGTTATCAGTAGATACCAAAACTGGGTATATCTAAAAAAATGCCTGATAGCAAACTTATAGCTCTCAGGTCAAAAAATAAATAGACAGGCGAACTAGGATAAACTTGGATAAACAAAAGAATGCTTGCAACAGTAATTTAATTCGCTGTATATATATATATATATATATATATATATCTATCTATCTATCTATATATATTTCTTTCTTTTTTTTCCCCAGGCAATTATATTCAGTAATAGGGCAGCGTGAAAAGGTGCTATTTGCAGAATTTTATTTTTTAGGTTTTATATATATACCCCAACAATCTAGCAGCCAATATTATAACAAATATTATCTGAAGACAAAATTATGTATACTGCCATATCGCAACACTTAAATCACAAAAATGGAAACAGTAAGCGGTTAATATCACCGCCAATATAAATTCAGTATAATTCTCCAAGTTCAAACAATAGCTAGTGCCAGCTATTCTCCTCTAGAAGAACTTAGAAGAAATAGTAGGTCCAACAGTGTGTTTACCCATAGTAATAAAGCGGTTACAAACCGTCAGCAAAAACCAAGTTCCAGAGTGGGTATGGGTGGCAAGGTTCAGATAGACTTTGGTAGAGTACAGTTTACCGTCTAATGTGCTGCTGATTCCTATATCACCACTACCGTGATTTTTCTGAGCAGCAGTGCTTACGGCCCGTCACCTCCTGGTAACCAATCAACACAACAAAGCCCTTTAGGTGAATGGCGATCCAGCAGAGAGTGTAACTGGGTACAAGTCACACACAGCCACACCAGGTGACACCCAGGCAGTACATCAGAAGAAGACAGATAAAGGTAAGAAGACCCACAGTACTTGATGGGCCGGGTGGTATATGCAGGGAGCCACGGGATTTGCCCATCCCACTGCAATATGCCCCTATTCCACAGCCGACTGGAGACCCTTCTAGCCGGGGAGAAATGTCTGTATTTTCCAATAAAGTGCAGCTGTAGATTAGTTGCAGAGGGCCCGAGGATTTGCCCATCCCTCCGCCGTAGGATA
Organism: Bombina bombina; assembly: GCF_027579735.1. Lineage (NCBI taxonomy): Eukaryota > Metazoa > Chordata > Amphibia > Anura > Bombinatoridae > Bombina > Bombina bombina. The sequence goes on along the minus strand of NC_069499.1, from coordinate 433,912,376 downwards.
TTGTCTATCGCAACAGCTCCTAATATCTTGACCGGCAATCCATATACCAACCGGCAGACCGTAAAAAAGCATGTACCGGCCAAGTACCACCCATGTAGCCAGTGTCCACTGATTTCAATAGGGACTACTGCTCCTCTGTCAGCAGTGAGCTCACACTGGGCACCTTTAGACCAAGCCTGGTCTTTAAACCCCCCGGTAGTCTTCGGAAGTACGCTGGTGGGAAGCTCTGTATAGGACAGTAGGTACAGTGAGTGCGGTGCAATTAATACCAACAAGGATACAAATGGGGTGCTTCAGCGACCAAGCACATTCAAGGCTTCAGCGTGGACTTCCACTACAAGATCACAGAATCCGATATCCAGGCTATGTGCTTTGAGTCAGGCCAAGGACAGCTGCAGTGAGGCTGGTGAATGGAGCGGATCGTAAATGCTGAGAATCGGAGCTCAGGTAGCTACCTGCATGCTACCTGTTTACTCCGCCCCCAGCCGGAAGTCCACCAATACTTCCACACCTTTCCAGTGCCCATCATTTATCCTTACAAAACTCCTTATTCACAAGTCAGTTTTTATGGTTTCAGAGAATAGTACAGGATGATAGCTTAAATCTGTTTATATTAGAAGAGTCAGTGTTTTTATCCAGAGGGGGTAGTACTATTATTTTTGAGTTTTCAAACAAGCTTTATTAAAGAGAACTTGAGGACTGCATTATATAAGTTTTACATGGGTACAGTAACTGCATTATCTATATTAGTAGCCAACATCTGTGCTTCTAAAGTCTTATAGATTGTCCATAGTTTATATAACCATTTATCCATCTCTGTTTCTCTTTGCTGTATATGGTGCTTCTCTTTAGCCGTGTCTTCTGAGCAAGAGGAGAAGGTGGTGAAGGAGGAGGGCAGGGAGGAAGGGCCCAGGCATGCAGCGGGAGGGATGTTGATCTTGAGTCGCGGTGTGTCACAGGTTTTATCTTTGGTGTGAAAATGTTCTGCTGTGTCAGTTCTCACTATATACCCCTGCCCTCCCAGGTCAGTGTCATCATCTCATGTGTAGCTAGTTTACCTAATTTAAGGTAGTGATATCGTTCTAATTTGAGCAGTTCCCCTACTCTGTTTCTCCATTCCTGTAGTGTCGGGCCATGTGTTTTTTTCCAGTGGACAGGCATTAGCCCCTTGGCGCCGTTCAACATCAATAAGAGGAGTAGGTATTTGTCTTCCCCCATCACCCTGGGTAAATCATGGTATATCAGATATGTCGGTTTTGGTGGGATTATAATCCCTAATTTTTTACTCATCACCCCTATAACTCCTTCCCAATAAGGCTGAATGATGGGGCAATCCCACCATATATGTAAAAGTGTTCCCTCCTCTCCACAACCCCTCCAGCATCTCCCATCCACATGTGGGTATATTTTATGTAGTCTCTGGGGCGTCATATACCACCTGCTTAAGAACTTGTAGTGTGTTTCCTGTATTTTCATAGACACTGACACCTTTTTGGCTTTCATGAAGATCTTACTCCAGTCTTTCTCCTCTATATCTTGTGCTAGATCGGCCTGCCAGGCTGTAGTATAGGTTGGCAGGGCCGTGTCCCCATGATTGAGTAATGCTTTGTATAATTGTGAGATTAAGTGCGGTGGGGGTTGGGCCATTGTGCATAGTGTTTCATAGGGTGTTCTCTGTCTGGTCAGGGCCGTCTTGTCTTTATGTGTAGTTATATAGTGCTGTATTTGAGCCATCCTAAACCATGTTGTAAATATCTCAGGTGCCCAGTCTGAGAGTTCAGCTTGTGTTTTGAGCTTGCCTTGTTGTAATATGTTGGTTATGGAGGTTTCTGCTAGTGTATAGTTTTCACCTGTCACGTGTGCCCTATGTTCCATACCCAGACCTGGGTTTTCTCTAATTGGGGTGTTTGGTGAATGGAATGTGGACAAGTGTGGTTCCTTATCAAGCACTCTGTCCCATACCTCAAATACCTCCAGTAGCAGAGGGTACTGCTTGATAATGTTTGGCCTATTCTTGACTGAGATCCATGCTAGTGCCCCCACATTACCACGTCCCACTATGTCATTATCAATTTGCACCCATGCTTTGTTTCGCCTATTTTGACACCATTCAACTAACCTTTGCAGGGAGATGGCTCTTTGATATTCTTTCAGCAGGGGCACACCCAATCCGCCTCCAGACCTGGGCAGATACGTGGTGCTCCGTCTGATTCTAGGTTTGATGCCATTCCATATATAGGCTTCAATTGCCTTTTGGATTTGTTGCACATATTGTGCCGATGGGGGAGCTGGTATAGTTTGTAAGACATACAGTACTCTTGGTAAGATATTCATCTTGACCACCCCAATTCGCCCCATCCATGAGATGGTCTTGTTTTTCCAGTTAGCTAAGTCTTTTATGATCTCGTCTTTAATGTTTTTGTAGTTTATATCTATTGTTTCTTGTATTTTGGGAGTGATTTTTATCCCGAGGTATGTTATGGAGCGGTTTGCTATTTTAATGGGGCAGTTAGATCTGAGTAAATTGGCTAGATCGGGTCGCTCTTTCACTATGAGTATCTCCGATTTCTGTGGGTTAAGCAAGAAGTTAGATACTTTCCCGAACTCTGAGAACTCCGTCATGGCTTCTTTTAGTGACTCCGGCGAATTAGAGATTGACAACAGTATGTCATCGGCGTACATTGAGAGTTTTTGTTCTTTACCGCCTATTGTGAACCCTCTAATAAGTGGGTTATTCCTGATTCTACTCGCCAGAACTTCAATTGTAAGCGCGAACAAGATCGGTGAGAGAGGGCATCCCTGTCTAGTTCCGTTTTTGATGTTAAATGAGTCTGATAGCGTGCCGTTTACCCTAACTCTTGCATTTGGGGAGGAGTAGAGGGACATAATCATGTTTATAATTTTAGGTCCGAAGCCAAATTTTTGTAATGTGTTCTCCATGAATGACCATCTCACCCTGTCAAATGCTTTCTCTGCATCTGTTGTGACCAGGGAGAGTGGCATATTACGGATTTGTGCGTAGGTGATCATCTGCAGCACTTTCAAGGTGTTATCCCTTGCCTCACGCATTGGGACAAAGCCTACTTGATCTGTTGATACCAAGTTAGGGAGCAGTCTATTTATTCTGTTAGCCAAGACCTTTGCCAATATCTTGACATCGGAGTTCAAGAGTGAAATAGGTCTGAAATTTCCCGGGTTGTCTTGTTGTTTCCCCGGCTTGGGGATTACGGTAATGTACGCCTCCAACATGGAGCCCCGAAGGTTGGGGGTCTGCGGCAGAGCGTTAAAAAGCTTCGCGAGGGGTGGGGCCAAAATGTCTGCATATGTTTTGTAGTATTTAAGTCCGAAGCCGTCAGGGCCCGGGCTTTTCCCCGAGGGGAGATCTTTAACTGCTTTTTTGATTTCTTCCACTGAAATTGGAATATCTAATGATTCTCTTTCCTGATCTGAAAGTTTAGGGAGTTCGGCTCCTACTAGATAATTTAGGATGGTTACACTATCTTGGTGCGGATGCAAATGCTCCCCCCTGTCCTGTTTTTCGCTCGCAATGTTGTACAGAGCCTCATAATAGGTTCTGAATGCATTTGCACCTGAGCCCGCCTCAGCCCTCGTCTCCCCCCCGCTGTCTGTTATGTGGTGTACATAGGCTTTAAGTTTTTTCCTTGCTATCGCCCTGGCCAATAATTTTCCTGCCTTATCTCCGTGTTCGAAATATAGTTGTCTCAGCATCAGTGCTTTTTTTTGGTATTCCTCCTGCAAGTATTGCAGGAGGTTTCCCCTGGCTATTTCTAATTTTTTCCTATTAGTTTCATCTTTTGGCTGCCGTTTGTGTGTTCGGTCCGCCTGTTCTACCTGTGACAATAGTGACCGGTATCGCTCTCTTTTGATTTTGTTTAGGCCGGATCTCCTTTTAATCAGGAGGCCTCTGATTGTACATTTGTGGGCTTCCCAGACTGTGGTGTTCTCCGTGGGGCCTTTTTCATTGAGTTGAAAGAAGTCTATTATTCCTTTATGGATCTCTGTCTTAAAGATTGGGTCATCCAATAATGTCTCATCCAATCTCCACACATATGGTGTGATTGGAACACTGGGCCACAGAATTGAACAACTGGTCGGAGCATGGTCCGACCAAGTTATCGTGCCGATATTACTACTTTGTGTTATCGTGAGGCCAGTGGTGTCTGTATATAAGTGGTCGATCCTAGAGTACTTTCTGTGTGGGTGTGAGTAGAACGTGTAGTTTTGACCCCTCGGGTGATGTGTGCGCCATATATCATGTACCATTAAGTCTGTCAGTGTTGCTGTCATGCGTTTAAGTGTCCTATGTGGGACGCTAGAGATACCGTCCGATGTGTCTAAGATAGGCTCTAAGGTAGCATTGAAGTCCCCACCAAGATATAGAATTCCAATTCTCATTTCTAGTATTTTCCGGACAACTTTTGTGAGGAATAGGTGTTGCGAGTGATTTGGGCAGTACACATTAGCAAATGTAATGGGTCGTCCGTACAAGGAACCAGTCACAACCAGATACCTGCCCTCTAGGTCTTTGTATATTTGTGTTGTTTGGAAAGGCAAATTAGCATGTAGGATAATTCCTACCCCGTTTTTCTTTTTTGGGCCAGATGCAAAGAATGCACTAGGGTAGTGGTGGCTATTCCATTTAGGCTCGTGCATTGCTGCAAAATGAGTTTCTTGCATGTATATGATGTCCCCTCCCATCCTCTGTAGATCTCTTAACGCTATAGATCGTTTATTGGGGCTATTTAGGCCTTTCACATTGATTGAGATCAGTTCTACAGGGTGAGATCGTTCATGTCTCTGTTTATGTGTCATGGTGTATTGGCTCCTCTGTGAGGTGATTTTGTCTATATGTAGTGAATGAGAGAGAGGGAGAAAATAAAAAAAAATAAAAAGGGGGGGGGAGGAGGTGGTGGGGGGAGAGGGGTAGGAGGTGAGGGGAGACTAAGGTGGATAGTTTAGAGGAAAGAGGGAGTGTGGGTTCTGAGATAGAGGGAGGAGGGGTTCAGTTATTGGAAGTGCGGACAGACGCCTCCAGGGGGTGAGAAAAAAGTTAGAAGACGAGTAAGAAAGTAGAGAGTTCGGGAGAACAATGCAATATGCACAATACTGTATTCTCTACTTACAACAACAAATAACAAAAACTACTACAAGCTGGGGGTAGTTGTCCCCTTGTCTTCAATCTTAAGATAACCTTTGTAACTTAATTTTAGTAAATCAGCATTCTCAAAGTGAAAAATTGTTAAACCTAACTTAACGTTCAAATAAGTGTGCAATGTTTGTTCCCCGTCGTTGACTCAGGTGTCTATGTGTCGACCTGTTGAATTACGTCTAATGTCTGCCAGTGTGTATCTGGTTTGATAAAAAACTATTTCTGTGCTTATAACATCATTCATATCTGGACATGTCACAGGTTGTTTTAATGCGAGTAGCTGTGGTGAGTTAAACTATCAGGTATTGATGTTGTCTGCTATAAGATGTCATCTCCGCTGTTCTATATCCCTACTTGTATAGCAATTTGCTTAGTGAGCATTATTACTGTTGTATGGTTAACTTATATGGGCCTGGATTTGCACCTTCAGTTATCTATTATCAGAAATCCTATTGTATACTTCATCTGATCAGGTGGTAGTGCATTAATTTCTGTACATGCAAACTTATGAATTTCTAATGCTATTTCTATCACTGTGTGTACCAAACCTCAATAAAAAAAACATACAGTTGTTATAACATACATATCCAACTATGAACATTTTTTTTTTTTTTTTAAAGAAAAATCAGTGGCAGTTATCTTATTCATAAACATCAGTCATCAATGCTTTTTTTTTTTTTTTGCATACGACCTGTATTACTGATCAGGACCTCAGTTCAAGTTTCCTCAGGGAAAGTTCAAGGCACATCATTTTAAAGTGGTGGATGTGCAGTTTCATCTTGACGTTGTCCCATCAGGCTGGGGGTTGATGATTTGCTCTTGGGTTCCGCCCGGGGGGATCCCGCGGGTCTTCTGCGGCTTCCTGTGGTAGGCGTATGTTTATGCCTAATGCTTGATTGAAGTTTGGAAGATCTTCAATAGATTTCAGGACGTGTGAAGTGTTATTTTTTGTGACGATCAGACAGGTGGGGAAACCCCACCTGTAAGGCAGCCTTCTTTCTTTGAGAACAGCGGTGACAAATCTCAGGTCCCTTCTTTTCTGTAGCGTTGTGGGGCATAGATCAGAGTATATTTGTATTTCAGAGCCTCTAAACTCTACAGGATGTTGTGTTCTGGCGAGTCGCAGGATTTCTTCCTTGTCTTTAAAGGACAATAGTTTCATTATTACATCTCTGGGCGGTGCCCTATTTGGCGGTTTGGGGCGCAGAGCCCGATGTGCTCTTTCAATAGGTGTGTCTGGGGTATCTTCATTATTTTTAAGATGTTTGATGAAATCCTGTATGTAGGCTTGTAGAGCAGGAGGGTCTATTGTTTCAGGTATTCCTCGTAGTCGAAGATTGTTCCTCCTGCTCCTATTTTCTAAGTCCTCTATGCGGTCCATAAGTGTTTGGACTGTGCCCTCCTGGGCCTGCAATTGACTAGTTTGGTGTTGTAAATCTGAGCTGAGTGTTTCTTGCCGTTCTTCCATCTGTGTAACACGACGGTCTACTACCATGATGTCTCTTTTCAGCTCCCCAAACATAGTCTTAAAATCCTGCATCGCTTCTCTGATATCTTCTTTTGAAGATAGGTGTTTTATGTCTTCTCTTGTTAAGTAGTTTAGTGATCTATCATTTGTACCCGGGTCATGTACTTGTGCTGTTGTTATTAGTGTGGGATCACTGCGCCCTGCTTCTGTTGCTATTGTGGCTGGCTCTGCTTGAATTAGGTAGTTTTCTAGGGCTGTAGGCTGTGTGTTCTTAAGTGGCTTATTACTTCTTTTAGCAGCCATGCTTTATACTTATTTTTCTTGTTATATGCCTCTGATCTGCCCCTTTCTTTTTATTTTAACACTATTTTCAGCAAAAGGTATGTTGCTCTTGTTTTAATTCCTTTAATTTCCTCTCCAGAGTGGGCCTTGTCTGTGATTCAATCCTCCAGTCTCTTTTAGTGTTGGTTAATTGAGAAACTTGCTAAAGTTTAAAGGTAGTCAGTACCCTTCTGTGTTACTTAGCAGCACTAGTGTTGGGGTTTTTAATTAGTGTGTAAGGAGGTGCTTGTATTTTCCCAGTCAGCCTTAGCTGTTTATGAGATCCGTTTTGTGAGGTGCACTAATATTTATTGATATCTTTAGAGGGGCTGTCTTTTAAACCATCCGTCCCCCTTTACTTTGCTTCAGTTAGTATAATGTGACAGAGCGACCCCCTGTCTCTACTCTCACCGTTCAACTGTCATATGTGCACTAACTGACCCCGTTCTGCTCTCTACTCCTGTGCTAGGTGCGCCTGGGCCTCTATACATCTACTGGTGTCTGAGTTAATCCGCCCGCGAGACCTCGTTACGGGTCTCAGAGCCCAGTGCGGATAGGATCGCGAGGTGTGCCAGTCATCAATCTTACCGGCAAAGAGGCATGTGATCCACTCTGCGTCAGGAGCCTTTTCTGTGATGGCAGTCGGTTGGCCGTTAACTAAGTGCTCCCGGGTCTCCGCCACGCACCCCGGTCTCAGCGCCCCTAAGGTCTGAGAGCTCCGCTGCAGTGAGTTATTGATCAGCTCTGTAAAATCGTGAGCTGCTGTCTTGATTGCGCCCGCTGAAGCCTCTTGCAAGGTGTGATCCTTCTCTTGTAGCGCGGGCTTTCTGTGCTCTTTATATCCTCTCTGCCGGGACTTTGCTTTGCGGCCTCTTCTCCTTCAGTGGTGACCAGCACTTGTGTTGTAGTCGCTCGCTCTTAGGGCCCCTCCAAAATTATTCCTTGGCTCTTCACACCCCTATGTAGTGTTTCTGGTTGCATTACATGTTATGTGCAAACGCTGATTTTATGATTAAAGACAAAGGGGACTACAGAGCTCTTACACTATGCAGCCATCTTGGTCCGTGGCTAGGCTCTGCACTGCAAAATTCCAAGTAAAGTAATAGGAATGGATACTAATACAAAAAAGGTTAAAACTGAGAGGTTACTTTTTGTATCTGAATTTAATACTTTAAGTTCTTGTATACAAAAGACTATTAGAAAACAATGGCATGGGATAAGAGAATGTCACCAAGGGTTGGAAGCCCTTCAGGCCCCTCCTATGCCTGCTTATAGAAGATCATCTAGCTTTCAGGATAAATTGGTCAAAGCAGATGCGGGGTGTAATAAAGGTTTGTCCCAGGGTAAAATGTAGCAATTATAATAATCTTATTAAGGGGGAATATTTTAAACATCTCTGTACAGGTAAGAAGTTTTAAATAAAGGGTTTTTATAACACTTTTCTCTGTTAATACTTTTTGATCTGTCTGCAGCCTTTGACACTTTTGAACACCCTCTCTTGCTCCAAAACCTCTAATCCTTCAGCAACTGTGACACAGCCCTCCAGTGGTTCTCCTCCTACCTGTCTAACTGGACCTTTAGTGTAGCCTTCTCTGGCACATCCTCTGACCCTTTACCACTTTCTGTTGGTCCTTCTATTCTCAATCTATAAAACATCCTTAGGTTCCTTAACAAAGTCCCATGGGTTTCAGTATCATTTGCATGCTGATTATACCCAAATCTGCCTCTCTGCATCAGACCTATCCCCTTCCTTACTAACTGGTGTCACTTACTGTCTTTCTAAGATTTCATCCTGGACGTCCTCTCACTACCTTAAGCTAAATCTCTCCAAAGCTGAGCAACTTACTAACCCCCTATTTTCAAAAATATCTAGCCCCCAATTTTCTATAACTGTTGATAATAACATAATTACCGCATCCCCACATGCTTGATGTCTTGGAGTTACACTTGACTCTGCATGAAGGTGCAGCCTTTGATCTCTATTCTACTCCCCACATCCAGTCACTGGCCAATTCCTGCCACCTCCACCTTAAAACATCTCCAAAATGTACCACTTTCTAATACAAGACACAACTACTAGAGTTCAATCCACTCTCTCATCATTTCTAGCCTTGACTATTGCAGCTCTATCCTATCCTGCCTCGCTAGCTGCCATCTAGCGACCTTACAGTCCATAATAAAAGCCTCTGCCAGGCTGAGTTTCTAATCTGCTGCACCTCTCTGCCAATCCCTTCACTGTCTTCCTCTAATCTCCAGAATAAAACACAAAATCCCTACTCTGATATTCAAGGCTCTCAATAACACTGCTTTTGCCTATATCTCCAACCTAGTCTCCAGTCCCCTTCATTCTGCTCATGACCTCCTTCTCTTTTCCTCTCTTGTTACCTCCTCACATTCCCATCTACAAGACTTCTCCATATTTTCTGCTATCTTGTGGAACTTTCTGCCTCTCCCCACAAGACTCTTCCCTAGTTTTCAAACTTTCAAGTGCTCCTTAAAGACTCTACTGTTCAGGAAAGTTAACATTTCTTATCTTGGTTCCTTTCTTCTTTTTTCATCCCCTTGAACCCCTTAGCATGTAAGCCTACAAGCCCAGCTGCTTTGTAGATCACCTTCATGAGAGCTGAATTACAAAAATGCAACTCTTGGCAGTGCCCTCTATCCCTTTGTCTCCCATAATTGTCATCTTGGAAATTAGACCCATGTTTATAGTGCTGTGGAATCTAATAATAACTGATAATAATAATTATACGTACAACAACTCTTTTGTGCTTTATTTGGTGGGATCATCTATATAGATGAGACCACTCAGAAGGCTATAGATTATATTATACAACAAAATAAAATATTAGTAGACATGTTCTATCTGCCCAGTTGCTCATCATTTGTTATCCTGTCCTGTGGATACATATTCTCCCACTTAACGTTCAAAATAATTGTTCATATTCCTCCTTTAAGACAGGGAGAGGGGTGTTCATGAATTAGCCTTGAAGAGAAAAGAGATATTTTGGATTTATAATCTTGAGTCAATGGGGCCGATTTATCAAGGGCCAAATGGCCCCTGATGCCCCTGTTTCTGCGCGAGCCTTCAGGCTCGCCGGAAACAGCAGTTATGAAGCAGTGGTCTTAAGACCGCTGCTCCATAACTGGTCTGCTGTCTCTGAGGCTGCGGTCTGCAATCCGCATGATCCTATATGATCGGGTTGATTGACATCCCCTGCTAGTGGCCAATTGGCTGCGAATTTGCAGGGGGGCGGCATTGCACAAGACGTTCACTAGAACTGCTTGTGTATAGTTAAATGCCGACAGCGTATACAGACGGCATTCAGCGATGTCTGTCGGACATGATAGCCTACAGCGTATCATGTTGGACAGACAATGATAAATTGGCCCCATTGTATGCAAAAGGAATATTAGAGATGTTAGTAGTCACTTTTTTTATAAGGGACTGGTATCCCTATAAATAGTGTTGGTTTGTTCTGTATAGGTACATTTAATACAGACAACATCACTGCATTTTAGGTTTGGCCCACTAGTGCTGTTTGGTAAAGGAAGGGTTAATATGGTAAATAGTGTTCACATGTGGTTTACTATTTAAAGAGTTTGATACAAAAAGACTTCACGAGGAGCACTCAACAGCTGTATAAAACTTAGCATTTATTTGTTTCATCATAAAAACAATGATCTTGAATATTCATCAACAAAGTCGGACCGGTGATAGGGGTTCCCCTGAACCTGCTGGCCGTAATCGTAGCTGTGATTCTTTTGCCATATCCAGCCTTTTAACCATTTAAAATCACTCTCATTGGTTTAAACTCATTAAGGGAAGTCCCTATCAACAGGCCTATTTGTTTCTTTCTGAAACTATTAAATTGCACATTCTTACATATTTAAAATGAACTATGACAGTTTAGTACTGTGTGAGAAAGAGTTAAGAGAAAATACTATATTGATACTTCTCTAGAAGTTGTGCCCAACCATTGTGCATTTATACACATATATGTATATATCAAGATTTACTGCCAAGGGACCTCTGCATAATGTACATACATATGAAGATATAGTCACCATAAAACATTAAACCTATGTTTGCAAATAATAAAGCAGTGCCCTGTTTTTTTCCGGTTTTTTTTTCTTTTCTCTTTTTCCTCCACTCTTAGTTGCTACAAGCTATCTACTGTGTTACTATTGGTTCACAGATAAATATTTAAGACAAATATAACGTGTTTGTACAGCCTATATTAAATGTTAAAATTGTCCATCTCTGGAAGTTAAACGCATCCATCGTGCTATAATTCACACATAGTGATGTACTATCAAGAGGACCTAAGCATAGTATACATAAATACAGAAATACACATATGTTTGTTTGTTCACCCTAAAATTTTTGTCTACATACTATGAATGGTTGCCCTCTTGTTTTCATTACTATTTGAATGTGAATAGTTTATGCCTGAAGCCCCACTGTAAGATACTATGATGTGAGTTCACAAAAGGTTATCTTAGTCCTTGCACAAACAGCTAATTCTTAGATAGAAAGGACTAGGACATATTTGTCTATATGAATCCGGTTTCTGAATGAATGGTTAAGAATCAGGAAGTTTGGTCCTATTGCCAATACTTAAAAACATCATACTCTGAGTTCATCCCTAACGGGACTGTTTCTAAAATTGTCCATTTAAGTGTGTTTCTTTCTTTGTTATGTCTCAGTTTGAAGTGTTGTACTAAAGGTGTCGTTAATTTACCTAATTTAAAACTTGAAAGGTGCTCTTTTATCCTGTGCCTTACCTTCCCCTTGTTTCAACTTTCACATGTAAGTAAATATATAGCATATGTATTTCTACAATTATGACATCTTTGATGTTGGAAAAGCTTGCCTGTAGCTGAACTTGAGAAACCTTCTCCCATCTCCAGATGTTCACATGCCTTGCAAGAGGGATAACTACACCTATAAACCCCCTTGTGCTGCAACCATGAACTATTACTTGTTTTCTATGTTTTAAGTTGTATAGGGGCAACCAGGTTCCCTATTGATTTCCCCTTTCTGAATGCATATCTGCACCCTTTTGAAACTGTGTCTAGCAAACCATCATCTGCTTTTAGCATCTGAAAATGTTTTCTCACAATGTTACATATCTGATTATATTGGTTGCTAAACTGTGTTATAAATGTAACCCCTTCAAAGTTATTGTTCTTTTTCAATTTAGTAGTGTTTCTTTCAATCATATACTCCTCTCTGTTTTTCTTGTCTACTTCGGATTTGATGTTGTCTATATCCTTCTGACTGTATCCCCTCACGAGAAACCTATTACTCAGTTCCTTGGCATGTTTTTCATAACTTTCTCGCTTGGTGCAGTTCCTTTTTAGACTTATAAATTGTCCTTTAAGTACTGAGCTAAAAGCTTTCTTTGGATGTCCACTTTTTGCGTGTAGGAGGGTATTCCCTGAAATGGGTTTTCTGTACACCTCCATATCTACACCCTTTTCCTCTGAATTTCCTCTTAGTGTTACTTCTAAGTAGTTAAAATTTGCCCCCTCCTACACCAATCTGTTTATGGGCTGGTGGGAGCTTTCCCACATCTTTGGAGGAAGTGACCCCTTCAGAAATCAGATAAGGTATTATCACAGATACATTGATGATCTGCTAGTGATCTGGGGGGGAGCCAAGCAGCAGCCAGAGAATTTGTGGAACATTTGAACAAAAACGATGTAGGGATAAAGTTCACATATGAAGTAGGAGAGCTACAGGTTAACTACTTAGACGTAACACTAAGAGGAAATTCAGAGGAAAAGGGTGTAGATATGGAGGTGTAATAAAAACCGATTTCAGGGAATACCCTCCTACACGCAAAAAGTGGACACCCAAAGAAAGTTTTTAGCTCAGTCCTTAAAGGACAATTTATAAGACTAAAAAGGATCTGCCCCAAGCGAGAAACTTATGAAAAACATGCCAAGGAACTGAGTAATAGGTTTCTAGTGAGGGGATACAGTCAGAAGGATATAGACAACATCAAATCTGAAGTAGACAAGAAAAACAGAGAGGAGTATATGATTGAAAGAAACACTACTAAGTTGAAAAAGAACAATAACTTTGAAGGGGTTACATTTATAACACAGTTTAGCAACCAATATGATCAGATATGTAACATTGTGAGAAAACATTTTCAGATGCTAAAAGCAGATGATGGTTTGCTACACACAGTTTTGAAAGGGTGCAGATATGCATTCAGAAAGGGTAAATCAATAGGGAACCTGGTTGCCCCTACACAACTTAGAATGGAGAAAACAAGTAATAGTTAATGGTTGCAGCACAAGGTGGTCTATAGGTGTAGTTATCTCTCTTGCAAGGCATGAGAACATCTGGAGGTGGGAGAAGGTTTCTCAAATTCAGCTACAGGCAAGCTTTTCCAACATCAAAGATGTCATAATTGTAGAAATACATATGCTATATATTTACTTACATGTGAATGTTGTAACCTACAATATGTAGGTCTTACAACAAGGGGGGTAAGGCACAGAATAAGAGAGCACCTTTCAAGTATAAAATTGGGTAAATTAAATTACACCTTTAGTACAACACTTCAAACTGAGACATAACAAAGAAAGAAACACACTTAAATGGACAATTTTAGAAACAGTCACTATCAAGAATAGAGGTAGTGCTAAGGATGCCCTATTAGGGAAACGTGAGGTGTTTTGGATACATCGTCTGAAAACTAGAACCCTGTTAAGGATGAACTCAGAGTATGATGTTATTAACTATTTGCAATAGGACCAAACTCCCTGATTCTTAGCCATTCATTCAAAAACCTGATTTATATACCAAAATATGTCCTAGTCCTTTCTATCTAAGAATTAGCTGTTTGTGCAAGGACTAAGATAACCTTTTGTGAACTCACATCATAGTATCTTACAGTGGAGCTTTAGGCATAAACTATTCATACTCAAATAGTAATGAAAACAAGAGGGCAACCATTCATAGTATGTAGAAAAAGATTTTAGAGTGAACAAACAAACATATGTGTATTTGTGTATTTATGCATACTATGTTTAGGTCCTCTTGATAGTACATCACTATGTGTGAATTATAGCGTGATGGATGCGTTTAACTTCGAGAGATGGACAATATTAACATTTAATATAGGCTGTACAAAAACATGTTATATTTGTCTTAAATATATATCCGTAAACCAATAGTAGCAGAGTAGATACCTTGTAGCAACTAATAGTGGAGGAAAAAGAGAGGAAAAAAAAGGAAAAAAAACAGGACACCGCTTTATTATTTGCAAACTAACGCCTAGATTACAAGTTGTGCGGTAACAGGGGTGCGTTGCTAACTTGCAGTTTATTCTCACTGCTCACATTCTTACAGCGCTGGTATTACGGGTTTTCATCAACCCTGCGTTAACAGGCAAGAAGTGAGCGTAGAGCAAAATTGCACTCCACACTGCACTCCAATACCAGCACTGCTTAAGTGAGCGGTGAGCTGGTTATAAGTGCTCGTGCACAATTTCCCCATAGACATCAAGGGGGAGAGCCGGCTGAGAAAAAGTCTAACACCTGCAAAAAATCAGCGTAAAACTTAGTAACGCAGCCCCATTGATTCCTATGGGGAAATTAAAGATATGTTTACACCTAATACCCTAACATGAACCCCGAGTCTAAACACCATAATCTTACACTTATGTCCTCAACAAAGCCGGCAGAAGTGGTCCTCCAGACAGGCAGAAGTGGTCATCCAGACGGCATCTTCTATCTTCATCCATCCGGCGCGGAGCGGCTCCATCTTCAAGACATCCGACGTGGAGCATCCTCTTCCAATGACGTCTTCTTGCTGACCGAAGGTACCTTTAAATGACATCATCCAAGATGGCGTCCCTTAGATTCAATTGGATGATTGAGCTTGCATTCTATTGGCTGATTGGAACATCCAATAGAATGCAAGCTCAATCCTTTTGGCTGATTGCATCAGCCAATAGGATTTTTTCAACCTTAATTCCGATTGGCTGATAGAATTCTATCAGCCAATCGGAATCTAAGGGACGCCATCTTGGATGATGTCATTTTAAAGGAACCTTCATTCAGCAAGAAGACGTCGTTGGAAGAGGATGCTCAGCGCCAGATGTCTTGAAGATGGAGCCGCTCCACGCCGGATGGATGAAGATAGAAGATGCCGTCTGAATGAAGACTTCTGCCCGTCTGGAGGACCACTTCTGCCCGTCTGAAGGACAACTTCTGCCGGCTTCGTTGAGGACATTTTGCAGCTTGGATGAAGACTTCTCCCGGTAAGTGAATCTTCGGGGGTTAGTGTTTGGATTTTTTAAGGGTGTATTGGGTGGGGTTTTTTTAGGTTAGGGCTTTGGGCTGCAATAGAGCTAACTGCCCTTTTAAGGGCAATGCCCATCCAAATGCCATTTTCAGGGCAATGGGGAGCTTAGGTTTTTTTTAGTTAGGGTTTTATTTGGTGGGTTGGTTGTGTGGGTGGTGGGTTTTACTGTTGGGGGGGTTGTTTGTATATTTTCTTACAGGTAAAAGAGCTGATTTCTTTGGGGCAATGCCCCGCAAATGGCCCTTTAAAGGGCTATTGACCGTTTAGTTTAGGCTAGGGTTTTTTTATTTTGGGGGGGCTTTTTTTATTTTGATAGGGCTCTTAGATTAGGTGTAATTAGTTTAAATATCTTGTAATTTGTTTTTTATTTTCTGTAATTTAGTGTGGGGGGTTGTAATTTAGCTAATTGTAATTTAATTTAATTAATTTATTTAATTGAATTTAATTTAGGTAAGTTATTTAATTGTAGTGTAGTGTTAGGAGTTAGCGTAACTTAGGTTAGGTTTTATTTTACAGGTAAATTTGTATTTATTTTAGCTAGGTAGTTATTAAATAGTTAATAACTATTTAGTAACTATTCTACCTAGTTAAAATAAATACAAACTTGCTTGTAAAATAAAAATAATCCCTAAGCTAGATACAATGTAACTATTAGTTATATTGTAGCTAGCTTAGGGTTTATTTTAAAGGTAAGTATTTAGTTTTAAATAGGAATAATTTAGGTAATAATAGTAGGTTTTATTTAGATTTATTTGAATTATATTTTAGTTAGGGGGTGTTAGGGTTATGGTTAGATTTAGGGTTAGGGGTTAATAACTTTAGTATAGTGGCGGCGACGTTGGGGGCGGCAGATTAGGGGTTTAAAAATATTTAACTAATGTTTGTGAGGTGGGAGTGCTGTGCTTTAGGGGTTAATATGTTTATTATAGTGGCGGGGATGTCCAGAGCGGCAGATTAGTGGTTAAAATATTATTATAGTGTTTGCGATGCGGGAGGGCCTCGGTTTAGGGGTTAATAGGTAGTTTATGGGTGTTAGTGTACTTTTTAACACTTTAGTTATGAGTTTTATTCTACAGCTTTGTAGCGTAAAACTCATAACTACTGACTTTAAAATGCGTTTGGAATCTTGGTGGTAGAGGGTGTACCGCTCACTTTTTGGCCTCCCTGGACAAACTCGTAATACAGGTGCTATGCAAGTCCCATTGAAAAAAGCCTTTATGAAATTTACATAAGTTGGTTTGCGGTAAGGGCAAAAACGTGTGCGGTACTCCTATACCTGCAAGACTCGTAATAGCAGTGGGCGTAAAAAAGCAGCGTTAGGACCTGTTAATGCTGCTTTTTTACCTTAACGCACAACATGTAATCTAGCCGATAGGTTTTATGTTTTATGGTGAATATATTTTCATATGTATACACATTATGCCGAGGTCCCTTGGCAGTAAATCTCAATATATACATACATGTGTATCAATGCGCAATTGTTGGGTGCAACTTCTAGAGAAGTATCAATATAGTATATGTATTTTGTCAACTCTATCTTACAGAGTACTAAACTGTCATAGTTCATTTTGAATATGTAAGAATGTGCAATTTAATAGTTTTGGAAAGAAACGAATAGGCCTGTTGATAGGGACTTCCCTTAATGAGTTTAAACCAATGAGAGTGATTTTAAATGGTTAAAAGGCTGGATATGGCAAAAGAACTGCAGATACTATTATGGCCAGCAGGCTGAAATGCGTCAGCAGGTTCAGGTGAACCCCTATCACCAGTCCAACTTTTTGCTGAGTATTCACAGATCATTGTTGTTATGATGAAACAAGTAAATGCTAAGTTTTATACAGCTGTCGAGTGCTCCTCATGAAGTCTTTTTGAATCAAACTCAGTTATTGGATGGAAAAGAGCACCCTCAAGTGTATCACAGACCTGTATCCACAAGGCTAGGTCCCACAGTCAACATCTGACCGGAGTCAGATGACATCACATACCAAGTGATTTGGCGCCAAGGAATGGAGATGAACCAGCTTGTGGCTAAAGGGGTAATGCAGCAGATCCGAAATAACCCCCTGAATGATCTACGGAGGCAGAGGAGGATACAAAGGGCCACAAGTGTAACCAGAGATTTGTCGATCCATGAGTCCGGTCCCAAGGACTTCCAGATTGTTGCATCCATATGTGTCAAGGAATTTTTTAACTTTATTTAGTTCCCGGTGGGAGTCTTTAGCAGAGAATTCCTATATATCCCTGCAGCAGTAGGTGCTGTACAATTGCTTGCTTGTTGTATGATTACTATTTAAAGAAGCTATGTATGTTATATTTGTATGGATATGATTAAGGGTCCAAGGCCCAAAACATTGTTCTTTTTTCTGCTTTTGTGTTAACGCTTTTAGGCATGTCAGGGTATCTGTAGCTATCAGTGGACAATATATATATATATATATATATACACAGTATATGTATATATATATTAAGATAAAATAAGTATGAAATCTCTCAAATACTAAGTTTGAGCATGCTCATTTTATCACTGAATACATTCTTTGTATTCCAAATCTTAGATCAGACATGAGATACTTTCTCCTGATTAACATAACATCTAAGAGTTCAAAAGAGAGCATCTGTCTCATTAACCAGCACAAATCCCTGTGTTGATGGAGCCAATAGTCTGTGTTTTGGTGGAAAATATGCCCAGAAGCCCTTTGAAAATTCTCAATATACTTTCTAATCTGAGAGAAGCATATGCCAAGAGACATGATGTCTGAGGATTTCTTTTAAGGCTTAAACAGATTCAAAGGGAGAACCAGTTTTTAGCTGAAGAAATGACTCATATCACCTAAGTGTGAATTGTCCCCTGCGGAGTTTCCCATATGCGGATCCCAGACAATTGGCATTTCAAGCCTCTTTATGACATGGGAAAAATATATCTTACAAAAGAATTGTGCAAAATTTTCATGTAAGTTTAAGATACTCAAATTAATATATATGTATATATTCAGACAACATATTAAATATGAACACATGAATCTGGGAGATTGTCTATGCCTAAGAAGGGTAATATTGGAAGCTGACAACCGAAGAATCCATATTTCAACATGTCTTGCATTGTAACTCTCAAATTAATTTTTAAAATACAACTTGTATTTAAATTTCAAGTATAATTGATTCTCATACTGTATAAAAATGTGTTTTAGCAGTGACTAATAGTAACATATTAGATAAATATTTGCTGAGCTTGATAAATACTGCAAATAGATGTATAAATGTTTGACATTTTTAACAACATTTGTTTCTTTATTTTACAGACAGCAAGATGTCCTATGAATATTAGCCATAAACATGGATATACATGGATATTTTCTATTTTAACATAAATACTGATAAATACTGGTGTTTGGTGTCAAATTGTACATTTTCTGTTATGCTAAATGAAATATAGATGCTGACAAGAGAGGTTTATTAATGCTAGGAATTATAGTATGTTGAATATGAACAATATAAGGAGATATTTGGATTGTTGCAATAATTAATGGTGAGACTATATTTGCGGTTGTCTTCTGCCCCCTAGGGGATTAAAACTGGTATGACAGCCAAATAAATGATCTATTGGAACACATGCAGAGCCAGATGAGCCAATCAGGGAGGTGTCTCCCAACTAGACAATGAGAGGGACAAGCTCCACAAGGGCCTATTGAATTTAGATCACCAATGATTACAATAAGAATAACAAGGGGTGGGATTATATCTTGTGATGTAACCTCAATGCAAGGAGAGAGAAAAAAAAGTATTTTGTCTGCTGAAACTTGTGATTGAATAACTGGCTGCCATATTTGGGACACAATCACTTTAAGCGAAAATCTGAGACTAACTTCTTGATCTATGCAATAACCTTTCTTCATATGAGGTGTTCTGAATCTACTTGGATAAGAATGGAATACTGAATTGGCTCATGTTGGTGATATATTACTATATTTTTAATATTTAAATCAAAGGTATTTGCTAACTATTACAAAATTGTAGTTAGTAATTTTAAAAGGGCACTTTGTATTTTAGCTTGTATTCATAATCCTGTGTAGTTTAAAACTAATCTTTTGTTTGCCAAGTAATTTATAATTATAGCCATATAAATTTATTTTAGAACTTATCTTAATTGTAGATAATTAATAATTTATTTCAGCTTAGATAAATTGGCATATAAACTGGCTGTTTACATTAAGAATAAATATAACTTCTGGTGTTTTAATTAGAGTTGTATAGAATCATTTGTGGGTTAAATAGCTTAAGTATATTTGTCTGGAAGTTAACAAACCATACCTTGGCATCTCATTGTGATATTTAAATGCAACTCTGATTTGGGAGATTATTGTGAATAAGGTAAATTGTTATGATCTTTGTATAGCATATTATAACAGCATAAATGTGTATAGTTTGATTCATAACCTGGTTCCTATAAATATAATTCAATGTGTCTATAAATTTTAACTAATATAAAGAATTTAGGAATTTACATTAATTTTAATTGTTTTGTATATACATTGTATTGGGGGTTTGTTTTAAAGAATAATTATTAAATATATTGTATTATAACCCGGCCATATACTGACAGGCATATGGTGGTGCTACTGGTTTTGTCAATTTTACCTTCCATTGTTCTTGATCAAATTATTTCATTATATTGCCACTTCTTAAAAGTTGGTATTTTTGATAAGGAGTTACACTATGGGAACCGATTGGGATGGAGATTCCCTGGGAAAACTACTACAGTAAATAATAATTGTGACAAAAAAGCCAGCAAAAAGAACATCCATATCAGGCATTTAGTATTTTCTCAAAGGGAAACTCAGTGGTGGTTTAGCCATTTATGCTTTTATATCTTTCAATGCTGTCCATTTACACACATTTACAAAATCTCCTTCAGCAAATACTTCAACAACACAAAACAGTATTATCCTCAACCTGTACACACAGGGACCTGGAATTGCATTGGTTTGCACTATTGGGACCTGCAGCATAATCTTCCTTGATGTGTCATGGACAAGGAAAAAAAATACATTTGAGTTAACCCCTGTCAAACTTCTCTCACATACAATAACAATACCTGAGAGGATGGCTCTGTTTGAGTCATAAGCTTCTTGTACTGCTCACAGTCAAATTTCTGATGCTCTCCTACATGCCACAACTACCATGTCCCATCAAATAGCACAACCATTTTAGAAGCACATTTTTGTTTACATATACACGTCTGGCTCTTATATCTTTCACAACCTTCTGAAGGCAATGTAAGCTTCTCCAGTCAACACAGCAAATAATAAACCCCTTCTTTTTTGTGACTGTCTTTGGCCTATCCACCATTGTTGGCTGCTCACCACCACCAGGCTTAACAGCTTACCAGACCTGATCTAGCACAGGCTGTTGGGCTTTGCTGAAGTTGATGTGCTTTTCATCAGAGAAGACACATTGAAACCCTGTAAAGAGTTACATAGCTTCTTCCATATGAGGAGTCAGTGTTAATATTACAGAAAATAATAGATAAATTACCACACAATTACTCGCTGTTCCAACCTACACAGTGTTGATAACAAACTAAAGTGCTTCATATTTTTTTTGTTTGGACACTAGCCTGAAAACAGTGTAATTTGTTTCAGAGAAAGATGCAGTCAATCATCAGATCAACAACATTGCTGCATGTGATTCCCATTTATAAAAGGCTCACATAACTTTCTGTGACAGACTAAGGACTGCAGGAGTAGTATCCCTTACTGAGAGTGCTCGGTCGGTGTCATGTTTGAACGGCTAAGGCACAGCCCAGGTAATCGGCCTCTTGGAAATAATTTTGGACTGTTTTATTACACATGTCGGCTACCAGAGCACTCTACGGTTTTTCATTGTAAACAGCCCATTTCATACCGGCAATAGGACTATCAGGAATCAAGGGGGGCAGGGGCTTTACTGAGACTCGAGCATTTCAGGTTGAAAATGCCCCACACGTAGCTGGGCTTGTCAAACCAGTTTCAGCCCCAACTCAGTCACACCTGGCCGGCTTATCTTTGTTAGGAAAACATGTTTCCCAGACATGCCGAGTTCACTAAGCCTATTCCCATTACTGATAAGAGGGAGTCTACGTGCCCAGGTGCAGGATTGAACAATGTGTAATTATGTTAATTAGGTAAAGATGTTCTCCATTGTGTTATCTAGCATCCTGTTTATGCATGAAAGGGGATTGTCCCTAGAAAAGTATAAAATGTATGTGCACAGTTTAATAAAGTGTTCATTCTGTTTTAGTTTTTAAGCCCTGCTGAATCTCATGCAGTTGTTATTAGGGCAGTAATCTCCAAGACTGAAATATACTTCAGTGATATCTAACTAGAGTTAGGAAACATATTTTTATTCATGTTATGCCTCTTACTGCATTCTCATGTAACCCTGTACTCAGTTATTTGGCTGTTTACTTATGAGATGAGATTTTGCTCCATCAATAGTATCACTTGATTGCAAAGTCCCAGAGCTGAAAGTACAACATGATTCCCATTGTGAAGTAATAGTAATTTGCATATGTGAAATGAACCTTTTAACTTCTAAAATAATAGCACAACTTCGATCATTGAAACTCATTAACTGCTTCTTTAATGCAAAAGTATATCTGACTATCAGGGACGTATTATGGCCTAGGCCAACAAGGCCGGTGCCTAGGGCAGCAGATTTGGGAGGGACAGCACATCTGTCCTATCCTCTCTTTAAAAGCCAGTCCACAGTACAGTGAGCAATAAAGTGCAGGCTTTTACAGAAAAGACAAGGCACATGCGCTGATTAAGGTCACTCTTTACAGGCAGTGCTCCCTTAAACCGTTGCTTCATTTAGAGCCACCGCCATTTTTGCAGTGGAAGCGTTCTTGGTGAGAAACTTGACTGGGGATATGTTTCCAAGGTGAGGCTGGAGGAGAAGACCTTGTGCCGATATGCTGCCTCCCCTTATCAGCTGTGGTGGGTCTGCAAGTGCAGTGCTTATTACAGGTCTAAGTAACTAACAGACTGGATGCATCTGTGCACTGCTTAGATCAGCTTGTGATGTCTAATAAACTCTCAGTGCTAATGTATGTTAGCTACTAATAGCTAGCTTTCTCTGCAGTCATAAACCCATGGAGAAAATAGTAAACGGACACTAAAAAAGTTTCATTACTTGAATAATGGTAATTACTGTATGTTGTTGTATGTAAAGGGCAGTGATTGTTTCAAAGTGTGTTCTTCTTTCCCTCAATTCCTCTCTCCCTTCTTTCCCTTTCTCCCTTCCTCCCTCAACCCACTACCTCCCTCAACACCCTCCCTTCTTTCCTTCCCTCTCTTCTTTCACTCAACTCTCCCCTTGCTCCCTTCTTTCTCTCCTTTCTTTCCCTCACCACTTTTCTCTTCTCTCTCTCTGTCCCTCCCTTCCTGCTTTCCCCCCCCCCCCTTTTTTCCCTCCCCTTCTTTTCTCTCCCTTCTCTCAGGGAGAAAATGGTATGGATTGCATGCAATTCAACCCACCTGTATGCTAGTGTTTTGCTAGCCCATTTTCTTTTGAATTGTTATGATAAAACAAACAAACAAAAACATTTTACACACTGACCCCCCAAAAAAAATGAGTGGAAAAAAAGGCTTAAACCATTTGGGGGGGGGGGCAGCAGAATTTTCTAGTGCCTAGGGCAGCACAAAACATAAATACGCTACTGCAGTCTGCTGACTGTACCAACTGTATGCAGAAACACAATTGCTAGAGTGAGATACAATTTGCAGAAATGCGGATGGAACAGTGATGCAGTTTTTTATACCCATAATGCCCCAGCTAAAACACAAATACCATCAATATTACAGCCTAAAAATATATGTTATTGTCACCACAACGCAATGTCAAATACCATACTTTCAAAAACAGCCTTATTGAATTATAGGGATATTGTACTTTGCTTTTTCTCCCCTTTATTGTGTTCCACATCAGCCATTTCACCTGCTAAAGTGTGTTTTTTTAATTTATTTTAACATTTGAAATAGCTGAAATTGCTTGTTGTATCCCCATTTATACTGTAAATTTCAAGTACTGGTTAAATAAAAGCTGTGTAAACTAGAAGTTTAGAAGAAATCAAGATCACTGGGTGGGGGGAGGCAGAGATATAATAACATGTAAATTTTTCTATTGTTCTCTCTAAGACCCTGATGTTCAAAACAGTTGCAATGTAGAAATATTTTGAAAAGGGATCCGTCGCCAGAACAAAAATGCTGGTGAAATAATCAAAACAGCTGAATTCAGTGTCTTAAGGGAGTCTCGCCAAGAGGCGTTTTACAATACATTCAGTGGGTGGGCATGCTGCTTTGAATATATCGCCACCCACTAAGATGTATTGTAAAACGCCTCTTGGTGAGACTCCCTTCAGACATGTAATGTTAATGATCCCTTTTACACATATCAAACATGAATGAACAGCAGCCTAAAAGACTTAAAAGAATTAAAGAAACAATATATTAATTAAACATTTCAATACATTAATTTAATCTTTATTCTTTCAATATAAAATGAACCACCCAATGACCCTGCTAGACAGCGCTACATTATTAACCCCTTATTCGTCATTATCCCCAGCGCAACATAACCCCACTACACTAGTATCCCCTTAATTGCCATCACCCCCACCGCAATCTAACCCCACTATACTATTAACCCTTAAATCACCATCACCCCAAAGCAACCTAACCCCACAACAATATTAACCCCATTAAAGGGGCAGTCTACCTAAAAAAAATTAATATTTTAAAAGATAGGTAATCCCTTTAATATCTATTCCCCAGTTTTGTATAACCAGCAATGTTATATTAATATACTTTTTACCTCTCTGATTACATTGTTTTTAAGCCTATGCCGACTGCCCCCTTAGTGCTATTTACAAACTTGTATTTTAGCCAATTAGTGCTGCTTCAAAAATAACTCCACAGTATTGAGCCCAATGTTATCTATATGGAACACATGAACTAGCACTATCTGACTGTGAAAAGCTGATTAAATTCATTGAGATAAGAGGTGACCAGCAGAGGATTAGACACAGCCAGAAATGTAGAGGTTTAAAGGTTATAAAGCATTCTAATATAACAATGTTGGTTGTGCAAAGTAGGGGAATGGGTAGTAAAGGCGTTATCTATATTTTTAAACAACAAAGAAAATCAAAAAGACTGTCCCTTTAATCGCCGTCACCCCCACAACAAACTAACCCCACTACACTATTAACACCTAAATCGACATCGCCCACATCCTAACCCTTCTACAACTAAAGAAAATAAACATATTGTTACACAACACACAATTATTAAAATCAACACCAACAACAATATAAACCCTTACACAAAATAGCACAACTAATAAAAATAACACAAACAACAACATAAACCCTTTATGCAAAAAATACTATTAAACTAAACAACAAAATAAATACACAAACACAATATTAAAACCAACAACTACTACAAATTAAACAAAACTTAAGACAAAATAACACATCTACAACAATCTACTACTACAAATTAACAAACCTGAAAACTAATCAAGAAACAAAAAAAACAAAAAATAATAATAATAATAAAACACAACAAAACAAGCACAATAAGCAACAAATATTTCTTACTCACCATAATTAAGTCTTTGGGGCCTATTTATCAAGCTCCGTATAGAGTTTGATGACCCGCTGCTCCATAACCTGTCCGCCTGCTCTGAGGCGGCGGACAGACATCACCAGAAATCAACCTGATCCAATACGATCAGGTTGATTGACACCACCTGCTAGCGACCGATTAGCCGCAAATCTGCAGGGGGGCAGTATTGCACCAGCAGTTCACAAGAACTGCTGGTGCAATGATAAATGCCAATAGTGTATGCTGTCGGCATTTATCGATGTGCAGCGGACATGATCTGCAATATCGGATCATGCACACTCGCACATTCTTAAATAGGCCCCTTCATCTTGAGATATTTTATTTCTACAGCAACAACTACAAACAACTGTACAACAGCTTCTGTCTGTTACACAAGTTTTAAGACAACAAAGTTTAATGCATTTGATCATTAGGAAATTATCCTCTATACAGAGTTAATCCCCACCACAAAAAAACAAAGAATCCCAGAACCCCCCCCCCCCCAACAATTAATCCTATTTGCTTTGGTCCTAGCCCCTCAAACAGAAATAAACTCTAACTTCCAATGTCTGGGCCCCTAACCACAATTAATTGTAAAAGTAAAGCTGTCCCAGCACAATTAACCCTAATTGCAACATTATCCCTATTGTAAACACAATTAACCTCACTGCAAACACCTCTATACACAACAGCTGCACCAGTATACTCCCATCAACATGATTCCTTCCACATTGCAAATACTCTTCATATCTGTGCTATGTTTTCAATTTAGAAGGTTTCCTTCCATATACAATTTTCTTCCTCACTGCAAATATTCCCAACACATCTGCAACTGAAAACCAAACCCAAACATTAAAAAAAATTAAAAAATAAATAACCCTAATGACACTAATGCAAAAATGAAATGTTCTAATGAATTATAAAAGTTTTATATTAATTTAATTTATTTTACATTGCAATGTCCCTTTAATACATATATTTTCATACCTAATACCAGTTTTCAATAGCAGATAGCATGTCATACTGATGCATCATCTTTCCAGGGTCGAAAGGTCTTCATCCAGGCGGCTCCATCTTCATCCCTCGCGGGACCATCTTCTTTCTTCTTGCCAGAGCGGAGTGGTCTTCAGAGTCACGGATCCGGAGTGGTGATCGTCCTCGGCGGCAATGGTCATCTATGATGTGGAGGTCCTCTTCATGCGATCGTCCGCCGCACACTGAAGATTGAATGCAAGGTACCACTTTTATATTGGGGTACCCTTGCATTCCTATTGGCTGATTATTTCAAATCAGCCAATAGGATGAGAGCTGCTTACATGCTATTGGTTGATTCGGGGTTAATAGGTTAATTAGGTACTTTGCATTATGGGGGGGTTGGTAAATTAGAGGTTAATAGTGTAATTAGGTACTTTGCTTTGTGGGGGGTTGGCGGATTAGGGGTTAATACATTTATTAGATAGTTGATATTGTGCATGCATTTGGTGTTAAGGCTTCTAGGGAGTTACGGTACTTTTAGTGTCAGTGCAAGGCTTGCTGCACCTGCCTATGTGTGGAATTGGAGTAAAACATTTTTTCATTCTGCACACATAAGTACTTGCACCGAATATGTGATACCGACTTGCAACGCCGGTTCTATTAAGTTATGGAAGTAAAAACTGTGGGTGAAAGGTAAAATATATGTGTGTAACTTGTATGCTGTGCCGTATTTGTGATCGCTTGATTCAACAAAAAATGGCGACGCCAGGTTTTGCACCACAAGCCGCATATGTAATCTCGCCCCATATACTTAACATGGGACACTCCTGTTTAAGGTGATAACAATCCATTTTCTTGGGACTTCCGGTGGGCGGCTCTAGAAGATGGCTGCAAGCCCCTTTGGCTCTGAAGAAACTCTCTTCTAATCCAAGCAATTACGCCATTCTTCTATGCCATCTGCATCTCCCTTGACAGACAAGTTGTCCGGGAAACCTTTGCGGATAGAAGCATTCTCAACTCTTCTTCCCCGGAAGGCAATTTCTCAAGTTATAATCCATAAGGGATTACTGCGCAATGGAGTTGGAAAGGGACATTGCTACACAGATAACCTCCGGCTTATTCCTTAGCTACGAAAGTCTGCACGCAGCGGTTCAGGCAGCTAAGAAGTCCTGCCCCACAAGAAAGGATGAAGCACCGTTACTAGTAATTACCACCACGATAGCTAATAATGATAAGCGCTATCAACAACAGTCAAAGCACGACTCTGCATGTGACGCCATGTGGTCGGATGACACAGAGCCTGACCCCCGCAATGGGGGAGCTCTAACCTGCACTCCTTGGATATCCTATGTGTCTTATGGGGTTACTCACTGCAATTCAGAATTCGCTGGGAGTACCTACACTATAAAAGCTCCACAACATACCGCCTCCCTATGCCTATCTATACAGACAGAGGACCGGTCCTTCATTCAGCCAGGGCTCTGGATGACCGCACATTCTGAATACATGAGGGAAAGATCTGCCCTGTACTTGCCAATGGCTGCTACGAGACTTTCTGCTATGGCGTGCACATATACACTGAACAGACTGACGGATCCGGTGGCTGTTTGGGGCGCTGCAGGCTACCTGGAGAAACAGAGTGGCTGTCAAGTCAGAGACACCTTAGAATATGATTGCAGAGCTAGGGGTATAGACTGACAGATAGCTGGATCATTGTAATTGCGGGCTAATGTACTACTTCTGCAATCTGCTATTTTCATTACATGCCTGCATCAGTATGTTATTTGGTTTTTATAGGTATATATTCCAGAGCTTGAGACACTATTATTAACTAATGTGTTTGTTTGCCTCATGTTTTAAATTTTATCTTTTTAGTGCTCACTGCCCTGAGGTAGAGGTAACTCCTCTTCTATACTCAGACTTATTGTCTAAATAGGAGCGTATCTTTGCAGTTTGACTAGTTTATATTCAACTGTAAAACATCCCTATGTTGTATGTTGTTGTTTTGTTTTAGTTGTTTTATTATTTTTATTTTTTGCTCCCTAATGGATAATGTATGTAAAGTAGCGGGTAACTGATTACCACTCATACCTGCAACATCGTACTCATCACAAGCAGAACCAGCCGATCAACATGTATTTCTACAGACTAGAGATTTATTTTTATTTTTTATTTTTATCAGTATCTGTATATAACGTTATGTTACTCTTCCAGCCAGCCGGTGGGGGTGAGTGGGAGAGAGATCTTAACCTGAATCTTAACCTGAATGTTGTTTTTCTCACTCTGATGTTCTAATTATTATAGCTGCTGGTAGAAACGGCTGGCTATTCTCAATAAGTCCTATCAACCTGCAAGAATCTTATTATGATTTATTTTTATGTGATCTGATTGTTCCCAATAACCCAGTCCCACATACATTATAAGCCTCTGGCAGGGAAACCTATACTCAGGAGAGTCGCAATTTAGGCTCATTGTACTCTAGCCTCTTCCACATCCTTTAAGACAAGCATATTTGGGCTGGTGGTGCGTGGAATGCCAATATAACTTTCTTTAGGCATATCCTTTAAAATAAAACGCTTTGGCAAGTGCCCATTTAAACACTAACTCACATAGGTTACTTAATTCTCAGCAGACTGGGCATGACATACACATTTATACCTCCTCTGTTATCCGCTAGAATGCTGGTCATTAAAGTAAAACTATCGGATAGTATAACTCACTAATGGCATCAGATCCACCTCTATTAGCGCTTTTATCAATTAAATTTCGGTAAGTTCTTAAGTTTGTTTACCTTGCAATACTGGGCAGCATATAAATTTCCATTTCTTTCATGTAATTGGCAAGAGTCCATGAGCTAGTGATATATGGTATATACAATCCTACCAGGAGGGGCAAAGTTTCCCAAACCTCAAAATGCCTATAAATACACCCCTCACCACACCCACAATTCAGTTTTACAAACTTTGCCTCCTATGGATGTGGTGAAGTAAGTTTGTGCTAAGATTTCTACGTTGATATGCGCTTCTCAGCATTGTTGAAGCGCGATTCCTCTCAGAGTACAGCGTATGTCAGAGGGACGTGAAGGGAGTATCACTTATTTGAATACGATGATTTCCCTAATGGGGGTCTATTTCATAGGTTCTCTGTTTTCGGTCATAGAGATTCATCTCCTACCTCCCTTTTCAGATCGACGATATACTCTCAATTTACCATTACCTCTACTAATAACTGTTTTAGTACTGGTTTGGGTATCTGCTATGTGTGGATGGGTGTCTTTGGGTAAGTATGTTTTTATTACTAAGACACTCTCAGCTATGGTTTGGCACTTTATGCAATTATATAAAGTTCTAAATATATGTATTGTACTTATATTTGCCATGAGTCAGGTTCATGTATTTCCTTCTGCAGACTGTCAATTTCATATTTGGGAATGTAAACACTTTAAGAAATGTATTTCTTACCTGGGGTTTAGTCTTTTTTCATTTTGACTATTTTTTTTGCAATTGCAGGTGTTAGGCCCGTGGGTGCGTCAAATGCTAGACTTTATTGCGTCATTTTTGTCGCAAACTTTTTTTGGCACGAAAAAATACATTTATGGCGCAACTTCGTCATTTCCGGCATCATACGTGACGCCGAGACCTTTCACACGGCGGCGTCATTAGTGACGCACGTGTGTCATTTCCGGTCTTTTTTTCATTATTTCAATACCCCATTCATGTTTGCCTCCTGCTTTCTTCTCTATCAAGAGGCCTATGCTTTTGCATTTTTTCCCATTCCTGAAACTGTCATTTAAGGAAATAGATAATTTTGCTTTATATGTTGTTTTTTCTTTTACATTGAGCAAGATGTCCCAATCCGATCCTGTCTCTGAAGTTTCTGCTGGAACATTGCTGCCTGACATCGGTTCTACCAAAGCTAAGTGCATTTGTTGTAAAATTGTAGAAATTATTCCACCGAATGTCATTTGTAATAGTTGTCATGATAAACTTTTACATGCAGATAGTGTTTCTATCAGTAATAGTGCATTGCCAGTTGCAGTTCCTTCAACTTCTAATGTGCATGATATACCTGTAAATTTTAAAGATTTTGTTTCTGAATCTATTATGAAGGCTTTGTCTGCATTTCCACCTTCTAATAAACGTAAAAGGTCTTTTAAAACTTCTCATTTAGCTGATGAAATTTCAAATGACCAACAACATACTAATTCATCCTCTTCTGCTGAGGATCTATCTGAAACAGAAGATCCTTCCTCAGATATTGACACTGACAAATCTACTTATTTATTTAAAATAGAGTATATGCGTTTTTTATTAAAAGAAGTGTTAATTACTTTGGATATTGAGGTAACCAGTCCTATTGACGTTCAGTCTAATAAACGTTTAAATGCTGTTTTTAAACCTCCTGTGGTTTCCCAAGGTGTTTTTCCCATTCCTGAGGCTATTTCTGATATGATTTCTAGGGAATGGAATAAGCCAGGTACTTCCTTTATTCCTTCTTCAATATTTAAGAGATTGTATCCTTTACCAGCAAAATCTATAGAGTTTTGGGAAAAGATCCCCAAAGTTGATGGGGCTATTTCTACTCTTGCTAAACGTACCACTATTCCTATGGAAAATAGCACTTCCTTTAAGGATCCTTTAGATAGGAAGCTTGAATCTTATCTAAGGAAGGCCTATTTATATTCAGGTCATCTTCTCAGACCTGCTATTTCTTTGGGTGATGTTGCGGCTGCATCAACTTTCTGGTTGGAAAATTTAGCGCAACATGAATTGGATTCTGACATATCTAGCATTATTCACTTATTGCAACATGCTAATCATTTTATTTGTGATGCCATTTTTGATATTATCAAAATTGATGTTAGATCCATGTCTTTAGCTGTATTAGCTAGAAGAGCTTTGTGGCTTAAATCTTGGAATGCTGATATGACATCTAAATCTAGATTACTATCTCTTTCTTTCCAAGGTAATAATTTATTTGGTTCTCAGTTGGATTCTATTATTTCAACTATCACTGGAGGAAAAGGAGTTTTTTTGCCTCCGGATAAAAAACTTAAGGGTAAATCTAAGCCTTCTAACCGTTTTCTTTCCTTTCGTCAGAATAAGGAACAAAAACTCAATCCTCCTCCCAAGGAATCTGCTTCCAGTTGGAAGCCTTTCTCAAATTGGAATAAATCCAAGCCATTTAGGAAACCAAAGTCTGCCCCTAAGTACGCATGAAGGTGTGGCCCTCGGGGGCAGATTAAGGTTTTTTAAGGATTTTTGGATAAAATCTGTCCAAAATCATTGGATTCAGAGCATTGTCTCTCAAGGGTATCGAATAGGATTCAAAGTAAGACCTCCTGTGAGAAGATTTTTTCTCTGACACATTCCTGTAAATCCAGTAAAAGCTCAGGCTTTTCTGAAGTGTGTTTCAGACCTAGGGTCTTCAGGGGTAATCATGCCAGTTCCTCCTCAGGAACAAGGTTTGGGGTTTTATTCAAACCTATTCATTATACCGTAAAAAGAAAATTTGTTCAGACCAGTTCTGGATCTGAAAATTTTGAATCGATATGTAAGAGTACCAACTTTCAAGATGGTGACTATAAGGACTATTCTGCCTTTTGTTCAGCAAGGACATTATATGTCCACAATAGACTTGCAGGATGCATACCTTCATATTCCGATTCATCCAGAACACTATCAGTTTCTGAGATTCTCTTTTCTAGACAAGCATTACCAATTTGTTGCTCTTCCATTTGGCCTAGCAACAGCTCCAAGAATCTTTTCAAAGGTTCTGGGTGTCCTATTATCTTTTAATCAGAGAACAGGGTATTGCGGCGTTTCCTTATTTGGACGATATCGTGGTACTAGCTCAGTCTTTACATACTGCAGAATCTCACACGAATCAACTAGTGTTGTTTCTTCGGAAACATGGTTGGAGGATCAATTTACCAAAAAGTTTCTTGATTCCTCAGACAAGGGTCACCTTTTTAGGCTTCCAGATAGATTCAGTGTCCATGACTCTGTCTCTGCTGGTCGCAGCATGTCGGCTCCTTCAGTCTCAGTTATTCACTTCAGTGGCTATGTGCATGGAAGTTTTAGGTCTCATGACTGCAGCATCGGACGCAATCCCCTTTGCTCATTTTCACATGAGACCTCAACAGCTTTGTATGCTGAATCAATGGTGCAGGGATTATACAAAGATATCACAATTAATATCCTTGAATCCCAATGTACGACACTCTCTGACATGGTGGATAGATCACCATCATTTGGTTCAAGGGGCTTCTTTTGTTCGCCCAACCTGGACTGTGATCACAACAGATGCGAGTCTTTCAGGTTGGGGAGCTGTTTGGGGGTCTCTGACAGCACAAGGGGTTTGGAAATCTCAAGAGGCGAGATTACCAATAAATATTTTAGAACTCCATGCAATTCTCAGGGCTCTTCAGTTCTGGCCTCTGCTAAAGAGAGAACCGTTCATTTGTTTTCAGACAGACAATATCACAACTGTGGCTTATGTCAATCATCAGGGTGGGACTCACAGTCCCCAAGCTATGAAAGAAGTATCTCGGATACTTGCTTGGGTGGAATCCAGCTCCTGTCTAATCTCTGTGGTACATATCCCAGGTGTAGACAATTGGGAGGTGGATTATCTCAGCCGCCAGACATTACATCCAGGGGAGTGGTCTCTCCATCCAGATGTATTTTCTCAGATTGTTCAGATGTGGGGGCTTACAAAGATAGTTCTCAAGGCCTCTCATCTAAACAAGAAACTTCCCAGATACCTGTCCAGGTCCAGGGATGTTCAAGCGGAAGCAGTGGATGCGCTGACACTTCCTTGGTGTTATCAACCTGCTTACATCTTCCCGCCTCTAGTTCTCCTTCCAAGAGTGATTTCCAAAATCATCATGGAACAGTCTTTTGTGTTGCTGGTGGCTCCAGCATGGCCACACAGGTTTTGGTATGCGGATCTGGTTTGGATGTCCAGTTGCCCGCCTTGGCCACTTCCGTTACGGCCGGACCTACAATCTCAAGGTCCATTTTTTCCATCAGGATCTCAAATCATTAAATTTGAAGGTATGGAAATTGAACGCTTAGTTCTAAGTCATAGAGGTTTCTCTGATTCAGTAATTAATACTATGTTACAAGCTCGTAAATCTGTCTCTAGAAAGATTTATTATAGAGTTTGGAAGACTTACATTTCATGGTGTTCTTCTCATAAATTCTCCTAGCATTCTTTCAGAATTCCTAGAATTTTGCAGTTTCTTCAGGATGGTTTGGATAAGGGTTTGTCTGCAAGTTCCTTGAAAGGACAAATCTCCGCTCTTTCTGTTTTATTTCACAGAAAGATTGCTATACTTCCTGATATACACTGTTTTGTACAGGCTTTAGTTCGTATTAAGCCTGTCATTAAGTCAATTTCTCCTCCTTGGAGTCTTAATTTGGTTCTGAGGGCTTTACAGGCTCCTCCATTTGAACCTATGCATTCTTTGGACATTAAACTACTTTCTTGGAAAGTTTTGTTCCTTTTGGCTATCTCTTCTGCTAGAAGAGTTTCTGAGCTATCTGCTCTTTCTTCTGAGTCTCCTTTTCTGATTATTCATCAGGATAAGGCAGTTTTGCGGACTTCTTTTCAATTTTTACCTAAGGTTGTGAATTCTAACAACATTAGTAGAGAAATTGTTGTCCCTTCTTTATGTCCTAATCCTAAGAATTCTCTGGAAAGATCCTTACATTCTTTGGATGTGGTAAGAGCTTTGAAATATTATGTGGAAGCTACTAAAAATTTCAGGAAGACTTCTAGTCTATTTATTTTATTTTCTGGTCCTAGGAAAGGTCAGAAAGCTTCTGTTATTTCCTTGGCTTCTTGGTTGAAACTTTTGATTTATCAAGCTTATTTGGAGTCGGGTCAATCCCCGCCTCAGAGAATTACAGCTCATTCTACTAGATCAGTCTCCACTTCATGGGCTTTTAAGAATGAAGCTTCAGTCGATCAGATTTGCAAAGCAGCCACTTGGTCCTCTTTGCATACATTTACTAAATTCTACCATTTTGATGTATTTGCTTCTTCAGAAGCAGTTTTTGGTAGAAAAGTTCTTCAGGCAGCTGTTTCAGTTTGATTCTTCTGCTTTTTGATTTTGCTTTTTTCTTTCAAAAGTGAAAATAAACGTATTTTTGGGTTGTGGATTATTTTCTCAGCGGAATATGGCTGTTTTTGTTTTAGTCCCTCCCTCTCTAGTGACTCTTGAGTGGAAGACTCCACATCTTGGGTATCTTGATATCCCATATGTCACTAGCTCATGGACTCTTGCCAATTACATGAAAGAAAACATAATTTATGTAAGAACTTACCTGATAAATTCATTTCTTTCATATTAGCAAGAGTCCATGAGGCCCACCCTTTTTATGGTGGTTATGATTTTTTGTAAAAAGCACAATTATTTCCAAATTTCCTTTGTTGATGCTTTCTACTCCTTTCTTTATCACCCCACTGCTTGGCTATTCGTTAAACTGAATTGTGGGTGTGGTGAGGGGTGTATTTATAGGCGTTTTGAGGTTTGGGAAACTTTGCCCCTCCTGGTAGGATTGTATATCCCATATGTCACTAGCTCATGGACTCTTGCTAATATGAAAGAAATGAATTTATCAGGTAAGTTCTTACATAAATTATGTTTTTCCAATATACATAATGGGATGGCATACCCCTATAATCTTTGGGTCAATTAGGGAGTTTAGTTTACTTATTTTTGTTTGTTTAAAGTGTTTTGGTTATTGTATAAAAAAATTAAGGAACACGGCTTGTACATGAACTGTCATCTCGCTAACTTGACAAAGCTAGTTTTTCAGAGGCTTCTCTATTTGGAGTAATATCAAAAGACCATAATGAATGTTAACAAAAGACACTCTGCAGCCCTCATTTGAAGCCTGTGGTAATGACTGCACTGTGGCTACTGATATCTGTAATCTGTTTATTGTGTATTTTCTATAATTTCACCATATATATGCATACAATTGTCTTACTACACCTGTGTTTCTTTAATAAAAAAAAATATATAAAAAAAAAAAATCAATTTTCTCAAAACTTTATTACAAGTTTTAAGGATCATTTTTCTTTTATCAAACTTGAGGTACTTCATAAATATCAAACCCAGCCTTTTTTTTTTACTTATTTGTGTGTGCAGTAACACGTTCAATGACAGAACTCACAGCCTACAATGAATTGTTGTGGTCAGGTAACTGTCTTTCTATTCCTGCTTTAGGAATATTTTTCTACTCTTCCTTAAAGGGACAGTCTAGTCAAAATTAAACTTTCATGATTCATATAGGACATGCAATTTTATCATCAAATTTGCTTGGTTCTCTTGCTATTCTTTGTTGAAAGGTAGGCCTATATGATAATTCTAAGCCCGGCGGACTCTTATTTCAGTGCATTTTGACAGCTTTTCCCAGCTAGACACCACTAGTTCATGTGTGCCATATAGATTACTTTGTGCTCTCTCCCATGGAGTTATTTATGAGTCAGCACTGATTGGCTAAAATGCAAGTCTGTCAAAAGAATGTAGATCAGGAGGCAGTCTGCCGAGTCTTAGATACAGGGGGGCCTATCTATCAAGCTCCGAAAGGAGCTTGACGGCCCGTGTTTCTGGCGAGTCTTCAGGCTCGCCAGAAACACCAGTTATGAAGCAGCGGTCACAAAGACCGCTGTTCCATAACCTGTCCGCCTGCTCTGAGCAGGCGGACAGACATCGCCAGAAATCAACCCTATCGAGTACGATCAGGTTGATTGATACCCCCTGCTGGCGGCCCATTGGCCGCGAGTCTGCAGGGGGCGGTGTTGCACCAGCAGCTGGTGGTGCAATGCTGAATACGGAGAGCGTATTGCTCTCCGTATTCAGCGAGGTCTGGCGGACCTGATCCGCACTGTCGGATCAGGTCCGCCAGACCTTGTTAAACAGAGGCCAAGGTAATCACAGTGGTAAAAAGTGTATTAATATAACAGTGTAGGAATTGTCTATATTTTTAAACTATAACAATTCTCGAGTAGACTGTCCCTTTAAAAAATAAGGTTTTCTTGAATGCATTGCATGTTTGAGATCAGCCAAGAGATTTTCAATAATATTTAAGTCTGGGGACTTTAAAGGTCATTCTAAAAAAACTTACTCCTTCATTTCTTGAATTAGTTCACAATTGATCTCATGGTGTTTTTGGATAGCTGTTGGCATATTCAAACTCTTTTCAGTTTCAGTTTTTTCTCTGACTGTTGAGATTTAGTAGAATACATTATTCCCTCTACCCACACAATACTTATTGTGTTACTGGCATCCACAAAACCCCAAAGCATAATACATCCACCCTATGTTTAACAGTTGACATAGTGTGCCTTTCAACAAATGATCCTTTCCACCCCCCAAAAGCTAAATGTTCACTTCATCAAACTACAGCACTTGTTTTCAAAATGCAGGTAAGTTTTCATGTGCTGAGCTTTCCATGCAAATCATGTTTGTTCAAGCTTCACTGCACAGTGGGTATATATATATATATATATATATATATATATATATATATATATATATATATATATATATATATATATATGTGTGTGTGTGTGTGTGTGTTTTTATTTACCAAATTCCATTTAATTCCACTATTATCATGATGTAGTTTTAAAAACAGTATCAAAAGTTACAGAAAGAAACTCCACAATGATACATGGTAAAGAACAAGCTACAGATCAATATGACGTTTTATAAATGTCACCTATTCTGCACCCATTTTGAACAAATACAGACAAGTACAGTTACAATTGTATAGCTTACATGATGTTTTGCAAATCAGCAAGGGTAATTACACACACAAGAGAAGCATCCGGAAATGTCTTGCAGTAAATATGCACACATCACATCAGTGACAATCAAACTGATTGTTCAGCTTTTCACAAAACTTCATTTTAAAGATGCATTTTTGAAATAATTTCCAATAATTAAATTTAAAAGGGCTGCAGTTTTGACTTTTACCGCTGTAAACTGATTTAACATATTTAGCCATTTACCTTGGATAAGATATATGTTAAACAGAATTTATGTCGTTTTGAAATCAATGAAGAAATTATAAATCTGTTACAGCAGAACACTCTAAACAACCTCCAATTTATCACTCATAATGTCCCCTGCCCTCTTTTGCTCGACTTCTTCATGCTTAACTGCCAATTCAACCTTCTCTAACCTCTGTGCAGTCTCGGCTCTAAAGGCTCCTAATCTATCTAACACAACACCTAGGCAACATCCTGTGTCAAATTTGTACTCTCTACTTTCCTCCAGACCATCTATGGATTTGCTTTGGAGTATATACAGGGGAGACTAATAGTAAGAGTAAAGGGTCAAAGAAGATAAAAGAGTAAGAGGAACTGGGAAAGAAAAAGCAATGGAAGGGATAAAATAAAAGAACAGAAGTGAAAGGGCAAAAGGCAAGGGGGAAGAAAGAATGATACAAAGAGAAAAATAAAATGTGTAGCAATAATAAGCAACATTAAATAAAAATGTCTAAAGGGGACTTTCAATGAGTGACGAGACAAGATGGATGCACGTTGATGGAGTGCATCTGACATCTTCAGGCATCCTTCTCTCCCTTAGTGTATTGAGTACCCTGGAACTCCTGAGGATAAAGATTTCAACAGATTCTTTACCCCGGAAGACGTTTGTTGCTGAGAAAGTCTTTCCCTAAAAACAGGTTGAATTTTTTATTCTGCATCACTTTATATTTTATGTTGCTTTGTCACTTACAGGTGAAATGGCAAACCACTATACACAGTACACAGGTTACCAAATAATTAGTGTCTCTACTTTTTGCCACTCCTTGTTAAACTGTCCGTCCCTTTGTGCTGAGGTACAAACAGAGTTGCTGCCAGGAAAAGAGCAGCAAATCAGATTCTGTCACCTTCTATTTATTATTATTATTATTCTTTATTTTTAAGGGCGCCAACAGATTCCGCAGCGCTGTCCATGGGTACAAAGATAAAAGTACAGTACAATACAATATAAAAGACACCAGACAAAGTTTAACAAACAAATATAGGGGGAATTGACGGCCCTGTTCTCGTGGGAACTTAAAATCTAGATGAGTAGGTGGGTGAGAAACAGGAGGTGGGGACTGCAAAGGTGAGAATGATGTTAGTGTGGAGTTAGATGAGGGCAGCAATTAGGCAAGTGGAATTCATTTGTTACTGATTTGGAGATAGGCTTCCATGAACAGAAAGGTCTTTAGGGAGCGTTTAAAGGAGGAAAGGTTAGGGGAGAGTCTGACAGCTCTAGGAAGTGCATTCCAGATGATTGGTGCTGCACGAGAGAAGTCCTGTAGCCTAGCATGGGAGGAGGTGATGGTAGAAGATGCAAGGAGCAGGTCATTGTTGGATCTTAGGGGGCAGGCTGGAGTATATTTGTTGATGAGTGAGGACAGGTGGGGGGGCTGCGTTGGTAAGGGCTTTGTAGGTCAGGATGAGAATTTTGAATTTAATTCTGATGTGGATGGGTAGCCAGTGAAGGGACTCGCAGAGAGGTGCAGCAGATACAGAGTGTCGGGAGAGGTGGATTAGCCTAGCAGAGGCATTTAGGATGGATTGAAGAAGGGAGAGGCAGGAGAGAGGGAGGCCAGTTAGTAGGATATTACAGTAGTCAAGTCGGGAGATTACCGGGGAGTGGATTAGCTGTTTAGTCATTTCAGCACTCAGAAACATATGAATTTTGGAGATATTGCGTAGGTGGTTGCAGCAGGAGGAAGAGAGCAATTAGATGTGGGGTATGAAGGACAGATTGGAGTCAAGTGTAACTCCTAGGCAGCGGACTTGGGGTGATGGGGAGATAGTGGTGTCACCAACAGTGATTGAAAAGTTAGGAACCGGGGTAGAATTAGAGGGGGGGGGATTAGAAGGAGCTCAGTCTTGGACATGTTGATTTTTAGGTGGTGAGAGGCCATCCAAGAAGAAATGTCAGATAAGCAGACACTGATGTGAGAAAGGACAGAAGGAGAGAGTGAAGGGGTGGATAGGTAGATCTGAGTATCATCAGCATAGAGGTGGTAGTTGAAGCCATAACTACTGATAAGTTTGCCCAGTGAGGATGTATAAATAGAGAAGAGTAGAGGACCCAGAACAGAGCCTTGAGGTACTCCAACAGACAGAGGCAATGGAGAGGAGGAGTCGCCAGCAAAGGAGACAGAAAAGGACCTATTAGAGAGATAAGAGTGGATCCAGGAGAGGGCAGTGTCAGAGAGCCCAAGGGAGCTGAGAGTCCGTAGGAGAAGGGGATGGTCAACGGTGTCAAAGGCAGCAGACAGATCAAGTAAGATAAGTATTGAGTAGAGGCTGTTTTTTTTAGCAGAAAGAAGATCATTAGTAACCTTGGTGAGGGCAGTCTCAGTTGAGTGTTGGGAATGGAAGCCAGATTGCAAGGGGTCAAGCAGTGAGTTGGAGCACAAGAAGTGGTTAAGCGATCGAAGACTAGTTTTTCCAGGACTTTTGAAGCTAGCGGAAGCAGTGATATGGGGCAGTAGTTTGCAGGAGAATTTGTAATCAAGGGAGGGTTTTTTGAGGATGGGCTGACCTTTACATGTTTGAAGGAAGATGGGAATGAACTGGTAGTAAGGGATAGGTTGAATATGTGAGTAAGAGCTGGAGTGAGGGTAGAAGACAGAGAAGGTATTAGATGTGAAGGGACAGGGTCAAGTGGGCTGGTAGTGAGGTGTGAGGAAGACAATAGGGAACTCACTTCATTCTCAGTGGTAGGGGGGAAGGTGCTGAGAGTGGTGGAGGGGGTTGCCGGGGGCGGAGATGGAAGGTTGCAGTCTTGTGTTGGGATATAACTTCGGATAGTAATTTTTTTGTTGAAAAAGTAGTCTGCCAGGTCTTGATCACTAAAGGCAGATGAAGGGGGGGGTGCAGGTGGATAAAGGAGAGAGCTGAAAATGGAGAAGAGACGTTTAGGGTTTGAGGAGTGAGTAGATATAAGAGAAGAGAAGTAGGTTTGCTTGGCTAAGTGAAGGGCAGAGGAGTAAGAATAAAGAATGAACTTAAAGTGGAGGAAATCTGATTCAGAGCGGGATTTCCTCCAGGCACGTTCAGCAGCACGGGAGCATTTTTGCAGGTAGTGTGTTTGCTTAGAGTGCCAGGGTTGGAGCTGACGACGTGGGGTTTTGGGTATTTGTGGAGTGTCCAGTGCAGAGGAGAGAGTATTGTTATAGTGGGTTGTAGCAAGGTCAGGGCAGGATATTTTGGATGTGTGGGGGAGGTGTTTTTGAATAAGGTCGGAGAGTTGTAGAGAATCCACAGTGTGCAGATTTCGACTGGTGCGGGGGCGAGGGGGAGAAGTAGGTTTAGTCTGTATATTAAGCTTAAAGGTGAGCAGATGGTGGTCTGAGATGGGAATTGGGTGACAGGTGGCGTCAGAGAGAGAGTAGAGGTAGGAGAATACTAGATCAATAGAGTGTCCATCGCAGTGAGTAGGGAACAGGGTGGATTGTGAGAGACCAAAGGAGTTTGTCAGTGACAGAAGCTTGGAGGTAGCAGGGGCAGATGGGTTATCAATGGGGATGTTGAAGTCCTCCAGGATTAGAGCAGGTGTATTTGTAGAGAGAAAGTGAGAAAGCCAAGTTATCAAGAAATTGGGAGGTTGGTCCAGGGGGGCGATATATAACTGCCACCCTGAGGGAGAGGGGGGAGAATAGTCGGATGTAGTGAACTTCAAAGGAGGAAAAGGAGAGCGATGGATGAGGCTGCAGGTGCTGAACGGAGCAGGAGGGGGAGATTAAGATTCCAACACCGCCATCATTTCTCTCACCTGGCCTAGGTGTGTGGCTAAAGTGGAGACCACTGTGCGTGAGAGCAGCAATGGAAGCAGAGTCAGAAGATGATAACCAGGTTTCAGTAATTGCTAGAAGATTGAAGGTGTTAGAAACAAACAGGTCATGAACAGTTGTAAGTTTATTACAGCCAGAGCGAGCATTCCAAAGAGCACAAGAAAAGAGAGGGGATAAGCACTGTGGGTTAATAGAGATGAGATTGTTAGGATTGTGTGACCTAGAGTTTTTGATGTGGGGGACTGAGTGAGAGTGTAAAAGTGTGGTGATTGCTGCAGGGCTAGGGTTTGGAGAGATGTCACCAGTAGCAAGCAGTAGTAGGAGTGTGAGTGACAGAAGGTGAGAGGGGGACTTGTAGGAGCGGGTATGATTAGACACAGGAGAGTTCGATGGGGAAGTATTTCTAAGGAGACAGAGTAGTTCATGAGAGGAAAGCATAGGGGATCAGAGGAGGGAGGGTGAGATAAGGATAGTGTGGGGGTTATTGTTGCTACAGGGAAGTGCAGTGATTTTTAGGAAAAGGGCAGACAGAAATAGCAGAAAAGACATGGAAAGCATTGTGCGGGTGTATAGTTAGTAAGTTTTACCAGTTAGTGGGACTGCAGTTTCCTCCTCCAGTTTCTAACTCCAGTTCTTAACTCGGCCACTTGTAACACAGGGCATTTAGATGCACAGGGCACAAAGAGCCAAAGCTTCATAGAGCCAAGTGTTCATCTGTTTGTAGCAGTCAGATTATAAGTTGCAATGATTTGATTCAAGGCAGCTGTGCACGGGCATACTAGTTAGGAGACTGGAGTTACACACACTTGCAAATTAGATTGTGGGGAGACAAATGGTTGGGAAGCACGCATGTATTATACAAAGGAACTGATAGCAAATCTAAAAAAAAAGTCATAAATCCAGACAGCAGGAGAGATGCATACCAGTGTATTACAAGCAAATGAAAGGGACACGGGGGGGCAACCAGGCAGATAAAGAAAGCAGGAGAGATGCATACCAGTGTATAACAAGCAAATGAAATGGACACAGAGGGGCAACCAGGCAGATAAAGGAAGCAGGAGAGATGCATACCTGTAGAGAGATGAGGGTTAGAACAGTGCTTCATGTTGTTAGTAGAGCATTCTAGGTGATAGTGTTATGGATATAACTCCAGTTCTTAACTCGGCCACTTGTAACACAGGGCACTTCTACCTCTTTTACAGATGTTTGACTTTCCCATAAATGGTCACCTTAAAGACTCTGGCTTCCAGAACCCCTCATGATTTGCACAGGTATCACTAATGGATGATGGAGTTGTTTCACGACCGGCTGGGAGAGACTCTCTAATTTACCACCTGTCCTAGAGCACTTACAAGCGCATGTGGCTCAATTTCAGGAAGGCAATTGACAAGAGATAGGTCTGGCTAACAGCAACATCGGGAAGTTACAACATGCTTTCCCAGTGATAAAGTATGAGGCAGCTAAATCCCAAAGTATGGAGAAGATTGAGGAGACATTTTCTTTATGCTCATTGCATTATGCTCTTGGCTGCTTTTGACTCCTTTATTTACTGTGTTTTTGCTTTATTATATGCTTACCCCTAGACCTGACATTTCTATCTGGGACAGAACTCTGTGTGAAATCTGGGAAGGGGTAAAATGTGTTAATAATGCTGGCAGAGCTGGGAAGGTTTTGCCACAAAATATTACCTGTTTAAGCTCTGCAAGGCTTCATGTACATTTTACTTGGTGACATTGACAGTATGCTGATTTAAATATTAGTGTGCATCAGGGTTCACTTTAGGATATTTAAAAAATTTAAAGCTATAATTATAATTTTGTTGTAAATCTATAGCCCTGTTGCTTATTTGCCTTTTGGTTCACTTTGGGATATCTGAAAAATCTAAGGTTATAGTTATAGTTTTTGTTGAAAACCTATAGTCCTGTTGACTGTTAATACTATCTGGTAAGAGTCTGATGACCCTTATTGATAGTATAGATCTCATTACTATACTTGTTGTTTACTACTTAAAGTTGTCCATCACATTGACTTTATATTACATATCTGCTAGTATGTTGTTACAATACATCTATAAACAAAGCTTAAGAGAAGTCTCCCCAGTCTCTTAAAATAAAATAAAATCATTTTATTTGGCTCATGAATATGCCTTTCATCAATGCAATGTGCCAATTTAAATTATTCATATGTGGGATAGAAACTCTAGCTTCTGACCAATTGTATTCCCATGTTTAGACATTACCATAATGCTTTCTTATATACCCATGGGCATCTCAATTTAGCTTAAGTTTGGTTGTTTTAGTTTCTTGTTCATTATATTGGAAAGTTAAGGAGTTCAGGTTAGTTTTAAAAAGGGAAGTGCATGTAAACTTGTTTACTTTTTATGCTAAAAGTATATTCCTAACTTATACCATCAATGTCTTACACAATGATATG
Organism: Bombina bombina; assembly: GCF_027579735.1. Lineage (NCBI taxonomy): Eukaryota > Metazoa > Chordata > Amphibia > Anura > Bombinatoridae > Bombina > Bombina bombina. Next base: position 433,869,208 of record NC_069499.1, on the reverse strand, counting down.
AGCACACGTCAAACGTATACTCCCTTCTTGATTTATGTTTTGTAACGCTAAGCAAGTATGTTGCACTTTCCTACAATGTATATTGTATCATACCGACTGTATTGTGAACTTCAATAATCTATTATTTTATATTTGCACGTGTTCATGTCATGTACCTGAGGTCTTTGAATAATAAGAATTATTTTTAAAAATGTCTAAAGGAAGGAAAACAGAAAGGAGAATTAAAAGGATTGAAGGTAATACAAACTGATTTAAGAAATTGTAATTATATATTTTTAAGAGGTTTAGCTATCAATTTTTTTGTGTCCTCTTATCCTTAAAGTTAAAAATGGGCAATAAGGTATGAGTGGCTTTTTATACTGTAAATCTGCCTTTTCCAGGGGTTAGGAGTGGAACTGAAAAGCTGCCATCCATTGTAGCACAGCACTAACATTTAATTAATCTAGATGGTCTAATATATATAATTATTTTAAAACTGGACTTCCTCACTTAGGCCACGATGATCGAAAGTGTTGAGAGGCAATGATATATTTAAAAGGTATCCAATGTGATGTTGAGAATGCTGGCAAAATATTCAAAAGTGCTGACATTACTCTTGTAGATTTAGGGGATAATAAATTTAGAATAGTGGCTACGACGTTGGGGACGGCAGATTAGGGGTTAATAAATGTAGGTAGGTGTCGGCGATATTGTGGGCAGCAGATTAGGGGTTAATAAATATAATGTAGGTGGCGGCGATGTTCGGAGCGGGAGATTAGGGGTTAATAAGTATAATGTAGGTGGCAGCGATGTTGGGGGCAGCAGATTAGGGGTTAATAATATTTAACTAGTGTTTGCGAGGAGGGAGTGTGGGGGTTTAGGGGTTAATACATTTATTATAGTGGTGGCGATGTCCGGAGCAGCAGATTAGGGGTTAAAATTTGTATTATAGTGTTTGCGATGCGGGAGGGCCTCGGTTTAGGGGTTAATAGGTAGTTTATGGGTGTTAGTGTACTTTGTATCACTTTAGTTATGAGTTTTATGTTACCGCGTTGTAACATAAAACTTATAACTACTGACTTTAAAATGTGGTACGAATCTTGTCGGTATAGGCTGTACCGCTCACTTTTTGGCCTCCCAGAACAAAGTCGTAATACCGGCGCTATGGAAGTCCCATAGAAAAAAGGCTTTACGAAATTTACGTAAGTTGATTTGCGGTAAGGCCCAAAAAGTGTGCGGTACACCTATACCTGCAAGACTTGTAATACAAGCGGGCATAAAAAAGCAGCGTTAGGACCTGTTAACGCTGCTTTTTAAGCTTACCGCACAACTCGTAATCTAGCTGTATATATTAATTTAAATTATATTTTTATTTTTAAAATAATAAAATGAACAATCAAAAATTACTACATTTTAAATAATATACAATACTTAAAATAATATGCATTATACATGACAATGCATATAATTTTAACAAAGGATATAAATCTAGTGACATAGCTCCTATAGTTATAATAGAGAGGGTTTTTTTGTACACTTTATTAGTCAGGAAGATTGCAGACATTACGTAGGTATAGGTGTTCTGTTGGAGTTAGCCGGACATTCCACGGGGAGTAAAGAACAGACATTACGTAGGTATAGGTAGTCTGTGGAGTTAGCCGGGCATTTCAGGGGAGTGTAGTTAAGACATGACATAGGTGTAGGTGGTATTAGGAAGTTAGCTGGGCATTCCAGGGGGGAGTTTAGCTAAAGTATGACGTAGGTGTAGGTGTTCTGTGGCAGCTAGCCAAGCATTCCAGGGAGAGTAACCTGTACTTTGATTAGGATACATCGCCAGCAGTACGATAGATTCCAATCTCTGGAGTAGGGTGTCATGTTTGTCTCGCCATCTTTTCAATGGCAAAACATTACAGTGTGAGGCAGTTAGTGTAGGTTTAGGAAAAGTAAGGTCACACAGGCAGTATTTGAATTGTTGCAACACAGAAACCGTGTTTGGTTCAGTGTAAGCGCACTGTCTCCCCAGTGTAGGAGCATTTCAAGTGCGGCCCCGCCCATAGAAAATGCCAACAAGTGGCAATGTCGGTGATGTTTAGCTGATGTATAGCTCCCCATTATATCCTATGTGAGACACATCACCACTCGCCATCACTTTGAAGGTCCGCTCCCCTTTTCGAAAATATTAACAGCTTTGAATATTGGGGCCTTATTGAGAACATATATGGTGGTACCTTGTCTTTATCCAAACTGTTACAGTATCAGGCATTAAGAATACTAATATCCATAAGGACACATCTCTCTAAATGGATTAGATCTTTTTTAAGTCCAAAACATGGGTGTCCAGCAGGGAAGGGCCTCTGAACCCCCTTGGATTTTCCTTCCCCACCAAGTGTACAAATTATAGAAAAAACAGACATTTATTTTTTCTTTCAATCCTCCTGAATATCTACCTCCATTTTAGAGGAAGATGCACAGCATGCTGGGAGTTACAAAGCATGCTAAAAGTTGTAGTTTACTTTTTCACTACACTTCTGAACTATAGTTCCTAGTATGTACTGCAGTCACAGTGGTGTAAAGAGCTTCCTCTAAAGACAAATATGAAGAGAGGCAGCATAAGAAAGGGAAGATGTTAAGGCTAATCCTGCATCATATATTTCCCTAATTAGCTTGAACAGCTGGAAAATAATGCACTTTATACTAATAGAAGCAAGCCTGGTTTGACTATTGAGAGTTTGACTATTGAAAAACAATTGCTGCAAACAAGATTATTCCATAATGTTATAGCATTATGTATACAACAAATTACACATGGAAACAAAATAAACAAATATAAACTGTTTACAGGTGCTGAATTTATATTGGAAATGCAATATCAGTGGTGTTAGAGCAAGCGAAAAAGTCAAGGGGGTGAGGAAGAAGGAAGGAAGAAATTGACTTGTGAATTAAACTAGAGAATGGGGACACAGAGGGATATTTATCAAGCCGTCAACCGCATATACGCTGAAATTCTGCAGCGTAATTGTGGAGAGCCTGATTCCCCTTATTTATCAAAGCCTACAGACTGGCAAAAGTAGAAATTTGTGACATAATATATGATCCGCCGGTCTCAGTCCGACACAGATCGATGCTTACGTCATTACAGATGTTCCGAATACAAATTCGGCACTATCTGACTACTTTTGCCATTTATCAAACTGCTAACAGGCACGCTCGCCACTATTCCAGCGTACTTGGAGGCGGCGGATGCCATAGGAATCAATGGGAGTCTGAAAGCAGCGAAAGCTAATGTTCGCTGCTGCCCGATATCCCATTGATACCTATGGGAGAATAAAAGTTACGTTTACACCTAACACCCTAACATAAGCCCAGAGTCTAAACACCCCTAATCTGCCGCCCCAACATTGCTGCCACCTACATTATACTTATTAACCCCTAATCTCCCGCCCCGACACCACCGCCACCTACATAAAGTTATTAACCCATATTCCGCCACTCCCAGACCCCGCCACAACCTACATAATGTTATTAACCCCTATCCCGCCGCTCCTGGAGCCCACCGCAACTAACTAAATGTATTAACCCCTAAACCCCTGGCCTCCCACATCACTAGCACTTACTAAACCTATTAACCCCTAAACCGCCAGCCCCCCACATCGCCATAAACTAAATTAACCTATTAACCCCTAAACCTAACAACCCGCTAACTTTATATTAAATATTAACTCATCCCTATCTTATAATAAATTTAAACTTACCTTTAGATTTAAATTAAACTATATTAAACTAATAATTAACCTACCCTAACTGTTATACTAAAATTACATTAAACTATATTAAACTATAAATTAACCTACCCTATTATACTAAAATTACATTATACTATATTTAACTAATAATTAATCTACCCTAACTGTTATACTAAATTACATTAAACTACAAATTAAATTAACTATATTATATATTTAAACACCTAACCCTACTCAAATAATTTAAATCTACAATTAAAAATTACAAAGTTACAAAAAACTAACAACAAAGTTACAAAAAAAAATAAACACTAAGTTACACAAAATAAAAAAATAAATTATCAAAGATTTAAACTAATTACACCTAATCTAAGAGCCCTATGAAAATAAAAAAGCCCCCCAAAATAAAAAACCCTAACCTACAATTAACTACTAATGGCCCTTAAAAGGGCCTTTTGCGGGGCATTGCCCCAAAGAAATCAGCTCTTTTAAATAGAAAATACAAATACCCCCCAACAGTTAAAACCACCACCCACACAACCAAACCCCCAAATAAAAACCTAAATAAAAAAACCTAAGCTCCCCATTGCCCTGAAAAGGGCATTTGTATGGGCATTGTCCTTAAAAGGGCATTTAGCTCTTCTGCAAAAGCCCAAACCCTAATCTAAAAATAAAACCCACCAAATAAACCCTTAAAAAATCCTAACACTAACCCCCGAAGATCCACTTACAGTTTCTGAAGAGCCGACATCCATCCTCAACGAAGCGGCAGAAGTCCTCATCGAAGCCGGCAGAAGTCTTCATTCAAGCGGCCGAAGTCTTGGCTATTCCAATCAGCCAATAGAATGCGAGCTCAATCCTGATTGCAACAGCCAATAGGATTTTTTCAACCTTAATTCCGATTGGCTGATAGAATTCTATCAGCCAATTGGAATCTAAGGGACGCCATCTTGGATGACGTCATTTAAAGGAACCTTCATTCCGAAGATGTTTAGAAGATGGAACCGCTCCGCACCGGATGGATGAAGATAGAAGATGCCATCTGGGTGAAGACTTCTGCTGGCTTGGATGAAGACTTCGGCTGCTTGGATGAAGACTTCGTTCCTCTTTGTTGAGGATGGATGTCGGCTCTTCAGAAACTGTAAGTGAATCTTCGGGGGTTAGTGTTAGGATTTTTTAAGGGTTTATTGGGTGGGTTGTTTTTTTTTATTATTTTGGGCTTTTTGGGTTTTTTAGATTAGGTTTTTATTTAGGGGGGGTTGGTTGTGTGGGTGGCAGGTTTTAATGTTGGGGGGTTGTATTTTTTATTTACAGGTAAAAGAGCTGATTTGTTTGGGGCAATGCCCCACAAAAGGCCCTTTTAAGGACCATTGGTAGTTTATTGTAGGTTAGGACTTTTTTTTATTTTGGGGGGCTTTTTTATTTTCATAGGGCTCTTAGATTAGGCGTAATTAGTTTAAATCTTTGATAATTTATTTTTTATTTTGTGTAACTTAGTGTTTTGTTTTTTTGTAACTTAGTGTTTGTTATTTTTTGTAACTTAGTTGTTAGTTTTTTGTAACTTTGTAATTTTTAATTGTAGATTTAAATTATTTGAGTAGGGTTAGGTGTTTAAATATATAATATAGTTAATTTAATTTGTAGTTTAATGTAATTTAGTATAACAGTTAGGTTAGATTAATTATTAGCTAAATATAGTTTAATGTAATTTTAGTATAACAGTTAGGGTAGGTTAATTAATAGTTTAATATAGTTTAATTTAAATCTAAATGTAAGTTTAAATTTATTATAAGATAGGGATGAGTTAACCGAGCCCCAACTAATTGTTTTTCAATTATTTTAACCCATGAAGACATTTGCTACTCTTTGCATGGGGATCATTGAACACAGCTATTCCAGTCAATCTGAAAACACATTTCCTGCAGTATGTACAAGAAATATTGTTTTTTAAATTAACTTTTCAAAGACTTTTCTTCCTAGACTTGTTGTTTGTTTTGAGTGGTGTTAAAATCCTTAGCTATTTTTTAAGTTCTTGTGCATGCTCAGCTCACTTGCTAAAAAATCCTATAGTTTTAATGATAGACAAAAACAAAATAAAGTGCAAATCAGTCTTGTAACCTACAAAACGTGAAAGGAATGAAATACATCTAAATGGTTCAGCACCAGGGGAGAGCTTGCTGATAGGTGGCTAAATGTAGCCATCAATAAGCAAGCGCTATCCAGGGTTCTGAACCTAAAATAGGCTGGCTCCTAAGCTTTACATTCCTGCTTTTCAAATAAAGATAGCAAGAGAACAAAGAAAAAATGATAATAGGAGTCAATTAGAAAGTTGCTTAAATTGCATGCTCTATCATTAGATTACCAAATTGTAATGGATTTTTATTCTCATCAACATTTGATTGTCCAAAACAAATGTCCACAGGACTATTGGTTCTACCAAATGAATTACACTTTCAGCACATTTGCCAATCCCTAACCAGAACATTGCAACTTGAAAATTGCGTAATTCATAAAGATTTCTAACCCCCTTGCCACAGCCGTGAATTATAAGTTTGTTTCCATTTTAATCAATTATAATGGAGCTGTGTCTATCTCATAGCTATTAACTTCACGTGGCATAGAATGAGTTCTACTGTGAAAAAAAAATATTAAAATTATTAAACAAATTAAAATAGAAAATACATTCTGTATAAAACAGCTCACTCTAATATATGCAGAAAAGAAAATGTGAAAACAGTAAATGAAAATGCAAAACAGAGTATTGAACATGAGCTAAAATGGGGCAACAAAGTCTTTATGAATTCGACATGGTGGTCCAAAGTGAAAAATATCGAACACGCCTCTAGAATGCACTGGAATGCTTGTGGCCAGTCTCTTGTTTGCCTCTACAAGGTTTCTGACACCTTCTTCTCATTCTATCCAGTGAGACTACTTTACTCTAATAAAACAGACACATTTTACAATTACATTTATATAATCCATTTAACAATTGCATTTGCTTAGTGCTGGCTGGGATTGTAATTATTGCATTGTTAGCAGTTCACATTTGATGTGTGAGAAAAAGATAATGCAATAGCATTTATTCTGAATTTGAAATGAACAGTAGAATATTATTTTCTGGCAAATATCAAAGTTAATACAATTTCCCCTCCCCCTGCATCATGTGACAGCCATCAGCCAATCCCTAAATGCATATACTTATATACTGTGCTCTTTTGCACATGCTCAGTAGGAACTAGAAATTTATAAAATGTGTATACAAAAATTATGTGCATTTTTTTAATAATGGACGTATATTGGAAAGTTTTTTTTAAATAACAGTATCTGAATCATGAAACTTTAATTTTAACTTTAGTGTCTCTTCAACACATCTACTGTATATATGTTAATGGCAGAAATACCTCCTAACAAAACTCTGAAAACAGTAGGCGAACATAATCTCCCCTCATCAACCTCACAAACATTTTCAAATCTAGTCCATTTTCTATCATATTTTTTTCTTTGACCACATATCTTTTACACCTTTAAAGGTCTGTGAAAATCTGTATGAAAACATACTTGGAAATCCAGAAATACCTCTGTTTTCAGTCATGTAACTAGACTATTTTTCAAATTGATTTATGGAATACATTTGAAAACTGGTCAAAAACAATCAAACTAACAAGCTTCTATAAAAATCAAACAAATTTAAAATACATTGGAGTATAGGTCTTGGCTTCTGTTTATCAGATCTGAGTAAACTAATACTAGAAACACGACACTCAGCATGATCAGTCAAAAAATGTCCTGCTTTCTCTACAAGAAGATAATAGTTTAGAATTTAAATTGTGAGCCAGTGCCATATGCTTTGCACCTAAACATTTAAATGTGATCTGAAGTCTAAAAACAGTGGTTTTGAAGTAACTTTAAAGAGGCAATGGGGCCTAGTTATCAATGTGTCTACTTTACCTGCCTTCGCAGGTCCAATACGCCCGCCTAAGCTCGCCTACCATCACCGCCACGGACCTGAAAAATTTTGCCTAAGTTATAAAAAAATCTGTCAAAAAGCCGCGCACCAGGTACGGGGCGATGAGCAGCGGACTGTGAGAGTTATCACTCATCCGATCTCGCTGCTCTTCGGCTTTTTGACAGCTTTATTGCTAGCCTGTCACTAAGCACCCACACTAACTACACTGTTCTACCCCCTATACCGGCGCCCCCGGAGTCCCCCACAACTAAATAAAGTTATTAACCCCTAAACCGCCACTCCTAGACCCCGCCGCAACTCTTATAAATGTATTAACCCCTAAACCGCCGCTCCCGGACACCGCCGCCACCTACATTATACCTAGTATCCCCTATCCTGCCCCCCCATACCGCCGCCACCTATAATAAAGTTATTAACCCCTATCCTGCGGATCCCGGACCTCCCCGCAACTAAATAAATAGTATATTAAACTTATTAACCCCTAATCTGCCACCCTACACCGTCGCCACCCATAATAAATGTATTAACCCCTATCCTGCACCCCCTACACCGCCGCCACTGTAATAAAATTATTAACCCCTAAACCTAAGTCAAACACTAACCCTAACACCCCCCTAACTTAAAGGGACAGTAAAGTCAAAGCTAAACTTTCATGATTCAGATAGGGCATGCAGTTTTAAACAACTTTCCAATTTACTTTTATCATCAAATTTGCTTTGTTCCTTTGGTGGTATTTTTGAAAAGCTAAACCTAGTTAGGCTCAAACTGATTTCTAAACCGTTGAAAATCGCCCCTTAGCTCAGAGCATTTTGAAAGTTTTTCACAGTTAGACAATGTTAGTTCATGTGTGTCATATAGATAACATTGTGCTCACTCCCGTGAAGTTATTTAGGAGTCTTCACTGATTGACTACACTGCATGTCTGTTAAAAGCACTTAGATAAGGAGGCTGTCTGCAAAGGCTTAGATACAAGGTAATCACAGAGGTAAAAAGTATATTAATATAACTGTGTTGGTTATGCAAAAATGGGGAATGGGTAATAAAGGGATTATCTATCTTTTAAAATAAGATTTTTTTGGTGTAGACTGTCCCTTTAAATATTAATTAAATAAATCTAAATAATATTTCTCTTATTAACTAAATTAATCCTATTTAAAAATAAATACTTACCTTTAAAATAAACCCTAATATAGCTACAATATAAATAATAATTACATTGTAGCTATTTTAGGATTTATATTTATTTTACAGGAAACTTTGTATTTATTTTAGCTAGTTAGAATAGTTATTAAATAGTTATTAACTATTTAATAACTACCTAGCTAAAAGAAAAACAAAATTACCTGTAAAATAAATCCTAACCTAAGTTACAATTAAACCTAACACTACACTATCATTAAATTAATTAAATAAATTAGCTACAAATAACTACAATTAAATTCAATTAAATAAACTAACTAAAGTACAAAAAATACCCTATTCTACATTAAAAAGTTACCAGCTCTATTACCTTACCAGCCCTTAAAAGGGCCTTTTGTGGGGCATGCCCCAAATAATAACTATTTAATAACTATTCTAACTAGCTAAAATAAATACAAAGTTACCTGTAAAATAAATATAAATCCTAAAATAGCTACAATGTAATTATATATTATATTGTAGCTTTTATTTTACAGGTAAATTTTTCTTTATTTTAACTAGGTAGCTATTAAATAGTTAATAACTATTTAATAGCTATTGTACCTAGTTAAAATAAATTGAAAGTTGCCTGTAAAATAAAAATAAATCCTAAGATAGCTACAATATAATTATTATTTATATTGTAGCTATATTAGGGTTTATTTTAAATGTAAGTATTTATTTTTAAATAGGATTAATTTAGTTAATAAGAGAAATATTATTTAGATTTATTTAATTAATATTTAAGTTAGGGGGTGTTAGGGTTAGTGTTAGACTTAGGTTTAGGGGTTAATAATTTTATTACAGTGGCGGCGGTGTAGGGGGGGCAGGATAGGGGTTAATAAATTTATTATAGTGGCGGCAGTGTAGGGGGGGCAGGATAGGGGTTAATAGGTATAATGTAGGTGGCGGCGGGGTCCGGGAGTGGTGGTTTAGGGGTTAACATATTGATTATAGCTTGCGGTGGGCTCCGGGAGCGGCGGTTTAGGGGGTAAACACTTTATTTAGTTGCGGCGGTGTAGGGGGGGACAGATTAGGGGTGTTTAGACTCGGGGTACATGTTAGGGTGTTAGGTGTAGACAGCTCCCATAGGAATGAATGGGATGTCTGGCAGCAGTGAACATGAACTTTCGCTATGGTCAAACTCCCATTGAAAACCAGGTACGCTGGGCTGGAAAAGTGCCGAGCGTACCTGTTAGTTTTTTGATAACTAGCAAAAGTAGTCAGATTGTGCCGCACTTGTGTGCGGAACATCTGTAGTGACGTAAGCATCGATCTGTGTCGGACGGAGTCCGGCGGATCGAAGCTTACGTCACAAAATTCTACTTTTGCCAGTGTCTAGGGCTTGATAACTAAGGCGAATCAGCCTCGCCACAAATACGCTGTGGAATTCCAGCGTATTTGAGGTTGATGGCTTGATAACTAGGGGCCAATGTGTAAAATAACATGACAAGTCATCCAGAAGAAAGAGTAGAGTATAAAGATGTTGAATTTATTTTCTTTGCATTATGAAAAGTGACACAAAGCTGTATCAGCTATGTATTTGTAGGGGATGTCTAAAAGTAAATGAGAATTAGTATGTAGTGTAGAACTAATAATGGCATGTTAGTTCAAATTTAATTTAAACAGCTTTCACTTAATAATGATACAGGCTATACAAATGTATACATGCTTAAGTGCTGCAGGGTTAGGCATGTAAAGCCTGCCATGTACACTTTGTGTTCTCAGCACTAAAAACCCACAATTTTTAGGTTTAAATCACAGAAAAAAATGAATGTATACTACACAGTTGCATAATGAGACAAGATATTACAATGTCATACACCTAGATTACAAGTTGTGCGGTACAGCTATACAGTTGAAAAATAGGCCTTTGCAAGCGGAATATTCAGCTCACCCGTATCACGTCGTACGGCTATAAAACTTGCGTTTTAGCCTATACCGCAACAATCCATTCCGCACTCAAAAAATGGCTTTTGAGTGTGGAATATTCAGCTCACCCTTATTACAGGTTGTGCAATCCGGCTATTACGCTAGTGTTATGGCTTATACCGTAACGATCCATTACGTTATCAAAGACCAGTAGTTTTTTACGAAACAAAAATGTTTCACAACACTCATAACAAAAATGTTACAAAGTACACTAACACCCATAAACTACCTATTTACCCCTGAGCCATCACCCCCCCTGCATTGCAAATGCTATAATAAACCTATTAACCCCTAATCTAAACCTCCGGCCCCCACATCACTTCTATTAAAATAATCCTATTATCCCCTAAACCGCCAGCCCCACACATCGTGATTACCTAAATAAACCTACTAACCCCTAAACCGCTGGCCACCCACATCACTTCTATTAAAATAATCCTATTATCCCCTAAACCGCCAGCCCCACACATCGTGATTACCTAAATAAACCTACTAACCCCTAAACCGCTGGCCACCCACATAGCAATAAACTAAATTAAAATATTAACCGCTAAACCTAACACCCCAAAACTATAAATTAAAGTTACAATATAACTACCTTAAAATAAATAAAAACTAACCTGTGAAATAAAAAAAAAACCTAAGCTTAAACTATAAATAAACTTTACATTAGTATTTAAAAAAATATATATATACCAAAAATAAAAAACCTAAATTACAAAAATTAAAAAATCTGCTAAAAAAAAACAACCACAACCTAACATTACAAAAAATAACAAACGGCTAGATTACAAGTTTTGCGGTAAGAGGGGTGCGGTGCTAACTTGCACACTATTGTCACAGCTCACTTACCTACAGCACTGATATTACAGGTTTTCATAAACCCGGCGTTAAAAGACAAGAAGTGAGCGTAGAGCAAAATTGAGCTCCATACGGCACTCCAATACCAGCGCTGCTTAAGTCAGCGGTGAGCTGGTTGTACGTGCTCGTGCACGATTTCCCCATAGACATCAATGGGGAGAGCCGGCTGAAAAAAAATCTAACACCTGCAATAAAGCAGCGTAATGCTCAGTAATGCAGCCCCCATTGATTCCTATGGGGAAAACACATTTTATGTTTACACCTAACACCCTAACATGAACCCCGAGTCTAAACACCCCATATCTTATTAACCCCTAATCTGCCTCCCCCGACATCGCCAACACCTACATAATACTTATTAACCCCTAATCTGCCATTCTGGACATCGTCGCCACTATAATAAACATATTAACCCCTAATCTGCTGCCCCCAACATCGCCGCCACTATAAACAACATATTAACCCCTAAACCACTGCACTCCCGCATTGCAAACACTAGTTTAATATTATTAACCCTTAATCTGACGCCCCTTAACATCGCCACAACCTACCTACATTTATTAACCCCTAATCTGCCACCCCCAATGTCGCCGCCACTATATTAATTGTATTAACCCCTAAACCTAAGTCTAACCCTAACCCTAACACCCCCGAACTTAAATATAATTAAAATAAATTTAAATAAAAATTTATATCATTACCTAAATAATTCCTATTTAAAACTAAATACTTACCTATAAAATAAACCCTAAGCTAGCTACAAAATAACTAATAGTTACATTGTAGCTAGCTTAGGTTTTATTTTTATTTTACAGGCAAGTTTGTATTTATTTTAACTAGGTAGAATAGTTACTAAATAGTTATTAACTATTTACTAACTATCTATCTAAAATAAATACAAATTTACCTGTAAAATAAAACCTAACCTGAGTTACACTAACACCTAACCTTACACTACAATTAAATAAATTACCTAAATTAAATACAATTACCTAAATTACAAAAACAAACACTAAATTACACAAAATAAAAAACAAATTATCAGATATTTAAACTAATTACACCTAATCTAATAGCCCTATCAAAATAAAAAGCCCCCCCAAAATAAAAAAACCCTAGCCTATCTATTTTTTTTCCAGATAAAAGAACTGATTTCTTTGGGGCAATGCCCAGCAAAAGGCCCTTTAAAGGGCTATTGGTAGTTTAGTTTAGGCTAGGGTTTTTTATTTTTATTTTGATAGGGCTATTAGATTAGGTGTAATTAGTTTAAATATCGGATCATTTGTTTTTTATTTTGTGTAATTTAGTGTTTGTTTGTTTTTTGTAATTTAGGTAATTGTATTTAATTTAGGTAATTTATTTAATTGTAGTGTAAGGTTAGGTGTTAGTGTAAGACAGGTTAGGTTTTATTTTACAGGTAAATTTGTATTTATTTTAGCTAGGTAGTTAGTAAATAGTTAATAACTATTTAGTAACTATTCTACCTAGTTAAAATAAATACAAACTTGTCTGTAAAATAAAAATAAACCCTAAGCTAGCTACAATGTAACTATTAGTTATATTGTAGCTAGCTTAGAGTTTATTTTACAGGTAAGTATTTAGTTTTAAATAGGAATTATTTAGGTAATGATAGGAATTTGTATTTAGATTTATTTTAATTATATTTAAGTTAGGGGATGTTAGGGTTAGACTTAGGTTTAGGGGTTAATACATTTAGTATAGTGGTGGCGACATTGGGGGCGGCAGATTAGGGGTTAATAAATGTAGGTAGGTGGCGGCGATGTTCGGGGCGGCAGATCAGGGGTTAATAATATTTAACTAGTGTTTGTAAGGCAGGAGTGCGGTGGTTTAGGGGTCAACACGGCGATGTCCGGAGTGGCAGATTTTAGTGTTTGCGATGCGGGAGGGCCTCAGTTTAGGGGTTAATAGGTAGTTTATGGGTGTTAGTGTATTTTTTAGCACTTTAGTTATGAGTTTTATGCTACAGCTTTGCAGTGTAAAACTCTTAACTACTGACTTTAGAATGCGTTATGAATCTTGAGGGATAGACTGTACCGCTCACTTTTTGGCCTCCAAAAAAAAAGCTTGTAATACCGGCGCAATGGAAGTCCCATTGAAAAAAGACTTTACGCAAATTGCGTAAATTAATTTGTGGTACGGCCAAAAAAGTGTGCGGGACAGCTGTACCTACAAGACTCGTAATAGCAGTGGTAGTGAAAAAGCAGCGTTATGAGCCTTAATGTTAACGTTATGAGCTGCTTTTTTTCTCATAACGCAAAACTCGTAATCTAGCCGAAAGTTTATAATTAAAAAAAGAATCTAAGATTACAAAAAATAATAAACGAAATTATCTAAAATAAAAAATGAAACCTAATCTAATACCCTTATAAAAAAGAAAAAGGCACCGCAAAATAAAAACACCCCCTAATCTAACAATAAACTCTCAATAGCCCTTAAAAGGGCCTTTTGTAGGGCATTGCCCTAAGTTTTAAAGCTCTTTTACATTAAAAAAAAATACAAATTAACGCCTAACAGTAAAACCTCCCATGCACTCAACCTCCCAAAATAAAAAAGTCCAAACTCTAAAAAAAACTAAGCTACCCATTGCCCCCAAAGAGGCATTTGTATGGGCATTGCCCTTAAAGGAGGCAATCAGCTCTTTTGCTGCCCATTAAAAAAAAAAAAAAACTAACACTAATCCCAAAAAATGTACTTACCATTCCTGAAGTCCGGACATCCATCTTCTTCCAGGCAGAGCAGAGTATTCATCCAGACGGCAAAGATCTTCTTTCAGGGCGGCACCATCTTCCATTTTCATCCCGGTGGCGTGGAGCGAAGGCGGTGCGAAGCTGGAACGGTGGCTGCACAGACATCCGATGTGGAGCGTCCTCTTCATGCGATCGTCCACCACACACTGAAGACTGAATGCAAGGTATCTGTTTTATATTGGGGTACCTTGCGTTCCTATTGGCTGAAATTTTAAAATCAGCCAATTGGATGAGAGCTACTGAAATCTTATTTAATCCTGATTTAAATAGCCAATATGATTTCAGTAGCTCTCATCCTATTGGCTGATTTGAAAATGTCATGAATGCATTAAATACTTGTACAACCCAGCAGGGAGATCCAGGGGGCTAGCATAAATACTTGTACAACCCAGCAGAGACATATATGCTTCTTGTTATTGGTTTCAGCTAGCTCCCGGTAGTGCATTGCTGCCGCTGATGCTACTTTAACAAAAGATAAGAGAACCAAATTTGATAATAAAAGCAAATCAAAAAGTTGTTTAAAATTACATGCTCTATCCAAATCATGAAAGTTTGATTTTGACTGTATTATCTCTCTGTTGAGTTGTACAAGTATTTAATGACTGAACCTGGAAAGTTTATGACTTTACTGCCCCTTTAAACTCATACCTTTGTGCATCACTTTATAAACCAAACTGTACAGCACTGTCATGCCACAGGGGCCTATCTATCAAGCTCCGGATAGAGCTTAAGGCCCCATATTTCTGCAGACTCGGCAGAAACACCAGTTATGAAGCAGCAGTCTAAAGAACGCTGCTCCATAACCTGTCTGCCTGCTCTGAGCAGGCGGACAAAGATCACCGCAATTCAACCCGATCGAGTACGATCGGGTTGCTTGACACCTCCCTGCTGGCGGCCGGAGTCATCAGGCCGCGAGTCATCAGGGGGTGGCGTTGCACCAGCAGCTCTTGTGAGCTGCTGGTGCAATGTTAAATGCGGAGAGCGTATTGCTCTCCACATTTAGCGAGGTCTTGCGGACCTGATCCGCACTGTCGGATCAGGTCCGCAAGACCTTTGATGAATAGGGGCCTTAATCTGTAATGCCTTTTTATAAAATAAATATACAACTGACGTATCAAATGATTTTTATTCTTATAATAATTCAAATATCATTGCAAAAACCCCGCCCCTTAATGCTTAACAGCGGTAGAAAATATCTGAAACAACAAATTAAATGTATTTAGAAAGTGAACATTCTATAGGGATTTTACAAGCAAATACAATTTCCCTTCATGTAAATTTACCAGTATGTTCTTTCTTTTTACATATTGCTTTGTGTTGCAATGACTGTGAAGCAGAAGTTTACAAGTGATAGGTGTTAGTTTTTTTTTTCTTCCATGCTCTCCATTGACTTCTATGAAGAAAATACATTAACGTGGTCGCGATGTTTTAGTGCACGTTAGGTTTCGATCGCGCGCAAACTTTTACTTTCAACTTGTAATACGTGTACAACCCAATGCGAGATTACTTCTAGCTAATTTTACGCTCGAACAAAAGCGCTAAATAGTGCGCCACTTGTAATCTGGCCCAACAGTTTTGTAAATATAATTGATATACTTAAAGTGAGCCCTGAGGTATACCTGTACTTGTCATACCTTTAGTGAGTATTGTGTAGTATACAAGTACCTGCTATACCTGTAGTGAGCATGTGTGTGTGTTTGTGCACATCACCTAATGCAATAGACTGCGCACGCCTATGCTTTTTAGCAAAAACTCAATTACAATTATCAAGGCCGAGAAAATGAATACACTTAATGCTCAGTCTTTGTATGAAAATTGAGCACCCGTAGAGATTCATGACATGATGCTGTAAAATGAAAAAATGGAGCAGTGACAGACAGTAGTTTTACACAGGCCTAAATCCTCTGTCGATTCCAAAGGCAGCAATGTTCATTCCCCAGGGATGTGTTACAGAGCAGCTGTACTCTGCATAAACAGCAATGTAAAAATCCCTTTTTATAAGAAGGACAATACAGGCAAAAACATACATATAAATGGGGTATTTTCCACCCACATTTCCAGATGGTGAGTAACTAACTTATTACGGCCAGTCCACTAGAATATATTACTCATATAAAAGTCATTTTCCTCTCATTTGTCTGCTATAGGAAATATGCTACATTTGCCAGAATTGTTTATTTAATTCCCTTGTATATTTTTTGTGCAAAAAATTGTATATCATTTTGTCAGTTTTAAATTATTTAAAATACCATCACAGGTTAATGTAAATCCAATTAACCCCTTAATGACCACAATGTACCCTGAATGTCACTGGTCGTTAAGGGTTTTTTCAGGACATAATAGTATTAGTCTAGCAAGAACACGCTATTAATATCCTCCCTCCAGCAGGCTTTGTGGAATAGAGCAGTCTCAACGCTGGTGGAAAGACCGCGCTATAAAACAATCAAGTCCCAAAAAAAGACCAGTGACATACAGGGTACGTCGCTGGTCCTTAAGGGGTTAAAGGGATGCTTTTTTCACACTTTAATAGGTTATTAATAAAAAAGATTACATTTTGAAATGATGTTGCGTTTAATAAAATGTTTAATTTAATTCAATGCTGTTGCCCTTACATATGCATACAAATATTAACATGTAAGGTCTTGTTTTCCTGCACAAACAATATATTTCAAAACGTAATTATAAAAGTACAAAGAAAATTTCTTTAATTATTTCTCAGAAAAAAACAAACATTTCTGTAGTTTCCATTTAAAAACAGTAGATCTACATAATCTGTAAATGCACAATGTATAACAATCAAATAGCATTTACTCTGAATCTCAAATTATCAGTAGATTTTTTTTGTCAAACATTGCTTCTATTTACCTACTCCCTATGGGCTAGATTACAAATGGAGCACTAAGTGGAGCTCACAATCGATAAGGGTCTATTTGCGTGCGTCGGAAATAGCACACTTATTATGTGTTGAAAGTAAATGTGTTTGCTTGTGAACAATCAAATTTAACTCAACTTCAGAGTTCTGGTTAACTGTTACGCAAGAGAAAGGGGTAAATTTATTATTGGCCGAATTGGGCCAATTCACCCTATTTCCGTGTGAGCCTTCAGGCTTGCCGGAAACAGGAGTTAAGAAGCAGTGGTCTATAGACTGCTGATCCTTAACTCATAAGCCACCTCTGAGGCGGCGTACAGCAATCTGCTCGATCCTATGCGATTGGGCTGATTGACACCCCTTGCTAGCGGCCGCGAATCTGCAGGGGGCGGTCTTGCACAGGCAGTTCACTAGAACTGCTTGTGCAATGCTTAATACGGACAGCGTATGCTGTCCACATTCAACAATGTCTGGTGGGCATGATACGCTAAAGTGTATCATGTCCGCCAGGCTTTAATAAACTGACCCCAGAGTCCCCCAAACATAAAAAAAATACATTTAAAAATATTGTTGCACTCATAATAACACTGTCTGACGAAAACTATTTTTTTTTCTTCTTTCAAATGATTGCATAAAAAAGTTATAAGGGCTCAAAGATATGAGGTTTCAGATAAAAAAAGGCATGCAGAGGGATTTACCGTAGAGATACTTATATACACATGTCTAACATTGTAGATGTATATATATATATATATATATATATATATGTGTGTGTGTGTGTGTGTGTGTGTATATACATATGCACTTATGTGTTTTACTGTATAGTTACTGTTTTAATCATGAAAACACATACATTCCAATGTTCTTCACTTACAGGATAATGTACTTTTTTTTGTAAAATATTCTAAATATTCTTTATAATATATCTATATATTTTACAATATGTATAATAATTTTTTAATTATTGTGTACAGCTGCTCGGTCATGGAAATACATTTCATGAAGCTCAGAATGCACAGATCTAGAACTGATGTTGCTTCCAGAGGCAGAGTGGAACTTTGTAGTGAGTAATGCAGCAGATGATAGGTGATTTTTTTTCAAGCTTGTTAGTTTGCATGATCTATTACTTCATGACTGGGCTGTTGTTGCTCCGAGCCCCTTCCAAATCACAATAACATAGGGTGGCCATATTGCCGCTTTAATAAGGGGACACGTATGAAAAATACATATGTTAGGGCTGTTTAAAGAAACCCTGCCATATGTATTTTTCATATGCGTCCCTTTTTAAAGCTGAAATATGGTCACCCTACAATAATAGAACATACAGTTGACCAGGACAGATCTAGTAGGGCAGAAACTTGACAACCTGACTTGTAGAAAAGGTTGCATCCTATGATAGTGCAATGTAGTCACTGTTTTTTCGTAGGAGTGTTCACATACTTTTGGTCACAAAGTGTGTTTGTGAGAAAATATGATCAGCACAGTTCTGTTCCTTAAATATATATTGTTCAATTATTTTACAACAAGAATAGTTTGATAAATTATCCTATTATATTTCTCCAACAAGAGAAACATCAGCTAGACTGAATTTCTGGCACAGGGATGTTTAAGAAGGTTTAGGATTAATTACTGTAAATGAAATTGAAATGAGGTATGAGTGGGTGAGAGAAGATTTCCCATGGTGAAATCACATTTCTTTTTTTTTTTTTCTTTTTTTTTTTATAGGATGCAGCATAGTTTTTAGAAGACTACTATTTAGTACGTTCTTTCTATTGTTCCAACATGGAAGAATAAACACAACTACAACATATTGTTAAGGTATATGGCAACTTTGATCACAAGAAGGTTGAACTCGCTGATACTTTGTCACTAAAAGTCTTAGGGGAAGTAGACATTGTCAAAGTCACTTTACATTTCTTGTTTAAGGGACGCAGCTTCATATTGTGAAAGTTTAATAAATAAATAACATATTACTTACAACGTGTACTATGTTATCTAAGTGCTTACAAAATGAATAAGTGGGTGTGTATTTAGTAGCGGACCTTCTCAATAGAGGGCCCTGGTGCAAAACAATTTTTTGGCCCCCAAAGTTAGCTTATTAGTAAGCAATAGTTATATACATGCTGCTCTGTATAATTATTTTGAATAGATAGATCAATAGATAGATAGTATGGACCTGCAAACTTCACTAATAAAATGCTCCCATGCATTAGGATTGTGCACGCTCTATACATGCCTATGTAGAAAACTGGCTGCTATGGGCCTCCTCCTGCACTTGGGTCTTGGTACCACTGCACTTGCTGCACCAATGGTAGTTCAGCCCATGTGTGTATTAAAATATTTAAGCTCATATGTGGCACAGAAAGAAAGCACATAATGATCCCTCTGTACACATCAATTCATGGAAGAGCAGACATTTTTGGAAGTTGTGAAGTTCCCCACAATACATGTGGTGTCTATGGCAAAATAGAGAACCTATCTACAGTATAAAGCCACACAGTCCACTGATGTAAACTGTATAATATCATGTCTAATAGGCTTCTTGAGTAAGAACAGGTATAGTCCTAGAAAAAAGTTGACCTCAGGGCTAAATATCAAAGGTTAAGGAGCTATGGGTGGGGAACCTCATCTCCTTTTCCTATTCCTACCTTTATTTTTTTCCCTTATATCCCTCTTCTCCCTTCTGTACATTTCTCCTTTTCTCTGGGTAGAGCACTGGCACCTCTGACGCTTAGGAGTGCTACAGAAAATCTATGACCCATCACTTCCAACAACTGTTACTAAATGCAGATTCAAAATAGAATACAAGAAAATATAAAATACATATGAACCTAAAAAAACAACAACTTTACAACTGACAAGAATATTTATTTTTATTAAGCTTGATACATAATAGACCAACGAGAGAAGAAACAACTTTGGCCCAGATTACAAGTGGCGTGCTATTGAACGCTTTTGATCACCTGCAGACACTTCCAGAAATAAATTTTTAACGCGTGTGGGCTAGCGCGTGTATTACAAGTTGAAAGTAAAATGCGCAAGAGAGAAAGCTGACGTGCGCTAATTTCCAGACTTTGGATATCACAAACACGCTAACTTCTTCTCCCGCAAGACTTTAATGTACACTTACCACTCGTGCACTAACCCAACAGGAGTTACACCTACAGCGCTAACCCAAAGGTATTTATGAATATTTTACATTCTAATTTTCTTCACATAGAAGAAAATGTTTCTATAGTAAAATATATATCTTTACCTATATATCTATATGAATATATATAGATGTAGGTATATACATAGGAATGTATATTTTAAAAAATGTTGAAAATGCTCCCATATGTTAAAAACATTGGAATTTAAAAAATTTACAGTAAATACACCAGGACTGGTCTGGGACCAAAAATAAGGCACATGCATTTAAAGGCAGAGCAGCCCACATGAGTTCGATTTTTGTAAGCTAGGTAGCAATAATAGACCATATCTCTTTTCCTGCAGTGCCTCTGCTTAACAGCCCAACAGAAAATGCACTAAATACACATGTATAAACAAATAAACATTTGTATTCATACAGTACATACATAAACATATTCAGACATGTATATGTACGTAGATATAAAATATAGCTCTTTCCTTTTAAATACCTTGTCATATACCATATAACTTTTAACCCATATAATTTTTATTTATTCATATAAATATTTTTTATTATATAGTGTATATATGAGCTATACGCGTGGACTTCATTCTCACTAACAAGACAAGCGCAAATTTAGTTTTCGCTTGTGAGGTCATGTTTACTTTCAACTTGTAATACTCATGCAAGTTAAATTGACAGTCTACACCAGAATTGTTATTGTTTAAAAAGATAGATAAACCCTTTATTAGCTTTTTTAACAATTTAATTAATCTATGTTTTACCTCTATGATGATAACCTTGTGTCTAAGCCTCTGCAGACTGCCCCCTTATCTCAGTGCTTTTGACAGACAGGCAGTTTAGCCAATCAGTGTAGACTCCTAAATAACTCCAGTGGAGTGAGCACAATGTTATCTATATGACACACATGAAAAACTTTCAAAATGCTCTGAGCTGAGAGGTGGTTTTCAACAGTTTAGAAATCAGTTTGAGCCTACCTAGGTTTAGCTTTTCAAAAATACCACCAAGGGAACAAAGCAAATGTAATAATAAAAGTCAATTGGAAAGTTGTTTAAAATTGCATGCCCTATCTGAATCATGAAAGTTTAATTTTGACTAGACTGCCCCTTTAACGCAGGCGCAATATTTAAATTTCACGCATGTTAATGTTAGCACCATTTATAGTCTAGCACTTTGTGTTTACATATAAACAAAAGTAAGTTAGTAGTGAGTTGAACACAGATAGTGATTGGTAGAGCTGTGCGACTGCCACTGCCGATTGGCTCACTGGCTGTTTCCTGCTTGCGTTGCGACCAGCTGAGAGTGTGGCTGCTGAGAGTGAATTTATGTGTTTAATCCCTTTTGCCAGAAGTTAAACACATAGGGCCAGATTGCAAGTAGAGTGTTATTTAACGCCCCCATTTTTGCACTAACTCCGCTAGAAAGAAGATTTTTGCTCACATTGGGTAGCGCTCGTATTACAAGTTGAAAATAAAATGTTTTCACTTGCTCGCTAACCCGATGTGCACAAAAAGCCAAAGTTAGAATATCACGATCACAATAACGTATTCCTCCATAGTTAATGGAGCAAAAAAAGTGGAAAAAACCCTAACACCCTACTCGTGCGTAAATTCAATCCCATATTCCCAAGTACGCTACCCCAACATGAAAATATTAATATTTCCCATTCCAATGTTCTTCACATAGCAGAATATGTTCTATTCATTCATATATCTGATGGTATTTTGGTACAATACTGTATTTATCTATCTATCTATCTATCTCTCTATATATATAAATATATATATATAGATGATTATGTATAGGTATAGATATATAAAGATATATATATATATATATATATATATATATATATATATATATATATATATATGAATATCTATTTAGAAATACTTAGAACATATTCTGCTATGTGTGGAACATTGGAGTGTGAAATATTTACAGTAAATACACAGTATAACATTTTATTAAATATGAATATTGCATAAATATGGCTTTTCATGTTTTCATCTTCTTAACTACAAAAGGCCAATGCACTTATATGTCTATATACTGTGTACATATATATTTGTGTTTATATGTATATACTGTACATCTGTACACACATATAAACATATATATATATATAGATAGATAGATACATATACCTATTTAGACATGTATATGTTTGTATCTCTATGCCAAAACACTTTTGCAGCCTTTTCTTTATTCTAACACCTGAGACCTCATATCTTTGAGCCCTTATAACTTTTCTGTGCATTTTTTTACAAATACTTGTTATTAGATGGTCTTATCATGAGTGTAACTGTACTTTGTAATGAATTTTTGATGCTTTGTGACACTTTTTCTTTAAAAAAAAAACAGTTAACCAGAGCTCTGAGGACATGGTATTCATTCTAGCCTATATCGTGATTGAGATCACGATTTCGTGTTTACTTTCAACTTGTAACACAAACGCTAAACCCGATCTGCACAAACACCCACGATAAACCCCTTTTCACTCACTCGTAACTGTTAGCGTGCCACTTGTAATCTGGTCCATAGAATTTCAGTGTGGGTAGTGAAATAAAAATGACATGCTCTAACGAGCTTGTAATGTTTTCACTATAATGCCCCTATTTATTAACTGTTTGATAAGATGTCAAGATGAATAGACCAAATATGTAATGGTAATTTCATATACAAAATATGTTACCCTGTGTGGTTTAGTAAACAGGATAACACCATTTATATAGGTTGTAAAAGGTAATTAGGTAGTGCACTTTTACAAGTTGACATGGGCATCTTTAAAGGATAATAATTGCCATGTAGTTACCAGACAACTTGCATAAGGTGTCAGATAATCTTAATGTTTTAAATAAATCAACGTTTATGAAGTGCTGCAGAATTTGTTGTCACACCATTATAAGTAATTATTTTGTATGATTATATGTATCTATTGTTTTATTTTATTTAATTACCCTCATTTAAAGGGACACTGAACCCAATTTTGTTTCTTTTGTGATTCAGATAGAGCATGACATTTTAAGCAACTTTCTAATTTACTCCTATTATCAAATTTTCTTCATTCTTTTGGTATCTTTATTTGAAATGCAAGAATGTAAGTTTAGATGCCAGCCCATTTTTGGTGAACAACCTGGGTTGTTTTTGATGATTGGTGGATAAATTAATCTACCAATAAAAAAGTGCTGTCCAGAGTCCTGAACCCAAAAAAGCTTAGATGCCTTCTTTTTCAAATAAAGATAGCAAGAGAACAAAGAAAAATTGATTATAGGAGTAAATTAGAAAGTTGCTTAAAATTGCATGCTCTATCTAAATCACAAAAGAAAAAAATTGGGTTCAGTGTCCCTTTAAAAAAAGAAAAGATAGCAAGTGACGGCATAACAAATACTTAATATCAAGATGTAGCTAAAAACATTATATACTATACTTGCAGCACAAGTGAACTAATAGAACAATACAATAACAAATAAAGATTGCACTTTTCTAATATATTAATAAATGAATTAGCCTGCAAACTCAAGAAGATACAGATATATATCCAGACTACCAGACAGACATTACAGTAAATGCAATATTAACTACTGTCCAATAGTGACGCCTGCAATAATTACATTTCATAGTATAGTATGAAAAAATGCATATTTTGTTCCGTCATTCAATGCTTATTAATCTCTAAAGGGTTATTCTACATGATAGCAATCAGAGTGCAGATACAGAAGCAATCATCCTGCCACACCTAGGATCCTGGTAGGAAAAACAATGAAAACTCTGCCTAGAAAACTTCTCATATACAGCTGATAAGCTTACATTTAAATGATTGAATTTTCAACCTTGTTGCCAAATCTATATTTAAATTAGAAATATTTTTTATTTATTAAAATTGTCTTGGGATGGTTATGATAAAGCCCTCTCTAAAACAGCTTAGATGTCAAAAAAGATGTCTAGATATTAGCAAAATTCCCCTAGTTTTTTTTTAATTTTTATATCTGACAGCACCCAATAAGCGTATAGTAATCAAGCTTTATATTTGATGCAAATTAGCTATTTTCTGCTTTAGTATCTACTATATTAAATACATTAAAAATAATTGTGTGTGTGTGTGTATATATATATATATATATATATATATATATATATATATATTAGGATTACCAAATTACCAATACATGTAAGGAATAAAAAAAAAATCTTACAGTTAAATGGCTTAAGTACTTTCTATTTTTTTTAATTTAGAGTCCAAAATTATAGTAAGTTGTCTTATTCAAAACTAATGCTAAATATTATCCATAGTACATATGTTTCATCTGCACATATGAAATGGGATGCTTTAAAAATCCTTTTATATCTTAACTCACTTAAAATGTTCTCCGAGGCCTAAAAGATGTGCCCTTTTTATTTTCTAGGAACAAACAATAGCAGTTCCCATTTCCTAACACCGATTTCTTTTAACAAATTGGATTTTCACTTGTGCTTTGTAGTCAAACTGAGAGATCTGATGGCAGATTGTTGTTTCCCTCGTGGGTATAAAAGATAAAGAAGAAGTATAATTATACACTGATTTGTGAGATTGTTGCAAGCATTAAGCAATGCTTGGAATTAAAAAAAAAAATATATGTGAAACTTGAATTTTCAACATTTGAGATCCACAACGTATTGAAAGTTTACAAAAATATAATCCCAATCTAACTGACTGGACAATTGTATTGTGTTCAGTACATAAAATATCAATCATCCATTGTAAACCATGTGTTTCAATGAACCAGACCAGCAAAAGAAATGCACAGTGAGCTTACCTGATGAGATGAAAATGAGAAATCATAGCACAGGGTGGATGTGATTGGTCCTCATGCTTTTCCCCACAGATGCTTTTCAGATTGTACAGTGATACACAATGTATTATCATTTAATTCATACTACTAGAAAGAAAAGAAAAAGTAAAATCAGCTCTTCAGAATATTCTCTCCATTACCTATACTGGTGCTTTCTCTATGGCTGAATGTAGGAAACAGCAAATAAATAAAAAAAGAAAAAGAAAAAGACAGACAGTAACTCAATATGGCAGCTCCATCTACTGGTAAAGAAATTAGAGAACTATAAGGAAACAGACAGTGTTTTCAATATAATTAACATGGGCGTTGCAGCAGTATGAAGCCTATAAAGTTTGGGCACACATTTTCTTCATCATATGGGGTGTAGAGTAAATAGGCTCTAAAAGCAAAAGTACTGTAATTAATATTCACAGCCTATTAAAAAAATAATTTGGGAGCAGTAGTTCAGAACAACATAAAAGATATTGATTTTTTTATGCTTTAAAGTTCATGTTGCAGTGTTATTGAATGAAAATAAAAAAAATACAAATATTGCAGGAAATACATTTATATTTCACCATAACTACACCACAAAAATTTAAATTAGTTGTCAAAGTAAAGTAGCTTAGCACATATTTTATTTACCATTATGGTAGCAAATACTTGGGAGCTAACCATATGGTAAACGTATAAGTGATAGCAAAGACTATAGGCCAGATTACAAGTGGAGCATTATTTAACGCTCCCGCTTGAGCGTTAACTGCGCTAAAAGTAAGCTTTTTGTGCACAATGGAGCATAAAAAGTGGAAAAAAGCACCCTACTTGCGCACAAACACTATCACATATTCTCAAGTGCACTAACCTGACATGAAAATATTAATATTTCACATTCCAATGTTTTTTACATAAAAGAATATGTTCTATTTATTCATAAATACATATTTCTATATATGCATACAAAGTGAAAAGTGCTCTACCAGGAACGAACAACAGCTCAGTAGCTTGTACTACGGTAAATTACCACCTTGGAGAAGCCTCTTTTAGCCTAGTTGTTCTTTTCACAGAAAATCCTGCCAAGTAAGGTCAGACCAGCCCCGAAATACCAGGCAATTCTCCTTTGAACAAGGCAGATGACAGCCCCAGACGATCGTTTTGCCCATCTGTGGGCCTTGTCAGTGAGGTACAGCCATATTCCTCTAAGCACACTGGGCAAGTAGTCCACGTCTGGTTTCTCCATCACCCATATATATATATATATATATATACAATACCATAAATAAGAGAAGGATTGAGCTATATAGACGGTCAATCAAAGAGGGACACGGGCCGCACTTGGTTAATCAGAGTTTTTATTACTATGAAGCTCTAAACAACCAAAATTGATTGAGTAAGCACGACAGGTGAACAGCTGAGAACAGAGCCAGCGGCATTCGGATTCTAAGGGAAAACGCTGAAGGGTACATGGCGGTAAGCAAGTGAAGCAGCCAATTGCAGTAGCAAAGACTCTCAAATCGCCTAAACTGCAAAACAGGTATTGTACAAATCGCCTGTTGTTTTGGCTTTAAAGTCTTGCGGCTGACAGCCGGGTCTGTCCCGCCAGGGTACATTGTGCGTTTATCTTTTGAGAGACCGCATGTAAATCACTCACAAGTTTTTTTCACAGTATGAAGTAACAAGTATGTACTTTGCAACCAAGCTGTCACATCGTGTTGGTGTAAAGGAATTGTGTTCAGAACCAGAGCGTGTGCATACACTTAAGAGCATGGAAATTGAATATCTACTTTGTAACAGCTGCAACTTTGGGGCCCCGTAACAACATACGGACTATGATGAGATATATATGTTTAATCTTCCTTCCCTCAGTTTTATTGCAGTTTAAAGTTGATACATTGTATTTGGTGAATGTGAGTTCGATATAGAATTACTAATCATATAGTGAGCTGGCCAGGCTGTTCCAATACCTGTGTATTTTATTGGGTGTATATTACGCTTTTAAGGAATAGGGTGGAGGGTAGACGTCCTGATTTTTGGTTGTTTAGAGCTTCATAGTAATAAAAACTCTGATTAACCAAGTGCGTCCCGTGTCCCTCTTTGATTGACCGTCTATATCGCTCAATCCTTCTCTTATTTATGGTATTGTAAATTATTTGGGACAGCCAGCACGGTTTAGAGAGTGTTGGAACTTGAGAAATAAATGTGCACCACCACATATCTTTATTTAATATAGTATATATATATATATATATATATATATATATATAAATATATATATATATATATATATATATATATACAGAGAGAAGTGCACTCACAGGAACGAACAACTGGCTCAATAACATTGTTAGCCTGTTCTATGGCGATTTACCACCTGGGTGCAGCTTTTTAGCCCAGTAATGCTTTTCACAGAGAAGAAATTTCCTGTAGTATATCAGTCTGATCCCGCCTATTACGGTCAGTCCAGCGCCGAAATACCAGGCAATTCCTCTCTGAACAAGGAACACAGCAACCCCAGACGATCGTTTCGGCCTTCATTGGGCCTCGTCAGTGAGGTGTAGCTATATTCCTCTAAGCACACTGAGCAAGGAGTCCACGTCTGGTTGCCCCTTTTTCCCATAGGGAGACTAAATACATACAGAGAGAAGTGCACTCACA
The DNA here is from genome assembly GCF_027579735.1 of Bombina bombina. Lineage (NCBI taxonomy): Eukaryota > Metazoa > Chordata > Amphibia > Anura > Bombinatoridae > Bombina > Bombina bombina. The sequence goes on along the minus strand of NC_069499.1, from coordinate 433,841,293 downwards.
GGAACGAACAACTGGCTCAATAACATTGTTAGCCTGTTCTATGGCGATTTACCACCTGGGTGCAGCTTTTTAGCCCAGTAATGCTTTTCACAGAGAAGAAATTTCCTGTAGTATATCAGTCTGATCCCGCCTATTACGGTCAGTCCAGCGCCGAAATACCAGGCAATTCCTCTCTGAACAAGGAACACAGCAACCCCAGACGATCGTTTCGGCCTTCATTGGGCCTCGTCAGTGAGGTGTAGCTATATTCCTCTAAGCACACTGAGCAAGGAGTCCACGTCTGGTTGCCCCTTTTTCCCATAGGGAGACTAAATACATACAGAGAGAAGTGCACTCACAGGAACGAACAACTGGCTCAATAACATTGTTAGCCTGTTCTATGGCGATTTACCACCTGGGTGCAGCTTTTTAGCCCAGTAATGCTTTTCACAGAGAAGAAATTTCCTGTAGTATATCAGTCTGATCCCGCCTATTACGGTCAGTCCAGCGCCGAAATACCAGGCAATTCCTCTCTGAACAAGGAACACAGCAACCCCAGACGATCGTTTCGGCCTTCATTGGGCCTCGTCAGTGAGGTGTAGCTATATTCCTCTAAGCACACTGAGCAAGGAGTCCACGTCTGGTTGCCCCTTTTTGCCATAGGGAGACTAAATACATACAGAGAGAAGTGCACTCACAGGAACGAACAACTGGCTCAATAACATTGTTAGCCTGTTCTATGGCGATTTACCACCTGGGTGCAGCTTTTTAGCCCAGTAATGCTTTTCACAGAGAAGAAATTTCCTGTAGTATATCAGTCTGATCCCGCCTATTACGGTCAGTCCAGCGCCGAAATACCAGGCAATTCCTCTCTGAACAAGGAACACAGCAACCCCAGACGATCGTTTCGGCGCTGGACTGACCGTGATAGGCGGGATCAGACTGATATACTACAGGAAAGTTCTAATCTGTGAAAAGCATTGCTGGGCTAAAAGAAGTTGCACCCAGGTGGTAAATCGCCATAGAACAGGCTAACAATGGTATTGAGCTGGTTGTTCGTTCCTGTGAGTGCATTTCTCTCTGTGTGTATTTAGTCTCCCTATGGGAAAAAGGGGAAACCAGACGTGGACTCCTTGCTCAGTGTGCTTAGAGGAATACTGCTACACCTCACTGACGAGGCCCAATGAAGGCCGGAGCGATCGTCTGGGGTTGCTGTGTTCCTTGTTCAGAGAGGAATTGCCTGGTATTTCGGCGCTGGACTGACCGTGATAGGCGGGATCAGACTGATATACTACAGGAAAGTTCTAATCTGTGAAAAGCATTGCTGGGCTAAAAGAAGTTGCACCCAGGTGGTAAATCGCCATAGAACAGGCTAACAATGGTATTGAGCTGGTTGTTCGTTCCTGTGAGTGCATTTCTCTCTGTGTGTATTTAGTCTCCCTATGGGAAAAAGGGGAAACCAGACGTGGACTCCTTGCTCAGTGTGCTTAGAGGAATACTGCTACACCTCACTGACGAGGCCCAATGAAGGCCGGAGCGATCGTCTGGGGTTGCTGTGTTCCTTGTTCAGAGAGGAATTGCCTGGTATTTCGGCGCTGGACTGACCGTGATAGGCGGGATCAGACTGATATACTACAGGAAAGTTCTAATCTGTGAAAAGCATTGCTGGGCTAAAAGAAGTTGCACCCAGGTGGTAAATCGCCATAGAACAGGCTAACAATGGTATTGAGCTGGTTGTTCGTTCCTGTGAGTGCATTTCTCTCTGTGTGTATATATATATATATATATATATGGTTGTTTTTTGCACAAATATATATATATACTGTATGTATATACAGTATATACATGATTTTAGATAGGTATAGATTTATACAGATATATATGGAAATATATATTTAGAAATGCATAGAATATATACAGATATATATGGAAATATCTATTTAGATATACATAAAACATATTCTGCCATGTGTAGGACATGTTAATGTGAAATATTTACAGTAAATACACAGTATAACACTTTATTAAAAATGAATATTGCATATACTTGTATATGATTTTACATGTTTACATCTACTTAACTGTAACAGGCTCCAATGCATCTCAATTTTAAAGCCCTTTGCCTGTCTTTTTTTCCTAACAACTGAGACCTTATATCTTTGAACCCATATTTTTATGTGTTTTGTGACACTTTTATGTGCTAACCCGTCACATGTTAAATTCAAATGAGCTCAAGCAATCGCGTTTACTTTCAACTTGTAATACGAGCTAAAAATCTGACATGTGCAAACACTTGCAAATAACCCCTTTTAGCATGCACGTAACTGTTACCGCTCCACTCGTAATTTAACCCTATACAAGCAACATGCAAGAAGAAGGTATTTTTTACACGCATAGATAAAACTGTATGAGAAACAGTACAAGAAACAAAAAAATGCACATGTAAAAAATAAATAAATAAAAATTGTTTTAAATTGCATATGTTTTAACAAAAATGTTTCAGTAATAGGTCTTAAAGGAATAGTACAGTCAAATTAAACTTGGCTCAGGAGCTGTAATGCATTTCAAGGAGCTAGTTCCTGGTTGGTGGCTGCACATATATGCCTCTTGCCATTGGCTCACTCAATGTATTCATCTCTCAGCAGTGTATTGAAGTATATTTGTCAATAGAAGTAAATTGGAAAGTGTGTTGTCTGAATCATGGAAGAAACATTTAGGGTTTCAAAAATCTATGGTGCTTTGTATGTAAGATAAGATTTTCCCACTATCTGCTTTGATCTTATCTGAACTTTTACCAATACTGAAATGTTTTTAACACTTGGATTGTGATCACTCAGAACTTGAAAAACATGGATTGGGGGTCAAAAAAACAAAGATACATGGGATTGCAATCAACTGCATAGTTAAAGCCACCTCTGGAGTGCCAACGTACTTCCACATATGAGCACGACATATTCAGTGATTGGAGGCTACACACATATGTTGCCCCTCATTGGCACACCTATAGTAATGTGCATGCAATAGTTTATTAATGAATGCTTGTGCACATTAGAGCAGTTTATTATACCCCTTTCTGTAACCCTTTAAAGGAATAGTTTGGTCAAATTAAACGCTCATAATTCAGATAGAGCATGCAATTTTAAGCAACTTTCTAATTTACTCCTATTATCAATTTTTCTTCGTTCTCTTGTTATCTTTATTTGAAAAAGCAAGAATGTAAGGGGCCGGTTCATTTTGGTTCAGCACCTCGGTTGCATTTTCTGATTGGTGTCTAAATGTAGTCACCAATCAGTAAGCGCTATCGAGGTGCTGAACCAAAAATAGGTCGGCTCCTAAGCTTAGATACCAGAGAGAATGAAGAAAAATTGATAATAGGAGTAAACTAGAAAGTTGATTAAAATTGCATGCTTTATCTGAATCATGAAAGTTTAATTTTGACTAGACTATCCCTTTAAGTAATCCACAGACTAACTCTAACCTTTATTTTCTACTGTAATTGATATTACAACATAAACATCTGTAGCTATATGCTCAAGGGCTAATAACGAGGCTGGAAAACATAATGATGAAATTATATGCTAAAAAAATAAAACTTCAAGGAGTGGTCAGGCATATGAGATCTAGACATTAATATATACTGAAAAAAGACAAAAAAATGTCTCAAGCAGCAGCAGCAGAGGGAAAGGACTGGGAGTTACTACTTTAAATTATTTAAAAGCAATGAAATGAAACATCAGAGAAAACTATCATGTTTCTGGTTTAAAGTGATAAATATATTAACAGAAGAATGGGAGGCATATGTAGATAATTAGTAAGACAGAACCAAGAAATCTAAGTACAGGTCTGGTTCTACTAGGACATCAATAAATTAGAGATATACAAGCATAAGTAGTGAGGTGTCCAAATATATTAAGCAATTTATGAAATTTAGTTCTACTGGATAAAAAAGAGAAAAGGGTGCACTCAAAAAGTAAATCAATTAACTTAGCTATGTCCTTGCATTCCAAAAATTCAAATATAGGCAACAAAAAAAGAACAGAGCAGGTGTATATATACACTGCATGTCAAAGCACGACCAAGGCAGAACTATATCCTAAAAATTATTTATTGCAACCTCCCAATACAAAAACCTGTACAAATATTAAAACACAGTAAAAAAAAAAAACTTTTAGAAAGTCCAAAAGAATAGTCCTGCTTTTAAAATGTTAAAAAGCCATAATATTCAAAACAATTACATGATCTTAATATAATTTTAATACCATTGATCCTACACTACTGTGTGTTCAACCCTACACTGTTTAGTAGAGCCAGTTGCACGACTCAAATGTGTAACTAGTGTTGCCGGTTTAATAAGCAGCAGTTTACACTGAGGGTCAGCAGTACTCCTCAGATCCCGAATCTTATGGTCCTTTAACTGTAGTGAGTAGAGATGAATCCTCTAAACATATGGACCATCTGGGCACTTAGTTCTCACCTGTATGCATAGGGTAATGAATTACAATCAGATAACTATATGCCAGGCTCATCCTCACTGATAAATAGCTGCAAGGTGCTTCACAGTTTGGTCTGCAAACTTCCAAATTATTGGTTCATATTGCCAAGGAGATATTCTCCAAAAACAAGACTCCAAAGCTCAATGCCTCTCTGTGCCACATACCCCCCCCCCCTCAATTCAGCAGGCTTCTGGATCAGTTACAGAGCTCCTATGTCTCCCAGCATGTGTTGCGCTCCTTTTTCATTCGTTGATTATTTAATACATCTCATAAGGAAATTAATTTGATTAGAAGAGAAAAAAATGAATAAACAAAAGATCAATATTTGAAGATGCTATATAAAAGTTATATCAGTACCATGACTCTGACATACAAAGCTCTCAATAACACTGCTCTCCCTATGAGTCCGACCTCTTTTCCAGATACTCTCTCTCTCACCCCCTTTGCTCTGCTCATGACCTCGTTCTCTCCTCCTCTCTTGTTACCTCCTCACATTCCCATCTACAAGATTTCTCCAGATTGGCCCCTATTTTGTGGAACTCTCTGCCTCGCTCCACATGACTCTCCCCTAGTTTCCAAACTTTCAAGCACTCCTTAAATACTCTATTGTTCAGGGATGCATACAATATACACTAACATTTTCTTATCTTAGTTTCTCTCCTCCTTTGTTATCCCATTGAACCCCCTTAGTATGTAAGCTCACAAGCCCAGCTGCTTTATATATCACTTTGAGAGCTGATTTATAAAAGTGAAACTCTTGGCAGGGCCCTCTATTCCTTGGTCTCCCATAATTGCTACCTTGCACATTAGACCCATGTTGTTAGCGCTGTAGAATCTGTTGGCGCTCTACAAATAACTGATAATATTAATAATAAACATTCTAGAAAGCATGGTGATCCAAGGTACAGAAAGATAAACATGTAAAAAAAAAACTGTAAGCAGTTGCATCAATAGAGGTTGTTGTATTTTCTTGTTGGATGAGTTGACAATCTATAGCTTCACAGAAGAATCACTCTTAGTATCTTGAAAAATGAGCTAATACCTGGCTGATGAGCTGACAAACTGAAGCTTAGTAGAAAAGCTGTTACTCAGAATCTTGACAGATGGGCTGACACTCTGAAACTTGGTTGATGAACTGACAATTAGCTGGCGAATAGTTCGCGGAGAACATAGCATGTTCGCGTTCGCCGCGGCGGGCGAACATATGTGATGTTCGATCAGCCCCCTATTCGTCATCATTGAATAAACTTTGACCCTGTATCTCACAGTCTGCAGACACATTCCAGCCAATCAGCAGCAGACCCTCCCTCCCAGACCCTCCCAGCTCCTGGACAGCAGCCATTTTAGATTCATTCAGAAGCTGCATTGTTAGTGAGAGGAGGGACAGTGTAGCTGCTGGTGATTTAATAGGGAAATTGATAACTAGGCTAGTGTATTCAGTGTCCACTACAGTCCTGAAGGACTCATCTGATCTCTGCTGTAAGGAGAGCACCCCAAAAAGCCATTTTAAGGGCTAGACCATCATTTTTTTTTCCTGTGTAATCTAATTGCAGTTGCCTGTCTGCCAAGCCACTTGCCCAGTGCCACCACTCATATCTGGTGTAACAGTAGTGTAAATTTAAAAAAAAAACTTTTTGACTGTGAAACATCAGTCTGCTAGTGTAATCTAATTGCAGTTGCCTGCCTGCCAGCGTGTGTGCCAGGCCCACTTGCCCAGTGCCACCACTCATATCTGGTGTAACAGTAGTGTAAATTTAAAAAAAAAAAACTTTTTTGACTGTGAAACATCAGTCTGCTAGTGTAATCTAATTGCAGTTGCCTGCCTGCCAGCGTGTGTGCCAGTCCCACTTGCCAACTAGTGCCACCACTCATATCTGTTGTAACAGTAGTGTAAATAAAAAAATAAAAAACTTTTTTGACTGTGAAACATCAGTCTGCTAGTGTAATCTAATTGCAGTTGCCTGCCAGCGTGTGTGCCAGGCCCACTTGCCCAGTGCCATCACTCATATCTGGTGTAACAGTAGTGTAAATTTAAAAAAAAAAACTTTTTTGACTGTGAAACATCAGTCTGCTAGTGCAATCTAATTGCAGTTGCCTGCCTGCCAGCGTGTGTGCCAGGCCCACTTGCCCAGTGCCACCACTCATATCTGGTGTAACAGTAGTGTAAATTTTAAAAAAAAAAACTTTTTTGACTGTGAAACATCAGTCTGCTAGTGTAATCTAATTGCAGTTGCCTGCCTGCCAGCATGTGTGCCAGGCCCACTTGCCCAGTGCCACCACTCTTATCTGGTGTAACAGTAGTGTAAATATAAAAAAAAAACTTTTTTGACTGTGATACATCAGTCTGCTAGTGTAATCTAATTGCAGTTGCCTGCCTGCCAGTGTGTGTGCCAGGCCCACTTGCCCAGTGCCACCACTCATATCTGGTGTAACAGTAGTGTAAATTTAAAAAAAAAAAAAACCTTTTTTGACTGTGAAACATCAGTCTGCTTGTGTAATCTAATTGCAGTTGCCTGCCTGCCAGCGTGTGTGCCATGCCCACTTGCCCAGTGCCACCACTCATATCTAGTGTAACAGTAGTGTAAATTTAAAAAAAAAAACTTTTTTGACTGTGAAACATCAGTCTGCTAGTGTAATCTAATTGCAGTTGCCTGCCTGCCAGCGTGTGTGCCAGGCCCACTTGCCCAGTGCCACCACTCATATCTGGTGTAACAGTAGTGTAAATTAAAAAAATAAACTTTTTCGACTGTGAAACATCAGTCTGCTAGTGTAATCTAATTTCAGTTGCCTGCCTGCCAGCATGTGTGCCAGGCTCACAGCGTATACTGTGCCTACTTTCCCAGTGGCCCCACTCATATCTGGTGTAACAGTAGTGTAAATTTAAGAAAAAAAAAACTTTTTGACTGTGAAACATCAGTCTGCTTGTGTAATCTACTTGCAGTTGCCTGCCTGCCAGCATGTGTGCCAGGCTCACAGCGTATACTGTGCCCACTTGCCCAGTGCCACCACTCATATCTGGTGTAACAGTAGTGTAAATTTAAAAACAAACAACTTTTTGGACTGTGAAACATCAGTCTGCTTTTTTGTGTCAGGCTCACAGCATATACTATGCCAACTTGCCCAGTGCCACCACTCATATCTTGTTTAATAGTAGTGTAAGTGTACATTTAAAAAAAAAAAAACTTTTTGGACTGTGAAACATCAGTCTGCTTTTTTGTGTCAGGCTCACAGCGTATACTGTGCCCAATTGCCCAGTGCCACCACTCATATCTTGTTTAATAGTAGTGTAAGTGTACATTTAAAAAAAAAAAACTTTTTTGACTGTGAAACATCAGTCTGCTTTTTGTGTCAGGCTCACAGCGTATACTGTGCCCACTTGCCCAGTGCCACCACTCATATCTTGTTTAATAGTAGTGTAAGTGTACATTTAAAAAAATAAAAACTTTTTGGACTGTGAAACATCAGTCTGCTTTTTTGTGTCAGGCTCACAGCGTATACTGTGCCCACTTGCCCAGTGCCACCACTCATATCTTGTTTAATAGTAGTGTAAGTGTACATTTAAAAAAATAAAAACTTTTTGGATTGTGAAACATTAGTCTGCTTTTTTGTGTCAGGCTCACAGTGTATACTGTGCCCACTTGCCCAGTGCCACCACTCATATCTTGTTTAATAGTAGTGTACATTTAAAAAATTTAATAAGTGTACATTTAAAAAAAAATGACATGCAGAGGCAGGCCACCACACAGGTGCCGTCATGGTCGTGGTGCTGTGATTCCCTTTGGCCCTAGAATAATGCCCAGTGTTCAGAGGCCACGTACCATGAACTCTAAAAGTTCTGAGGACATAGTTGACTTTTTAACACAGGACACCCAATCTTCTATAGCTTCCGCTCCGAACCTTGACGCACTATCCTCCTCCAGCTTATCTTCATGCAGCACCTTTCAAGTTACCACTCGCCCGCCTGCCGCCACCACCAACACTAGCACCACAGCCGCTTCACTTGATCTGTCAGAGGAGTTATTTACACATCAGTTGGAATAAATGAGTTTGCATTCTATTGGCTGATCGGAACAGCCAATAGAATGCGAGCTCAATCTGATTGGCTGATTGAATCAGCCAATCGGATTGAACTTGATTCTGATTGGCTGATTCCATCAGCCAATCAGAATATTCCTACCTTAATTCCGATTGGCTGATAGAATCCTATCAGCCAATCGGAATTCAAGGGACGCCATCTTGGATGACGGCATTTAAAGGAACCGTCATTCGGCGAGTAGGCGTCGGTTGAAGAGGTTGGATCCGCGTCGGTTGGAAAGAAGATGGCTCAGCTCCGCTCCAGAAGAAAGAAGATTGAAGATGCGGCTTGATAGAAGACTTCATTCCGATGATGGACTTCCGACTTCAGCCGATGATGGATTTCTTCAGCCGCCGCTTGGATCCAGACTTCAGCCCGAGGATGGACGTCACTCTTCAGCCCCCCGCTTGGGCTTGGATCAAGACATCGGAGGCTCTTCTGGACAGATCGGGACCCGGTGAAGTGAAGACAAGGTAGGGAGATCTTCAGGGGCTTAGTGTTAGGTTTATTTAAGGGGGGTTTGGGTTAGATTAGGGGTATGTGGGTGGTGGGTTGTAATGTTGGGGGGGGTATTGTATGTGTTTTTTTTACAGGCAAAAGAGCTGAATTCTTTGGGGCATGCCCCGCAAAGGGCCCTGTTCAGGGCTGTTAAGGTAAAAGAGCTTTGAACTTTTTTAATTTAGAATAGGGTAGGGCATTTTTTATTTTGGGGGGCTTTGTTATTTTATTAGGGGGCTTAGAGTAGGTGTAATTAGTTTAAAATTGTTGTAATATTTTTCTAATGTTTGTAAATATTTTTTTATTTTTTGTAACTTAGTTCTTTTTTATTTTTCGTACTTTAGTTAGTTTATTTCATTGTATTTATTTGTAGATATTTTATTTAAATAATTTATTAATAGTTTAGTGTTAGGTTTAATTGTAGATAATTGTAGATATTGTATTTAATTAATTTATTGATAGTGTAGTGTTAGGTTTAATTGTAGAAAATTGTAGGTATTGTATTTAATTAATTTATTGATAGTGTAGTGTTAGGTTTAATTGTAACTTAGGTTAGGATTTATTTTACAGGTAATTTTGTAATTATTTTAACTATTTTAGCTATTAAATAGTTCTTAACTATTTAATAGCTATTGTACCTGGTTAAAATAAATACAAAGTTGCCTGTAAAATAAATATTAATCCTAAAATAGCTATAATATAATTATAATTTATATTGTAGCTATATTAGGGTTTATTTTACAGGTAAGTATTTAGATTTAAATAGGAATAATTTATTTAATAAGAGTTAATTTATTTCGTTAGAATAAAATTATATTTAACTTAGGGGGGTGTTAGGGTTAGGGTTAAAATTAGCTTTAGGGGTTAAAAAATTTATTAGAGTAGCGGTGAGCTCCGATCGGCAGATTAGGGGTTAATACTTGACGTTAGGTGTTGGCGATGTTAGGGAGAGCAGATTAGGGGTTAATACTATTTATTATAGGGTTATTGAGGTGGGATTGAGGCGGATTAGGGGTTAATAACTTTATTATAATAGCGGTGCGGTCCGCTCGGCAGATTAGGGGTTAATAAGTGTAGGCAGGTGGAGGCGACGTTGTGGGGGGCAGATTAGGGGTTAATAAATATAATATAGGGGTCGGCGGTGTTAGGGGCAGCAGATTAGGGGTACATAGCTATAATGTAGCTGGCGGCGGCGTGCGGACGGCAGATTAGGGGTTAATAAGTGTAGGCAGGTGGAGGCGACGTTGTGGGGGGCAGATTAGGGGTTAATAAATATAATATAGGGGTCGGCGGTGTTAGGGGCAGCAGATTAGGGGTACATAGGGATAACGTAGTTGGCGGCAGTGTACGGAGCGGAAGATTAGGGTTTAAAAAGTTTTTATAGAGTGGCGGCGATGTGGGGGGCCTCGGTTTAGGGGTACATAGGTAGTTTATGGGTGTTAGTGTACTTTAGAGAACAGTAGTTAGGAGCTTTATAAACCGGCGTTAGCCCAGAAAGCTCTTAGCTACTGACTTTTTTCTGCGGCTGGAGTTTTGTCGTTAGAATTCTAGCGCTCACTTCAGCCACGACTCTAAATACCGGCGTTAGAAAGATCCCATTGAAAATATAGGATACGCAATTGACGTAAGGGGATCTGCGGTATGGAAAAGTTGCGGCTGCAAAGTGAGCGTTAGACCCTTTCCTGACTGACTCCAAATACCGGCGGTAGCCTAAAACCAGCGTTAGGAGCCTCTAACGCTGGTTTTGACGGCTACCGCCCAACTCTAAATCTAGGCCATAGTCACTAAGTCACTCAGTGTAATATTTCCAACTACTATAGTTTTTATTTTACTATGTTTTACAGAACATACAATTTTCTGTATAAAGAAAGTATATTATCAGATATATTATTCTCAGTATATTTAAGGCCATCAGAATTCCCATGTAGAGTGCTTTGCATGGCCTTTCATGGTGTTTTCAGTTTTAAAATATTAAAGTCAACAAAGCCTGCTTGTAATTACCTATAAAAAACGTAAAAGAAAAAAGGGTTTAGCACCTCTGCGATGTGTATGTCTTGTTTACATGCCTATATGCTCCTGCAGCTATTCTTTTAACTGTGTCATCATATTTTTCTTTCATGATTCAGATAGAGCATGTAATTTTAAGCAACTTTCTAATTTACTCCTATTATCAATTTTTCTTTCTTCTCTTGCTATCTTTATTTTAAAAGCAGGAATGTAAATCTTAGCAGTCAGCCCATGTTAGGTACAGCACCATGGATAGCGCTTGCTTATTGGAGGCTTACATCTACCTACCAATAAGCAAGCATAACCCAGTCATGAACAGACCTACACTAAGATTTACATTGTCTTACTGCAGTTTCAGAGGTCCTACCCTGATTATCCTATGATTGTGATCAAGGAAAACTGAAACATACAGGGCTAGACTACAAGCGAGGCGCAAACAGTTTTGCAATAACGCAATCGCGAATTTGCGAGCCATTTTCATTCCGCTGATATTACAAGTTCAGCAACATCCTTTCCGCGATCTAAGAGCTGTGGAAAACTGTTTTCTGAAAATTAAAAGTTGCACAAAACACAACACAAATACATTACAAAGTACACTTACATTCATAAATAAACTATTAACTCCTAAACCACCATCCACCCACATCGCAAAGTACCTAAATAAACTATTAACCCCTAAACCGCCATACCCCCACATCACAGTACCTAAATAAACTATTAACCCCTAAACCGCCATACCAACACATCACAAAATACCTAAATAAAAAGCTTTCATTCTATTGGCTGACTTGAATATGAAGATTCAAATCTGCCAATAGGAATGCAAGGGTACCCCTACATAAAAGGGGTACCTTGTATTATCTATTTAGTGTGCGGCTGGGGACAGCATTAAGATGAGCCCTGTGTCGCTGATGTGAAGAGGAGGACTGACATCACCGCCGCCACCGGATGAAGTTAAAAGATGGACCCATGATGAAGATGGACCCGCGATGAAGATTGACCACCGCCTGAACTAAGATGGATGAAGATAGAGCACTGCCCATTATCATCGGTGAGTACCATCTTTGGGGTAAGTGGTTTTTTTTTTTTTTTTTATAGATTAGGGTTTTTAATTTTTTTGGCAGCAAAAGAGCTGAATGCCCATCCAAATGAGCTTTTTAGGCCAATGAGTAATTTAGGTTTTTTTAGTTAGGTTTTTATTTTTATTTTGGGGGGTTGTAATGTTAGAAGGTTTCAGGTTTTTTTGCACAAAAAAGAGCTGATCACTACAAAAGGCCCATTTAAGGGCTATTGGCAGTTTATTTTTTAGAATAGGGTTATTCTTATTTTGCGGTTGTTTTTTTATAGGGGTATTAGAAAAGGATTAATTTTTTTATTTTTGGTAATTTCTTTTTTATTTTCTGTAATGTTTTTAAGTAGTTAGGATTTTTTTTTGTTAATTAAGGGGTATTTTAATTTGGGTTAAGTTAGGTGGTGTTAGTTTAGGGGGTTTAGATGTTAGTTTATAACTGCGTTTTGGGGGATGGCGGTTTAGGGGTTAATAGTTTATTTAGGTATTTTGCGAGGAGGGGGGATGGCGGTTTAGGGGTTAATATTTTTATTAGGAATTTTGCAATGTGGCGGGATGGCAGTTTATTGGTTATTAGGCTAGTGGCATATGGTAGGGTGTTATGTTTTTTTTTCACTTTTTTTTCTCAATTGACTTCTATGAGGAATGCGAAAATGCGAGGTCATTGGCGCAAGTGATATTTTTGGTATTTCTTCAACTTTTTTGTCTCCATAGATTTCTCGGGGGGAATACATTTGTAATCCAAAACTTATTTTGCGATAGCGGTAACCTGAAAAGCGCTTAGGATTTTTGCGCTTTTCAGGTTACAGCTAGCGCAAAATAAGTTTTTTTCAACTAGTAATACAAGCGGAACCAACCAAACACAAAAAGCCTAATGCTAGCAATGTTTTCGCTAACACAAAAAACAATTTACCGCGGCACTTGTAATATAGCCCTAAGATAGCCCCTAATTTAACATTGAGTTTACACTTGGGATTATTCTTTTTAAAGATAAACCATTTACTTTTTCTGTCTTTTTCAGTAAGCTTCTCAAAATTGTTTTAATAGTGACAACAGCCTTTTACCTTACATTGCAATGACAATAAATCAAAAGACATTTTTCAAACACATTTTCAGAAGAGGCCAAACCTTACTTGGGACTAGTAGAAATTTCAAGCGCTATATATATATATATATATATATATATATATATATATATATATACAGTATATATATATATATATATATACATACATACACACACATGTACATATATATATATATATATATATATATACACACACCTGTGTATATACAGTATCTCACAAAAGTGAGTACACCCCTCACATTTTTGTAAATATTTTATCATATATTTTCATGAAGAAATGACACTTAGCTACAATGTAAAGTAGTGAGTGTACAGCCTGTATAACAAGTTATTTTGAGGGGACAGCAAATTTACCCTAACACATAGCCATGTCTAAACCGTTGGCAACAAAAGTGAGTACACTCCTAAATGGAAATGTCTAAATTGGGCCCAATTAGCCATTTTCCCTCCCCAGTGTCATGTGACTCGTTAGTGTTACAAGGTCACAAGGTGTGAATGGGGAGCAGGTGTGTTAAATTTGGTGTTATCGCTCTCACACTCTCTCATACTGGTCACTGGAAGTTCAACATGGCACCTCATGGCAAAGAACTCTCTGAGGATCTGAAAAAAAGAATTGTTGCTCTACATAAAGATGGCCTAGGCTATAAGAAGATTGCCAAGACCCTGAAACTGAGCTGCAGCACAGTGGGCAAGACCATACAGCGGTTTCTCAGGACCGGTTCCACTCAGAACAGGCCTCACTATGGTCGACCAAATAAGTTGGGTGCACGTGCTCAGCGTCATATCCAGACGTTGTCTTTGGGAAATAGACGTATGAGTGCTGCCAGCATTGCTGCAGAGGTTAAAGGGGTGGGGGGTCAGCCTGTCAGTGCTCAGATCATACACCGCACACTGCATCAAATTGGTCTGCATGGCTGTCATCCCAGAAGGAAGCCTCTTCTAAAGATGGTGCACAAGAAAGCCTACAAACAGTTTGCTGAAGACAAGCAGACTAAGGACAGGGATTACTGGAGCCTTGCCCTGTGGTCCGATGAGACCAAGATAAACTTATTTGATTCAGATGGTGTCAAGCGTGTGTGGCGGCATCCAGGTGAGGAGTACAAAGACAAGTGTGTCTTGTCTACAGTCAAGCATGGTGGTTGGAGTGTTATGGTCTGGGCCGGCACTGGGGAGCTACAGTTCATTGAGGAAATCATGAATGCCAACATGTACTGTGACATACTGAAGCAGAGCATGATTCCCTTCTTTCGGAGACTGGGTCGCAGGGCAGTATTCCAACGACCCCAAACACACCCCCAAGATGACCACTGACTTGCTAAATAAGATGAGGGTATAGGTGATGGACTGGCCAAGCATGTCTCCAGACCTAAACCATATTGAGCATCTGTTAGGGCATCCTCAAATGGAAGGTAGGAGAGTGCAAGGTCTCTAACATCCACCAGCTCCATGATGTCGTCATGGAGGAGTGGAAGAGGACTCCATTGGCAATCTGTGAAGCTCTGGTGAATTCCATGCCCAAGAGGGTTAAGGCAGTGCTGGAAAATAATGGTGGCAACAAAATAGTGACACTTTGGACCCAATTTGGACATTTCCACTTAGGGGTGTACTCAGTTTTGTTGACAACAGTTTAGACATTAATGGCTGTGTGTTGAGTTATTTTGATGGGATAGCAAATTTACATTGTAGCAAAGTGACATTTCTTCAGTGTTGTCACATGAAAAGATATAATAAAATATTTACAAAAATGTGAGGGGTGTACTCACTTTTGTGAGATACTGTATATATATATATATTTTATATATATATATATAAAAACAGGTATATTCATGGAATACATTAAACATTTTAAGTAAAGAAATCAGCAGGATATAAATGTTTGTGAACAGCTAACACAGCTGTATTAATGTTTATTATCCATTAGGTACAACACCCACATATCCTTTAGTAGAAAGCGACAGGCCTCCACAAGGCTGGCACAGAAAATCTGTATTGTACAGTAGACTAATTATTTGAATGTAATGCATTTGAAATGTAATATTGCTGTCCCTTTATTATTATTCTTTGTTTCATCTAAAATAGGATATTTTAAATATTATTCCTGAATTATCCTGTCAGCCCGGTGGAGGTTTTTCCCTTTCTGTGGGAGTTGTCCCCATGTCTCATTAAGTACAATTGCTTTTAGATGAGTGCAAATGAACAAAGCTTCTGGCCCAAGGTGTTCTTTCATCTTTCTAATGCTGTGTTTGGAACACTCTCACAATCAGTGGTGGTCCTTAATCAGTAGTGCTTGGAGTTAGGGAATTATTCAGTTCAATATATTTTACCTTTCCCCAGTAGTCTAATTATTACCTTCTATACAGTATGCATAAATTCATCTCTTGTGCTAAGTTTTCATTGCCATAGTGATCTTGAACAAAAAAGCAACATACAAGCATTCGCTGATTTAGTAACTTGTTTTTTTTCTATTCTGCAGTCCTTTGTTTCCACTTTACTATTAAAGGGATATTGAAAAAAATGCTTTTGCAATGCAAGGTGCCTGTAAAGAGAATCTGCTTTAGCCTTGTTTTAATATGATATCAGTACCCAGTGCATCTGTTATAGCACCAGACACTTTTTATGATTCTACTAATATTATGTCCCTTTAGGCTAATGAAAGCCAATATACACTGTAAATTATCTTTATGTGAGTACCCACTTGTCTAGATTAATTAACTGCTGAGAAACAACTTCCCGATTGAGGTGTGATCCTTTAAAGGGGCATTAAACACTTCTTGCTTTTGTGTAGAAATGGTGCTTATTTCAAGCTCCTTAGAGAGGCCAATAAGGAAATTCCTTAACAGAGAAAGGAAGCTCCTCATACAACAGTTACAACTTGAAAATGACAAACAGCTAAGAGGAACATTACTCACAATGTAAATAGCCTTCAGATAGTGCTGAACAAGTGAGCTGGGTTGTTTAACATTCCCCAGATTAACTCCTCCCAGTAATCTGTTAACAGCAAACTAGGGTTGCCATGTATTCCTGGACACTTATGAGTTATACATGCTGCAGGGTGTGCAGAGAGGAAAATTAATAGTGCTGTTCAGTGTCACTATTTGTGTGCTGTCCAGGGTTGAAATTCATGTTCCTACCTGTATACCCTGCAGCATGTATAACGCATAAGTGTTCAGGAAAAAATGGCTTAGGTGGAAACCCTACCGCAAACTCTCCTCCACAACGCTCATATACAGCATGCAGGTGGGATCACCACTTCCTGTTGGGTTAAAGATTCCCAATAACATTACAGAGTTATAATGCAGGAAACCATAGAATACAAAACAAAGAGTTTCTCAGCACATTTTTCAGGATAATGTGTAAAGTGATTTGAGGAATATTGTTTGTCTTTCATGTATTAAATTTGGCTTTGCTGAGGTCTCTTGTTATTTAAATATCTGCATATCCTACTAGAGGAATTTCTTTACAAAGAGCCCCTTAGACTTAGCAATGCTTGCTTTAACTTTATATACAGTATTTACAAAAAAGCTAATTCTTTAAGCTATGGGTTTTTTGTTTTTTTTTCTTCATAAAACTTGCAGCATTTTGCTGAAAACCTACATCTCCGAATTTGCTTTCTGTTATACAAAAGATATGCAAAAGGAAAGAATATTATCTCTGACATGGACAACAACAGTAATCCAGAATCCTTCTCTTTGTAAGTGATTCAATCATTTAAATCCTTTACCATTATTGACATTTTTAAATTTACATTTATAATTTTTTCCATAATCAAAATTATGCAACATGTTTTTAATAACTCAATTTCCAATATTATAGCAGCAAAACAAGACAAACTTTAAGTAAATAATAATTGTTTTTTTAACCCGTGGCCCTTGAATATAGGTAGCCCACTGGTTTTCAAACCTGTCCTCAGGCCTCTCTAACAGGCCACATTTTGAGGATATCTGAACTGGAGCACTGGTGAAATAATCAGCTGATTAGTAAACATGGTTATTTTACCTGCTCTCACCCAAGGTAATCCAGAAAACCTGGCCTGTTGGGGAGGCCTGAGAACAGGTTTAAAAACCAGTGAGATAGAGCGATACTGCACATAGCACAAAGGGGATACATTTGGACATAATTGTAACTGATGTTTCTCTATTACTTGATTGGTTAATTGAAATATGTAAAATACAAAGAAAGTGTCATAATCTTTGGATAATAATAAATGGTTATAAACAATTTGGTTTTCTAAAGGAAAAGGCACTGATAAAGTAATACAAAAACTAATTTGTCAATGTGCATAATTGTATTTCTGAACCTAACATAATAAAGGCAGCTGACTGGTTAAACACCTGTTTTTATACTTCCCCCGTGTGGCAAGTGGGAGCAGAGCACAGCCTTACAACAAAAGCAGATGAAAAATAAAACAGCATTGTGTATCATATTTCTATTCTACTTATGAGAAAGAGAGCATGCTAGACAGAAAATGCTTAAAGGGATAGGAAACATCAAAAATGTTATAGCTTAAAAAGATAGATATCCCTTTATTTACCATACCCCAGTTTTACATAACTAACCCTGTTATATAAATATACATTATACCTTGTAATTACCTTGTATCTAAGCTTCTGCAGATTGCCTCCTTACCTCAGATCTTTTGACAGACTTGTATTTCAGGCAATTAGTGCTAACTTCACGTGCATGAGCACAATATTACCTATATGAAATACATGAACTAACGCCCTCTATCTGTGAAAAACTGTCAAATGCAGAGTTGGCCTTCAAGGGCTTAGAAATTAGCATATGAGTCTACCTAGGTTTAGCTTTTAAACTAAGAATAACAAGAAAACAAATCAAATTTAATGATAAAAGTAAATAGAAAGTTGTTTAAAATTGCATGCCCTATCTGAATCATGAAAGTTTAATTTGGATTTTACTATCCCTTTAATTATTGTTATTATTATTTTTTAAAGTGAGGTGTCTGACTTCACTAATTTGTACAATTTTCTTCCAAATAATGATGCTTTCATTAAATATGAAACTTACATTAGCCAATGGAAAAAGCTTCTTTTTAACTTTCTTGTTCAGATGACAACAAATTATGTATTAATATAAATGGCAGCAAATACCTTGTTTGTACCTAAAACTGTTTTACCATATAGTTTTGTATTTTTTAAGCTCAAAGCTAAACTATAAAATGACTCCACCACATTACTAAGAAACAATGTGATACAGAATTAAAAATACAGGGAGTGCAGAATTATTAGGCAAATGAGTATTTTGACCACATCATCCTCTTTATGCATGTTGTCTTACTCCAAGCTGTATAGGCTCGAAAGCCTACTACCAATTAAGCATATTAGGTGATGTGCATCTCTGTAATGAGAAGGGGTGTGGTCTAATGACATCAACACCCTATATCAGGTGTGCATAATTATTAGGCAACTTCCTTTCCTTTGGCAAAATGGGTCAAAAGAAGGACTTGACAGGCTCAGAAAAGTCAAAAATAGTGAGATATCTTGCAGAGGGATGCAGCACTCTTAAAATTGCAAAGCTTCTGAAGCGTGATCATCGAACAATTAAGCGTTTCATTCAAAATAGTCAACAGGGTCGCAAGAAGCGTGTGGAAAAACCAAGGCGCAAAATAACTGCCCATGAACTGAGAAAAGTCAAAGTTCAAGCGTGCAGCTGCCAAGATGCCACTTGCCACCAGTTTGGCCATATTTCAGAGCTGCAACAGCACTGGAGTGCCCAAAAGCACAAGGTGTGCAATACTCAGAGACATGGCCAAGGTAAGAAAGGCTGAAAGACGCCCACCACTGAACAAGACACACAAGCTGAAACGTCAAGACTGGGCCAAGAAATATCTCAAGACTGATTTTTCTAAGGTTTTATGGACTGATGAAATGAGAGTGAGTCTTGATGGGCCAGATGGATGGGCCCGTGGCTGGATTGGTAAAGGGCAGAGAGCTCCAGTCCGACTCAGACGCCAGCAAGGTGGAGGTGGAGTACTGGTTTGGGCTGGTATCATCAAAGATGAGCTTGTGGGGCCTTTTCGGGTTGAGGATGGAGTCAAGCTCAACTCCCAGTCCTACTGCCAGTTTCTGGAAGACACCTTCTTCAAGCAGTGGTACAGGAAGAAGTCTGCATCCTTCAAGAAAAACATGATTTTCATGCAGGACAATGCTCCATCACACGCGTCCAAGTACTCCACAGCGTCGCTGGCAAGATAGGGTATAAAAGAAGAAAATCTAATGACATGGCCTCCTTATTCACCTGATCTGAACCCCATTGAGAACCTGTGGTCCATCATCAAATGTGAGATTTACAAGGAGGGAAAACAGTACACCTCTCTGAACAGTGTCTGGGAGGCTGTGGTTGCTGCTGCACGCAATGTTGATGGTGAACAGATCAAAACACTGACAGAATCCATGGATGGCAGGCTTTTGAGTGTCCTTGCAAAGAAAGGTGGCTATATAAGTCATTGATTTGTTTTTGTTTTGTTTTTGAATGTCAGAAATGTATATTTGTGAATGTTGAGATGTTATATTGGTTTCACTGGTAAAAATAAATAATTGAAATGGGTATATATTTGTTTTTTGTTAAGTTGCCTAATAATTATGCACAGTAATAGTCACCTGCACACACAGATATCCCCCTAAAATAGCTATAACTAAAAACAAACTAAAAACTACTTCCAATACTATTCAGCTTTGATATTAATGAGTTTTTTGGGTTTATTGAGAACATGGTTGTTGTTCAATAATAAAATTAATCCTCAAAAATACAACTTGCCTAATAATTCTGCACTCCCTGTAGGAGAGAATAGTTTAACTTTTTTTTAAATTTGTTTTACTTATTCAAATACATAGTTTTTTTTTAGACAATATATAATAAATAAAAATAAAAGAGAATTAACATGCGTGAGCTGGGATTCTCTTATTATATTTAGAACATTTCAGAATGATCTCTGACACACGATTATTAGAAGGAAAACAATTTACTACTTTGAATGAGATTTATGTCAATGATGTACTAAATCCCTGGAGACATTGTAACTATGTTCTTCTGTAGTAATGACATAATGACATCATAAAGGGTTAAAGATTTGGTCCGTGTTACCATCTTATAAAAGAACAATATTAAAATCAAGGAAATCAAGAGCATGTCTAGCATACTGAACAAGTATAAGAGTTGCCATTTTTTAATTAAAGCTTTTTCTATAATAAAGACCTTAAGGCACAGAAACACAAACAATTAGTGACAACAACAACAATAACAAAAGTGAAAAAAATATATATATAAAATATCCTTACATGAAGTCTGTGTGAAGAAGCATCCATCTTCATGCTCTTCTGCTTTTCTGATGCCAATCATTGCCTTAGTATGGGCTTCCACTGGGTTTTCCACCTCCATAGCCAGAATTATGACTGATGGACTGCAAAATTAATAGTCAAGAGAAAGAGTGGGTGGGCTGAACTTTGACTGTGAGTCCACCCTTGCAATTCCGATTGGTTAATATGGTTAACTAATCAGTATTTATCTATCTGGCGCTCTACAAATAACATAAGAATAATTATCATTTCTCTATCTATCATCCATCTATCTATCCATCTATCTATCTATCTATCTATCTATCGGAAGAAACACTGATAGGCTAAGTGATGAATTGGAATGGTAAGGGATCCTTTGCTTATGGCAAGAAGAGGCAACAGAATGGTCCTTCAAATAAGACATTTTTAAAGGTAGTTAGATTTTTCTCTTTAGTGATGAATTTTAATTTTTATTGGTTTAGGGGAAAATAAATCTTGAGATGATGTTAGGTGTCAAAAAGGAGTGTTAGAAGGGGATACTGAAAAGGGGTTTTTAACCTTTTAAAGCCGTTATGCTGTTCTATTCCGTCATAATTAGACTGGGCTTTAAAGCCGTTATGACGGAATAGAATGTCATAACTAACGGCTGTCCTGAAGCCTTCTGTGCTTCAAGGATTTAATCGCGGTCTGGAAAGCGTTCCTAGGATTGTAGGGACGCCCCCCAGATGCGATCCAATAATTGAAATCTCGCGATCGTATGCACAATCGCATAGTTTCAATTTGTCTACATCGGAACAGTGGTTCCGATGTAGGCACTTTAACCCTGTCACGAAAGGGTTAATTTTAGTGGGGGTGCTGTGATGAGGGTGTCATGAAGGGGATTTAGATTTTATGAGTGGGTTGCAGTGGGTGAGATTATGAAGGGGGGTGAAGGGGGAGTAAAGAGGGATGGCTTAACCGATGGAGATATTGTGAATGAGGGTTTGGGGAGGTCCATAAGGGATATCTTAGGTTACCAGTGGAAGATTACATTGAGGGTCTCTTCTGTGTTTACTTTTGGGCAAATCGTGTAATGTGGATGGCCAGCTAAATTGGCCCCATTGTTGTACTTTTTTAATAGCTGTGAGGTTTTGGTTCATGGTTAGGGTTAATAATAGAGTTAATGATGGTTTAGAGGGCCAGGTCAACCAAAATTAATGTTGGCAATGGTGTTACCAAGTTATGAATAGGCTTTGTTGTGGTGGGAAATTTATTCAATGTGGAGGAGCATTTATACTTGATCTGTTGCAGATCTACTGGATAGTATTCATTTAAATAAAACATATCAGCATCTTGTATTATTAATATAAATCATAAGATATAATATGCTTAATTATACATATATGAGATAGTGGCATATTGTGGCTTTAAGGGAAATATGCTCAGATGTTGTTATGCATTGCAATTTATAAATCCTCATAAAATAGTTCACTCCAATAAAACAAAATAATTTATCTATAATTTAATCATATCTTAAATAACTTTAAAAAACAAATCATGGTTTATGAACATTCTTTATATTGAATACATGTACCCTCAATAAACATATGGACAGTAACACATTCCCATGCATACTGCATATTGAACTTTACTAATAGAATCAAATATTTCTAACCCACAGCTCCTTTTAAATAGTGACAGACGGACTAGATAAAAGTAAAGCCAGAAATAGTGCATGTATATTTATTTCATGCTGTCTAATAACTTCATGTTCCAAAACATTAATTACACATTTTAAGTTTAGGTATAAATAACTCCTCAACATTTTAGGAATAATAAAAACTATAGTGACAGATCACAGACAAACCACTCATTGCTTCACAGAGAAAATCTTTCTTATTACAATATATGGCACACAATCCTGTGAATATATATATATATATATATATGTGTGTGTGTGTGTATACCAGAGACATGCTGCTTCTGTACTGTACTCATCGCTACAGTATTTGTGATGTCTTTATTTGTATTGCACTTTAATGTAATTGGAAGTATTGCACGTTCTTGGTTTATTAGATGTTAGCAGATGTGCATATGTAGCATTGCTTTCTTCTATAACATTGAACTATAATATGCATCTGGGATTGAATTAGGAGTTTCTCTGTTTGCCTACTTTATACTGGGCCTGTCTACAATGTTTTTGTAGATTAGTTTAGTTTCCTATATAGTCTATATTTCCAGATATTGGCCAGTATTGGTAATTGGGAGAATCTGACTGGCACAAATACATTATGCACCCACCCAGCATGCAGGGTGTGTATGCACTAATCCACATATAATGCTCCAAGATATGCACTGAGACTACAGAAGTTGCAGGAGAAGGAACATTAAACTGCTGGGCACAAATACCCTACTACTCACTATGTAATTGTATTTCACCCCGTTCCTGCAGCTCTTTTCAAATCAGTTCTCCTGTTTTAATAGCTTAAAGGGACAGTCAAGTCAAAATTAAACTTTTATCATTCAGATAGGGCATGTAGTTTTAAACAACTTACCAGTTTACTTTTATCATTTAATTTGCTTTGTTCTCTTGGTATTCTTTGTTGAAATCTAAACCTAGGAAGGCTCATAATCTGATTTCTAAGCCGTTCAAAATGCCTCTTACCTCAGTGCATTTTAACAGTTGTCACAGTTAGACAGTGCTAGTTCATGTGTGCCATATAGATAAACATTATGCTCACTCCTGTGGAGTTATTCATGAGTCAGCACTGATTGGCTAACATTAAAGGTTGACAAAATGACTGAGATAAGGGGCAGTTTGCAGAGGCTTAGATAAAGGTTAATAACATACTTAAAAAGTGTATTAATATTATTATTACTGTGTTGGTTATGCAAAACTGGGGAATGGGTAATAAAGGGATTATCTATATTTTTAAACAATAAAAAGGTTCAAGTAGACTAACCCTTTAAAGGTTCCAGATATTGAAGCTCTACCTCTTTGTACTGGGGGCTGCCATCTTGGGGCGCGATCAAATATACGGCGCAGGTTTCGGCACAAGCGTGGGAACCCGTGCCGCCCGTAATTTCACCTCGCACATCGGGGTATTACATATACTGCGCCATTAGATGCTAAACTGGCGTAAGTAGGACAAACTGGTGATCTCCGAAATGTGAGCAAATACACATTTTAGTCGTCGCAAGTAACTTACGCCAGTATTTTGTCCACGGAAAGTCTCAATAAAGAGTAGTTTTATGCAAATTAGGCTAATACTCGTAAAAATGAACAGCAACTTCATATAAAAATGCGACACGTAATTACGCTTTTCAAAATTCATATATAAACCCATGAGCAGCCGCCATTTTCTTCAGTGTGTTTGGATGATTCGTTGAGCTACAGCACACTACAGTGGAGTGGAGGATTAGTGAGAGTAGAGAGAGTGGCGCAAACAGAGGAGTTAGTTAGGTCACATTGTTGTTTGATTAAGCTTGTACACTTATTTTTACATATTGCACACATTTTGCATACATACATATACAAATACACCACATTTTGTTTTCTAACACCTCACACATTTTATTTGAATTTTACAGAGTGATAGGCTGAGAGTTTGGTTGTGATTGTGTGTGATTGAACTGGGAGTGAGTGTGAGTGTGTGTAGTGTGATTTAGTGTGAGGATGGCAGGGAGAGGTAGGGCGGAGGGGAGGAGGGGAGAGGAGTTTCAGGGAGAGGAGTATTGGAGAGGACAGGAGGAGCAGTGGGGTCCCTGTCAGGGAGTAAGTGGAGTGGGGAGAGGCAGAACTAGAAG
Organism: Bombina bombina; assembly: GCF_027579735.1. NCBI lineage: Eukaryota > Metazoa > Chordata > Amphibia > Anura > Bombinatoridae > Bombina > Bombina bombina. The sequence continues at coordinate 433,817,007 of NC_069499.1, read as the reverse complement.
GGATGAGGGGAGGGCAGATGCCCAAGAGCCCCAGAGACCAGGCAAATCTAGGAGAGGGACAGAGGGTGCACATGGGGACAGAAGGGGGGAGGAGGGAGAGGATAGGGAGGAACCCACACCAGGGACATCACAGGGAGCAAGCCAGGTGTCCATGGATGATGAGAGGCTGAGATGTCCCAACTCTCATTTGATGAAAATGTTGCCCTAGTCCAGGCCATCATGGACAATTACAGTACCCTCTTTGGGCAGGAGAAGGGCAAAGGCAGTGCCAAAAGGCAAAAAATGGCATGGTTGGCAGTAGAGGATGCCGTCAACAGTGTGGCCCCGCAGAGGAGGACTGTTGAGGGCCTTAAAAAGTGGTGGAATGACTGCAAGAGGCGGGTGAAAGAAAAGATGGGGCAGGAAGCTATGCACCAGAGGGGAACAGGCGGTGGTCCATCCATGGAAATAGAATATAACACCTGGCAGGAGATGATACGCAAGTCCCTGAGTATCACAGCAGTCTGTGGACTTCCAGGGGCTCGTGACTCAGGGGCTGCAACCACAGCATATCATGCTGGTGAGTAACATCCCACACACAAGTATTATATGTATTTGAGATATAACATCCTTTAATATCACACATTCATGTACACAATGAGGAGCATGGTATTTGGCCTACTAACAAAAACATCTACAATTATATTTGACATTAATGCTACTTAACACAATGCAATTCATTATATGAGGTGGAATTGTGCAATACTAACATGTCTCAGAGTAACACAGGCCACAAGCCACATGTAGAGTTTTCAGTAAATGGACACTATAGCCATCACAATACTTTTAGCTCAAGAAAGCAGGTTCTGTGCCTACATCAGGCTAAAGTAAATTGTTTGACCATAGTGTCACTTAAAGAACACATTTTTTCCATCATTGACATGTACACATAACTATTGTATGAAACACATACCTGTATACTGCGCATATTAAAATCCCTCATAGCACAAATCACAATGTGCACATGCATGTTATAGAGTTTGACATGAGAATCAGTATAGGTCATAGCATGTATCAATATACATTGTATGCCCACATGGACATATATCTGACTGTACTAATCCCTCTGATCATTTGACTCCTCCACAGAACCTCCTGTCATGAGGATACAAACAGGCATGCCTCCACCACCACCAGTCACAGGCATGCAGCCACCACCACCACCACCAGTCACAGGCATGCAGCCACCACCAGTCTTCAGGCACCTACATGAACAGTATGCTCCCAGGCATGAGCAGGGTTGGATTGCTTCAGTTGAGGACCCTGGAGTGATGCCACCACCATTGCCATATGACCCCTGACAAGATTCCTGGCCAGAGGAATATTCTTCTTTTGGCTTTGAGGGGGAGCCAAGACAGCCACAAAGGGTCCATGTATTTACCCCCCAACACAATCTCTGGGCAGTCATGGCTTTTACCCACAGACTATGTCACAAGAAGTGCCAATTGGACAGGCTGAGTGGTCACACACTGGTCATCAGTGGGACTATCAATCCACCCTGAGAGCTCCACCATCCTCATCACTTGGGAGAGCTCCACCATCCTCATCACTTGCGAGAGCTCCACCATCCTCATCACTTGGGAGAGCTCCACCATCTGCAGATGAAAATATAGCTGAAAGTACTCAAGCACCAGCAGATGCAGCTGAACCTGTCCCAACAAAACCAGCAGATGCAGCTGAACCTGTCCCAACAGAACCAGCAGATGCAGCTGAACCTGTCCCAACAGAACCAGCAGATGCAGCTGAACCTGCACCTCAAGCAACTAGAAGCCCTGCTGCTCAAGAGCCTGTGAATGCATTGTTTTCTCCCCTGCGTGAGGAATACATTGCACTCCGGAGGAGGCTCATAACAAGCTATGACAGCAGACAAAGAGGCCAAGAGAGGTTCCACAGGAGCCAAGAGAGGTTCTTCAGGAGCCAAGAGAGGTTACACAAATGTAGCATAGAGCTGCAGAGGGACATGGCAGCATCATTAAGTGGAAGTGTTCAAAACCAGTCACAGATGATGTGAATTCTGTCTGATATGCAGATGCAGATGGACAATAGATGGCGAGAACAAAATCAACTCTTGGGTGTGTTGGTTGAGCAAATTACACACCAGCAGGACACTGCCTCCAGCCTATCATCTGTGGCCAGCACCCAGCAGAAACATCAGAATCTTCTCAAACCAGGAGAACAAGGCAATCCACTACAGTTACCTCAGCTCCCTCATCTAAGAAGCCAAAAAATAAATAAATATTCTTATAGTTCACCATAAATCTTGTCCTCTGTTATTTACCATATCATTGTGATCCACATGCATGTAAGGGGTGTTTTAGTACACTAATATTGTTAAAACATATAATAAGACCTGTGTGGAAATGGCAAAAAAAAAAAGGTAATATTATCATGTTTATGACATATTCTTGTACTATAACTCACATCCACAATAGTTGTTTATGAAGGGTACATATAGTAATATTCACTTCTAAGATGTAAATCAATGTATCTCACATCCAATATAAATTGACACATTGGTATGTATAGTCGTGATGTTACTGATAGGGTGGGCATTATCAGGTGTTTTAAGTCTGCAGGTGAGAGGTTGTGGTGTCTGTGATTGGTTTGACACAATTGCAAAGAGGCAGCCTTCAAGAAGGTCTTAGAAATTATCATATGAGTGTGATATACCTTTAAGGTATATCCCTCCCACCTACTTCCTCTCTCTATATAAACCACCTGTTAACACCTTATCCCTGCCTGATTATTGGTGTTGATTCTTAGAGTACACTTATTTCTGAAACTCTGAACCTCTCTACATAATCTTCAGGTCATTTCGCTATAATTCCTTTCCAGGAATTACCTTCATTTGGGAATCCCCTTCACTGTCTCAGTTCTCATTCCGGATCATCTGCCGTGTCTCCCTACTCTCCTGCTCAGCCTGCTCCAGCTGATCTCTCCTACGCAACACCCGGAAGTCACACTCACACAGCGTTCCGCTCCACACGCTGCAGACGCTGAGTATTGAGCGCACTAATCTCACTTTCTATCTTCAGCTGGAAGCTCCGGTAAGCGATATAATATCCATACTCCTGTATACCGGAAAGTTTCACTTTCTCCGCTTAGACTCCGCTCATTCATGTAACCGGATCCTCAATGTAAATACTTGTATATAATATATTGCCTGTGTGAGTGTGTGAAGACGGTTGTATGCGGGACTGTTTGTTTTCCAAGCTTAAGTCACTTTGTTTACTGGATTACTTGTACATTTATTCTGGGAAATATCCACAAATACTAAATTACATGCCTAAGATATTACTAAAGGTTACTCTATACTTGGGACATTAATCCATTTCAATATAAATACGCTCACAGCATATCTTTCCCTAAAACTGAGACTCCACATTTAGGGGAGATTCTGCAAAAGAGCAACAAACCTTTTTATGGTTATAACAGTATAATCAGACCCAAAAAAATCTCTGCTGTATATCTATCCATAATAAAATGGACCCCACAGAGATTCAGACTGTCTTTAATAATATCCATCAAAAATTGGATTATCTGGCTCGTGGGTTAACAGAGGTACAAGCAGAGACTGCCACTTTAAGAACTCTAATGAAAGAGTGTTTAACCCCTAAACCCTCAGAAATACCAGAACCACAGGTTCAGCCTCCTATCCCTTTCTCTGGTAAAAGATCCACGTTTAGGGATTTTAAAAATGCATGTGGGTTGTTATTTTCTCTCAAGCCCCGCACATATCATTCTGAAAGAATAAAAGTGTGCACAGCAATTTCATATCTCACAGGTGAACCCAGAACATGGGCAAATCGCTTTTTTGAGTCTAATAACCCTATATTAGATTCCCTAGAGGATTTCTTTTCAGCCATGTCTGAATTATATGAAGATGCCCACACTCAAATTATAGCTGAGACTAAACTACGCTCCCTGAAACAGCTAAAACGAACCGTGGAGGAATACACCACGGACTTCCAAATGTGGGCCAGCGATTCCTTATGGAATGAATTCAGTTTACGCAACCAATTTCGTCTAGGATTATATGAAGTATTGAAAGATGAGTTGTCTCGCCTGGACATGCCTGAAAGTCTTGCAGGGTTAATAAAATTAAGCACCACTCTGGATCGGAGAATTCGAGAAAGAAAGGCAGAGAAAGGAAGTTTTGAGAATCCTCCTAAACATTTCTACTCATCAAATCCATTTCATGAAAAAATTCCTACAAGTTCCATTCCCATGGAGATAGGAACCATTAGGGGTCCACTATCCCCCGAAGAAAAGACCAGGCGCCGTCTTTCCAATTTGTGCTTATATTGCGCAAATAAAGAGCATGCAGTCTCAACCTGTCCTTTGTTGGAAAAACAAAAGAAGGGTAAGAAAATAACTTTAGAACATTTATACAATGATAACAAAACAGATCAATTAATCACCTCTCTCTTTTTACAGTGGGACCAAAACAATCTTCAGACTAATGCTTTTGTCGATTCAGGGGCTTCTGGGGTGTATATTGACACAAATTATGTTATTGCTAATAAAATACCCACGGTGTGCAAACAAAATCCTGTGTATGTTACATTAATAGATGGTTCCACCATACAAAAAGGACCCATAACGCATCACACTATACCACTTCAGATTACAATATCTACCTCACATTCAGAGTACTTATCTTTTGATATAATACCAATCTCTATGCACAACATAATTCTAGGTTACTCTTGGTTAAAAACCCATAACCCTTCAATAGACTGGTCACTCCATAAAATCTCATTAAATTCTGGTTATTGTCAGAATACTTGCTATCCTCATGCAAGCATTGCTAGTATCCAACCGATACCAGTGGTTTATCAGGACTTGGAGGATGTGTTCAACTTTAAGGAGGCTGAAAACCTCCCTCCTCATAGAATATTTGACTGCCCAATTGATTTAATCCCTGGCTCTCAAATACCTCATGGAAGAGTTTATTCTATGTCTCAAAAAGAACTTTCTGATTTACGTTCCTATTTAGATGAAAACCTCAAAAAAGGATTCATCTCTCATTCCACATCACCTGCTGCAGCCGGTATGTTTTTCATAACAAACAAAGATGGTACACTAAGACCAATTATTGATTATAGAGCCCTAAATAAAATCACAATAAAAAATCGTTACCCCCTACCATTAATCCCAGAATTACTAGAAAGACTGTCTGAGGCCACAATTTTCACAAAACTTGACCTAAAAGGTGCCTATAATTTGATCCGAATAAAAAAGGGCGATGAGTGGAAGACCGCATTCCGAACTAGGTACGGGCTTTATCAATACAATGTAATGCCTTTCGGTCTTTGCAACGCCCCGGCAACCTTTCAATATTTCATTAACGAAATATTCCATGACTTAATTGACATATGTGTTATCATTTACTTAGATGATATCCTGATATATTCCAAAACACTTGCCGATCATGAGAAACACGTACGATGGGTTCTAACAAGACTCAGAGAACATAAGTTATATGCAAAACAGGAAAAATGTATATTTCACACTAATCACATAAAGTTTTTGGGATTTATTATAACACCAAATAAAGTCCAAATGGACCCAGATAAAATCACCACTATCCTAGATTGGCCAATTCCTACAAACATTAAAGCTTTACAAAGGTTTCTAGGATTTGCAAATTTTTATAGAAAGTTTATTGAAAATTTCTCTTCCATAGTAAAACCACTGACGTTTTTAACTAGTTGTAAAAACAAATACTTATGGACAGATGAGGCTCAAAATGCTTTCGATACTTTAAAGAAAAGTTTTACCACAGCACCAGTCTTAAGCTTACCTGATTATCGACTACCTTTTATAGTAGAAGTAGATGCGTCAAACTCTGGTATAGGAGCAGTCTTCTCACAGCAAAATAAACATACTAACGATCTCCACCCCATAGCCTTCTACTCTAAAACTTATTTACCTGCTGAAAAGAACTATAGCATAGGTGATAAAGAGCTTTTAGCTATAAAAAAACTCGTTAGAACATTGGAGGCATTTCTTGGAAGGTACATTAGAACCTTTCAAGATCTATACTGATCACAAAAACTTAGAATTCCTTAAAACAAATAAGACCCTCTCTGCCCGTCAAGTCCGATGGTCCTTATTTCTGGATCGATTTAATTTTCAATTAACATACAAGCCTGGAACTTTAAACATTAAGGCTGATGCCTTATCCAGACAATATGATAATCAACCACATCTCATTACTACTACTCCAATAATACCTGAGAATAAGATTATTGGAGCCCTCACTACTTTCGAAACGGAAGTTCTAACTGCTCTCTCCAATGATACAGAGATACCAGACTCTTGTATTAAAGATCCATCAAATAATTTATTCTATCACAAAGACAGATTGTATATTCCACCTCAGCTTAGAAAAACCGTTTTGTCTTATACCCATGATAATGTCTTGTCTGGACATACAGGCATACAGAAGACAATAGAATTAACAAAAAGGTATTTCTGGTGGCCACATATTGATCAATATATATACGATTATGTTTCCTATTGTGATGTTTGTGCTCGCAACAAATCAGAACACAAAAAACCAATTGGCTTATTAACATCCATACCGATACCTGATAAACCCTGGAGCGTAATATCAATGGATTTTATAGTTGATCTACCCAAATCACAAAAATACGATACTATATTTGTGGTAATAGATCATTTGACTAAATTAGCTCATTTCACCCCCTTACTAGGTTTACCCACTGCTAAAATCACTGCTCAAGCTTTTATAGACTCAATTGTACGTCTTCATGGGTTACCCAAAGTCATAATCTCTGACCGTGGAACCCAGTTCACCTCTTCTTTTTGGAGATCCCTTAGTAAGCTTTTGAAAATTGACGTTAGGTATTCCACGGCCTTTCACCCTCAGACTAATGGCTTAACGGAGAGATTAAATCAAACCTTGGAACAATATCTCCGGTGTTACATCACCCATTTACAGGATGATTGGATCTCCTATTTACCATTAGCTGAGTTTTCCTACAACAACTCCATCTCCTCATCCACAAAAATGACACAGTTTTTCGCAACCTACGGTTATCATCCAACATCCATCACTCTCACTAAGTCACCTGTAAATTCTCCAAGTGCCTTGGATTATGCCTTTACTCTACAAGCAAGACTGGATTTATTAAAAACCCATCTCACTGAAGCAAAGGAAAGGCAGAAGTTTTATTATGATAGAAGACACAGACAAACACCAGTTTATAAAACTGGTGATTTGGTACTTTTGTCCACAAAACATCTCAGATTGCAACTGCCTAGTAAAAAACTGGCTAATCAGTTTTTAGGTCCATTCCCCATAGAGATGATTCTCAATGACAATGCAGTTAAACTAACTCTACCGAGGGATTTCAAGATACACAATTCGTTTCATGTGTCTCTACTGAAACCCTATAAATCAGATCCTCTTGGACAATCCGCAGTTCCTCCGACTCCTGTTGTTCTTGATGGTCAGGAAGAATTTGAGGTGGAGAAAATTCTTGACTCTAGGTTACGTCGCGGACGTTTGGAATATCTTGTGAAATGGAGGGGTTACAGACCGGAGAATTCCTGGCAGCTTCATTCTGATGTTCATGCTCCAGTTCTTCTGAGACGTTTCCATCTCAGGAACCCTTTCAAGCCTTGTCCGGCTTCTCTGAGGGGGGTCCCTTGAGTGGGGGGAACTGTGATATACCTTTAAGGTATATCCCTCCCACCTACTTCCTCTCTCTATATAAACCACCTGTTAACACCTTATCCCTGCCTGATTATTGGTGTTGATTCTTAGAGTACACTTATTTCTGAAACTCTGAACCTCTCTACATAATCTTCAGGTCATTTCGCTATAATTCCTTTCCAGGAATTACCTTCATTTGGGAATCCCCTTCACTGTCTCAGTTCTCATTCCGGATCATCTGCCGTGTCTCCCTACTCTCCTGCTCAGCCTGCTCCAGCTGATCTCTCCTACGCAACACCCGGAAGTCACACTCACACAGCGTTCCGCTCCACACGCTGCAGACGCTGAGTATTGAGCGCACTAATCTCACTTTCTATCTTCAGCTGGAAGCTCCGGTAAGCGATATAATATCCATACTCCTGTATACCGGAAAGTTTCACTTTCTCCGCTTAGACTCCGCTCATTCATGTAACCGGATCCTCAATGTAAATACTTGTATATAATATATTGCCTGTGTGAGTGTGTGAAGACGGTTGTATGCGGGACTGTTTGTTTTCCAAGCTTAAGTCACTTTGTTTACTGGATTACTTGTACATTTATTCTGGGAAATATCCACAAATACTAAATTACATGCCTAAGATATTACTAAAGGTTACTCTATACTTGGGACATTAATCCATTTCAATATAAATACGCTCACAGCATATCTTTCCCTAAAACTGAGACTCCACATTTAGGGGAGATTCTGCAAAAGAGCAACAAACCTTTTTATGGTTATAACAATGAGCCATCCTAGGTTTTGCTTTCAACTAAGAATACCAAGAGAACAAAGCAAGTGTTATAATTAAATCTGAAAGTAGTTTGAAATAGCATGCCCTATTTAAAAGAAAAAGGTTTTCTTTGGACTTAACTGTCCCTTTATATATTTTGGCATCAGTGCCAAGCTGTGTTAGCATTAGAATAAATTACACTCCAGTGGGTTCTAAAGAGATGAAGGTAATACCATTTAAAGTAAATAAGCAAGTATATGTCCCCAATGTGATAAAGTACCTACAAGCTCAATCCATTTGATTATGTTGTGGCTTCAAACTATTTCAAATGCACAATTAAACCTTAAAAAAGCAATATCATAGTATACTGTCCCTTTAACCTTGAGATGCTGCTTAAATGTATGTGTTTGTTAAGGCTTCCAGTGAGTTACGTTGCTTTTTTAGTCAGTGTAAGGGTTGCTGCGCCTGCAATATGTGGCGAGATGAGAATGAAGTAGATTTTCGGAATTCTGCACGCGTAAGTCCTTACGCTGTATATTGGATACCAAATTGTGCTTCTGTTCTATGTTAGTCTATGGCTAAAAAAAATACGTCCGAAGGGTAAAATATACGCACGTAACGTGTATGCTACGCCGTATATGTAATACCAAAATCGCATAAAATCTGGCGGCGGAGGATTTTGCAGGCGACGCTGCATATGTAATGGAGGCCTTGGAGCTCAGTTAGTCTCACAGCCTGTGACCTGAAGTTGTGTACCCTCACAGATCCGTAATGTTAATATTTTAATATTTTTTACACAGTTTTACAGTTGCACAATATATATATATATATATATACACATATAGACTGTATATAAACACTCAGAATTATTTTAGAGCAAAGCCACTACTGCAAAAATGTAAAGTTCCTGCCTTATGTCATGCACCCTAACCTGAAGCGCATTATACAGTCGTAAAAAAATAAATAGGCAATATTACTGATCCGTGAGTGTGCACAGCTTATGTCACAGGCTGTAAGAAACCTGAGATGGCAGCACCCAGTACAAAGAGGCAGAACTTCAGTATCCGGCACCTTTAAAGAGACAGTCAACACAAAAATTGTTATTGATTAAAAAGATAGATATTGCCATTTCTAACAATTCCCCAGCTTTGCACACAAAACATGTTCACTAAAGACAGCCCCTTGATCACATGCTTTGTATTAGCTAGCTTGTCACAACAAGGGAAGCTAGTTCCTGTGAGCTATATAGATAACATTGCGCTCACCATGTGGATTCTAATAACACAGCACCAATTGGCTTAAATGCAAGTCAATAAATAAAGTCATGTGATCAGGGGACTGTCAGAAGATGCTTAGATACAAGGTAATCACAAAGATAAAAAAGTGTATTAATATAACCATGTTTTCTGTGCAAAACTGGGTAATGGGTAATAAAGGGATTATCTATCTTTTTAAACAATAACAATGTTTGCATTGACTGTCCCTTTAAGCTATTAAAATAGGGGAACTGGTTTGAAAATACCTGCAGGAACAGGATGAAATGCAATAACATGGTCAATAGTTACTAATTTTGTAGCTGTGTCCAGCAGTTTAATGTCCCTTTAAATAAATATGAAGTTTTATTTTTCTTAATAATAATATCCTTCACAATTGTAGAAATATATGCTTAAAGGGACAGTATACACCAATTGTAATAGACACTACTATAAAGAATAATATGCACAGATAATGATCTAAAAATTCAGTATAAAACTTTTTAAAAACTTACTTAAAAGCTCCTATTTTACCATTGTTGATGAGGTTAGGCTGTGACACCCATTGAAAGGGGCTGAGAAAGCAGGAAGAGCAGACAATCCCCAGTCCTCCTTCCCCTGAATATGAAAAGATCCATTATGCAAACAGGAGCTAGCAGGAATCTGTAGACTTTAGTCTAAATCTGATACTTTGGGGCTTAGTTAGGAGTCCGAAAATCAGCACAATGTTATTAAAAAATAAGCAAAACTATACATTGTTATAAAAACACTCACAGATAGGCTATATAAATGGATCACCTACAAAACATTTATGCAAAAAAAGAAAAACTATTGTACAATGCCCCTTTAAGAGTAGATTATGGGGTTTATTTCCCTTTAGACAGTTATTATAAGCATTTATTTATTTATATCATATATCGGTATAGTGTTGCCAAATTCCTTATCTCTGGATATGGAAATAAAGCTATTTATTGTATTTTTGTTTATTAAATGATAGGTGATAAAGATTAGGACATGTTGAGTTTATAGTATAACAGTAAAACAACTTTGCAATGTACTTTCATTAATTCATTTTGACCTATTTTCCTGTCATTTAACTCTTTAAAATGAAAGGTTTTAACATTCCTGAGTCTATATAAATTAATGGAAACTGGCACGCCACCATGTTGAAACCTAAACTTCCCTTATCTAATCTTTTTGCTTAAAACAATTAGGGATAGATGACACATGCAAACAATGGGGCCAGACACATCTGTTTCCACGCGAGTCTTAAGACCGCTGCTCCTTAACTCTCACGCCACCTCTGAGGCGGCGTACAGCAATCAGCCCCATCACATACGATCGGGTTGATCGACACCCCATCTAGGGGCAAATCTGCAGGGGGCTGCATTGCACAAGAAGTTCACTAGAACTGCTTGTGCAATGTTAAATGCCGACAGCGTATGCTGTCAGCATTCAGCAATGTCGGGCGGTCACGATCACTACATCGGATCATGTTCGTCCGACTCTTAATAAATCGGCCCCTATGTCTGTATGTATAGCGATATTAAAGGGACTATTGTAATTAAAAGACATTTCTGCTAGGCTGCTAAAGAATAACCAAGTCTAAATGTTTTGAAAAGAAATAAGCATTGTGTCTGCTGCAGCTGTTTTTCAGCAGCTAAACTCCATCATTTGCCTTATTTGTTGGAGATAATCTAGACTGGAGTCTGCATAAATCATTATTCATAACTAAATATTTTATGTAAACATCTCAAATTGTTTAATGTACATTTAAATCGGGGACATCCTTAGCATTTGAAGTGCCATTTGTGGTTCCCCACAGCTCAGGGCTCTTATTCCCTTCCCTCTGTATGGCCCACCCCTGTCCCAACATTTAGTGTTGTCTATATAAAAACTAAAAGTATATAGTACACCTCCTGATACCATAAACACTTCCTAAACTAAATACAGAATATACATTGTACCTTCTCATATCCTCACCTGTGAAAGTGCAAAGCCTCCCAAAGCGTGGGGCCCTAGGCGGGTGCCCCTCTAACCCTTCCCAAAAGGCAGGCCTGATATAAATAGTTACTTAGACACAGCTTTTGTTTCAAACCTCTGTCCATAATTGTCCTTGGCAGAAAAGATTAGATCATTTTTTTCTTAATTTCTTTAATTTTTTAATAACTAATATGATTAAAAAATATGTCTGTAAATCATTCTCAGGTTAAGCATTGAAGAAAATATTTTATCTAAAATCTGGTTCACTCTTTGATGTCTCTTTAATGATTACCTCCATTTATGGACCTCTGATATAAACTTTGGAGCCTTTTTGACTGCAGGTTCCCACATACGAGCATGCAGCCGAGAATTAACACATTACACTATCTGATTTTTGGCATATCTCAATCCCCCTGGAGATTTCCGACCAGGGAGAGTGACAGTTCCTGAGCACACGCGATTGGCTGCGTGTGAGCCGAGGGTGGGGTTGCACACAGACAGGGGGGGAGATGTACATCCCTAGTTGCACATTATTTCTTAAATGTGGACCATAGAATGTTTTAACAAACTGTACAAGCTACAAACATCCAACAACAGTCTTTTCACTAAATTAACTACTTAAACATAAAATGCTCTTTTTCATTAGAACATTTTATTTTTAAATGAACGCCCTTTTTTGTGTTAATCCTTTGCAAATATAGTCCTACACCCAGGTGCAATTTATTGTAGCTTCTGAAAAGGGCAGGCTTGATAAGCCAATCAAGCAAAAGCAGCATACGTAGATATAACAATCATCACTTTTCATGCCCAGAAACAGCATAGGATAAACAAGTGTGCATATGCTGTTCCATATTGGCCACATCCCTTTCAGAAGCAGAGATGTATAACTGCTGGATGGATGACTATAACTGTTTAAACCCTTTTGCAGAGGTTAAACTCATTAAAAATATTGCAGTATTTAAAAATAAAATACTTTAACAAAATTGAGCACTTTATTTTTTACACTCTATTTTATTTTTTAAACTCTGTTTTTTTAATAATTATCTTTAATTTATTGTTTCAAAAGGAAAAAAATATAATTATGTTAACTGTACGTTGTGCATGACAAGCCATTCTTGTCATGTAGGGGGGTCGCTGATCATAAGCTGTTTTCAGCATTGCCCTGCACTACAGGCAAGGAATCCTTAGTGACCTAGGTGGTGGCACTTCTAAGACTTCAAAGGGAGTTGATGTGATGTTGCCACAAATGGGAATGACCAAAGTTACAGTAGCTGCAAGGGAGCTGGATGGGAGCAGGCTATTCAAACCCCTTGAGCTCAGCTCCCTTAGCAGCTACAGATGATCAAGATCTGTCGCTTGATAGAGAATCAAAATCCTCCAAATCCCCTAAAAATAATAATAAAATAAAAAAACACACATCATGGGATTTTATTGGGAGGGTATCTTTAGGGGCACAACATACAAAATCTAAAATGATTATAAACCTCCAATAAAGTTAATGTTATTGTGTACAATGGTCTGATTAGTCAGGTGATCACTGTGGTGAAAGTGATCAACTAGCAAAAAAAATATGCTTTTATTTCCCTGGCACAAAGGGGCCCCTTTAGTTTTTATAACAAATCAAAAGCCTATATGGGCCACTCTTTCAAATTTGTATACCCTTGATAACAATGTACTAAGGTGATCACAAGAGCAACAATGGTCGTCTGGCTAATGCAGCCTTTTCACATGCAATTAAATATAAATCTAATAATGGTACATTCTGAATCTGCTGGATCTGTTGATAAAAAAATTGTATATTTTGTGTGGTTCACTCACTGAAATGTGACTTACAATATTGTTTAAATTTAAGTAGCAAAAAAGCTCAAAATCAGCTTAGCCCAGAAAAAGGCTTAGAAGTGAAGGGGTTAAAGGGACACTGAACCCACATTTTTTTCTTTTGTGATTCAGATAGAGCATGCAATTTTAAGCAATTTTCTAATTTACTCCTATTATCAATTTCTCTTTGTTTTCTTGCTATCTTTATTTGAAAAAGAAGGCATCTAAGCTAAGGAGCAAGCCAAATGTTGGTTCAGAACACTAGACAGCACTTGTTTATTGGTGGGTGAATTTATCCACCAATCAGCAAGAACAACTCAGGTTGTTCACCAAAAATGGGCCGGCATCTAAACTTACATTCTTGCTGTTCAAATAAAGATAACAAGAGAATGAAGAAAATTTGATAATACGAGTAAATTAGAAAGTTGCTTAAAATTGCATGCTCTATCTGAATAATGAAAGAAAAAAATTTGGGTTAAGTGTCCCTTTAAATTAAGTAGCAATAAATACAACTAATGCATAGTAATTTACAAACTGTGCATTGCTTAAAAACAAGACAAGATTCAAGAATAACGTGAAGCATATTTTTAATTGTAAACCACAAATAATTCTGATTATTTATGTTTTAAGAGAGACAGGAATACATGGGTAAAATGAATCTGCATATACTTTAACACATAGCTCTTCACAGCTATTCTCACTGTTTCATTCCACCCACATTGTATAGTGTGGGAAGTGGCAAACTGATAAGCACCAGCAAATATACATCTAATATCTCAGAACTCCCTAACTAAATATAAAACTCTATACACTTTGTATGTTTTAGTATTTTAGGATGCATTTAAAGATCAGCATTAAAGGGTCATGAAACCCCAAATTTTTTCTTTCATTGTTTAGGTAGGACATACAATTTTAAACAACTAATTTACTTCTATTATCTAATTTGTTTCTTTCTCTTGGTATCATTTGTTGAAGGAGCAGCAATGCACTACTGGTTTCTAACTGAACACATGGGTGAGCCAATGACAATCGGTATATATATGCAGCCACCAATCAGCAGCTAGAACCTAGGTTCTTTGCTGCTCCTGAGCTTGCCAAGATAAACCTTTCAGCAAAGGATAACAAGAGAAGGAAGCAAATTAAATAACAGAAGTAAATTTGAAAGCTGTTTAAAATAGTTTTCTCTATCTGAATCATGAAAGTAAAATTTTGGGTTTCATGTTCCTTTAAGTGCATCCTGAGTGAATAAGTAATGTCTGCCATCGTTATGAATAACACATTTGTCGTTAATATTTATTTCTGCTTCCAGGAATATAATTTAAAATGCATTATTATGCAATGTTGATGAATTCTTTGCAAACATTCAATACTTGTTAGGAATAACTGTGGCTAACGTTTGTTATTTTTCAACAAAAATGTTAAAACATTAGCCTATGGCTACTGAAAAGGTGATAAGACTGCATGTTCAATGCTGGTATAGATGTAAGCCAGAATACACTGGAAAACATTGACGGCGCCATCGATAAAGACAATGGCGACTTAATTTCAGGACTTCAGATATCGCGACCGCCCTAACTCTTTCTCCCCATAGACTTTTATGGGAGCACTGAAGAAATGCCTTTTAGTTATCAATTTCACGCGAACGCAACACTGCACTAGATCAACGGCACTAAAGCCGAAGGTGCGTTAGGAATAGCTTACATTCATTTGTTCTTCACATAGAAGAATTTTTTTTTCAAAGAGCTTTATTAAAATAGATCATAGTATACATCATTCCAGCAGAACCCTGTATGAGGAAATGGAAGGAAAGGTTGTATGACCCCAACAGGAAGAGGACATGGGGTGAATGTGAGGACAGGGGGGGATGGGCTTGAAGAGGAGTATAGGCAGAACACAGGAAGTGACAGGCACATTTGCTAACAGGAGCTAAACGGTGGAAGCTGAATTTAAACTGTATTTGGCTTTGCTTACCATTATGGAGGCTCTGTTGGCTAACCTGATGACTGTAGCCAAGGAGAAGGGAGCGGAGTGGATAAGAGAGAGTCTGGCAGCAGCAGCAGGCGAAGCAGGCAATGGAGGAGTGGTGATTCCTGGTTCCAGAGGATCGGCTTCCAGGAGCAGTGTACGGCCTACCAGGAGGTCTAGGCCTCCAGAGAGACTGAGCCCTGTGTTGGGCAACGGCAGGAGGGGGAAGGCGTGTGGCAGGTCCCAGGCTGGTGAGCAGTGTTAGGAGCAGCCGGGAGCAGGAGCGGGATCCACGGCCAGGCCCGGGCCGGGCTTGAGGCCTCAGGAGGCGGAGACGAGGAGGAGCACGGCCCGGCGGTCGCAGCCGGGGCCTCAAGTGCAGAAGAGGAGAGGAAGATCGGCGGGAGGAGGCTAGGAGGCGGAGCGGTGAGAGACAGGACCCGGTGCAACGGCCAGGGAGGGCCTGCGTCGGGGAACAACGGAGCCGGATGACGTCACGGCCCGGCGGTCGCAACCGGGCTCTGGAGCTGGAAAAGGCAAGCGGCGGAGCATCAGGACTGAAGAGCAGACTGCAGGTAAGGTGGGCAGGGCTGAGGGACAGACGGCAGAGGATATTGAGGCCGGAGGCGGGGGCGGAGGCCCATACCGGGAAGGCGGGGGGGGGGCATCGGGGGGGCTGATGCCAGCGGGGGGAGGATGGCTGCAGAGGCAGCAAGGGACGAGAGGGTGGGCCGTGCTGACAGGGAAGTGATCTGGCACATGGTAGGAGGGTAAGGTGTCGGCAGGGCATAGGAGGGAAGCGGTACATGCGGCAATGGGGACGGGGCTTAGGAGGCACAGGTGTAGATAAACCTGCCAGCCTGGGGGGGGTTTGCAGCATGGCGTTATAGCGGGTAGGGGGGGGGGTAAGTCCGACACAGGTGAGGAATTGGAAAGATGATGTAGAAGTTGGGGGGGGGCAGTTCTGGGGGTGCGGTACGCAGTGGAGAGGCAGATGTAGGCAGCATGCAGGCAATTCTCGGCAGGTCAGGGTCGGGCATAGGGGGGGGGGGTGCTCCCTGGGGGGGAGGAATCAGGCACCTGCTGTTGCAGTTGGTGTTGTTTTCTGGGGTCACATGACGCAGGGGGCAAGAAAAGGGTCACTAGTAGGCTGGAGGGGGGGTAGAACAGGGAACCTTGGGGGTAGCTGGGAAGTGAGAAAGGGGGAGAGAGGGAGTTAGGAATGGAAGGTGGAAGTGGGGGGGGAAAGGTTTAAAAAAACAAAAAACAAAAGAGGAAAGAGAAAGGAAAGGATGTTAGTTAGGTATTGGCATAGGGAGAGGAGGGGTAGGGTGGGAAGGAGGGGGGGTTCGAGGGATGACCGGTAAGAGGGATTACTGGTGGGGGAAAAAGGGGGGGTGGCCTGGAATCAGGGGAAGGGGATAAGGGGAAAGGGGATAATTATTGATGGCTTGTTTGTTTTGCAGAGGTCGGGGCCAGTACGGCCAGGGTGGAGGAGGAGGAAGAAGCCTGCAGGGAGATGGAGAGTTTGGAGGATCTGGAGCTGTGGACGGAGCCACCACTGGATTTAGAGGCCAGTGGCGACTTCGATGAGGAAGAGGATCCACAGGAACGTCAGCAGGAGCAGGATCGGCTGGCCAGGTAGGGGGCATGGATGCCCTGGCGCAGCTTTTGCAGATTTTGACCCCACCATGGGGAGGTGAAATGGGGGGCAGCAGGGAAGGGAGTGGGACTATGGATAGGGGGGTGAAATGATTGGTTCCTCTTCCTCACAGGCAGCAGAATCCGGACGTGGGACGGGAAGGGTTCACACCCCCCCCCCCCCCCCCCCCGAGGAGACGGGAGTCCCCCAGAGGGAGGAGAAGGTCTAGGTCACCACGGAGCAGGGGACCTGGAAGGACGGAGATGGACTCGCCAATTTGGGCCAGGGTGGACAGATCCAGAGAGAGGAGCAGATACGGCAGGGGGAGATCCCCTGCCAGGAGAGGTCCGGCAAGGCGTCTTCTGGAGATGGGCAGGGAGGACGAGATAGCGGAGACCTAGGTCCTCCAGCCGGCAGTTGGACCGCAGGCCTATGGCGGCAGAAAGGGAAGAAAGAAGGGGTGACGTACCGGCAGAGACGGCTCGGGCAGCAGGTGAGTCGGCTGTGCATCCAAACAGGGTGACTGACGGAGTGACTGGGGAGAGAGAGGTGTTGCTAGCAGGTTTGAAGGGACTAATCGCAACCTTGGAAAAAACAGGAGGGGTGGGGTCGCCTGCGACGGCGTGGGTACAGCCTGGAGGGGAGAGTCAGGTAACGGCGCAGGCAGGAGGGAGTACGGCAGCGGCTGTGCCTACAGGGGTAAGTGGGGGTGAAACCCTGAAGGTCCCGGAGGATGCTTTGAGGAGGCTGTGCCTGTGTTCGGTGGGACCGTTGGGGATACACTTAACCAGTGAGATGAAGGAGAGGATTTGGAAGAGGGAATTCTTGGAGATTCTGTCCCTTCTGCCGTTGGACCAGTTGCTGGAGGTAAAGGAGGACGACAAGGAGAAAGGGAAGAAGGAGGAGGAAGAGAGGAAGAAGAGATGGAGGAAACTACTCAAGATGTTTGGCAACTGGTCAAGGGCTTTCTGTATCCTAGCTAGCGTGATGGGGGAGAAATTTCCAGAACATGGGTCATCGTTGTTCTGCTACTACGACGAGATTGCAAACGCGTATCGGACGTATGGTGGGATGGCTTGGTGGCGGTACAACGAGCGTTTTAGGCAGAAAATGGCGGTGAGACCTGAGATGCGTTGGGATGATAGGGACATGGGTATCTGGTTGGAGATAATGACCCCCCTTAGAGGAGGGCAGTCCTTTTGGTCAGCGGGTCAAGGAAGTGGTAGTGGGGGAGGAACAGGTAGCACATCGACGGTTATCCAGAAGGGCCTCTGCTTCCAGTTCAATGAGGGACAATGCCGTTTTGGGGCGTCGTGCAAATACAAACACGAATGTTCAGGGTGTGGAGGTATCCATTCTTTCGCTAAATGCTTCAAGAAAGCGAGGCAGGGAGGAAAGCCCAGCGAGGTGGGTAGTACGGGCACCGACCCCAGTGATGGTAGGAAGGATGGTCCCTTGGCTAAAGGAGTACGCCAATAGACGGGGGTGTTCGGCGGACGCCAAACTTTTATTAACGGGATTTAGTTAAGGCTTTATTATCCCATTCAAAGAACAGGAGATAGGGAGGTTTGGGGGTAACTTAAAGTCGGCAAGGGAGTTTCCGCAGGTGGTGAGGGAGAAATTGTACAAGGAGGTGGCCCTGGGCAGGATGGCGGGGCCGTTTGAGAGCCCACCTTTGAAGGGATTATGGATTTCTCCGCTGGGGGTGGTACCAAAAAAAGGGGTGGGGCAGTTCCGATGATCCATCACCTTTCTCACCCGAAAGGGTTATCAGTCAATGATGGAATTGATCCGGAATTGGTGTCAGTGAACTACGCGTCTTTTGACAGGGCGGTGGCCCTGGTACAGAAGGCGGGAAAGGGGGCATTGCTGGCTAAGGCAGATGTGGAATCAGCCTTCAGGCTGTTGCCGGTGCATCCCAGGTGTCACCACCTACTGGGGTGTTATTTTGAGAGTTCCTTTTTCGTGGACCTGTGCCTTCCCATGGGCTGTTCCATCTCCTGTGCGTACTTTGAAAAGTTCAGTTCTTTTGTGGAATGGGTGGTCAGGCAGAAAATGGGAATATCTTCAATTGTCCATTATTTGGACAATTTTCTGTTTGTAGGGGCTGCAGGTTCGGGGACTTGTGAGCATTTGGTGCAGGTTTTCAGGGAGGTGGCCCGAGATTTCGGGATACCGGTGGCGGCCGACAAGTCGGAGGGTCCGGTAACGTCTCATGGAGTGCAGGCTCCCGGAGGACAAGGTGACAGACCTGAGGAACCTATTGATGGAAGCAGTGTCTGCGCGAAAGGTGACGCTACGACAGCTGCAGTCGTTGCTGGGGAAATTGAACTTCGCCTGCCGGATCATCCCGATCGGCAGGGCTTTCTGCCGGCATTTGTCCTTGGCAACGGCTGGGGTGTCCGAGCCAAGGCATCACATAAGAATGACAAGAGAGATGAAGGAGGACTTGAGGGTATGGCTTATCTTCTTGGACGACTTCAATGGAAACCTGATTATTCAAGAAATAGGGTGGTCGGACGATGCCCTAGGTTTGTACACAGATGCGTCGGGGGCCCAAGGGTTTGGGGCTTATTTGCAGGGCAGGTGGTGTGCGGACAAGTGGCCGGAGAGTTGGGCAGAAACGGATCTTACTAAAAACCTTACATTCTTGGAGTTCTTCCCGTTGGTAGTAGCTTTGCGTGTGTGGGCGAACGTGCTGAGGGACAAACGAGTTACTTTTCATTCGGACTGGTAGTGAGAAAGATGAGGCGCTGGAGAATTGACCCTGCTAGACTAATGTATTCCCCTCTAAGAAAACAGTGGTTGATATGTAGTGAATGTAGTCCAGCGCTAAATTAGCACGGGTAGAGTATTTAGTTAAATTCTATAATTTGAATATATTGTATTTTGTGATTGGATAAATGTTTAGTGTATGTACTGCAATGTTGTTATTATATATTTATTGTAGGTAATCCTAAGTATTTATCAACATTCAGTTAATAAAAAGATGTAAACAGATATATACAACTGATATATATAAACTTGTTGTCTAATGTGAGCTTCTTATCTATATATAAAAACTAATAAAACATTTGTATAATTAGACAGAAATTTAATAACTTGTTAAAAGCATACATAAAATAAAAAGGGACGTCTCCCTTATAACATCGATTTCATCAGAGAAAACAATTGAATAACTGTAGTATATATTTCCACTATTTGATAATCAGGTACCTGTTATATAGTGTAACAAATGATAATGTCCAGAAATTGGATTAAAAAAACTTAAAGATCCAAACAAGATGACCTCCTCGCTATTGTGGCGGGTGTGTGTTACCGGTCCGTTAGTGAGAGACTGGTATTTAAAAATATGTCATGTGACTTTTCCTACGTCACACTTGTGATCGTAGCTGTTTCAATATAGTTGTAATGTAACCAGTGATCCTTGATATTCTGTCAAGTGCTTATTATGTTGCAATTTTTTTGAAACTTTAATCTGTATCCCCCTATTCCGTGTGTAATTAGGGAGTCTTAGGGGAGATTGCAACTTACGCTGGTCCCTTGGCACACCTGATTTCTCTTTTAGTGTGGTCTTTGCGGTCACATTCAGTGACTTGGATGTTAAACTTTGTGGTCACGTGCAGTGACTATAATGCAATCCTCGCAGTGTGGACTTGGCGGTCACTTGTAGTGGTGGGAATTGAACTCGTGACCTTTAGGGTAAGAGAGGGAGATCTTAACCATTAGGCTATGTGTATCTCACTTTCTGTGTTAGCCTAGTGGACTTGGCGGTCACTTGTAGTGACTGTAATGAGGTCTTTGCGGTCACAGAGGTGACTAGTGGTGGAATCTTTGCGGTCACAAGTGGTGACTAGGAGTAGAATCTTTAGCGGACATCAGTGATGTTATACAGCAAGGTCTTTGCAGTCACAGATTGTGACTTGCATGTATTAACTTGCGGTTGTATCTTTGCGGTCACAGATTGTGACTTAAAAGTGGTCTTTGCGGTCACTAACAGTGGTGACTTAGAGGAAATCTTTGCGGTCACTAGTAGTGACTAACAGAATGATCTGTATCATTGGAGATCAAAGTAAAACTTGGCAATCTCTCTGTGCAACTTAGTAGAGCTGATTAGAAACAAATGCAGGTTGTAACAACGTCCAGCTGCAATGTTGCAGGAGGTAATCAGCAAAGGAAGTCTTGTAGTAGTTGTCTTTCCTTTCTTGGCAATTATAACAGCAATCAAAATAAAAGCATAAAGTGCAGAGTGACAACAGTGTCAAGGTCAACGCGTTTCGCCCTTAGGCTTTATCAAGACATGTTTGTCTGTGTCACCTGAGTCTATATATAGGGCTTAACTGGTTTAGATTGGCTATTCTATGTAATTTAATTAAAGGTGGAAAGTATAGATATATGGAAATTCAATATAAAGGTGGAATTATATAGTTGTGTGTGTCTACAAGAAGCTTATTGTTCTTCATTTGTTTTTGTTCTTTGTGTTGTAATAAATGAAAGAGAATGAATAGATCCTAGAAAGGTTCTTGTAAGAATGCAATAAACATTATTTAGAGAGTTCTAAATATATCTATATAATGTATAATGTATGTATTTGTATTGATTTTGATGTGCTTATAGTTGCTTGAATATTGAGCATATGTTAATTTTTAAATATATAAAACAAATAGAAATTATAAGTAAAGATTTTTTTAAAATAAAAAAGTTATGACAGTGAGTAATTTAAAAAAAAAAAAAATTTTAAAACTGTTTTCAGTATTCCCTTTTGTGATTGAACTCACGACCTTTATGGTAATTGAGCAGAGGGTATTATCCACTAAACCACATCTACCTCAACATTGTATATAGTGAAATACATGTATTAGTGAAAGTATATGTATATACACACACATTTATGTTTATATACATTTATATTTACAATATGGTTTTGTTTGTATAAATGAGGACCATAGAGAAAGAAGTGATGATATTCATAAGAGACTAAAATCTATATAGATAGTTTTAACATTTACCTGAACCAACAAAGGAATGTGGTGGGAATTGAACTCGTGACCTTTAGGGTTAGAGAGAGAGAGATCTTAACCATTAGGGTATGTGTATCTCACTTTCTGTGTTAGCATAGAATGGAGGTATTTATATATATTAGTATGATGTAAAATTATTATAAGAAAGGGGAAATATCTAGCTCTGAATTTAAGCCAGTTGGAAATAGTGTGTCCATATTGTAGATCATTTTTGCTTCTAACTTCAATAATTGATTTTCTAAATTTCCCCCTTTCCAATTGAGTTTTATCTTGGCTAGACCCCAGAATTTAAAATGTTTGAGATTGTTATTGTGAATGTCCCTAAAATGAGAATAGAGGTGTGTGTCAAGAGTGCCTCTATCAATGCATGACAGATGTTCCCTAATTCTATCGCGGAGGGTTCTTGTCGTTTCACCTATGTAGTACTTTTTACATGAACATTCAATTATGTATATAATTCCTTTGTCTTGACATCTGATTGTTTCATCAATTCTGTATTTAAAGTTATTCACTTCTATTTCTTTTAGTTTGCTACTGTATTTACAGGATCGGCATCCAAAGCATGGAAAGAAGCCTTTTATTTTATTTCCTTCTAAGTTTATATCTTGATTTCTTGTTTTTAGTGGTTTCAATTCGCTTGGCGCTAGTTTATTTTTTAAATTTTTTGCTCTTCTGTATATGATTTTTGGAAATTGTGTTACTTTATCCCCTATTATGGGATCCGTCTGTACTATGTGCCAGTGTTTTTTAAGTATTTTGTTTATTAATTTGTTATTGCAGTTGTAATCCGTAATAAATGACACATTTACCTCATTCTTGGTATCACCATGGCCCCTACTTTGTTTATTTCTATAAGATAGTAGATCTTTGCGGTCTATTTTATCTACCTCTTCCCTTGCTTGGTGTATTATTTTATCCTCATACCCTCTTTCTTTAAATTTATTTTCTAAGATTGTTATTTGTCTTTCATAGTCTAATTGTTTTGAACAATTCCTTTTAATACGCAGATATTGACCTTTGGGTATGTTATTTTTCCACCTTTCTAGGTGGCAGCTTTTGTAGTGTATGAAATTATTAGCGTCTACTTCTTTGAAATGGGTAGACGTATTTAATTGGTTATCAATAATTTCTATATCTAGATCTAGGAAGACAATTTTTTGTTTACTGAAAGTATATGTAAAGTTAATATTCATGTCACTATTGTTCATGTCATTGATTAACATTTCTAATTCTGACAGTTCCCCTTTCCATATAAAAATAACATCGTCTATGTACCTCTTGTAGAGTACAAGATTTGCACCCAGCTCATGCCTAGGGAAGAAAGATTCTTCCCAATATCCCATAAAGAGATTGGCATAGCTGGGTGCAAATCTTGTACCCATAGCTGTCGCAGTCCTTTGTCTATAGAACTTGCCCTCAAAAGAGAAATAATTTTGTTCAAGTATAAATCTGATACCATTTAATATGAACTCTTGTTGTTCTTTCTTTAGAGTGGTATCTTTATCAAGATATTTTCTAACCGATTCTATGCCCAATTCATGATTAATTATCGTATATAAGGAGGTCACATCACATGTTACAAGAGTGTAGTTGTGTTCCCATTTAATATTATTTAAAATTTGAAGTATTTCTGTAGTATCTTTGAGGTATGAAGGTAATTCTTTAACATATGTTTGAAGATATTCGTCTATATATTTTGATAAGTTAGAGGTTAGGGAGTCAATACCTGATATTATTGGTCTACCTGGGGGATTGGTGGAATTTTTATGTACCTTAGGTAGGTAATAGAACACAGGGATTTTAGTTATTTTTGGTAGCAGGAAGCCATATTCTTTATCATTTTATATATCTTTATCTTTAGCTTCATCGATTAATTTCATGAATTTAAGTGAGTACTTCTTTGTAGGATCAAGTTTTAGTATTTCATATGTGTTGGTATCACCCAATAGTCGATGTGCTTCTTCTGTGTATTGGGATCTGTTCATTATTACAACTCCTCCCCCCTTGTCTGCAGGTTTTATGATTATGTTAGGGTCTGACTGTAAATTTTTTAAAGTTTTTCTTTCTGTGAATGTTAAATTGTTAGATCTATTTTTTGTATTTGCTTTTTTAATGTCTCTTTGTACCAATCTCTCAAACATTTCTAAGTTTCTCCCTTTCTCATTCACCGGATAAAAGGTTGACTTAGGTTTTAAGTTAGAGTGTTTAAATGTGGTTGATGTTGAGGTTGAATAGATAGATTGTGTTTGCCAATTTCTTTCTATTGGATTCTTGAGGAAATACCTCTTAAGTGTAAGTTTTCTAACAAATTGACTCACATTTATGTGAGTATTAAATTTGTTCATTGTAGCTGAGGGGGCAAAGCTTAAACCTAAGTTGAGGACTCTTTTTTCTTCCTCTGTTAAAACTTTATTACTTATATTAAAGATTCCATTAGTAGGTGTTATTTGACTCTCTTTGCGTCCCTTTCTCTTTCGCCCTCCTCTAGACCCTCTCTGTTTCTTTTTCTTTCCTTTTGTGGTGGGCCTATATTGTACTCTGTATCTTTTGAAGTCCCTGGTGTCGGATGGCGTAACTCTAAAAAATCACTCTCATTTTTCTGGTTCTCATTTTTATATGTATCTGTATTTAAGGGTTCAAATCGATTTGATGTTCTAATTCTCCATTCGTTATTTTGTTGATCATATGAGTTATAGTGTCTAGGTCTTTCCCACTCATCATCTCTTCTATCATAATATTGTCTTTGTCTGTCTGAATGTGATCTTTCGTTATATCTTCTATCCCATTGTTCCCAAGAGTTGTATCTGTTATAGTTTCTATATTCAGATCTATCTTGGGTTTGTTTGTAATATTGGTCATTTTGTGATATATTTCTATTTTGTCCAAATTGTCTGTCTCTGGTATGGTTGTATTGTGATCTTATTTGATTGGGTCTGTTGTATGTTCTCGAATTATAGTGTATATTAGATGAATATTGATCATCATATCTATTTCTGGACCGATGATTAGGTCTATAATTTGTCCTTTCTCTAAGTTTTGTATTTTCTTTTGGTTTTATATTCTCTCTTGTGTTTTGTATTTCAGTGTTAGGGTTCTCATCTATGTGTATTGGCTCTGTGTCTGAATAATCATCCTTATCCCTGTTTAGTTTTCTCCATTTTACCTCTTGTAATTCATTGTTTAGACTAATTAGTTTAGCCATGATTTCCCTTTGTCTATTTTTATATTCTTGGTGTTCTTTTTTATCAATCAATTTATTTTTTAACAGTGCAATATTTTTCTCAATTAATTCTAGTGATTCCTCACGTGATTTTTTTAAAATATTTAAAAAAGTGAGTGATGCTGTTTCAAGTGCCCCCTCCCATTCTTTTCTTAAACTATCCCTTAGTTCAAAAGTGCAATTCTTTTTTAGTCTCAAACCTCTCGGTATTATTTTCATATTTATATATTTTTCTAGGAAACTAAGTTCAGTCTTTTGTTTTAGTTCGCTAGTTAAATTTTTTTCTAGTTCACCCATGATTGTGTTTAGGTCATAATATTCAGTGTGTGTGTTATGACTTTCTTTTTCAGTTATTTCTTTAAGTGTTTTATCCCTCCACATAAAAATATCATCTTCCATTCTGAAGCTGCCTCAAACTTTAGTGTAATGGAACACTTGAGAGGATAGGAGATTAAACTGGTAGTGAGAAAGATGAGGCGCTGGAGAATTGACCCTGCTAGACTAATGTATTCCCCTCTAAGAAAACAGTGGTTGATATGTAGTGAATGTAGTCCAGCGCTAGGTTAGCACGGGTAGAGTATTTAATTAAATTCTATAATTTGAATATATTGTATTTTGTGATTGGATAAATGTTTAGTGTATGTACTGGATCACTGGTTACATTACAACTATATTGAAACAGCTACGATCACAAGTGTGACGTAGGAAAAGTCACATGACATATTTTTAAATACCAGTCTCTCACTAACGGACCGGTAACACACACCCGCCACAATAGCAGGTAGGTCATCTTGTTTGGATCTTTAAGTTTTTTTAATCCAATTTCTGGACATTATCATTTGTTACACTATATAACAGGTACCTGATTATCAAATAGCGGAAATATATACTACAGTTATTCAATTGTTTTCTCTGATGAAATCGATGTTATAAGGGAGACGTCCCTTTTTATTTTATGTATGCTTTTAACAAGTTATTAAATTTCTGTCTAATTATACAAATGTTTTATTAGTTTTTATATATAGATAAGAAGCTCACATTAGACAACAAGTTTATATATATCAGTTGTATATATCTGTTTACATCTTTTTATTAACTGAATGTTGATAAATACTTAGGATTACCTACAATAAATATATAATAACAACAGTGCAGTACATACACTAAACATTTATCCAATCACAAAATACAATATATTCAAATTATAGAATTTAACTAAATACTCTACCCGTGCTAATCTAGCGCTGGACTACATTCACTACATATCAACCACTACTTTTCATTCGGACAACATGGGGGTGGTAGTGGCTATTAACAGATTGACGGCGAACTCCCCCCCAGTGGTAAGGTTGTTGAGAGTGTTTGTGCTGGAATGTCTGCGTAATAACATATCTTTCAGAGCTGTCCATGTTCCGGGCAAGATGAATGTTATTGCTGACGCTTTGTCCCGTTTCCAGTGGGACCGGTTCTTTGCAGCAGCACCAGAGGCGGATGAGGACGGGGTGCCCTGCCCGATGGACCTGTGGAATTTGGGCAGGGTGTGATCGATTTGGTTCGAGGATCTTTAGCAGAAACCACGTGGAGGGCGTACGCCCGGGTATGGAAACAGTGGTGAGGGTTGAATGACGGTCGGCATTTGTGGGAAACAGAGGGTAGCCAACTGCAAGTATTGCTGACCTGGGTGAAGAGGTGGGGGGAAGAGAGGCTGTCGCCTTCAGAAATACGGAAAAGGTTGGCGGCTTTGGCCTTTTGGTTCCAGTTGGTGGGAATGGAGGACTTGACAAAGGTATTTGTGGTACGCATGGCAGTGAGGGGTTTGTGCAGGGGACGGAAGAGACAGGACGGGAGGAGACCAGTGACGTTTGCCATATTGGAAAGAGTGGTGAGTTGTTTGAAGGGATTGGGCTTCTCGGGAGGGGAAGAGAGTTTGTTCAGAGCAGCTTTTGTGTTAGCATTTTTTGGGGCCTTTAGGGTGTCTGAGTTGGTGGGCCGAAACAGGAGGGATACGGGGGGCCTCCAAGGGGGGGAGGTCATCGTTAGGGATAGGAAGGTGGAGGTGTGGCTGAGGAGGTCTAAGACGGACCAAATGGGAAAAGGTTGCTTGATAAGCTTGAGGGAGATAGGGGGGTTGTGCTGCCCTGTGGCCGCGATGAGGGATTACCTCGGCCTACGCCCCAGAAGGGATGGCCCGTTGTTCCTACATGTGGACGGGTCAGCTCTGTCCAGGTACCAATTTATTGCAGTGTTCAGGAAGGCATTGGGGATGCTGGGAATTGGGGGGATGGAGTTCGGGTGCCATTCTTTCAGAATAGGGGCCGCGACCGAGGCTGCAGGGTTAGGATTGGATGTGGGGGTGATTAAAAGGATTGGGCGGTGGAGATCGGAGAGGTTCAGGGGGTACGTTAGGCCGGGGCTGAGGGTTTAAGCCGGGGGTGCGGCAGCTGATACGGCTCTATTTGTTTTGACAGGTCCGGTGAGGTGCTGGGTGATCGGGCATTCATACATCCATTGGGCCAGGAAGGCGGCTGCAGTGAAGGACAATGGTTTACAGCTGGGACTTGACAGGGAGAAGGTGGAGATAAAGTGGCTGGGGATCAGGGGTATGAAATGGAGACAGTTAGTCTTGAAAGTGGTGGAGTTTGCACGATTGTTTTCGACCCCTCAAATTTTGGTGATACATGCAGGGGGGAATGACTTGGGGTTCATGTCACAGAAAGATTTGGTGGAGGATATGAAAAAGGGGATTGACCGGCTATGCCAGCTTTTCCCGGGAGTGGTTATAGTGTGGTCATAGATTGAGAGTCAGTTAGTGTGGTGGTCAGCTTGGGATTTGGGGAGATTGGAGGCTTCCAGACGGAAGATCAATAGAATGGTGAGCAGGCACGTGAGACGGTGCAGAGGAGTGAGTTTGAGGCATGTGGAATTTGAGGGTGAATCAGGGAGGTGCTTTTATTTGAAAGATGGGGTACACCTCAATGAGGTAGGGTTACATCTCTTTAATTACACTTTAAAGGAGGGGATTGAGAAGGCCTTAGCTCTGGTTGGCGGTTCTCACCTTGGGGGTGAGAGGTGGCGGGGTGCTTGACCTGTTTGGTAGAGGCTTACGCCTGTTATGAGGTGGATGGACTTCCTGTTGCAGTAACAGGGGTTGGTTTAATGGTGATTGCCCCTCCCTTGGGTTGGGTGGGGCTTGCAAGTGGACAAGTGGGGGCAAGCACTGTGGTTGTTGATAAGTTATGGTTATTTATGTTTATTTATGTTTATTTACTATGTTAATAAATGAGCTGCGGCCTTTGAATCCCAACAAATGAGTGTTGTGTGTTTTGTGGTTTAGGTGGGTGGCAACTTGACTATGTGGGGTCAAGCAGAACCCTGTATGAGGAAATGGAAGGAAGGGTTGTATGACCCCAACAGGAAGAGGACATGGGGTGAATGTGAGGACAGGGGGGGGGGGATGGGCTTGAAGAGGAGTATAAGCACAACACAGGAAGTGACAGGCACATTTGCTAACAGGAGCTAAACGGTGGAAGCTAAATTTCCCACCCTCCCTCCCTAGTAATAGACGTTACTGGATGTCGCAGCATGGTGGGGTGCTTGCCCTGTTTGGTAGAGGCTTACGCCTGTTATGAGGTGGATGGACTTCCTGTTGCAGTAACAGGGGTTGGTTTAATGGTGATTGCCCCTCCCTTGGGTTGGGCGGGGCTTGCAAGTGGACAAGTGGGGGCAAGCACTGTGGTTGTTGATAAGTTATGGTTATTTATGTTTATTTATGTTTATTTACTATGTTAATAAATGAGCTGCGGCCTTTGAATCCCAACAAATGAGTGTTGTGTGTTTTGTGGTTTAGGTGGGTGGCAACTTGACTATGTGGGGTCATGCATTAACGGCATAACATTTGGTAAAAGCCCAACCCAGCAGAGGGGGTTTACAACAAAGTTGAATTTGCCGTTAAATAACATCTGATGCGGAATCAAGTCCAGGAGACACGTATGTGCTGGAATTTGATCCTGAGGCTCTTGATTTTTCAGTTTAATTATAACTTTAAAACACATGTAACTTAAGTAATATTCATAGTAATATCAACCTTCAGGTACAATGTGAACGAAATTATTTAGACAATCTACACAGTAAAAGCATTTTCGTTAATTGATGTCTGTCAACAAAAGGACGGTTGTTTACTTTCGCTGTTGGGTAAGGCCCAGACTGCGTCCCAAATCGCGTAGCTCAAATCAGAGTGAGCTAAGCAACATGCTCGCCCCCAGAGGAGGGGGAAGTTAAGAGAAAATGTATTTTTTAAATTTTTTCTAAATATATCTGAATTTTTTTAGAATATATATCTGAATTTTTTTTCAGAATATATATCTATACCTATATATCTATCATCTGAATATATACATATATAGATATAAGCTGCAAAGAACGGATGCACTCGCTGGGATTTAGATAGTTACCTTTATTTGTAACGTTTTGGGGTATAGATATAGATATATATAGTATATACAGATATACATAGAAATATATATTTAAAAATTAAAAGAACATTCGGCTAGATTACG
Organism: Bombina bombina; assembly: GCF_027579735.1. Classification (NCBI taxonomy): domain Eukaryota; kingdom Metazoa; phylum Chordata; class Amphibia; order Anura; family Bombinatoridae; genus Bombina; species Bombina bombina. Next base: position 433,787,053 of record NC_069499.1, on the reverse strand, counting down.
AGTCTTGCATTATGAGTAAAAAAGCAGCGTTAAGCCTCATAACGCTGCTTTTTTACTACCGCTGCTATTACGAGTCTTGTAGGTACAGTTGTCCCGCACACTTTTTTGCCCTTACCAAAAAAAAAAACTTACGCAATTTGCGTATAGTCTTTTTTCAATGGGACTTCCATAGCGCTGGTATTAGAAGCTTTTTTTTTTTAGGCCAAAAAGTGAGCGGTACAGCCTATCCCGCAAGATTCATAACACATTGTAATATCAGTAGTTATGAGTTTTACACTACAAAGCCGTAGCATAAAACTCATAACTAAAGTGCTAAAAAGTACACTAACACCCATAAACTACCTATTAACCCCTAAACCGAGGCCCTCCCACATCGCAAACAGTAAAATAAAATGATTAACCCCTAATCTACCTCTCCCGACATCGCCTTCACTAGAATAAACATATTAACCCCTAAAACGCCGCACTCTTGCCTTGCAAAAACTAGTTAAATATTATTAACCCCTAATCTGCCGCCCCAACGTCGCAGCCACTATACTAAATTTATTAACCCCTAAACCTAAGTCTAACCCTAACACCCCCTAACTTAAATATAATTGTAATACATCTAAAGAAAACCTACTAATAATAAATAAATAATTCCTATTTAAAACTAAATACTTACCTGTAAAATAAACCCTAAACTACATTGTAGCTTGCTTAGGGTTTATTTTTATTTTACAGGCAAGTTTGTATTTATTTTAACTAGGTAGAATAGTTACTAAATAGCTATTAACTATTTTATAGCTACCTAGCTAAAATAAATTCAAATTTACCTGTAGAATAAAACCTAACCTGAGTTACACTATTACCTACCCTTACACTACAATTAACTAAATTACCTAAATTAAATAAATTACCTAAATTACAAAAAAAAACACTAAATTACACAAAATAAAAAACAAATTACAAGATATTTAAACTAATTACACCTACTCTAATAGCCCTATCAAAATAAAAAAAGCCCCCCCAAAATAAAAAAACCTAGCCTAAATCAAACTACCAATAGCCCTTAAAAGAGCCTTTTGCAGGGCATTGCCCCAAAGAAATCAGCTTGTTTACCTGAAAAAAAAAAAAAATACAAACAACCCCCCCCCAACAGTAAAACCCACCACCCACACAACCAAACCCCACAACTAAAACCCTAACTAAAAAAACCTAAGCTCCCCATTGCCCTGAAAAGGACATTTGTATGGGCATTGCCCTTAAAAGGGCATTTAGCTCTATTGCGGCCCAAACCCTAAGCTAAAAATAAAAACCCACCCAATAAACCCTTAAAAAACACTTAAAAAACACTAACCCCTGAAGATCCACTTACAGTTTTGAAGAGCCAACATCCATCCTCAATGAAGCAGGGAGATGTCCTCAACGAAGCGGCAAGAAGTCCTCAATGAAGCTGGGAGAAGTCTTCATCCAAGCCGGGAGAAGTGGTCCTCCAGACGGGCAGAAGTCTTCATCCAGACAGCATCTTCTATCTTCATCCATCCGGCGTGGAGTATCCTCTTCGAACTAAGTCTTCTTCCCAAATGAAGGTTCCTTTAAATGAAGAAATCCAAGATGGCGGCCTTAGATTCCGATTGTCTGATAGCATTTTATCAGAAAATCGGAATTAAGGTTGAAAAAATCCTATTGGCTGATGCAATCAGTCAATAGGATTGAACTTCAATCCTATTGGCTGATCCAATCAGCCAACAGGATTGAGCTCGCATTCTATTGGCTGTTCCAATCAGCCAAAAGAATGCAAGCTCAATTCTATTGGCTGATTGGATCAGCCAATAGGATTTTTTCAACCTTAATTCTGATTGGTTATATTGTAGCTAGCTTAGGGTTTATTTTACAGGTAAGTATGTAGTTTTAAATAGGTATTATTTAGTTATTAATAGTAGGTTTTATTTAGATTTAGTTTAATTATATTTAAGTTAGGGGATGTTAGCGTTAGATTTAGGTTTAGGGGTTAATAAATATAGTATAGTGACGGCAACTTTGGGGGCGGCAGATTAGGGGTTAATAATTGTAGGTAGGTGGCGGTGATGTTAGGGGCGGCAGATTAGGGGATAATAATATTTAACTAATGTTTGCGATATGGGAGTGCGGCGGCTAAGGGGTTAATATGTTTATTATAGTGGCGGCGACGTTGGGGGCGGCAGATTAGGGGTTAATAAGTATAGGTAGGTTGTGGCGACATTGGGGGAGGGAGATTAGTGGTTAATAAATATAATGTACAGTAGGTGTTGGTGATGTTGGGGCAGCAGATTAGGGGTTAATAAGTATAATATAGGTGTCGGCGATGTCGGGGCGGCAGATTAGGGGTTAATAAGTGTAAGATTAGGGGTGTTTAGACTCGGGGTTCATGTTAGGGTGTTAGGTGTAAACATAAAATGTGTTTCCCCATAGGAATCAATGGGGCTGCGTTACTGAGCTTTACGCTGCTTTTTTGCAGGTGTTAGACTTTTTCTCAGCCGGCTCTTCCTATTGATGTCTATGCGGAAATCGTGCCCGAGTACGTACAACCAGCTCACCGCTGACTTAAGCAGCGCTGGTATTGGAGTGCGGTATTTTGCTGCTCTACGCTCACTTCTTGTCTTTTAATGCCGGGTTTATAAAAACCTGTAATACCAGCGCTGTAGGTAAGTGAGCGGTGACAATAATGTGCAAATTAGTACTGCACCCCTCATAACGCAAAACTCGTAATCTAGCCGATTGTTTTTCTAAGCGAAGAACATAGAAATGTGGAATATTTCTATTAAAAAAAATAAAAATGATATTGCACGGTTAAAGGTGTTTGACTGGGAAGGGCTCAAAAGTGTATTTATATATGTATGTGTGCACATACATATTTACACTTAAATATACACACATACATATATTTGTATCTCCGTTAAAAGTATAGGTTACACTAGAGTGATGTCAGCCCTTCTCTTCTCTCCCTATAATCAGCGTGTCACTTGTAATCTGGCCCTGAATGTGCTGGAGTGTGTTTGTCTAAGTGGTTGTGTACACGTTTTTAAAAAATAGTCTAGGTCACATTCTAGTAGAGACAACATAGAAATGAAAGGATATAGGGAATGTGGTCTAGCCCTAACTATGCTTACAATACATGTGTGTTTTTAGAAGTGTTAAGTATCTAACATTAAATGTTTGCTGGATTGGTTAAGTAACCTCTAAATTCTTATTTTGAAGTGGTTGGCAACTACTTGGTTTGTGAAACTTTTTTAAGTCAGTTTTAGAAAATGTATAAAAACAAAAGCAACAGTCTAGCTCGAGTTTGATATCTTCGCATTCACTAAATCTTTTTTTGTTTTATTTTCCATGACATTACAATCCATTAAAATAAACTGTTTAAATTATAAATGCAATGCAGATCAAATTGTCTTACACACTTTTTATTATTAGGGTTCGACTTTATGGATTTCCTCATACCCACACAGAAGCAAAATATATACTGTTAATCTGGATAAAAACATTGGATACATAAATAAATATTAACAAAGCAATTTACACTGTTGTGTTTTTTTATTTTATGTTGAACTGATACATGGATAATAAAAGGCTACCAATAAAGCATATGTGTGTGTATATATGTTGGGGTGTGTGTGTATATATATATATATATATATATATATATATATATATATATATATATAATAGGAGGGAAATGGGAGGTGTGTTTGAAGCGCTATCATATGGGGGTGTGATCAAAGCTAAAATGAACAAATATATAATATTTAATATTATGATCTAAATATATATATATATATATATATATATATATATATATATATAAAGAGCACTTTAAAGGGACAGTATACACTCATTTTCATATAACTGCATGTAATAGACACTACTATAAAGAATAAGATGCACAGATACCGATATAAAAATCCAGTATAAAACTGTTTAAAAACTTACTTAGAAGCTGTCAGTTTGGCTCTGTTGAAAAGGTAGCTGGAAAGCCCACCGCAAGTGGCAAATAAGACACTACACCCTCCCCCTGCTTTTGCATATGAAAAGACCCTTTACACAAACAGGAGCAAGCTGGAGAAGGTAGCTGACGGTATTCATATAAAACTTTGGGGCTTGCTTAGGAGTCTGAAAATCAGAGCAATGTTATTTAAAAATAAGCAAAACTATACATTTATTTTTTTTAAAAAACCTTTATGGGCTATATAAATAGATCATCTACAAAATATTTATGCAAAGAAAAAAATAGTGTATAATGTCCCTTTAAAAAGTAAGATATGTGTAACAGAGAACACAGAAAATATTTGAAACAATCACTTATAAACACTTATAAATATAAAACCTCATGCAGCCATTAATACAGCATAATTACAGTGACAATCCAAATATAAATATAAAAGTATGTATAAAAACTAAAAACTAAATTTATGCATATACATAAACACACTTAATGGAAAAACACTTTAACAATAAAAGAAGTAAAGAAAAAGGTCTCTATATACAGGGAGTGCAGAATTATTAGGCAAGTTATATTTTTGAGGATTCATTTTATTATTGAACAACAACCATGTTCTCAATGAACCCAAAAAACTCATTAATATCAAAGCTGAATAGTTTTGGAAGTAGTTTTTAGTTTGTTTTTAGTTATAGCTATTTTAGGGGGATATCTGTGTGTGCAGGTGACTATTACTGTGCATAATTATTAGGCAACTTAACAAAAAACAAATATATACCCATTTCAATTATTTATTTTTACCAGTGAAACCAATATAACATCTCAACATTCACAAATATACATTTCTGACATTCAAAAACAAAACAAAAACAAATCAGTGACCAATATAGCCACCTTTCTTTGCAAGGACACTCAAAAGCCTGCCATCCATGGATTCTGTCAGTGTTTTGATCTGTTCACCATCAACATTGCGTGCAGCAGCAACCACAGCCTCCCAGACACTGTTCAGAGAGGTGTACTGTTTTCCCTCCTTGTAAATCTCACATTTGATGATGGACCACAGGTTCTCAATGGGGTTCAGATCAGGTGAACAAGGAGGCCATGTCATTAGATTTTCTTCTTTTATACCCTTTCTTGCCAGCCACGCTGTGGAGTACTTGGACGTGTGTGATGGAGCATTGTCCTGCATGAAAATCATGTTTTTCTTGAAGGATGCAGACTTCTTCCTGTACCACTGCTTGAAGAAGGTGTCTTCCAGAAACTGGCAGTAGGACTGGGAGTTGAGCTTGACTCCATCCTCAACCCGAAAAGGCCCCACAAGCTCATCTTTGATGATACCAGCCCAAACCAGTACTCCACCTCCACCTTGCTGGCGTCTGAGTCGGACTGGAGCTCTCTGCCCTTTACCAATCCAGCCACAGGCCCATCCATCTGGCCCATCAAGACTCACTCTCATTTCATCAGTCCATAAAACCTTGGAAAAATCCGTCTTGAGATATTTCTTGGCCCAGTCTTGACGTTTCAGCTTGTGTGTCTTGTTCAGTGGTGGTCGTCTTTCAGCCTTTCTTACCTTGGCCATGTCTCTGAGTATTGCACACCTTGTGCTTTTGGGCACTCCAGTGATGTTGCAGCACTGAAATATGGCCAAACTGGTGGCAAGTGGCATCTTGGCAGCTGCATGCTTGACTTTTCTCAGTTCATGGGCAGTTATTTTGCGCCTTGGTTTTTCCACACGCTTCTTGCGACCCTGTTGACTATTTTGAATGAAACGCTTGATTGTTCGATGATCACGTTTCAGAAGCTTTGCAATTTTAAGAGTGCTGCATCCCTCTGCAAGATATCTCACTATTTTTTACTTTTCTGAGCCTGTCAAGTCCTTCTTTTGACCCATTTTGCCAAAGGAAAGGAAGTTGCCTAATAATTATGCACACCTGATATAGGGTAAAGTGAACAAAACAAGAAAAAAAATTTTTAGTGGTGTTTATCAGCTCAATGCGTTATTTCAAGAATTGCTGGATCTAGCTATTAGGACCAAAGCTTGCAAGCACTGTTCCGATAAAGTCCTGAGTAGCTCTATTGTAGATCAAGCAGCCTTTGCTAAAGTGTAAACAAATTCCGGGAAAAACGTATAATCCCTCTGACTTATAACTGAAAAGTCAATTGAACACTTAGCACAGCATAACAGCAACCATTCGCATTTAACAAACTTCAGCAGGTATGCACTCACCACTTCGGTCCTCTTACGTAAGTCAGCTGGTCTGGTGTGGCCGATATCCCTGTTCCTCTGTCTCACAGTCGCAGCGTCTGTGCATAGGCGGTAGTCCGTTTCCTCATGCACGCTGCTGGTGGCGTACCACGTGGCGAGGGATCGGCCAATCCTGTAGCAGACCAGGTCTATCCTCGATGATAACACAAGTGGGCGTATCAATCACGCCAGAGCGATGAGCATATGTGGGGCTTCTTTAGCAGAGAAGAAATACACCAATTAAATGCCGAATCCGGTAATCAATGTGCAAAACACAGTATTGGTGAAGTGTTCATCCAAATGTTAGAAGTCCCAGGTCTGTTGGTGGGAGTGCATACCGCATAAAGAGCATTAGAATGAGGCAAATTAGGAGAAATAGTCCAAATAAGGCAAATAGTGTGCTTCGTGAATATAGGAGTGGAATCCCCACATTCCACTATAAATGTAAAAAAAAAAAAATAGTTCCAAGTTGAAGCAGCAGGTAAAAAAATAACATATCCTTTATTCCTTTAAAAACATGTACAAAGGACATACAACAGCATGGATAGGGTTCAAGCAAGTAAACTCTGACCGGTTTCGGTCATATTGACCGTAATCATAGAATAGCACCTGTTAGGGGGTGCTCCCTTATATGCTGAACAATCCATATTCATTGGTTAAAAACATTTTGTGTATTGCTGATCACCTTAACCCTTTACATACCAGATTTCCCTTTAAACACAGATTGGGAAATAAGCAATGTAATTTATACATAGGTACATAAATACAAAAGTTGCAGACAATAAAAAATGAAGAAACAAATATAGAGAGTACAAGCTAGAGAGTTAGTACAATAACCCAGAGAACAATATAAATTAGAATATTTAGAGCAATAAGTCTTTTAAATTAGATAGCTGTAAAATCAATACTTAAGAGGAGATATACAGACATGATGATTACAGCATAAGCATTCATGTTTTAATCAATGTGTGTGGTAAAACCAATAAACAAAATCTCTTTAATGTTGTTTGACCTCTCTCATTATTAATAGAGGGAGAGATAATTTCTAACTGCCTCTTAATGTATAGAGAAGTGGCAAACACAATAAAAGTAAACACGAACAAGGAAGCAAAAAAGAGCAAGTGTGGATTTAAACGGGCCTATAGTGATTAAACAGATTTACAATAACCTTGTAGATAGTTAACCAAATAAAACACTATCGAAACGTACATTAGGATAAAGTGTATATTACTAAACTACGCAGTATATACTGTTTTATCTATGTGTTTAACCAATATAAACTTATAAATCATTGAAGTCTGAACACATAGTCCTAATAAGAAAGGGGGCCCATATATTCACTAGCCTAAAAAAGGGAGATCTCATATATGTCTATACTCCTAAGACAATTATTTCTGCCAGTAATTTATGATGTCATATTCAGAGTTGTAACCATATGGTATTAAGCACTTAGTTTTAAAAATCCAGTATGTTTCTTGTTTGCATAGTATAGATAACTTATCACCGCCCCTGGGCGGTGTAGTTATCTGTTCTATGGCTTGCCATTTGAAGGACCTGACGTCCTGATGGTGAAATTCAATAAAGTGAGTGGAAAGTGCTGAACAGGTACGTTTGTTGGAAATGTAAGAAAGATGTTCTCTTATGCGCTTACCTACTTTTCTGGTAGTTCTACCTGTATATTGTTTTTTACAGATAGTGCATTCAATGATATAAATTACAAATGTACTTTTGCAGTTGACACAGCCTTTGGTGTTAAATTCTTCTCCCGTTACATGGGACTTGAATGTTTGCGAAATATTTATATGCTCACAAGAGGTACAAACTTTTTTGCCACATTTAAATGTGCCATTATGTCTCAACCATGATGACCCTGAATGTTTGTCACTCTTTAACATACTTGGGGCTAAGATGTTACCTAGGGTCACATTTCTTTTTGGGACAAACATACAGCCCTGTTCAATTATGTCCCTTAGATCCTTGTCCCCCCTTAGTATTGGTAAAATTTTTTTAATGATTTTACTGACTTCATCATATTGAGAGGAATATGAAGTGATGAATTTAAGACTCTGTTTTGAATTTGTAGAGTTTCGTGTTGATTTTTCTAATGCACTTGCCCTATTGATGTCCTTAACTTCAAAAAATGCTTTGTCTATAACTCGGGTGGGATAACCCCTTTTTTGCATTCTCATTTTTAAATCTCTGCTCTCCATCCGAAAGGCATCCTCATGTGTGCAATTTCTCTTTGCCCGCAGGAACTGACTTTTCGCAATTCCTTTGAACACATGTTTCGGATGGCAACTGCGGGCATGTAAAAGACTGTTGCCCGAAATAGGCTTACGGTAGAGAGCAGAGATAATGGTTCCTCCTTCAGAATTTCCTGTAAGTGAGATGTCAAGAAAGTTAATGTTCTTTTTTTGCCAATCATAAGTGAATTGTAGTCCTACCCTATTATTGTTTAGGGTAGTAACAAACTCCTTAGCAGTTTCAGAGTCAGATGACGACACTATCAGTAGGTCATCAATGAACCTGACATATTTCACTATGTGCTCAGATGGGGTGGTACTACCTCCATAGACGTGGCCCCGCTCCCACCAACCCATATATAGGTTGGCATAGGAGGGGGCAAATTTGGCCCCCATAGCAGTGCCACGTCTCTGGAGGTAGTAGCACCCCTGAAACATAAAGAAATTGTGTTCTAATAGAAACTTCACAATTCTTACAATCAGATTTTTAAAATTGACTGAAAGATCAGTGAGTAAGTCCAGGAAAAAACTCACAGCTTGCAGACCCTGGGTGTGAGGGATGGAGGAGTACAGAGACACAGCGTCAATGGTAAGCCAACTGTACTCCTCCCTCCACGTCACAGTCTCCAGAACCTGCAATGCATGGGAAGTATCTCGTATGTAGCTGGGTAACGACAGAACCATGGGCTGTAGAAAATCATCTACCCACTTGGATAAGGGTTCCATTAAGGAACCTATACCAGCCACTATAGGCCTCCCTTTGACCTCACATATGCTTTTGTGAACCTTTGGGAGGTGGTGGAAGATGGGTGTCACTGGATCTTTAACCATACAATGGTTAGCTGTTTCTTGATCCATAAGACCCTCCTCCACCACCTCATCCAAAAGGTGTGATAACTCTCTAGAGTACATAGCAGTAGCAATATACAGGTAGAACTACCAGAAAAGTAGGTAAGCGCATAAGAGAACATCTTTCTTACATTTCCAACAAACGTACCTGTTCAGCACTTTCCACTCACTTTATTGAATTTCACCATCAGGACGTCAGGTCCTTCAAATGGCAAGCCATAGAACAGATAACTACACCGCCCAGGGGCGGTGATAAGTTATCTATACTATGTAAACAAGAAACATACTGGATTTTTAAAACTATTTTTAAAACTAAGTGCTTAATACCATATGGTTACAACTCTGAATATGACATCATAAATTACTGGCAAAAATAATCGTATTAGGAGTATAGACATATATGAGATGTGTTCAGACTTCAATGATTTATAAGTTTATATTGGTTAAACACATAGATAAAACAGTATATACCGCGTAGTTTAGTAATATACACTTTATCCTAATGTACGTTTCGATAGTGTTTTATTTGGTTATCTATCTACAAGGTTATTGTTAATCTGTTTAATCACTATAGGCCCGTTTAAATCCACACTTGCTCTTTTTTGCTTCCTTGTTCGTGTTTACTTTTATTGTGTTTGCCACTTCTCTATACATTAAGAGGCAGTTAGAAATTATCTCTCCCTCTATTAATAATGAGAGAGGTCAAACAACATTAAAGAGATTTTGTTTATTGGTTTTACCACACACATTGATTAAAACATGAATGCTTATGCTGTAATCATCATGTCTGTATATCTCCTCTTAAGTATTGATTTTACAGCTATCTAATTTAAAAGACTTATTGCTCTAAATATTCTAATTTATATTGTTCTCTGGGTTATTGTACTAACTCTCTAGCTTGTACTCTCTATATTTGTTTCTTCATTTTTTATTGTCTGCAACTTTTGTATTTATGTACCTATGTATAAATTACATTGCTTATTTCCCAATCTGTGTTTAAAGGGAAATCTGGTATGTAAAGGGTTAAGGTGATCAGCAATACACAAAATGTTTTTAACCAATGAATATGGATTGTTCAGCATATAAGGGAGCACCCCCTAACAGGTGCTATTCTATGATTACGGTCAATATGACCAAAACCGGTCAGAGTTTACTTGCTTGAACCCTATCCATGCTGTTGTATGTCCTTTGTACATGTTTTTAAAGGAATAAAGGATATGTTATTTTTTTACCTGCTGCTTCAACTTGGAACTATTTTTTTTTTACTGATATAGGGTGTTGATGTCATAAGACCACACCCCTTCTCATTACAGAGATGCACATCACCTAATATGCTTAATTGGTAGTAGGCTTTCGAGCCTATACAGCTTGGAGTAAGACAACATGCATAAAGAGGATGATGTGGTCAAAATACTCATTTGCCTAATAATTCTGCACTCCCTGTATGTAGAAGTCCCAATTCGTGTCAAGCAGTTGTGAGAGAAAAAAAGACAATAGAACAAATGTGTTCCTTTCTGCACCTCTCAAACGGTGAACGTGACTCCAAACACCCTCCTTAGGGTATATACTCACAGGAGATGCCCTCAATCAACTATGAGGTAAGATAAAGGTGTTTGTCCTCAATATAGCTCTTTGCCTGAGCCCGGTCAGTATCATTTATTTCACATGTATGTCCTGGGAGGCTCATGCAGTGCCAGTAATATGTTAAAGACAAGAATAATGCAAAACATAGTGCAATATTGTCTAATATCAATTTATTCAAGTACAAAAACACAGGGCAAGCATTTATACTCACATTTATAAAGCTCAATGATATGAGGTAACTCATATAATGATACACTGCTGAATCGATCAATAAGATGGTCTGCGGTGTGCCAGTCTCCAAATAATACTCTCTTTAAGCCTTACGCGTTTCAAAGGTGTATTGCAGAACATCCGTTCTCCCTTCTTCTTCTTCAGAGGCACACCCCTCACACACCCTCAATAGTGACCCAATGAGAGCGGTAGCTAGTTAGGAGGCGGGACGGCGTTCGGCTTCGGTTTAGTTTAAATAATAGCGGTGAGTTGCCATAGCTCTTTATACTCTTGCCTCTGAAGAAGAAGGGAGAACGGATGTTCTACAATACACCTTCGAAACGCGTAAGGCTTAAAAAGAGTATTATTTGGAGACTGGCACACCGCAGACCACCTTATTGATCGATTCAGCAGTGTATCGTTTTATGTACATCAGGCTTAGAGTTACCTCATATCATTGAGGTTTATAAATGTGAGTGTAAATGCTTGCCCTGTGATTTTGTACTTGAATAAATTGATATTAGACAAGGCAAAGAGCTATATTGAGGACAAACACCTTTATCTTACCTCATAGTTGATTGAGGGCATCTCCTGTGAGTATATACCCTAAGGAGGGTGTTTGGAGTCACGTTCACCGTTTGAGAGGTGCAGAAAGGAACACATTTGTTCTATTGTCTTTTTTTCTCTCACAACTGCTTGACACGAATTGGAACTTCTACATATATAGAGACTTTTTTCTTTACTTCTTTTATTGTTAAAGTGTTTTTCAATTAAGTGTGTTTATGTATATACATCCATTTAGTTTTTAGTTTTTATATACTTTTATATTTATATTTGGATTGTCACTGTAATTATGCTGTATTAATGGCTGCATGAGGTTTTATATTTATAAGTGTTTATAAGTGATTATTTCAAATATTTTCTGTGTTCTTTGTTACAAATATCTTACTTTTTAAAGTGCTCTTTTATATATATATATATTTATATATATATATATATATTTTTTTAGATCATAATATTAAATATTATATATTTGTTCATTTTAGCTTTGATCACACCCCCATATGATAGCGCTGAAAACACACCTCCCTATTATTCTTGTTTCTAGAAATATTTGGAAAAGATATTTCGCCCTATTGGGGGTCTGTGTTTATAGCAGCTTTTATTAGGGGGTCTATAATCATTTATATTCATTATTATTCATTATTACATTTATATTGTACTTGTATTTGTATTTTTATTGTATTTTTATTACATGTTTGGCTGACCTTTTCTCAGCTGTGCGCTTCACTAGTTCCAGAGCTTATACCTCTACTAGTTAGCGGTATATTCTATCTTTCTTTAATATATATATATATATATATATATATATATATATATATATATATACACATACACACAAATATACAAACACATATATACACACATAGTGGGCTCAAAAGTTCTACTAGTCCATTAGCCATTGTTATTCCTCTAATGCTATAGGGACCCCATTAGTGCTTAGACTGTTACTTCTGAGAGGGTAAACAGGGGAAGAGAGAAATTTTAGAGGAAAAGTGAAAATGGAGAAAAAGATAGTGTTAAGAAACGGCGGAGAAATATTGGAACAGCCAATAGAATGCAAGCTCAATCCTATTGGCTGATTGGATCAGCCAATAGGATTGATCTTCAATCCTATTGGCTGATTGCATCAGCCAATAGGATTTTTTTCTACCTTAATTCCGATTGGCTGATAGAATTCTATCAGCCAATCGGAATCTAAGGGACGCCATCTTGGATGACGTCACTTAAAGGTACCTTCATTCTGTTTTAGTCATCGGAAGAAGAGGATGCTACGCGTCGGATGTCTTAAAGATGGAGCCGATCCACGCCGGATGGATGAAGATAGAAGATGCCGTCTGGATGAAGACTTCTGCCCGTCTGGAGGACCACTTCGGCCCGGCTTGGATGAAGACTTCTCCCGGTAAGTCGATCTTCAGGGGGTTAGTGTTAGGGGTTTTTAAGGGTGTAATGGGTGGATTTTATTTTTTAGATTAGGGTTTGGGCGGCAAAAGAGCTAACTGCCCTTTTAAGGGCAATGCCCTTTTCAGGGCAATGGGGAGCTTAGGTTTTTTTAGATAGTATTTTATTTGGGGGGTTGGTTGTGTGGGTGGTCGGTTTTACTGTTGGGTAGTTGTTTGTATTTTTTTTTACAGGTAAAAGAGCTGATTACTATGGGGCAATGCCCTGCAAAAGGCCCTTTTGCAGGCTAGGGATTTTTTATTTGGGGGGGGGGGGCTTTTTATTTTAATAGGGCTATTAGATTAGGTGTAATTAGTTTAAATTTCTGTAATTTGTTTATTATTTTCTGTAATTTAGTGGGGGGGTTTTGTACTTTAGCCCATTTAATTTAATTTAGGTAATTGTATTTAATTTAGTTAATTTATTTAATTATAGTGTAGTGTTAGGTGTTAGTGTAACTTAGGTTAGGTTTTATTTTACAGGTAAATTTGTATTTATTTTAGCTAGGTAGTTATTAAATAGTTAATAACTATTTAATAACTATTCTACCTAGTTAAAATAAATACAAACTTGCCTATAAAATAAAAATAAACCCTAAGCTAGCTACAATGTAACTATTAGTTATATTGTAGCTAGCTTAGGGTTTATTTTACAGGTAAGTATTTAGTTTTAAATAGGAATAATTTAGTTAGTGATAGTAATTTTATTTAGATTTATTTAAATTATATTTAAGTTAGTGGGTGTTAGGTTTAGAGTTAGACTTAGGTTTAGGGGTTAATAAATTTAATATAGTGGCGGCAACGTTGGGGGCGGCAGATTAGAGGTTAATAAATGTAGGTAGGTGGCGGTGATGTTAGGGGCGGCAGATTAGGGGTTAATAATATTTAACTAATGTTTGCGAGGCGGGAGTGCAGCAGTTTAGGGGTTAATAAATTTAATATAGTGGCGGCAACGTTGGGGGCGGCATATTAGAGGTTAATAAATGTAGGTAGGTGGCGGTGATGTTAGGGGCGGCAGATTGGGGTTAATAATATTTAACTAATGTTTGCGAGGCGGGAGTGCGGCGGTTTAGGGGTTAATATGTTTATTATAGTGGCGGCGACGTTGGGGGCGGCAGATTAGGGGTTAATAAGTGTAGGTAGGTGGCGGCGATGTTGGGGGCAGCAGATTAGGGGATAATACATATAATGTAGCTGGCGACAGTGTCCGGAGCGGCAGATTAGGGGTTAATAATATAATGCAGGTGTCAGCGATGTTGGGGGCAGCATATTAGGGGTTAATAAGTGTAAGATTAGGGGTGTTTAGACTCAGGGTTCATGTTAGGGTGTTAAGTGTAAACATAACTTTTATTTCCTCATAGGAATCAATAGGGCTGTGTTAAGGAGTTTTACGCTGCTTTTTTGCAGGTGTTAGACTTAATTTCAGCCGGCTATCCCCGTTGATTCCTATGGGGAAATCGTGCACGAGCACATTACACCAGCTCACCGCTGACTTAAGCAGCGCTGGTGTTGGAGTGCGGTAATGAGTAAAATTTTGCTCAACGCTCACTTCTTGTCTTTTAACAATGGTTTTCTGAAAAATCGTAATACCAGTGATGCAGGTAAGTGAGCGGTGAGACAAAACTGCTCGTTAGCACCGCATAGCCTCTATTGCAAAACTCGTAATCTAGGTGTCTGCTTTCTCTCAGTTCAACAACTTCCTTTTTCTGTCCAGATGTTGTTTCTCCAGAACCCTAGTTGATGTTGCTAACCGCTATGCACTTATTTCTGTTAATTTATTAATGTATGTAGCATTATTTAATTGATGGTATAAAAGTAAAACAAAAACAATATTAACCCCTTGAGTGCTAACAACGGCTCAGAGCCATCGCAGAGTTTCCCACCCTGGTGCTAACGACGGCTCAGAGCAGAGGCGTAACTAGAAACCACAGGGCCCAGGTGCAAGAATCTAACACATATAATGCTACCCACCTGGGTTTTTAGGTTGGTGGAATACATTGGGAGGAAAAAACTGATTATTCCAAGGCAATTGGTCCGATATCTTTATTTTTTTTTAAAATATATGCAGTAAATTTGGTTCTTCACTAAATCTAATCCAATTTTAGATAAAGTAACACCTAATCGGCTAACTCACATGCCACTTTTTGTTTTGCTTTTCACCTGCTTTTTTGTTTTGTTTTCTTTTCTTTCTTTACCCCTTCACACAGCGCATAGTGTCTACACAACATATATTTAAAGGATACACCATTTCACACTAGGATAAGCACGAATCTTAGGACAAAGTATGTAGGTCTAGCTTGAGACTCTGACCACATTTTTTCACAGTGTTCTTTGTATCTTCTTTTTTCTTCCTAAATACACCGCACATGGAGAGCTATATCACTGTAAATAAAAATAAATCACCTGCAATGCCACCTAAAGCAAGGGACAAAAAAACTAAACCAGGGACTGAAAATGCAAATGAAAGTGTCTTGGAACCAAATATCAGTATGCAGTCCATAGACTTCCAAGAATTAGTTAAACAAATAGCAGACTTAATGTTACCCCAGTTTGAACAGGTTAAAAATTAGATTTTATTGTTATCACAGGAGGTCAAGCAATTCTCTAACAAACTGCTGGAAGCAGAAAAAAGAATATCTGACTTGGAAGATACTGTTGTGAGAAAACAGTATAAATCACCTGCAATGCTGCCTAAAGCAAGGGACAAAAAAAACTAAACCAGGGACTGAAAATGCAAATGAAAGTGTCTTGGAACCAAATATCAGTATGCAGTCCATAGACTTCCAAGAATTAGTTAAACAAATAGCAGACTTACAAATACAAAAAGAGACAGATGCGCCACATGGCCCAATATTGTTTGATCCCAAACGAGTTAATGAATATATAAGGAATAGACTCACATTTGGGAGAGCACCTCAATCAGTGCTGTAGAGACAGTCTGGGATCTATTACAGTCACCCAGCAGACCAAACTCCAGCAAAAATGTAGTATCTGTATTCAAACAATAAGAGAAACACAGGTGCCAATATGGTCTAGTATAGCAGGAACAGTGTTGATACAGGGCCAATGATAAGAAAGGTACTCACAATAGTTGTAGCATCTCCCTTGATGCTATAAGAGCAGGATCGGGTCAATTCAGTCACCCACCAGACTTGATGACAGGCACTCAGAACAGTGTAGATCCAGAAGTCAGCCAAAGACAGGATGAACCCAAAAAAATCCTTTAGCAAAAGAGATAGTGGCAAGTGTTTCAAGATAAAAATAGTTTTATTAAAAAGTTAAAAACATAGGCGACGCGTTTCTCAGCTTAAAGCTGTTTCATCAGGCTTCATACAATGTTATTAGAACACTTGCTACATATATATACCATACAACTAATTACAAACAAATGAACTCACATGGTGGTAGGAGGGGCCAAGAGAACAGGAAATGACCTATTGGCCAGTGAAAATGTTAATAACACAAAAAAACAAAAAAAGATCATCAAGCATATGTTAATATAAATAAATATACATCTCATTTGTATCTGCATTTGATAATAGGTAAATAAATAAAATAAAATAGAACCATATAAAAATCACAATTAATAAAAAAATCTATAAATATATGAACAGCATGATATATGAACAACATGAACCTCCATATCTTAGTGTGTACGATACATTTCTCATGAGTATCTGTATCTGAGAGTTAGTAAAATAAAACCATATAAAAATTGCAGCTGAAAAAATGGATAAAATGCAAATAAATAAACGACATGAACTTCTGTTTTATAGATTTTATAGTTAGTGCAATAGACATCTCGAGTGATGGCATTAAAACCATATAACGCACCTAGTATACCGTAATCCTAAACTGTAAAAATATATAGAAAAAAGTGTATATAAGAACATACCCTGAAGTGTTTAACAGATCAGATGATTCCTGCATGATCTCAAAGTGTGTTGTAGCTATAATCTGTATACACACAGATGGCGATATACAATGTATCAGCATAATGAAAATATTGTGATCGGCGTGTGGCTAGACCCATTGCTCATGTCTGTCAGTCAAAACTAAATCAGTACTTCGATTGGTCTATAGGGAGGCGTTTATAAGAGAAGCGTTACGCATATGGTCAGTGAGGATTGTAATGTAAGAAAAGGGGAGTGGTTACATGTCGCATCAGTGCAAAACGGCTTTCAAGTCTAACAATGGGAAGTGTTGCGATCAAAGAATATACATATAAATATATGTATCTATATTTCTCTTATTTGCTACCATCAAAAGCGGCAGCTGCCTTATGCAAAATGCACTACAAACTGTAGACTTGAGCACTCTAGTATAAACAAATGCTCATAGGATGTGACAGCCGTCAACACCATAGCATCCACAGCTCACCCGGCGTTTCACTTAGTGATTGGTCGAGGAAGAGTGGAGGGTGCCTAATGTGATTGGCTTAGATGTTCCAAAATACTTCAGCTTGTAATTGGACTGCAGTGTCTAGTGTTACCAGTTATGGCAAGAGATCTTACGCTATAGTGTTAGTGTTTGTGAACTAGAAATATATAGTAATAACATAAACTCACATCTAAAAAGGCCACTTCCTAAGTATTAAACAGATGAACATTCATAAGTACTATACATTTCCTAAGTGTAAATGTATGAGAAGTGATAAGTAATAGGTGATACCTGTAAATGAATCACAAAGGGTAAAGGTAAACACATACATTACATACTATGTACATGATGTGCAAAAAGTTAGTTAGTGAGTTAACCTAAGACGATTTAAAGGAGTGAATTATCTAGAAACTGCCCATGTACGAGTTGAATGAATGAATATACTACAAGTGTGTGGGGCTAAATATCATCTGTGTACGAGTTGAATTAATGAATATACTACAAGTGTGTGAGGCTAAATATCATCTGTGTAGTGATAGTTAGTGCTGATATATCTGAATTGGTATGAGATAGATACAGTGAGTGAATGTGATTAGAATCCAGTAGGTCTCTCTGCGACGCAGAGTGAGCATAGGGTTATGGCTATTTCGGGAAATTTGTTCAATGGGTAGTATAGAAAGTGTTTTAGAACTCCCTTTGTGAGCATAAGCACAATTATAGATGTGTTCACTCCACCGCTTACTAATGGCACGCCCAGTGCGTCCCACGTATTGGGCCCCACATGTACAGCTGATGAGATATACTACATAAGTAGATTCACATGACAATCTTTTGTTAATTTTAAATTGTTCAGAGGAGAAAGTGTTGGTTCTACTTTTAACTGTCTTACACATGTTACATCTAGGTTTAAGGCATTTGAATAGCCCATGCCTGGGTAAAAAGTTGCCCAAAAGGTCCTATTGGACCCCAGATTTTGGTGGTAGCCCTTATTTTTGTCCCTGACCACTTTGCTCGGGGCTAATTTGTTCTTCAGTGTGGGTGCCCTCCTATACACAACTCGTGGCTTTGAGGAAATATGATTTTTGAGGAAAGGATCATCGCAAATTATTGGCCAATGTTTAAAGATGATTTGCTTAATTTCTCGAAATTGATTACTGTAGCCAGTACTCCACAGCGTGGCTGGCAAGAAAGGGTATAAAAGAAGAAAATCTAATGACATGGCCTCCTTGTTCACCTGATCTGAACCCCATTGAGAACCTGTGGTCCATCATCAAATGTGAGATTTACAAGGAGGAAAAACAGTACACCTCTCTGAACAGTGTCTGGGAGGCTGTGGTTGCTGCTGCACGCAATGTTGATGGTGAACAGATCAAAACACTGACAGAATCCATGGATGGCAGGGTTTTGAGTGTCCTTGCAAAGAAAGGTGGCTATATTGATCACTGATTTGTTTTTGTTTTGTTTTTGAATGTCAGAAATGTATATTTGTGAATGTTGAGCTGTTATATTGGTTTCACTGGTAAAAATAAATAATTGAAATGGGTATATATTTGATTTTTGTTAAGTTGCCTAATAATTATGCACAGTAATAGTCACCTGCACACACAGATATCCCCCTAAAATAGCTAAAACTAAAAACAAACTAAAAACTACTTCCAAAAATATTCAGCTTTGATATTAATGAGTTTTTTGGGTTCATTGAGAACATGGTTGTTGTTCAATAATAAAATTAATCCTCAAAAATACAACTTGCCTAATAATTCTGCACTCCCTGTATATGTAGCAAGTGTTCTAATAACATTGTATGAAGCCTGATGAAACAGCTATAAGCTGAGAAACGCGTCGCCTATGTTTTTAACTTTTTAATAAAACTATTTTTATCTTGAAACACTTGCCACTATCTCTTTTGTGAGCTGTCCCTTTTGCTAAGGGATTTTTTTGGGTTTATCCTGTCTTTGGCTGACTTCTGGATCTACACTGTTCTGAGTGCCTGTCATCAAGTCTGGTGGGTGACTGAATTGACCCCATCCTGCTCTTATAGCATCAAGGGAGATGCTACAACTATTGTGAGTACCTTTCTTATCATTGGCCCTGTATCAACACCATTCCTGCTATACTAGGCCATATTGGCACCTGTGTTTCTCTTATCCTTTGAATACAGATACTACATTTTTGCTGGAGTTTGGTCTGCTGGGTGACTGTAATAGATCCCAGACTGTCTCTACAGCACTGATTGAGGGGCTCTCCCAAATGTGAGTCTATTCCTTATATATTCATTAACTCGTTTGGGATCAAACAATATTGGGCCATGTGGCGCATCTGTCTCTTCTTGTATTTGTAGATTGCTGTTTCTGGATCCCGGCCTGGATCTCCACAGTTTGCTGCCTCATCCCTATATCAGAGACTTTATGTTATTGTATTATCTCTTTTAGTATATCACAATGGTAATGGATCTGTAATGATTTTTGCACTAGTATTATCATTATTCTCTGCAAGGGCATTTTTGTGATACTTCTCATATATTATATCTTGGTGAGACTTACTATACTATTATTGTACAATCAATACATTTATTTCTTTGCCCTCTGGACTCTCTACATCACTATATTAGGGCGCCCCCTACCCCTGTTTGTTCCTAAAATAGCAGACTTATCGTTACCAAAGTTTGAACAGGTTAAAAGTTATATTTTATTGTTATCACAGGAGGTCAAGCAATTCTCTAACAAACTGCTGGAAGCAGAAAATAGAATATCTGACTTGGAAGATACTGTTGTGAAAAAAGACCTTATAATTAAAGATCAGACTAGTAAAGTAACTCACATACAAAACAAATTAGAAGAGTTAGAAGATTGTTCAAGACGTAACAATATAAGAATCATTGGTGTGCGAGAATTACCAGAATTCCAAGATCTAGTAAAATTCACCTTGATACAGTTACCTAGACATCTGGGCTTACAAATTTAGCAATATGGCTTACAAGTTGAGACAATACAAATTAAAAGCACCAGTCAACTTAGGTGATAAAAATATCTTACTTTTTCAGGATTTTTCGGTAGAAACATCTCAAAAAAGAAGAGAAATGTCTCCAATTTGTACTAGCTTAATTAATAGTGGATTTAAAGCCGCAATAATTTACCCAGCTAAGATCAAAATTTTCAATGACCAAGGGAACATAACTTTAAATAACATAGAGGAAGCCAAAGAGTTCCAGGAAAAACATAATAGACAAGTAGAATCATGATTTTAAAAATGATATCATAGACAGTAATCCGATACAGACAGGGAATGATATAAGTTTTTATGTGGTTTGGCTTCTTTTTAATACTTATTAAAAGTAATATTACACTTTCTACAACCGGTTTAAAAGATTGTAATCCCCGATTGGGAGTAATGTTGTTTAGTTGTTGCGTTTTTTTTTTTTGGGGGGGGGTTTCTCTCTCACTCCTTCCTCCCCCTACATTGGGACATGTTTAGAAATAGTCTTTTTATCACATTATAGAATGAAAGAACATATCAAATTTACTTCATGGATGGGGGGGGGGGGTTCTCTTCACCTATTAAAAGGAAAAATATTTCAAAACAACTTAAAAAACATGGCTTGGATATTGCTATGATTCAGGAGACTCATCTTAAACTACAAGAAATAAATAAGGTCAGAATGGAATGGGTAGGGGAAGTTATAGCAACACCATGCACAAATAGAAAGAAAGGTGTAGTGATTATTTTTAAAAAAGCCCTGAACTACAATATTCTATTGAGGGATTTGGAGTCAGAAGACAGGTACATAATATTGCCGGTTCAAATAGAGGGTATATTTCTGACTTTGTGTAATGTGTACAGACCAAATGGTTTGGATAGGGATTTCTGGCAATGTTTGCAAGACAAACTGGCAAATTATAGCTCAAAAAATATTATAGTAGCTGGGGACCTGAATATGGTGATGTACCCAACTCTCGATAGACTAAAACCTTTTGTAAACTATTAAGGCTTAAAGATATATGGAGAATCCAGAATCCTGATATAAGGATGTTTTCGTGTGAATCAGAGTTATAAGACGATGTCAAGGATTGACTCTTTCTTAGTGTCTGAAAGCTTATTGGGTACAAAAATATCAACTGATATTAAAGAAATCATACTCTCTGACCACGCAATATTATGTCTTGATTTGCAAATCAAAATCCTTAAGCATAAAAATGTTACCACATTTTATTTTCCCACAAATTTAACTTCAAATTTACACTTCAAAGACTGGCTGAGACAGAAGTGGAATGAGTTTTCCTTATTCAATCACGAATATAAAAACAAAAGTTAAATATTTTGGGAAACATTTAAGTCAGTGATAAGGGGGGAAATAAAGGCATATTTAGTTGGTAAAAAACGCGAATCCCAGATTAAAGAACAGCAGGCCTCAAATAATTTACGCAATTGCTTCAATGCATATATAAGTGACCCATCTACAAATCGTAATAAATAAATAGTATAAATATATAAGGTCAAAGAAGGAGACTCTACTCAATCAAAAAATGAGACAAGAAGAGTTGAGATCTAGAGCCTTTTTTTATAGATACTCTGGGAAAGTGGGAAAATTTCTGGCAAATTTAGTAAAACTTAAAAGGAAAAAACAATGCATTGAAGAAATTAAAATAAAGGACAAAGGATTCTCAAATATTAAGGAAATCAGTAAACACATACTTGAATATTTTCAAAAAGTGTATACAAAAGGGAACATCTGCCCAAGCTCGAAAGCTAAATTTTGGGAGCAAGTTCGAGTACCTAAAATAACAAAGGAAAGCCTTGAGCTTTTAAATATGCCTATATCGCAGTTGGAAATAAGGCAAACTATAAAAGCAACCACAGCCAATAAAGCACCTGGCCCTGACCAGATACCAATTGAACTTTATAAAATAATAGCAGAGGATATAATACCAACGTTAGAAGCACTCTTTTATACAATTTTTATACATGGAGAGTTACATTCAAAATATTTTACTGCGTCTACGATTTCATTGATACTAAAGAAGAATAAAAATCCTGAGGGTTTAAGTGCCTACAGACCAATTTCATTACTCAATAATGATTATAAATTGCTCACGAGTATCATTGCACAAAGACTAAAAAAAGTGATGGTCCATTAATACATAAAGACCAGGTGGGGCTTTATGCCAGGGAGAAATTCAACAATGAATTTGAGAAAGTTACAGTTAACCATTGACTATTATTGGCAACAATTGAATAGAAAGAGAGTATTACCTAACATTGATATCGCTATTATAACAATAGACAACGAAAAGGTATTTGATATGATTATGTCGGTCCACCTTTTCACAGTAAAACAGAAATTCGGGATTACTGGAAATGTTCTCGGACTCATTCTGCCCATTTACAAAAACCCAAATGCGAATATCTTAGTAAATGGAAGTATTACCCCTAATTTCCTGCTACAGAAAGGCACAAGGCAAGGGTGCCCCCTGTTCCCCAATTTACTTAGCGATCGAACCACTCACTATCTGTCTTTGAAAGAGGGCATATGGCTACGCTATTATTATATGCAGAAAATTTACTAATTTGTTTATAAGAGAATTAAAAAGAAATATCCCTATCCTAACCAAAATCTTAGAAAGTTGTAGCTCTTTTTCAGGCTATAAAGTGAATATCGCAAAGTCAGAAATTTTTTCGATCTACAAAAAACAGAAATAGTTTTAAAAATTGCCCAATTAAAGAAACAAAGGAAGAAATTAAATATTTGGGTATTAAATTTGCTAAAAAATGTTTGATATGAGTTAAATTAGCCTTGCATCTTTGGAAAAATATTTAATGACTTTGCTAATTGGTCTAAATTTCCCCTATCCTTGACAGGGAAAGTCAACCTGATTAAAATGGTATCGTTTCCCAAATTATTATATTTACTACAGAATTTACCATTATTTATTAAACACAGATATCTATCGGAATTTAAGCAAAAGTGTGTAAAGTTTCTATGGGAAAGAAGCGAAGGGCATTAGCCCTTAAAAAAATGACCTATTTTAGGAAAGAGGGAGGTATGTCTTTTCAAGACATAGAATTATTCAATGTAGTATGTATGGGGAAAATTGTGATGAACTGGCTAACAGAAACCTAATATTATACAATTTAAGGCTAGAAAAGCAAATAGTCAAGCCATACTATTTAAAAGCCTTATTACACTTTAAGGGGAAGTTACCACCAGGAGTAGGAACTATGAATACTGTCAAAAATGTGATAGAAGACTGGCAAAAAATTGTAAACATCTCACAAGCTAATCCTAATTGGTCTAAATATCTTGTAATAGAAGGAAATTTTATTTTTGAACCAGCAATAAATGCAAAGGTGTTTCAAAAATGGAAACTGAAAGGACTTATATATATATATATAGAACAGTTAAGAGAAAAAGATTCTAGAAATTGTAAGACTTTTCAAAAACTAAAAAATTAGTTTAACCTACCTGATAAAGGATTTTTTGCTTATTTACAGATACGCCATACTTAAAACTTTTCAGGGCTTAAAAAATGTAGAAAGAATTGCTACTAACTGGGGCTGTTCAGTAGATACTATTCAAAAAAGTTTTCAACTCTCAGACAAAGTCACACTAGCAACTGCATGGAGAGAATCCCACACTAAAATAATTAACAGTATGTATATTATGCCGGCAGTGAAAGCAAAAAGGGATATAGCTTCTGATAATAGGTGTTGTAAATGTAGCTTTCCAGTGCCTGACCTAGGCCATTACTTATGGAGTTGCCCTAAAATCCAAAGGTTCTGGAAGATGATTAATTATTGGTTAAATAAAACATTTAAAAGCAGATAACATTACAAGACAAACACTTTTTTTTCTTTTTGGATATACGATAAATCAGGTAAACAATAAATTTGTGAATACAGTAATCTTGACAGGGAGACATTTAATTCTTAAACATTGGAAGTCTAAGAAAAGTCCAAAGCTGACAGAATGTACTAATAAAATATTTACACAATTAATAGTGGAATAATATGACACTTCGATAATTTTGTAAAGTAAAATTAAAGCCTTTTTCTGTAAATGGAAAAAACTTATACAGTCATACCCTAGAGAAATCCAAACTCTCTTAATTTACCTATTCAGGGGGTCTGAGTTTCTGACTATAGGAGCAGGTATTTAATAACCTCCTTTTTTTTTTTTCTTCCCAACAAGGCATATTTATTTATCATTATATAAAAACAAAGTTTATGCTTACCTGATAAATTTCTTTCTTTCCGGATATGGTGAGTTCATGGAGTCCTCAATTACTGTTGGGAATATCACTCCTGCCCAGCAGCAAAGTTGTTAAGCATCACTCCCCTCCCACAATCTCCAGTAATTCGACTGAAGGAAATTGGAGAAAGGGAGTAACACAAGGTGTAGAGGTGCCTGAAGTTTAGTAAAAAACTGTCTTAACAATACACGGCAGGCAGTGGACTCACCATATCCGGAAAGAAAGACATTTATCAGGTAAGCATAAATTTTGTTTTCTTTCCTAAGATATGATGAGTCCATGGAGTGCTCAGTTAATGTTGGGAACCAATACCAAAGCTAAAGGAAACGGAGGACTAGGGAGGGACAAGACAAGTATACCTAAACAGAAGGCACCACTGCCTGAAGAATCTTTCTCCCAAAGGACACCTCAGCCAAAGCAAAAGTATCAAATTTATAAAAGTTGGAAAACAGTATGCACAGAGGACCAAGTTGCAGCCTTGCAAATCTGTTCCATAGAAGCATCATTTTTGAAAGCCCAGGAAGAAGATACAGCCCTAGTGGAGTGAGCTGTGATTCTCTCAGGAGGCTGTCCAGCAGTCTCATACACCAAACAAATTATACTTCTCAACCAAAGAGAAAGAGAAGTAGCCCTTTTCTATTTTAACGATATGTCAGACTGAGAGAAAATGACAATACCTCCTTCACAACGGAGGATTAATGAAAATAATCTCTACACCTCAGCGTTATTACTGAGGTGACTACCTGCCCCTCTGCACTCCAAAGAGAAAAGCGGTCACAATCTTAGCTCCCTTGATTAAGGCGCAACTGCCGTAGGAGCTCCAGAAACTCTAAGGAAGCCAGTCTTACTGTCCATTAGAAGCTGCGTCATCCACATAGAAAAGGCACGCTTTACAGAATGGAAACACTGCTGTAAAAAGGGAACCGCCTCCATTCTTGTCAGAGGTGGCCCTGACGGCCATTAGTATAGCGTAGATCGGAACTTACTCCGACTTATCAGAGAGGCAATGCGCCTCCCACCAAGCACACAAGTAAAAGCATATTTATGCTTGTGAAATCTAACCTTAGCCAATTTTACACTCTCTTACATCACATTTACAGTGCCTGCACCCTGCCATAAACATACCCATTTGTTAACACGGGAATTAACCCCTAAGTGCAGTCCTTCCATTTTAGTGCCATCATTTCTCATAAAACAAAAAATTGGCACTTACCTGCACCACAGTCTGTCTGGCAGGAAGACAGTTCCCCCGGCGTGAGGGGAAGCCATTCCTCACAGAGACCTGTGAAAAAAAGAAAGGACAGAGTAAACCTACTCTGGCTTTCTACATAAGGGCAGCATCTGTTAAGAAAACACAGTGAGGCCCACCTCACAAGTTCCTAACTGCTTGAAAGCTACCACTGCCATACTGAAGAGACTAATATGGAGTACAGCTAAGCCCTAAAGAAGGAAAGATAAGAGCAAACCTACTCTGGCTTTCAAAATAATAAACTCTTGATTGAAGCAAATCTTATTCAGCTTCACCTCCTCCTTGCACCGAAGACAAAGAGAATGACTGGGGATTGTGGGAAAGGAGTGATACTTAACAGCTTTGCTGTGGTGCTCTTTGCCTCCTCCTGCTGGCCAGGAGTGATATTCCCAACAGTAATTGAGGACTCCGTGGACTCACCATATCTTAGGAAAGAAATAGTAAAGATTGAATAACCAATTCATGTTGACTTATTGTGTTGATTATATTTTAATATCTTTAAGTTAACCACCAACAGGGTGGATACTTCGTTTATACATGGGATGAGAATGTCTTATAATGCTGTTAATGTAGGTTAGCATGCCATGTGATGTTTTCATGTTTGTAGCAGATTTTGGTGGAAAAGCGCCCTGTATGACGCAATAACGATGAACAACATGATAACATGTATATATATATATATATATATATATATATACCCTGCTGGATTAAAATATGTTTTTAAAACATTGTGCTCATGCCCGTGGAGTTACCGAGGAGTCAGCACTGATTGGCTAAAATGCAAGTCTGACAAAAGAATTGAAATAAGGGGGCAGTCTGCAGAGGCTTAGATAAAAGATAATCATGGAGGTAAAATGTATATTAATATAACTGTGTTGGTTATGCAAAACTGGGGAATAAAAGGGATTATCTATCTCTTTAAACAATAGAAATTCTGGTGTAGACGGTCCCTTTAAAAAAATTACTGCACAATAAGGTGTTTCACATTGGCTAAACATATGGAAAGAGGGGGGGGGTTAGTGAGTGTGGTGTGGGTGAGCTAGTGTTGGGATCAAAAGTGTTGAGTATCATTTTGGGCTGGCTAGTAGTTAAGGGCTTGACATTTTGAGCCCTGTATGTATATATATGTATATATATATATATATATATATATATGTGTGTGTGTATGTGTGTGTATATATATATATATATATATATATATATATATATATATATATATATATATATATATATATATATACACAAAACACGGAAGGGGACTGCACTCTCAGACCGGACCGGGTACACATTTCATGACCTTGCAACATGCTCAGCCCTGGGTGCTCACTGGCACTCACACAGGAAGCTGTGCTGTCCCCAGAGTCACAGGCAGTTAACCCCATACAGGTCTGGGTGCAAGAACCATAGGGAAAGTTACTAAACAAATTAATACAACACACAGAGAAAGTCCAGCACTTACTTACAAGCTCTCAGCTAAGATTAAAAGCAAAAATGGAAGGGTTAGTTACCGCATTTGGCCAAATGGGACAAGGCCAGGTCACTTCCAAAAACCTGGGACCCTAAAACAGCCTAAAACAGACCCTGCAACCTGCTCAGCCCAGGTGCTCACTGGCACTCACAGGAAGCTGTGCTGTCCCCAGAGTCACAGGCAGTTAAACCCAGACAGGTCTAGTGCAAGAACCATAGGGAAAATTATAAAACAAATTAATACAACACACAGAGAAAGACCAGCACTCACTTACAAGCTCTCAACTAAGATTAAAAGCAAAAATGGAAGGGTTAGTTACCGCATTTGGCTAAAATGGGACAAGTCCAGGTACCACGTCAAGGTCCCTTCCAAAAACCTGGGACCCTAAAACAGCCAGTTCTGTGTTTTGTATATGTTTGGGGTGCTTACATAAGCCTGTGCACCCTTCACTTGTTCCCAGTTTGTTGGATTGAGAGCTTGCATTGTGTGGCTGTTTTAGGGTCCCAGGTTTTTGAAAGGGACCATAATGTGGTACCTGGGCTTGTCCCATTTAGCCAAATGCGGTAACTAACCCTTCCATTTTTTACTTTTAATCTTAGCTGAGAGCTTGTGAGTGAGTGCTGGACTTTCTCTGTGTGTTGTATTCATTTGTTTTGTAATTTTCCCTATGGTTCTTGCACCCAGACCTATCTGGGGTTAACTGCCTGTAACTCTGGAGACAGCACAGCTTCCTGTGAGTGCCAGTGAGCACCCTGGGCTGAGCATGTTGCAGGGTTATGGGATGTGTACCCGGTCCGGTCTGAGAGTGCAGTCCCCTTCCGTGTTTTGTATATGTCTGGGGTGTGTCTGTGTGTATATGTATGTATATATATATATATATATGTATGTATATATATATATATATATATATATATATAAATATATATATATGGGACTGCACTCTCAGACCGGACCGGGTACACATTTCGTGACCCTGCAACATGCTCAGCCCTGGGTGCTCACTGGCACTCACACAGGAAGCTGTGCTGTCCCCAGAGTCACCTACAGTTAACCCCAGATAGGTCTGGGTGCAAGAAACATAGGGAAAGTTACAAAACAAATTAATACAACACACAGAGAAAGTCCAGCACTTACTTACAAGCTCTCAGCTAAGATTAAAAGCAAAAATGGAAGGGTTAGTTACCGCATTTGGCCAAATGGGACAAGGCCAGGTACCATGTCAAGGTCCCTTCCAAAAACCTGGGACCCTAAAACAGCCTAAAACAGACCCTGCAACATGCTCAGCCCAGGTGCTCACTGGCACTCACAGGAAGCTGTGCTGTCCCCAGAGTCACAGGCAGTTAACCCCAGACAGGTCTGGGTGCAAGAACCACAGGGGAAATTATAAAACAAATTAATACAACACACAGAGAAAGTCCAGCACTCACTTACAAGCTCTCAACTAAGATTAAAAGCAAAAATAGAAGGGTTAGTTACCGCATTTGGCTAAAATGGGACAAGTCCAGGTACCATGTCAAGGTCCCTTCCAAAAACCTGGGACCCTAAAACAGCCAGTTCTGTGTTTTGTATATGTTTGGGGTGATTACATAAGCCTGTGCACCCTTCACTTGCTATCAGTTTGTTGGATTGAGAGCTTGCACTGTGTGGCTGTTTTAGGGTCCCAGGTTTTTGAAAGGGACCTTGACATGGTACCTGGGCTTGTCCCATTTGGCCAAATGCGGTTACTAACCATTCCATTTTTGCTTTTAATCTTAGCTGAGAGCTTGTAAGTGAGTGCTGGACTTTCTCTGTGTGTTAACAGGGCCGGCGCTTTTGTAAGGCAGGAAAGGCAGCCGCCTTAGGGCGCCAGCAGCAGGGGGGAGCCAAGAGCGGGAGGTGGTGGAACTGCCTGAAAGCGTGAGTGAAAATGTTGCCATGCGATGCACCGCAGCCAGAGGCGTAACTAGAAACCACAGGGCTCAGGTGCAAAAATCTAAGAAGCCCCCCCCCCCCAAAAAAAAAAGGTGAATTTGATATCTTTTTTTTTTAACATTTAACACTGAAAAAAAATGTGAATCCAATTACATTTCTGCAAAAGGAGGTACCCTGTGTCCACAGTCTGTGAGATGGTCTGACCCCCTATTACTGTATATAGTGACACTATTTAACCCACCAGTATTGTATATAGTGAGTTAGTGACACAGTCTGTAATCTATTGGTGAGATGGCTGGCCTGACCCTGCCCATCCCAGTACTTTATAAAGTGAACACAGTAGTCTGTGACATGGTCCAGCCCCCTTGTACTGTATATAGTGGTACTGTATAGTGACACTGTTTACCCCCTGCCCCCCCATGCTGTGGTAAGAAGGTCTGTAATTTGCTGGTTCCACAAACATACACACACACACATACATGCATAAATACACACACAGTCACGTACATACATACATACACACATACACACACACACACACATAAACACCAATGGGTAAAACAGAAACACTAACCCCTATAGTCAGAGACAGACACTAGTGAAGCATCACATCACACTCACATGATATCAGTGCAGGCAGTGGCACACCTTGTAGTTCCGACCCTGGCCGCAGCTGCCTGTAGAGTGCGCCCACACAAGAGTCAGAACACAGCTCAGCATTAATCTGCAACTTCCTACATTGCTATGCTTGCTAACCTATGTGGAGCTCGCTTCACTTGCGCTGCCCCTATCTGAGACTAGGAGGGAAATTGTGTGTGGTGGATGCCTGGTGCCACATGACTCACTTCACTGACACACTCTAAGTGAAAATGAGCCACGTAAGAGACGTCCACACAGGCAGTTGGACGGGTAATGATGGGAGGTAGGATGGCGGAGGTTTCAGGGCAGGGGTCGGGGGCAGACAGAAATTAGAATGCACAGGGCTCCCGGTGTTCCAGAACACCGGCTTTGCACGTAACTGTGTTAGTGTAGTGTGTGAGTCAAACACTGACAACTGCTGTGAGACAGGACAGGGGCCAACGGTGACAGTGTGATTGCGGACTGGTGCATTTGGCAAGTGGCTACCTGCATTACCCAGTGCCTAGCTAGCTACCGCTACCTACTTCATTCAAGTCAATCAAAGTGCTGAGACTTGAGTCAACCAGGCTGTTACCTGAGACAAAACAGAGGAGGACGGTGAGTTATGGGAGATACAGAGGGAGGGCTCTCTCTCTCAATCCCGGGCAGTAGCTCAGCTGCATGTGGAGATGTGGTTGGAGGGGTGTTGGTGTAGACTTGTTAGCAATTTTTTGGTTTAACTTTCTAGTAAGGTGCCTCCCCCTGCCCCAACAGTACCTCACCCCTTCTACACCATGCTGACACTCAGTGACACTCACATCCCTCTGGTGTAATTGACTTCACCAATAAAGAGTTAAAGAAAATCTCATGGGCATGATACATTAGTCTATCTTATAATACATGCAGTTGTAAGAGGCTGATTCCAATTTGGTATTGGGTATATGCTGTATACAGCATGAAACATTACAGATTTAAGTCACCTTTATTTGTGATCCTTTCACATTTTAAATTGTATTACATTGTTTTATATTGTTAGAGAGATGATGTGCTATGTATCACAATCAAAATAGATTAGGATTGAGCAGAGGAGGAGGATGAGTATTAACCTCACATAATTTAATAAAAAAGACATTCACTCAGTCAGACATAATTAATTTTATCTAAATATATTGGCCTTTTTAATCAAAATAGAAGGAACTGGCTAACTTTTATATATATATATATATATATATATATATATATATATAGGTGCTTGCATGGTGGACTTTGCCTGGAGCCCAGGCCAAGCAGTGAGGTGTACTTACACTTCTGTTTTATTTTTATCTCTTTCCAGGGGTTAAAGTAAATTTCAGTTTGGGCAATGCTGAAAGTGGGACAATAAAATGTACTTGATATGGGGGTGGAGGAGGTCAGGGAGGAAGGTGGTATTTAGGGTTGCCACCCGTCCCTTAAAATACAGAACACTTATAAGTTACACATGCTGCATGGTGTGCAGGGAGGAATATGAATAGTGCTGTCAAGAAGCACAATACATGTTCCTCTCTGCACATCCATGGAAAGCACACTCCGGTCTTTTTCTTAGTATTAAGAATAGTTTAATATATTAACGTTTTCGGGTTGCCCCCGTCCTCAGATACATAACAAAAAAACACAACTTACCCCACCCTTAAATAGCCCATAACTGTGTCATCAGCTCTGCCTGTAATTGCAAACTGCCGCAACGTCCACAAGCCTATATACTTTCTGTTTTTATACTTAAATAGCAGGGTATGTATAAGCAACACTAATAGTGTACTCCATACGACAGATGTTTGCCACTGTACTCACTAATATGTAAGAAGATGGAAATTATACTGCCAACAACATATCTATAATAGACTCAAGGTGGTACTACATCCCTCTGAAATTACTATTCATCCCATGGACAAATGTATGAACCAATAGTCAATTATATAGGGGACTATAAAAAGCATTGCAGGTCTACTTTGGTATTAAGACCTTTAGGGGCCAAGGTATCTAACATAAAAATTAATTTGCTTTCTTGTTATAATAATAGTTTACCCCTATCGCCACCTCTAATAAGGGGGGGATATGGTCGATGATAGTATATCTGAGATCAGATACAGTGTGCTTAAGTTTAGCAAAGTGTCTAGCCACTGGCTGCTCAGAGTCACCAGAAGACAAGGCTGCTCTAACAGCAGACCAGGGGTTAGCCATCCTTGTCCTCAGGTCATCCTGGGTCTTACCAATATAAAAAACATTCCACAAGGACAGTGAATCATATATATGATATACTTTGTTGTACATGTAACTCTGTAGTTAAAGGGACACTGAACCCAATTTTTTCTTTCGCGATTCAGATAGAGCATGCAATTTTAAGCAACTTTTTAATTTACTCCTATTATCAATTTGTCTTTGTTCTCTTGCTATCTTTATTTGAAAAAGAAGGCATCTAAGCTTTTTTATTAGTTCAGAACTCTGGACAGCCCTTTTTATTGGTGGATGCATTTATCCACCAATCAGCAAGAGCAACCCAGGTTGTTCACCAAAAATGGGCCGGCATCTAAACTTAAATTCTTGCATTTCAAATAAAGATACCAAGAGAATGAAGAAATTTTGATAATAGGAGTAAATTAGAAAGTTGCTAAAAATGTCATGCTCTATCTGAATCACGAAAGAAAAAATTTGGGTCCAGTGTCCCTTTAATCACGTATTTCTTAGTTTTCCAAGGATACCTAAAAAATTTACATTGGGTCAGACCCCACAGGTGATGCAACCAATACACCTCCTTGGAAAACTAAGAAATATGAGATTAACTACAGAGTTACATGTGCAACAAAGTATATCATATATATGATTCACTGTCCTTGTGGAATGTTTTATATTGGTAAGACCCAGGATGACCTGAGGACAAGGATGGCTAATCACCGGTCTGCTGTCAGAGCAGCCTTGTCTTCTGGTGACTCTGAACAGCCGGTGGCTAGACACTTTGCTAATCTTAAAGGGACACTGAACCCAAATATTTTCTATTGTGATTCAGATAGAGCATGCAATTTTAAGCAACTTTCTAATTTACTCCAATTATCAAATTATTTTCATTCTCTTGGTATCTTTATTTGAAATGCAAGAATGTAAGCTTAGATGCCGGCCCATTTTTGGTGAACACACTGTGTTGTTCTTGCTGATTGGTGGGTAAATTCACCTACCAATAAACAAGTGCTTTCCATGGTCTGAACAAAAAAAATAGCTTAAATGTTTTCTTTTTCAAATAAAGAAAGCAAGAGAACAAAGAAAAATTGATAATAGGAGTAAATTAGAAAGTTGTTTAAAATTGCATGCTCTATCTGACTCACAAAAGAAAAAATTTGGGTTCAGTGTCCCTTTAAGCACACTGTATCTGATCTCAGATATACTATCATCGACCATATCCCCCCTTAATAGATGTGGGGATAGGGGTAAACTATTATTACATTGAGAAAGCAAATGAATTTTTATGTTATATACCTTGGCCCCTAAAGGTCTTAATACCAAACTCGACCTGCAATGCGTTCTATAGTCTGATCTCAGATATACTATCATCGACCATATCCCCCCTTAATAGATGTGGGGATAGGGGTAAACTATTATTACATTGAGAAAGCAAATTAATTTTTATGTTATATACCTTGGCCCCTAAAGGTCTTAATACCAAACTCGACCTGCAATGCGTTCTATAGTCCCCTATTTAATTGACTATTGGTTCATACATTTGTTCATGGGATGAATAGTAATTTCAGAGGGATGTAGTACCGCCTTGAATCTATTATAGATATGTTGTTGGCAGTATAATTTCCATCTTCTTACATATTAGTGAGTACAGTGGCAAACATCTGTCGTAGGGAATAAACTGTTAGTGTTGCTTATACATACCTCGTTATTTAAGTATAGAAACAGAAAGTATATAGGCTTGTGGTTATTTATGGTCACTATTATTGCAGGCATCTGTAAGTGTTAACTGTAATATACAATTGAGATTGCAAATGAATGTAATTACAACAATGTTTTTAACTTTTGAATTTTTTACACTGTTGGTCTATACGGGTTCCGTAGATCCATTCACGCATGTGCAGTAGCATGGTATGGATTCCGCGGCAGTTTGCAATTACAGGCAGAACTGATGACACGGTTATGGGCTATTTAAGGGTGGTAAGTTGTATTGTTTTGTTATGTATCTGAGGACTGGGGCAACCCTGAAAATGTTAATATATTAAAGTATTCTTAATACTAAGAAAAAGACCGGAGTGTGCTTTCCATGGAGGCTGAATGTTAATTGTTTGAAATGCACCCTGGATGATAAAAGTTTGCACTAGAGAGTGCTGGGCTGACTTGGATTATCTATAAATATATACAAATAAATAAATACATATATATATATATATATATATATATATATATATATATATATATATATATATAAACACAGAAAGGGGACTGCACTCCAAAACCGGACCAGCTACACATCCCATGACCCAGCGACATGCCAGCCTTGGGTGCTAAATAGCACTCACAACAAGCTGTGCCGTCACCGGAGTCATAGGCAGTTAACTGCAGACAGGAGTGGGTGCAAGAACCATTGGAGATTACTAAACAAATACAACACATAAAGGAAACCCAGCACTCACCAGCTAGCTCACAGCTAAGATTTAAAATGGAAAGGTTAGTCACCGCATCTGGCCAAATGGGACAAGCTCAGGCACCATGACAAGGGAGGGGTGCACAGGTATATGTAATCACCCAGCAACATACAAAACACGGAAATGGGACTGCACTCCAAAACCGGACCCATGCTGGGTCATGGGATGTGTACCTGGTCCGGTTTTGGAGTACAGTCCCCTTTCCGTGTTTTGTATGTTGCTGGCTGATTACATATACCTGTGCACCCCTCCCTTGTTCACAGTTTGTCTGGCTTTGAGAGCCTGCATTGTGTGGCTGTGCTAGGGACTCAGGTGTTGGAAAGGACCTTGACGTGGTACCTGAGCTTGTCCCATTTGGCCAGATGCGGTGACTAACCTTTCCATTTTAAATCTTAGCTGTGAGCTAGCTGGTGAGTGCTGGGTTTCCTTTATGTGATATATATATATATATATATATATATACATACATACCCACACACACATACACAGTATAACATGTACACTATAAAATAACTTTATTTTGGGGTCTATATACATTATAGATTTTTTTCTGGGTCTCTTAAGATACCCTACCCAGTAAAACTTTATGTTCTGTGTTTTTTTTTAAAAAAAAGCCCAAAATCAATTTATAAAAATGTAAAGTTGCTGAATACATTAAATCAAAAAATTGTGAGGAAACCTGTGTAAAATGTATTTTGATTGGTTTGAATTGGTAGAGGGTCTCAATGCAAAGTACAGTATGTTATGGGTTTTCCCAATACAAAATTGCTTTGAGATTTTAATTTTTTATGAGGTTTTCAACTCATCTATTTTATTTAAAGTGATTTTGAATACAAGTGATGTTTTATTTAATGACTAAGTAGAGCTGAAAATCAAAAAGTATTTTGTCTGTGAATCAATTAGTGGCAAATTTGTTTTGTTTCTTCTTGCGCTAAATAAACCATTACCAAACCATATTATCTTTGAACAAACTTACTTGCAAGAAACAATTCTCTGATAATTTACTACTATTTCTCTGAAAAATATACTAATGGATTTAGAGTAAGGTTGTCCAACAGAAACCTTTAAATTCTGGTAAAATACCTTCATTCATTAAAGTACATGAAGCATTGACTGACTCACCTCTACTCAGAAAAATGCTTAAAATTGGGTTGGTCTATAAAATAGTTACATTGTAGCTATCTTAGGTTTTATTTTTATTTCACAGGTAATTTTGTATTTATTTTAACTGGGTAGATTAGTTATTAAATAATTATTAACTATTTACTAACTACCTATTTAAAATAAATACACATTTACCTGTGAAATAAATCCTAACCTGTCTTACAGTAAAACCTAACATTAAATTGAAATAAAATAAATTACATTTAATACAAATACAATTAACTAAATTACAAAAAAATAAACACTAAATTACACAAAATAAAAAAGAAATGATCAAATATTTAAACTAATTACTCCTAATCTAATAGCCCTATCAAAATAAAAAGCCCCCCAAAATAATAAAACCCCTAGCCTAAACTAAACTGCCAATAGCCCTTAAAAGGGCCGTTTGCAGGGCATTCCCCCAAAGATTTCAGCTCTTTTTACAAACATCCCCCCCCCCAACAGTAAAACCCACCACCCACACAACCAACTGCCCCAAATAAAATTATATCTATAAAACCTAAGCTACCCATTGCCCTGAAAAGGGCATTTGGATAGACATTGCCCTTAAAAGGGCATTCAGCTCTTTTATACCCACACAACCAACCCCCCCAAATAAAATTCTATCTAAAAAACCTAAGCTACCCATTGCCCTGAAAAGGGCATTTGGATGGGCATTGCCCTTAAAAGGGCATTCAGCTCTTTTACATTGCCCAAACCCTAAGCTAAAAATAAAACCCACCCAATAAACCCCTTAATAAAACCTAACACTAACCCCCAAAGATCCACTTACAGTTTTGGAAAACCGGACATCCATCAGAAAAATGGGATTGTGCTCGCATTCTATTGGCTGTTTCAATCAGCCAATAGACTGCAAGCTCAATCCTATTGGCTGATTGAATTACCCTTTAATTACTATTGGCTGATAGAATTATATCAGCCAATCGGAATTCAAGGGACACCATCTTGATTGCTGTCCCTTAAAGGGAACCTTCAGTGTATGGCTGGGACCGTATGAAGAGGATGCTCCACGCTGAATGTCTTGAAGATGTAGCCGCTCCGCGCCAGAAGGATTAAGATAGAAGATGCCGTCTGGATGAAGACTTCTGCCCGCCTGGATGATGACTTAAGGCCGCTTGGATGAAGACTTCTCTCGGCTTCATTGAGGACTTCTTGCTGCTTGGATGAGGACTTCGCCGGCTGGATGAGGATGGATGTCCGGTCTTCCAAAACTATAAGTGGATCTTCAGGGGTTAGTGTTAGGTTTTATTAAGGGTTTGTTGGGTGGGTTTTATTTTTAGCTTAGGGTTTGGGCAATGTAATGCCCATCCAAATGCGCTTTTTTTAGGGCAATGGGTAGCTTAGGTTTTTAGATAGAATTTTATTTTGGGGGGTTGGTTGTGTGGGT
This sequence comes from Bombina bombina, assembly GCF_027579735.1. NCBI lineage: Eukaryota > Metazoa > Chordata > Amphibia > Anura > Bombinatoridae > Bombina > Bombina bombina. Next base: position 433,749,867 of record NC_069499.1, on the reverse strand, counting down.
GGTGGGTTTTACTGTTGGGGGGATGTTTGTATTTTTATTTGCCAGGTAAAAGAGCTGATATCTTTCGGGCAATGCCCCGCAAAAGGCCCTTTTAAGGGCTATTGGCAGTTTAGGCTAGGGGTTTTATTATTTTTGGTAAATTTGTATTTATTTTAACTAGGTAGTTAGTAAATAGTTAATAACTATTTAATAACTAATCTACCTAGTTAAAATAAATACAAACTTACCTGTGAAATAAAAATAAAACATAAGCTAGATACAATATAACTATTAGTTATATTGTAGCTATCTTAGGTTTTAATTTTACAGGTAAGGATGTATTTATTTTGAAATTGGAATAATTTAGGTATTTATTGTAATTTTTATTTGGAATTATTTTAATTATGTTAAAGTTAGTGGGTGTTAGGGTTAGGGTTATGTTAGGGTTAGTGTTAGACTTAGGGTTAGGTTTAGGGGTTAATAACTTTAGTATAGTGACGGCGACATTGGGGGCAGCAGATTAGGGGTTAATAACAGTAATGTAGGTTGCAGCAATGTTAGGGACAGCAGATTAGGGGTTAATAAGTGTATGTAGGTGGTGACGACATTGGGGGCAACAGTTTAGGGTTAAATAATATTTAACTAGTGTTTGCGATGCGGGAGTGCAGCAGTTTAGGGGTTAATATGTTTATTATAGTGGCGGCGATGTCCAGAGCGGCAGATTAGGGGTTAATAAATTTATTTTAGTGTTTGCAATGAGGGAGGGCGTCAGTTTAGGGGTTAATAGGTAGTTTATGGGTGTTAGTCTACTTTGTAACACTTGAGTTATAAGTTTTATGGTACAGCTTTGTAACGTAAAACTCATAACTACTGACTTTCAGGTGGCGGTACGGATCTTGGGCGCGATCCTATATACGGCGTACTTTTCAGCGCAAGCGAGGTAACCTGCGCCGCCCGTAGTTTCACCTCGCAAAGCAGGGTATCCAATATACCCCGCCGGTAGTTGCTAAAGTGCCGTAAGTCTGACAAACTAGCGATGTCCAGAAATAAGCGTAAGTACAAATTTCTGGAGTTGACTTATGGCACTTTAGAAACTGCCGCCGCCTAAAAAAACTTACTAAATATTAAATCTCCCGTAAATGTCTAACACGCCTCCCAAAAATAGCCCGACACGTATACCACTCTATCCGCAATCCCCTCTCTCACTCCTAACAATAAATGTATTAACCCCTAGACCGACAACCCCCCACAACGCAATAAGCCTAATTATTAACCCCCTAAACCCCCCTAACTTAAATATTATTTAAATAAATCTAAATAATATTAATATTATTAACTAAATTATTCCTATTTAAAACTAAATACTTACCTATAAAATAAACCCTAAGATAGCTACAATATAATTAATAATTACATTGTAGCTATTTTAGGGTTTATATTTATTTCACAGGTAACTTTGTATTTATTTTAACTAGGTACAATAGCTATTAAATAGTTAATAGCTATTTAATAGATACCTAGCTAAAATAATTACAAACTTACCTGTAAAATAAATCCTAACCTAAGTTACAAATACACCTAATACTACAATATCAATAAATTAATTAAATAAACTACAATTATCTAAACTAAATTACAATTAAATAAACTAAACTATATTACAAAAAAAACACTAAATTACAAAAAATAAAAAATGATTACAAGAATTTTAAGATAATTACACCTAATCTAAGCCCCCTAATAAAATAAAAAAGCCCCCCAAAATAATAAAATTTCCCTATCCTAAACTAAATTACAAAAGTAATCATCTCTATTACCAGCCCTTAAAAGGGCCTTTTGCGGGCATTGCCCCAAAGTAATCAGCTCTTTTACCTGTAAAAAAAGAACAACCCCCCCATTACAACCCACCACCCACACACCCCTACTCTAAACCCCCCCCGATCCCCCCTTAAAAAAACCTAAGTCTAACACCCAAGTGTTCCTTACCTGTCCTGAAGACCGGCGGAGAAGGTCCTGTTCCAGGCGGTTAAGTCTTCTTCCAAGCGGCGACCTCTTCTTCTTCCAGGAACCAGCTGGCACGGAGCGGAGGAGTTGAAGACCGATGATCGCGGAGCTGAAGACCATCCACTCTGGAACTGAAGACCCGGCGATGCTGGAACTGAAAATCGGCGACGCTGGAACTGAAGATCGCGGAGCCATGGAGCGTGGAGGATCCTCTTCATACGATCTCCGCCATACACTGAATAGGAATTCAAGGTACGCGATTAAAAATGGCGTCCCTGGGGGGCGGAGCTAGCCACTGAAGCGTCCAGACATGTTTCCCTGAAGCTCCTGCTTATAATTACAATTTACCTAATTTTACTATGACTTTTTAGTGAAAAAGACTAATACTTTCTAACAACGTTACCAGCAGGAGCTTATATATCTACAATAATGCTGTTCTTTTAATGTATGCTCGGAGTAAAAACCGTGCTCCTAACACCCGGGACAAGATATCTCTCATGGAGAGTACAACTTGTGGATCAACCTAACTACCTCTATTGACTAGAGGGAATCACTGAACATGGAGGATCTCTATTACACGAGAATTCAGACCCTGCTGGAGTCGTTAATTAAGAAGATGGATGACTCGTTCGCTAGTCTCACATCTATAGTCAGAGACCGACCCCTAGACGAGGAGCACGCAGCTTACAAAATGGCGACCGATGCGCAGAGTGAGAATTGATATTCCATTTTGAAAGACGCTGAGTCTTCCCAGGGACGTCCATCGATTCGAGAGGGCTTGTTCATACAGCCGCAGGAAAATGATGATCCCCGACACGAGTTCGCTAATTCTTGGGACACAGGCAAGGATACTAAGCTCCTCGATACAGCCAGAGAAGAAAATCTGCTAATGGGGGTTGATGCAGCCGGTTACTCAACACTGCAAGGAGTTGTATGCGGGGACCGGGTGACAACTGAGACCCTGGCAATGCTAAAGATATCCCAACTGGCATGGCTAAAAGTGATTCAGCACACATATACCTACCCTCCTCTGATAGCCCTGACCCTCTCCAGACAACATCTTTTTTGGCTCATTTACCCTTTCTGCCTTAGTCCATGCCCCTGCTGCGGCGGCAACCAACTCACAGGCACTCCTGCAGGGATCGGGTAGAAACCTATTGACTCTCAACCCGCGACTCACTTGAAGAGACAGTAAAACTAAGTCTTATATGTGCACATGTAATAATGATGACTTCGTTGCCTGATCCTTACATCTGCAAACGGCCACTTCATCTCCCCTAACAAAGAGAGACTGTTATTGCTGGGGTTTTTTTCTTTTGTGTGTCCCTTAGGTTTGTTCCGTACCGAAGTCCTTACGAGACATCCCCCTAGCCATCTGTTTCAGTTTAGATGAGCTTTGGGACTTTACAGCTTTAACCCGGTCAGGAGTTGGACAGTAATGCATATATTAAGTAGGGAAATCATAAGCCTCTACATTTGAGACTTTATGAACTTTATTTAGGACTTCCAGTTTTTCCTAATACATACCCTATGAAAATCAGGGTCCAGTGTTCGTTTTAGTTTAACTACCCTGTATTACTAGTTTTACTAAGGGTTGTCGACATATACAATAATTAAGTTCATTTCTAATATACTTGCATTTTGATATATGCCTTATTTCTTTGTAGCTGCTCCTTAGCAATTTCCTATAGAGGCATTTGTTATCTAATTATTTGAGTGTATACCTTGTAGATGTTATTTTTATGGTCTGATAGTCGAATCAATATTGCAGTTCATACGTTTAGATGCTCACTTCAAACAATCAGGGATGAGTCGCCTGCTAACTGTTAGTCATGTCACGCCAGGTCACCCTTAATTGGTATAGATATACAAAAGGACCCATAACTGCGGTCACCCTATAATCCCCAAATTCCATAGAACCAATATTAGATAACCCTAGAGTATATAAAGGAACTTGGAGTAGGCGCTGTTATGAGATTCTTTGATGGTGTCACCTATTTCTTTATGCCCTCCTGGTATTCGGTATTGTCGAATGTATACCCTCTTCAAGGCCACTGGGACCTTTATGGGGGGCATCAACAATTTTCCTACAGTAACGGTTTTGATGGACACATAAGGCCTTACCCCAAAGCTGTACATTCCATCCTCTAACCGCAATGTTTCTCCCTTAAGCACATCAATGCCAATTATGTACTCTGGGATGGGTACGATTAAAACAGAACATCGCCGTTTAGGAAGATGCCCTATCTTTAAATCTACCCATGCTTTTGTTGCCTTTATAGTTTTCCCTCCCAGCCCGGTAATTATTGTCTTTTCCCCCTTGAATGCCCGCGGATTTCCCTGTATCAGTGTGGCCTCCGCTCCCGTATCAATCAAAGCCCGCTCACATTGTACATTATTTTTGCTCCAGTGGATCTCTAGTTCCACATGGGGGCGATGATCAAAATAGGCGGCCCTAATACTGGGAGTTTGACCTGATTCCTATGGGTTCTGGAAGAATTCTTCCAGGTCACCCACAGATAGCATATCCAACTCAGGTCCTTGGGCCTCTGGGGTGTTAGCCGGGGCCATGGGGACCTGATTCTCTCTCATCCCTCCCTGGTACCCATATCCCAGAGGCAAAGGCAATCTAGGATATAACCGGGTCTTAGTTGCTGCTTCTTTACTATCCTTTTTTATACTTTCCAACTGATCACATATCAGCTGCCGTATCTCCTTGGTCTCTTTCCTTTCCCCTGTGGTAGCCCTTTGTATATCATCTAGCATGGGGGCAGAAGGGGCGACTGCGGTACCTGTTATGAGGTCACCGGACTTTAACTTTTGCACATTTATCCTTTTGCCCACATGCTGTTGATATAACTTCCACATTTCCTTAGTTTCTATCCCATCTATTTGTTCCTTCTTTACCCCTGCTCTGAGGAGTTCTGTGAACATCTCTTTCCTTGACAGTCAGGGAGGAGCATTGGCTCTAGGAGGGGGCGGCCCGCTGCCTTTATCAGGCTTTACTGGGGCATCCCATTCCCCTAGCTTTGTCTTATTGCATCCATTACCTCATAAATGGGATTCCCTGTCTGATTTATCAGTAACATCATGATTACTGACTTATATGCTCGGGGAGCCCCACGTATCAAATAGTTTCTCATGGCATTGGTTAGTAGCTCGCGATATGGGGCATACAGGTGTCCATTATATATCGCATGCTTCATAGCCAATTCCTTTAATAATTGGATGGCCTCCTTAATAGAATGCCATGTCCTATCCTCAGTGGGCCAATCCCCTTCTGTGGGATATTTGTCCCTGGCACCGTATGCACACTGGACCAACAATGATGCATGCGTCAACATACCATCAGCGGCCAAGCCAGGTCCAATTCGCAGGACCTGTTGTATGGCATGATCGCTAGTGATCTGTATGAATTTCATGGCATCCTGACTATCTAATGTCACGTTATGACCTCCTTGATCGTACATCCGCACGAGCCAAGTTATGAGGTCCTCACCCGGTTTCTGTTGATACTGCCGTATTATGTCTAACACCTCTTGCTGCGTGTAATCCTCTACTGTGTCTACTCTTTCTGCACCTTCAAGCCCATGATAAACCTTACGCAGTGTAACAGGGTGAGCTGTCACCCTGTGAGGGTCCCTATCATTCCATTCCTCTCCAGGATCACTACTATCCCAAATATTACCGTCCCACCTTTCAGGGTCCCAATTAGCCCCGCTTTGTAATACTGATTGTAACTTACTTTTGCTCAACCTACCACCCTTCCGCTTTACTTTGGCCCTGGCTACCTTAACCACAGCCTGTTGAGCTACATCTTCATAACACTGGCTCTTTTTTTAATAGCAATTTATTCTGACTCTGCAGGCACACCGTCTGCTCTACAGCTTCCTCTAACTGCTCGTGTGTCTTTCTGTATGCCTGTAATAACACCCATAATTTCTTATGTAACCTTTCTGTGTCTGAATTTGTCTTAACTTTTACATTCTGTAATTTATTCAACACTTCACAAGGTTCTATTTTGTCAAAAAATTCAGCGTTATCTGGGAGGTCAGTCCCAGACAAGACTTCCCCTGCTAATTCCTGATATGGGGTCCCCTCCCAAGCCACAATATTTTGAGGCCGTGAAGGGGAAACCGTTTGTGCTTTCTTACTAAACATTTTCATAATACCTTCAATAATTGCTGACATCAATCAATACATTCACAGTAACATCAACAATATACGTTAATATGTATATACCTGTGCAATATCAATTCATTTCATTCCAAGGTGACAATTGTGACTATGTCCATGAAATATCTGTTTATTTACACATCTTTCATGGCTCATTTGAGGAATTAACAATTCAATTCTAACTAATCCAGAAATATATATATTTGTACTCCTAACCGTGCAAGATACAACTATATATTTTTCTGGCTTATTATTTTATCTGCAAAGGGGTTTCACTTTCGCTCGGAGCTGCGTCTATCAGCTCTGCACATTCAGTCAGAAGCTGTCATTTTCTTTCCTCAAGTGATAAACAATTATGTATCCTGCCGACCGACTACGCCAATAATGTTATGAGATTCTTTTCAGGATATGATGTTATCATATATCACTTTTCAGCAAGGAAATGACTGACACATTACACAGGTTTTTTTGCAATCTTATAATAACAATGATGGTTTTATTCTGCAACATAATCATGGAAACAAAATACCACAAACCGCTGTTCATGTTTATAACACTCTATGCAATACTTATATAATCATCTATGCAGCTTTCAGTTATATTTAGTTGCCTGCGCAACGACTGATAACAATCTTATGTTGTATTACCACTAAAACAATTCTAGCTAGTTTCAAACAAACAAATAATACATCACCGTGATCTCGGGTTGCATCATCTTATCCTGCCGCTTATGGGGCACAATGGGACAATCTTGGACCAGGAGAAAACGGCGATCAGCGGGAAAAACAACACTGAAGATGCGTCCATCCACAGGTCTCAAAAATACACCGAAAAATACACTCAAAGATACACTCAAAAATACACACAAACATACACTCAAAAAATGGACTCAAAAATAGACTGATCAGATTGCCCACAGGTACCCTTCTTTATACTGTTCACTTACGTAACAGTTTTGGCGCAACTCCACAGATCCTGAGACCGCTCCCTTTGAGGTTGGCTGTGACCCAAGACATCTGGCCAGTCTGCCTTAGCCTCAACCAAGCTTATCAGGGCATGCCCAGGCACTATTTCTGACGTATTCCTAAACTCTGATGCCGTCATCCTTCATGTTTTTCTGCCTAACATTATACATCTGATTATGTGGTCTTATGCAGTTACTTCTGTCAAATACATCAATAATAGTTTTAACAATCTTTCCATAGATATAATTAATAGCTAAACATCATAATGGCTTTATTACTTAGCCTATTGCAATTAATATTACTTAGCCTATTGCAATTAATAATAATTAATCTTTTAACAATATTACCTAGGCATTAGCCCCTATACCAATATGTTATCAAGATGTTCCTTAATGTCAGTAAGTGACCCCTGCCAAGGTTACACCCTTGTTCTGTCTGGGTTTTGACTTCTTATCATTAGTATCCATCGGTTGTTTACCACTTGTAGCATGACTTAGTGAAATTCAGTGTCATCCACTTGATATTAATTAATGTCTTTTACTCTGTTAAAGGCACACTCTCTTAAAGGCAAAGTCACACAAATTAGTGCAAGTGTCTTATGCTTTCATTCTCTTAAAGGCAAGGTCACGCAATTTGAAGCAGGTGTCATATGAGCAATTACTGCAACCACTTTCCTTACAGGCGCTCTTTAACCCCTTAAGGAACTGTTAACTCTGGGGCTTGCTATTCTGATATATCCCACTCTACATTGGTTGTTTGCAGTCTACTTGACAGTGTAATCCTTAATACCCACTGATTTCTTAGATATCCCACCCCCATTACTAATTTAACTGCCCTACCGCATAACTCTAATCCTCCCAGCATAAGAATGTTCTAGTTTAAATATGGTTTCCAACCTTCAAAGCCTGTTATCTACCTATACCACACACATCTACTTTAGTATCTATTGTATTTCCCACTATTGTTATTTTTTTTATTATGTTTTATTTGGGGTCTTTGGGTCATCTATGACAACATTTAAGTATATGTGCATACCTCTCAGAGAGTATTTCTGTTTAACTACTCACATTTGGATCATGCCTGGATATGTTATTAAAGTTTAGAAGTAATATAGAAGCAAATAATCTGATTGCATATCGATGTTGACTAGTCACCTGATTTTATAATAGAAGCTCATAATATGTTATCTACTTCATTAATGCTATGCCAGTTCAAAACATCCTTTTATGTAGCCATAAGGTATGGATTTAAGTTCTATATTAGTCTGGTGTGCGAACATCACTGTTATACCTTTGAGAAAGAGATATGCTACCTTAATTCCCACAGCATTGGGGACATGGTTCCAACAGGCCGGTTTCCCCTTGTTTACACCCAGAGCTCTATCCTTATATATGTATCTTGAGTGCTATCTTTTGCTTTTAACCATATTGAATCTACTGAAAGTAGTTATGTCCTACATATATTAGCTAAAGCAGAAGCTTTAAGTGGAAAATATACATACTATTAAAGATTTATATTATAATGGTTTTTCTAGGACATAGTTACCTATAGCTTTGTTTGTTATCAATGTTTATACAATGTATGTGTTCCCAAGTTATATTTTTATATCTGTCTGTGACAGGTTTAGATGTTTACCTATTGGTATCTTAGAATAAGCAGACTAAGTGATCGCTGTCACCTTATGTATGGGCATATATGTGTATGTGTTTATTTGACATGCAAGATTGTTCATTTAGGTCTCTCTCATTAGACCAGCCCTAATATTCACCCAAATAGTGTGGTTAGTCCACTTATTGTAGTGGTAGTTTATAGTACTCGTTAGCCAGTCTTATACTTCTCCTACCCCCATATAACTTTACAAATTATTTGGTTTGCTTAATACTCAGATGCCCGTTTTCTCTTCAATATTATCCTTACATTGATCTTATTTGCAAGGTGCTCTCATATATTGGCAGAGGTTCTGTACTTGGACCTAACCTAGAGTACATTATATATGCTAACTATGAGAGATTATACTTAACTTTTCATGGTTGACCAGCAAACAGTTTATACTTCCATCCCTCAATGACTGAAATACAACCATGTTTAGATTTGGTTTCCTTATCCATACTAACTGGCTCTGCCCTCCCCTCCCCCTACTCTATTTTGAGCGGCTCTCGCCCGCTGCTTTCCCTCCCCCCCAAAAAAATAAAAAATATAAAAAGCTAACCTCCTCTTGCTCCCCTTTTCTTTTTTAGAACAAATACTTTAATAAATATCTATTCAGCAATGAGGAGATCATCTCTCTTTGACATATAATATAAAACTGAGGTTCTATTAAACTCTATATATCATTATTCTGTACAAATCGGTGCATACTGTTTCAAACCAATATACTTATTCATTGGCCCCACATGATATTTTATAGATAGGTTAATAATTTGGGCTACATACCGCAATGACAGACCATGTAAACTTGTCTAGAGTTCTATAGATTGCATGTCTAGAGTCTGAAGACTCGCCAGAAACACGGGCTGTCAAGCTCCATTCGGAGCTTGATAGATAGGCCCCATAGCTTGAAGAAAATTAATGTTTAGTGCTCCTATAATGTAAAGCCACGGGTAATGTAAAAGGTAGATAACTGTTTCTTCTGGTTAGATGAAACCAGAAGAGGGGGCAACTTATGAGATTGCGTAGAAATACAAATTCTGATGCTCTATTTGATGTTCAGGCTAGGGCACTGATTGAGCGTTTAAAGATGAGGGGTTATGATGAATCACAACTGTATCAGAGTTATATTGAGGTAAGGTCCAAATCACAACTTGAGTTGATCCAGGGATCCATTAAACAGAGTACTGTAACACAAGAAACAGTGGTCTTTTCGACTGAATATTCAAGCCAATTTAATCAGGTTTGTTCCATTCTGAGGAAAAATCTTCATTTATTGAACGAAGATGAGACCTTGAGGTCATATATTGGCAATTGTAAATTTGTGATGAAAAGACCACCGACATTATCTTCTAAGTTGTCTCCTAGTTTGCTTTGTTCAGAAAAAACAGACAGAAGTGATTAGATCAAAAGGAAAGGGACTTACAAGTGAGGCCATGGTCCATGTGTGACCTATAGTTTTATAAGTGTAGGTAATGGTTTCAAGAGCACACAAACTGGAGAAGAATGTGTGCATAAATTCTATGCTAACTGCAGAACCACTTTTGCAGTATGCCTAGAGGGATATGGCTGCACCTCACTGACGAGGCCCACAATAGGCCGAAACGTACGTCTGGGGTTTTGCTGTTTCTCTCGTTCAGAGAAGAATTGCCTGGTATTTCGGGGCTGGACTGCACTGTGAAGTCAGGATCAGACTGATATGCTTCAGGAAAGTTTTTCTCTGTGAAAGGCACATGTTGAGCAAAAAGAGGCTGCTTCTTGGGTGGTAACTAGCCATAGAACAAGCTATTATGCTATTGTTCGTTTCCAGGTTGAGCGCTTCTCTCTTTTTATTTATGCAAATTATGACATTTTGGGAAGTCTCCCTAAGTGTGATGCGGGAATCCAGACGTGGACCCGTTGCTCAGTGTGCCTAGAGGGATATGGCTGCACCTCACTGACGAGGCCCGCAATAGACCGAAACGTACGTCTGGGGTTCTGCTGTTTCTCTCGTTCAGAGAAGAATTGCCTGGTATTTCGGGGCTGGACTGCACTGTGAAGTCAGGATCAGACTGATATGCTTCAGGAAAGTTTTTCTCTGTGAAAGGCACATGTTGAGCAAAAAGAGGCTGCTTCTTGGGTGGTAACTAGCCATAGAACAAGCTATTATGCTATTGTTCGTTTCCAGGTTGAGCGCTTCTCTCTTTTTATTTATGCAAATTATGACATTTTGGGAAGTCTCCCTAAGTGTGATGCGGGAATCCAGACGTGGACCCGTTGCTCAGTGTGCCTAGAGGGATATGGCTGCACCTCACTGACGAGGCCCACAATAGGCCGAAACGTACGTCTGGGGTTTTGCTGTTTCTCTCGTTCAGAGAAGAATTGCCTGGTATTTCGGGGCTGGACTGCACTGTGAAGTCAGGATCAGACTGATATGCTTCAGGAAAGTTTTTCTCTGTGAAAGGCACATGTTGAGCAAAAAGAAGCTGCTTCTTGGGTGGTAACTAGCCATAGAACAAGCTATTATGCTATTGTTCGTTTCCAGGTTGAGCGCTTCTCTCTTTTTATTTATGCAAATTATGACATTTTGGGAAGTCTCCCTAAGTGTGATGCGGGAATCCAGACGTGGACCCGTTGCTCAGTGTGCCTAGAGGGATATGGCTGCACCTCACTGACGAGGCCCACAATAGGCCGAAACGTACGTCTGGGGTTTTGCTGTTTCTCTCGTTCAGAGAAGAATTGCCTGGTATTTCGGGGCTGGACTGCACTGTGAAGTCAGGATCAGACTGATATGCTTCAGGAAAGTTTTTCTCTGTGAAAGGCACATGTTGAGCAAAAAGAGGCTGCTTCTTGGGTGGTAACTAGCCATAGAACAAACTATTATGCTATTGTTCGTTTCCAGGTTGAGCGCTTCTCTCTTTTTATTTATGCAAATTATGACATTTTGGGAAGTCTCCCTAAGTGTGATGCGGGAATCCAGACGTGGACCCGTTGCTCAGTGTGCCTAGAGGGATATGGCTGCACCTCACTGACGAGGCCCACAATAGGCCGAAACGTACGTCTGGGGTTTTGCTGTTTCTCTCGTTCAGAGAAGAATTGCCTGGTATTTCGGGGCTGGACTGCACTGTGAAGTCAGGATCAGACTGATATGCTTCAGGAAAGTTTTTCTCTGTGAAAGGCACATGTTGAGCAAAAAGAGGCTGCTTCTTGGGTGGTAACTAGCCATAGAACAAGCTATTATGCTATTGTTCGTTTCCAGGTTGAGCGCTTCTCTCTTTTTATTTATGCAAATTATGACATTTTGGGAAGTCTCCCTAAGTGTGATGCGGGAATCCAGACGTGGACCCGTTGCTCAGTGTGCCTAGAGGGATATGGCTGCACCTCACTGACGAGGCCCGCAATAGACCGAAAAGTACGTCTGGGGTTTTGCTGTTTCTCTCGTTCAGAGAAGAATTGCCTGGTATTTCGGGGCTGGACTGCACTGTGAAGTCAGGATCAGACTGATATGCTTCAGGAAAGTTTTTCTCTGTAAAAGGCACATGTTGAGCAAAAAGAGGCTGCTTCTTGGGTGGTAACTAGCCATAGAACAAGCTATTATGCTATTGTTCGTTTCCAGGTTGAGCGCTTCTCTCTTTTTATTTATGCAAATTATGACATTTTGGGAAGTCTCCCTAAGTGTGATGCGGGAATCCAGACGTGGACCCGTTGCTCAGTGTGCCTAGAGGGATATGGCTGCACCTCACTGACGAGGCCCACAATAGGCCGAAACGTACGTCTGGGGTTTTGCTGTTTCTCTCGTTCAGAGAAGAATTGCCTGGTATTTCGGGGCTGGACTGCACTGTGAAGTCAGGATCAGACTGATATGCTTCAGGAAAGTTTTTCTCTGTGAAAGGCACATGTTGAGCAAAAAGAGGCTGCTTCTTGGGTGGTAACTAGCCATAGAACAAGCTATTATGCTATTGTTCGTTTCCAGGTTGAGCACTTCTCTCTTTTTATTTATGCAAATTATGACATTTTGGGAAGTCTCCCTAAGTGTGATGCGGGAATCCAGACGTGGACCCGTTGCTCAGTGTGCCTAGAGGGATATGGCTGCACCTCACTGACGAGGCCCACAATAGGCCGAAACGTATGTCTGGGGTTTTGCTGTTTCTCTCGTTCAGAGAAGAATTGCCTGGTATTTCGGGGCTGGACTGCACTGTGAAGTCAGGATCAGACTGATATGCTTCAGGAAAGTTTTTCTCTGTGAAAGGCACATGTTGAGCAAAAAGAGGCTGCTTCTTGGGTGGTAACTAGCCATAGAACAAGCTATTATGCTATTGTTCGTTTCCAGGTTGAGCGCTTCTCTCTTTTTATTTATGCAAATTATAACATTTTGTGAAGTCTCCCTAAGTGTGATGCGGGAATCCAGACTTGGACCCGTTGCTCAGTGTGCCTAGAGGGATATGGCTGCACCTCACTGACGAGGCCCACAATAGGCCGAAACGTACGTCTGGGGTTTTGCTGTTTCTCTCGTTCAGAGAAGAATTGCCTGGTATTTCGGGGCTGGACTGCACTGTGAAGTCAGGATCAGACTGATATGCTTCAGGAAAGTTTTTCTCTGTGAAAGGCACATGTTGAGCAAAAAGAGGCTGCTTCTTGGGTGGTAACTAGCCATAGAACAAGCTATTATGCTATTGTTCGTTTCCAGGTTGAGCGCTTCTCTCTTTTTATTTATCCACTTTTTCAGTATATCTTCTCAAGTGTAAACACTGTAATCTACAGTACACAGGCCAAACAACCAGGGAACTTCGGTCCAGGATTTGGGAGCATATTAGAGATACTACGGAATATGTGAAAGAATCTGCAGTAGCAAGACATTTTAATCAGACACGTATGACCAATGTCTTCAATATGAAGGTACAAGTGATTGATCACATTATGTTCCCACCTAGGGCAGGTGATAGGTGTAAGTTACTGTTGAAACAGGAATTATATTGGATTTACAAACTTAGGACCATCACTCCCCTAGGTTTGAAACGTGAATGGGACATGAGTTACTTTGTTGAGTAACTTCCATTTTGGTCACAATCACACATATAGATGTGCCTCAGTTTTTGGATATTAGGCCCCAAACAAATTCAAGTATAAATTAATTACAATTAAAATTATATCATCATGATAGTAATTTATATTATCATGAAGACAATTTACTTGTTGTAAAGTTTAGTTACATTGCATTTTTGCATTTATACAGGGTTTCTATATATAGAATTTTTTGAGGTTGTTTAATATTTGCTTATTTAGATGTGCCTATTTAGATTGGGTATATTTAGTTTACTCTGAGAAAGGCTCTAGTAACCAACACTTGAAAAACATTATATGCTTAATGCTGTTATTATAAATAATTGGTTATATAAATAGTTGGATGTTTTATTCTTCATTTTTTCCTTTTCATTTTCATAGTGCATGTATTTTGAATAATTCTGTTTGTGATGTATACATATACACTTGTATTTTTATATATATTTGTATCTTATTTTATTTTATCACTTACAGGTGCATCTGTCCCTTTAAATAGGGGGAGCTGACACCTATCAAACTTACCCTATGATTAAGTGCTCAACTGAGCACGAAACTAGTCAGAGAGTTTGTTGCTGTGTACCATTTTAACCATGTTGGAATAAAGGTATTTAATTTTACTTTTTATGCCCTGAGACTCTTTTTGCTCAAAGTGCTGTTGTAACTTACTATTATGAAATATATATTAGCATACATGAATCAAGTGAGTGTTAGAGCTAATGCGTAACTTCCTGTGATAAAATAATAAAATAAGTAAGATTGCAATTTAAGGCCTAGATTTGGAGTTCGGCGGTAGCCGTCAAAACCAGCGTTAGAGGCTCCTAACGCTGGTTTTGGCCGCCCGCTGGTATTTGGAGTCAGTGATTAAAGGGTCTAACGCTCACTTTACAGCCGCGACTTTTCCATACCGCAGATCCCCCTACGCCATTTGCGTATCCTATCTTTTCAATGGGATCTTTCTAACGCTGGTATTTAGAGTCGTTTCTGCAGTGAGCGTTAGAGCTCTAACGACAAAATTCCAGCCGCCTGAAAATAGCAGGAGTTAAGAGCTTTCTGGGCTAACGCCGGTTCATAAAGCTCTTAACTACTGTACCCTAAAGTACACTAACACCCATAAACTACCTATGTACCCCTAAACCGAGCTCCCCCCACATCGCCGCCACTCGATTAAAAATTTTAACCCCTAATCTGCCGACCGCCACCTACGTTATACTTATGTACCCCTAATCTGCTGCCCCTAACCCCGCCGACCCCTATATTACATTTATTAACCCCTAATCTGCCCCCCACAACATCGCCGCCAGCTACTTAAAATAATTAACCCCTAATCTTCCGACCGCAAAGCGCCGCCACCTACGTTATCCCTATGTACCCCTAATCTGCTGCCCCTAACACCGCCGACCCCTATATTATATTTATTAACCCCTAACCTGCCCCCCACAACGTCGCCGACACCTACCTACACTTATTAACCCCTAATCTGCCGAGCGGACCTGAGCGCTACTATAATAAAGTTATTAACCCCTAATCCGCCTCACTAACCCTATCATAAATAGTATTAACCCCCTAATCTGCCCTCCATAACATCGCCGACACCTAACTTCAATTATTAACCCCTAATCTGACGACCGGAGCTCACCGCTATTCTAATAAATGTATTAACCCCTAAAGCTAAGTCTAACCCTAACACTAACATCCCCCTAACTTAAATATAATTTACATCTAACGAAATTAATTAACTCTTATTAAATAAATTATTCCTATTTAAAGCTAAATACTTACCTGTAAAATAAACCCTAATATAGCTACAATATAAATTATAATTATATTGTAGCTATTTTAGGATTAATATTTATTTTACAGGCAACTTTGTAATTATTTTAACCAGGTACAATAGCTATTAAATAGTTAAGAACTATTTAATAGTTACCTAGTTAAAATAATAACAAATTTACCTGTAAAATAAATCCTAACCTAAAATATAATTAAACCTAACACTACCCTATCAATAAAATAATTAAATAAACTACCTACAATTACCTACAATTAACCTAACACTACACTATCAATAAATTAATTAAACACAATTGCTACAAATAAATACAATTAAATAAACTATCTAAAGTACAAAAAATAAAAAAGAACTAAGTTACAGAAAATAAAAAAATATTTACAAACATAAGAAAAATATTACAACAATTTTAAACTAATTACACCTACTCTAAGCCCCCTAATAAAATAACAAAGCCCCCCAAAATAAAAAATTCCCTACCCTATTCTAAATTTAAAAAGTTACAAGCTCTTTTACCTTACCAGCCCTGAACAGGGCCCTTTGCGGGGCATGCCCCAAGAAGTTCAGCTCTTTTGCCTGTAAAAAAAAACATACAATACCCCCCCCCCAACATTACAACCCACCACCCACATACCCCTAATCTAACCCAAACCCCCCTTAAATAAACCTAACACTAAGCCCCTGAAGATCTTCCTACCTTGTCTTCACCATCCAGGTATCACCGATCCGTCCTGGTTCCAAGATCTTCATCCAACCCAAGGGGGGGTTGGCGATCCATAATCCGGTGCTGAAGAGGTCCAGAAGAGGCTCCAAAGTCTTCCTCCTATCCGGCAAGAAGAGGACATCCGGACCGGCAAACATCTTCTCCAAGCGGCATCTTCGATCTTCTTCCATCCGGTGCGGAGCGGGTCCATCTTGAAGCAGGCGACGCGGATCCATCCTCTTCTTCCGATGTCTCCCGACTAATGACGGTTCCTTTAAGGGACGTCATCCAAGATGGCGTCCCTCGAATTCCGATTGGCTGATAGGATTCTATCAGCCAATCGGAATTAAGGTAGGAATTTTCTGATTGGCTGATGGAATCAGCCAATCAGAATCTAGTTCAATCCGATTGGCTGATCCAATCAGCCAATCAGATTGAGCTCGCATTCTATTGGCTGATCGGAACAGCCAATAGAATGCGAGCTCAATCTGATTGGCTGATTGGATCAGCCAATCGGATTGAACTTGATTCTGATTGGCTGATTCCATCAGCCAATCAGAAAATTCCTACCTTAATTCCGATTGGCTGATAGAATCCTATCAGCCAATCGGAATTCGAGGGACGCCATCTTGGATGACGTCCCTTAAAGGAACCGTCATTAGTCGGGAGACATCGGAAGAAGAGGATGGATCCGCGTCGCCTGCTTCAAGATGGACCCGCTCCGCACCGGATGGAAGAAGATCGAAGATGCCGCTTGGAGAAGATGTTTGCCGGTCTGGATGTCCTCTTCTTGCCGGATAGGAGGAAGACTTTGGAGCCTCTTCTGGACCTCTTCAGCACCGGATTATGGATCGCCAACCCCCCCTTGGGTTGGATGAAGATCTTGGAGCCAGGACGGATCGGTGATACCTGGATGGTGAAGACAAGGTAGGAAGATCTTCAGGGGCTTAGTGTTAGGTTTATTTAAGGGGGGTTTGGGTTAGATTAGGGGTATGTGGGTGGTGGGTTGTAATGTTGGGGGGGGGGGGTATTGTATGTTTTTTTTTACAGGCAAAAGAGCTGAACTTCTTGGGGCATGCCCCGCAAAGGGCCCTGTTCAGGGCTGGTAAGGTAAAAGAGCTTGTAACTTTTTTAATTTAGAATAGGGTAGGGAATTTTTTATTTTGGGGGGCTTTGTTATTTTATTAGGGGGCTTAGAGTAGGTGTAATTAGTTTAAAATTGTTGTAATATTTTTCTTATGTTTGTAAATATTTTTTTATTTTCTGTAACTTAGTTCTTTTTTATTTTTTGTACTTTAGATAGTTTATTTAATTGTATTTATTTGTAGCAATTATGTTTAATTAATTTATTGATAGTGTAGTGTTAGGTTAATTGTAGGTAATTGTAGGTAGTTTATTTAATTATTTTATTGATAGGGTAGTGTTAGGTTTAATTATATCTTAGGTTAGGATTTATTTTACAGGTAAATTTGTTATTATTTTAACTAGGTAACTATTAAATAGTTCTTAACTATTTAATAGCTATTGTACCTGGTTAAAATAATTACAAAGTTGCCTGTAAAATAAATATTAATCCTAAAATAGCTACAATATAATTATAATTTATATTGTAGCTATATTAGGGTTTATTTTACAGGTAAGTATTTAGCTTTAAATAGGAATAATTTATTTAATAAGAGTTAATTTATTTCGTTAGATGTAAATTATATTTAAGTTAGGGGGGTGTTAGTGTTAGGGTTAGACTTAGCTTTAGGGGTTAATACATTTATTAGAATAGCGGTGAGCTCCGGTCGTCAGATTAGGGGTTAATAATTGAAGTTAGGTGTCGGCGATGTTAGGGAGGGCAGATTAGGGGTTAATACTATTTATGATAGGGTTAGTGAGGCGGATTAGGGGTTAATAACTTTATTATAGTAGCGCTCAGGTCCGCTCGGCAGATTAGGGGTTAATAAGTGTAGGTAGGTGTCGGCGACGTTGTGGGGGGGCAGGTTAGGGGTTAATAAATATAATATAGGGGTCTGCGGTGTTAGGGGCAGCAGATTAGGGGTACATAGGGATAACGTTGGTTGCGGCGGTGTACGGAGCGGCAGATTAGGGGTTAATAATAATATGCAGGGGTCAGCGATAGCGGGGGCGTCACATTAGGGGTTAATAAGTGTAAGGTTAGGGGTGTTTAGACTCGGGGTACATGTTAGAGTGTTAGGTGCAGACGTAGGAAGTGTTTGCCCATAGGAAACAATGGGGCTGCGTTAGGAGCTGAACGCTGCTTTTTTGCAGGTGTTAGGTTTTTTTTCAGCTCAAACAGCCCCATTGTTTCCTATGGGAGAATCGTGCACGAGCACGTTTTTGATGCCGGCCGCGTCCGTAAGCAACTCTGGTATCGAGAGTTGCATTTGCGGTAAAAATGCTCTACGCTCCTTTTTTGGAGCCTAACGCAGCATTTGTTTGAACTCTCGATACCAGAGTTAAATTTATGGTGCGGCCAGAAAAAAACCCGCGGAGCGTTAACAGCCCTTTTACCGCCGAACTCCAAATCTAGGCCTAAATGTTTATGGTTTTCTGGGAAATAAAGTCAGCCATCTTCACAACACAATAGAACAAGCAATTAATTGTTTAAGAGAAGAGTGCACACTTATACCAAATGCATTGTAATCCTTAGTGCCTATTTAGTGATTATTTAAACCCTTAAATTATCAGTCTACACCAGAATGTTTATTGTTTTAAAAGAGAGATAATCCCTTTATTACCCATTCCCCAGTTTTCAATAACCAACACAGTTATATTAATATACTTTTAACCTCTGTGATTATCTTGTATCTAAGCCTCTGCAAACTGCCCCTTTATTTCAGTTCTTTTGACAGACTTGCAGTTTAGCCAATCAGTGCCTGCTCCCAGATAAATTCACATGCACGAGCACAGTGTTATCTATATGAAATACATGAACTAACCTCTAGTGGTGACAAACTGTTAAGATGCATTCTGGAAAGAGGTGGACTTCAAGGTCTAAGAAATTAGCATATGAACCTCCTAGGTTAAGCTTTCAACTAAGAATACCAAGAGAACAAAGCAAAATTGGTGATAAAATTAAATTGGAAAATTGTTTAAAATTACATGCTCTATCTGAATCATGAAAGTTTATTTTGGCCTAGACTGTCCCTTTAATGACCACAGCACTTTTCCATTTTCTGTCCGTTTGGGACCAAGGCTATTTTTACATTTTTGTGGTGTTTGTGTTTTGCTGTAATTTTCCTCTTACTCATTTACTGTACCCACACATATTATATACCGTTTTTCTCGCCATTAAATGGAATTTCTAAAGATACCATTATTTTCATCATATCTTATCATTTACTATAACAAAAAATATAAAATATGAGGAAAAAATGGCAAAAAACACACTTTTTCTAACTTTGACCCCCAAAATCTGTTACACATCTACAACCACCAAAAAACACCCATGCTAAATAGTTTCTAAATTTTATCCTGAGTTTAAAAATACCCAATGTTTACATTTTCTTTGCTTTTTTTGCAAGTTATCGGGCAATAAATACAAGTAGCACTTTGCTATTTCCAACCCACTTTTTTTCAAAATTAGCACTAGTTACATTGGAACACTGATATCTCTCAGGAATCCCTGAATATCCCTTGACATGTGTGTATATATATATATATATATATATATCAGAAAGTCAAATAGCTTGTAGCCCAGCACTCCAACCAGGTGGAGCAGTCATGACCTGGGTGCAGTCCTTATAGGAAATAATTATAGAAGTTAGCACAGAAGAAGGGCACTCTCAGGATTTGTAGAAAGCAGAATGTTTTCTTTATTCACAGAACATTAGTACATGGTCGACGTTTCGGCCCCCGGTTGGGCCTTCATCAGGACAAGTACAATCTTAGGACTGCCGTATGGCGATGAACATAGATCCAAAGTAGGCGGGTAGGATTTCTACAAATCCTGAGAGTGCCCTTCTTCTGTGCTAACTTATATATATATATATTTTTAAAAGGCATCCCAAAGTATTGATCTAGGCCCATTTTGGTATATTTCATGCCACCATTTCATCGCCAAATGCGATCAAATAAAAAAAAAAAGTTCACTTTTTCACAATTTTTTCACAAACTAACTGAAATTATTTACAAACAGCTTGTGCAATTATGGCACAAATGGTTGTAAATGCTTCTCTGGGATCCCCTTTGTTCAGAAATAGCAGACATATATTGCTTTGGCATTGCTTTTTGGTAATTAGAAGGCCGTTAAATGCTGCTGTGCATCACATGTGTATTATGACTAGCAGTAAAGGGGTTAATAAGGGAGCTTGTAGAGTTAATTTTAGCTTTAGTGTAGTGTAGTAGACAACCCAAAGTATTGATCTAGGCCCATTTTGGTATATTTTATGCCACTATTTCACCACCAAATGCGATCAAATTAACAAAATTCTTCACTTTTTCACAAACTTTAGGTTTCTCACTGAAATGATTTACAAACAGCTTGTGCAATTATGACACAAATGATTGTAAATGCTTCTCTGGGATCCCCTTTGTTCAGAAATAGCAGACATATATGGCTTTGGCATTGCTTTTTGGTAATTAGAAGGTCGCTAAATGAGACTGCGCATCACACATGTATTATGGCTATCAGTGAAGGGGTTATTTAGGTAGCTTGTAGGGAGCTTGAAGGGTTAATTTTAGCTTTAGTGTAGAGATCAGCCTCCCACCTGACACACCACACCCCCTGATCCCTCCCAAACAGCTCTCATCCCTCCCCCACACCACAATTGTCCCCGCTATCTTAAGTACTGGCAGAAAGTTTGCCAGTACTAAAATATTTTTAGAGCATATTTGCATATGCTGCTGTGTAGGATTCCCCCCTTAGCCCTCAACTTCCCTTATCCCCCCCAAACAGCTCTCTAACCCTCCCCCTCTAATTTATTTGGAGCCATCTTGGGTACTGGCAGCTGTTCACCAGTACCCAGTTAAAAAGACAATCTTTTTTGTTATTTTATTTTTATTTTTTCTGTAGTGTAGCCCCCCCCCCCAAGACCAACCCCCTCCCAGATCCCTTAGAACCATTTTATTTTGATTATTTCCCCCCTCTCTCACACTTTTATTCCAATCATTTTCTGTAGTATAGCGTTTCCCACCCGTTCCCTACCCGTGCACGCGCGCGTCCATGCGCCCCCCGGCAACCTGCCCCGATCCTGTCCCCATCTCTCTACAGGAAACCATTGATGGCCGCCCACCCACCTCCCACTTCAGCTCCCACCCACCAACGATTGCGGCCATCGATGGCCGGTGCAGAGAGAGCCACAGAGTGGCTCTCTCTGCACCGGAGGGGTAAAAAAGGTTATTGCAGGATGCCTCGATATCAAGGCATCTCTGCAATAACCGTAAAGTGGCTGGAAGCGACCAGGATCGCTTCCACCGCTTTCCAAGACCGACAACGTGCAGGGTACGTCCTCGGTCGTTAAATGTATTTTTTTGGAGGATGTACCCTGCACGTTGTCGGTCGTTAAGGGGTTAAAAATTATCCTTAAATATTAAAGACATAGGGCTAGCTTACAAGTGGTGCAGTAAGCAGTATCGCTAGACTGTGCTAAGATCAGGGTGCAACTTGATATTACAGATTTACTAGAGAAAGTTTAGCGCAGCCGACATCACTCTAGAGCTGATAAGTATTACACTTATATATAAACATTTTTAATATAAAAAAAATCAGTTTAATATTAACAAAAAGGTTTAAAAGGGTTTAAAAGGGATATAATATATGGCAAGGTGCTTTACTGGAAAGTGCTCCAATCTATGTATTTGAATAGATATGTGGGAAAAGCACAATTGGACAAAAAGAAGCTTTAGGACCACAGAACAAAGCAATGAGCTGTTGTTCGTTCCTGGCAGACTGCTTCTCTTTCTGTTTGTATTCATATTATGACCCTGGAAAAAAGTTTCCCTAAGGGAAATGGGGGAAACCAGACGTGGACTGATTGTCCAATGTGCTTAGAGGTATATGGCTGCACCTCACTGACTCGGCCCAAAGGAGGCTGAAACGATCATCTGGGGTTGCAGTTTCCCACTTTCCCTTGTTTAGAGGAGAATTGCCTGGTATTTAGGGGCTGGACTGACCTTGATAGGCGGGATCAGATTGATATCCTTCAGGAAAGTTTTTCTCTGTGAAAAGCACAATTGGGCAAAAAGAAGCTACACCCAGGTGATAACCGATACTTCAGACTTTACTGTCTCAAAAACTTGTATGAGTCTGTATTGGATATCCTGACATGGGCTCCGAAATACTTCGACTTTGTCAGTCAACACCATTCTCTGCTGCATCCACAGATGCAAGTTAAGGCTTTACCAAGCAAAGCAGAAGCAATACATCATCAGTGTCAAGAGGCGCCGCCGACTTCTCTTGCCTCTGTCTCATCTGAGATGGACACTAGCACAGTGAAATCGTGTTTTGTGTTCAGACGAGTCAACATTTCAAATAGTTTTTGAAAAAACAGCCGTTGTGCTCTTCTGTCTTCAGCATCAGATCCAAAAGCCAGCGTCTGTCTCTAGTAAATCTGATTTACAATGGACTTGTAATATCAAGTTACACCCTGATCTTAGCGCGATCCAGCAGTACTGCTTACTGCACCACTTTTAATCTAGCCCTATGTCTGTGATATTTAAGGATTATATTTAAGTGATCACTAAATAGGCACTAAGGATTACAATGCATCTGGTGTAAGTGTGGATTCTTCACTTAAAGGGACATAATATCATATGCTAAATCACTTGAAACGGATGCAATATAACTGTAAAAAGCTGACAGGAAAATATCACCTGAGCATCTCTATGTAAAAAAGGAAGATATTTTACCTCACAATTTCCTCAGCTCAGCAGAGTAAGTTCTGAGTAAAAAGTTATACTTCAGTTACTGCTCAGCTGCAAGTAAAAAAAAAAATGAAGAAATTAACTGCAGCCAATCAGCATCAACAGCGCTGAGGTCATAAACTCTTTTACTGTGATCTCATGAGATTTCACTTGATAGTAAACTTCCTTAAAATGAATAGGGAAATAACATGAGTGTGCACAAGGCTCACCCCCTTGCCTGTCCTGGGACAGGGACACTGATTTGCTGCTTAAAGTCCTTTGCAATGGGATTTGAATACTTAGGACATTTTGAGGTAAAATATCTTTCTTTTTTACATAGAGATGTTCAGGTGATATTAGTCAGCTTTTTACAGCTATGCTGCATCACTTTCAAGTGTTTCAACATTTGGGTATCATGGCCCTTTAAACAATGAATCACTTGTTTTATTTTGTTGTGAAGATGGCTGTCTTTATATTCCACAAAACAGTAAACATTTAAATTACAACCTTACTTATTTTATCATTTCATCAGCTCTAACACTCCCTTGATTCATATATGTCCAGCGAGGTTTTGCCTGCCCTTCGGCATTAACCACATCTCCCTGACAAAATATGCATTGTCATGTACAATGTTTTTTACATATCTTAAAAGGGATTTTATATATGTTTATGTTTAAAATAATAGAAAGCATCATTACCTTTTAGTCTACAGATATATACAATAATTTAAACAAAATGCATTGTACATGACTATACTTATAATTTATATATTGACCCCTAAACTGCCATAACCTAAAACTATGCAAAACATAAAGGGAAGCAGTCTGCCAGGAATGAATAGCAGCTCAATAGTTTTGTTCTATGGCCCGGTTGCCACCTGGGAGCAGCTTCTTTCTGCCCAATTGTGCTTTTCAGAGAGGAAAACTTTCCTGAAGTATATCAGTCTGATCCCGCCGTCTTGGTCAGTCCAGCCCTGAAATACCAGGCAATTCTCCTCTGAACAAGGAAACCGGCAACCCCAGACGATCATTTTGGCCTTCTCTGGGCCTTGTCAGTGAGGTGCATCCATATCCCTCTAAGCACATTGGGCAAGGAGTCCACGTCTGGTTCTCCCATCACCCTTAGGGAGACTATCCCCAGGGTCATATTACATATGCAAAACAGAAAGAGAAGCAGTCTGCCAGGAACTAACAGCAGCTCAATAGCTTGTTCTATGGCCCAGTTGGGAAGCCAGACATGGACCCATTACTCAGTGTGCCTAGAGGGATATGGCTGCACCTCACTGACGAGGCCCACAATAGGCCGAAACATATGTCTGGAGTTTTGCCATTTCTCTTGTTCAGAGAGGGATTGCCTGGTATTTCGTGACTGGACTGGACTATTTATTAAGGATCAGCTTTATATACTAAAGGAAAGTTCTTCTTTGTGAAAGGAACATATCGAGGAAAAAGAGGCTGAACAAGCTATTATGCTACTGTTCATTCCCAGGTAGAGTGCTTCTCTGTTTTTATTTATAGCCTAAAACTAACTGTAGAAACTAAGGCCCTGCACATAAATATTCAATATTTAAAATTATGCATTGTTATGTAGAATGCATATTATTTAAGTATTTGCATATAAATTAAAATGTAATTAATGTTGCTTGTTGTGTTTATTATTTGTTATTAAAGACAATATAATTAAAATGATAGTTCTATATAAGTGCATGTCTGTTATGTAAAAATATAACTGAATGCTACCGACTACTATAACAACTATATATTAACATATATGTTATCACTAATAAAAACAACAAGCTAAAATAAATGCATTTTAATGTATATGAAATAGTTACAATATGCATGCATACCATTTTAAATATTGAATACCAATGCAAAGCCAGACTAAATTATATCTACAGTTTGAAATAGAATTCATGTTCATGTATAATGCATATTAGTTTAAGTATTGGATATAAATTAAAATGTAGAAATTCTTACTTGATGTGTTTATTATTTTAAATATAAATATAATTTTCAAACATATATATTATTTTATAAAAGACAGTTGCATTATAATTATAGTATTACATAACTGCATGCCTATTAAGTAATAAATACAATTGTAATACGAATGAGTTTTGTAGCATAAATATACAAGAAAAAAATATTAATATTACTTACTATGCAACTATGCATAATATTTTAAACATCGTAGATAAATGCACTATTAACCCCTAAGCTGCCCTAACCTAATCAACTCCCATACAGGTATGGAGGGTGGTTAGGTGATTAAGGCCTATTGCATGCTAAACATCAATAATCATCTAATCAACCCCCATACAGGTATGGAGGGTGGTTAGGTGATTAAGGCCTACAGCATGCTAAACATCAATAATCACCTAATCAAGCCCCATACAGTTATGGGGGGTGGTTAGGTGATTTAGGCCTAAAATGCCACCTCCTAACGCAAGCTATAACTACACTAACTAACATCTAACCCCCCTCTCTAAACTAAACCCCCTAAGTTACCTGAAAATAAAAAAACACCATTATACCCAACACTTATCTACATGCCCTATTAAAAAAAACACCCAAAACAAAAACAAAAAAACCTAACACTAAAGGCATTGCCCACAAAAAAAAATATAGACAAAATCTAAATTAACCCCTTAATGACAACTGACGTACCAGGTACGTCCTGCAAAAACTAGCAGTTAGTGACAATGGACGTACCTGGTACGTCAGTTGTTTAAAAGAGTGCTAGAAGCGATCGCAATCGCTTCCAGCAGCTCTCAGGGTATTGCAGTGATGCCTCGATATGGAGGCATCCTGCAATACCTTTTAACAAGCCTCCGATGCAGAGAGAGCCACTCTGTGGCCCTCTCTGCACCGGTAACAATGGTGCTGTGTTCCGGGGGGAGTGTAGCAAGGAGGCGGCAGCGTGCGGGCGCGCGTGTGCACGTGGGGCGCGCGTGTGCACGTGGGGGGCGCGCGCGGGCACGTGGGGGCGCGCGCGCGGGCACGTGGGGGCGCGCGCGTGGGCACGTGGGGGCGCGCGCGCGCATATTAGCCACTGACACCAATGGAAAAAAATAAAAAGTTCTAAAAAATTTTTTAAAAACATTAAAAAAAAAAAAAAAATATATATATAAGGATCTGGGGGGGGGGTTGGGGGTATTGAGGGGGGGCTGCTACACTACAGAAAAGTTTATAAATACTGTTTTTGGGGGCAAATTGGGTACTGGCAGACAGCTGCCAGTACCCAAGATGGCGGCAATTAAGTAGCAGGGAGGGTTATAGAGCTGTTTGGTGGGGGATCAGGGAGGTTGGGGGCTAAGGCAGGGCTCCATTACAGCTGAATACATTTTTTTAAAAAATAAAATAAAAAAAACTCCTTTTATTTAGTACTGGCAGACTTTCTGCCAGTACTTAAGATGGCGGGGACAATTGTGGGGTGGCGGAGGGAAGAGAGCTGTTGGGAGGGATCAGGGGGTGGGATGTGTCAGGTGGGTGGCTGATCTCTACACTAAAGCTAAAATTAACCCTGCCAGCGCCCTACAAGCTACCTAATTAACTCCTTCATTGCTGGGCATAATTCACGTGTTGTGCGCAGCAGCATTTAGCGGCCTTCTAATTAACAAAAAGCAATGCCAAAGCCATATATGTCTGCTATTTCTGAACAAAGGGGATCCCAGAGAAGCTTTTACAACCATTTGTGCCATAATTGCACAAACTGTTTGTAAATAATTTCAGTGAGAAACCTAAAATTGTGAAAAATTTAAAGGTGATGGTGGCATGAATTATACCAAAATTGGCCTAGATCAATACTTGGAGTTGTATACTACACTAAACTAAAGCTAAAATTAACCCTACAAGCTCCCTACATGCTCCCTAATTAACCCCTTCACTGCTGGGCATAAAACACGTGTGGTGCGCAGCGGCATTTAGCGGCCTTATAATTACCAAAAAGCAACCCCAAAGTCATATAAGTCTGCTATTTCTGAACAAAGGCGATCCCAGAGAAGCATTTACAACCATTTGTGCCATAATTGCAGAAGCTGTTTGTAAATAATTTCAGTGGGAAACCTAAAGTTTGTGACAAAATGTGTGAAAAAGTGAACATTTTTTTTAATTTGATCGCATTTGGCGGTGAAACGGTGGCATGAAATATACCAAAATGGGCCTAGATCAATACTTTGGGATGTCTTCTAAATAAAAATATATACATGTCAAGGGATATTCAGGGATTCCTGACAGATATCAGGGTTCCAATGTAACTAGCGCTAATTTTGAAGAAAAAGTGGTTTAGAAATAGCAAAGTGCTACTTGTATTTATGGCCCTATAACTTACAAAAAAAGCAAAGATCATGTAAACATTGGGTATTTCTAAACTCAGGACAAAATTTAGAAACTATTTAGCATGGGTGTTTTTTAGTGGTTGTAGATGTGTAACAGATTTTGGGGGTCAAAGTTAGAAAAAGTGTGTTTTTTCCATTTTTTCCTCATATTTTATAAAAAATTTTACAGTAAATTATAAGATATAATGAAAATAATGGTATATTTAGAAAGTCCATTTAATGGCGAGAAAAACAGTATATAATATGTGTGGGTACAGTAAATGAGTAAGAGGAAAATTACAGCTGAACACAAACACCACAGAAATGTAAAAATAGCCATTGTCATTAAGGGTAAGAAAATTGAAAAATGTTCCGGTCATTAAGGGGTTAAAGGGACACTGTACCCAAATTTTTTCTTTTTTGATTCAGATAGAGCATGACATTTTAAGTAACTTTCTAATTTACTCCTATTATCAAATGTTCTTTATTCTCTTGGTATCTTTATTTGAAATGCGAGAATGTAAGTTTAGATGCCGGCCCATTTTTGGTGAACAACCTAGGTTGTCCTTGCTGATTGGTGGATAAATTCATCCCCCAATCAAAAACTGCTGTCCAGAGTTCTGAACAAAGAAAAAAGCTTAGATGCCTTCTTTTTCATATAAAGATAGCAAGAGAAAGAAGAAACATTGATAATAGGAGTAAATTAGAAAGTTGCTTAAAATTGCATGCTCTATCTGAATCACGAAAGAACATTTTTGGGTTCAGTGTCCCTTTAAAGTCCACAAGAATTATGTCATATGTGAAATCACCAGGGGATACACGATATACGAATGCAGAGTCTATAATACACCCATATAAATATCAGAGGTGATATTTTGATATTTTTGTCTCCGTGGTGACTTGTCAAAAACGATGTGCCTGGTGATTTCACATATGACATTATTCTTGTGGACTTTAATTTAGATTTTGTCTATTTTTTTTTGTGTTTTTTTGTGTTTTATGCCCTTTTGTGTTTAATTTATATTATCTTTTATTTTATTTTACTGTACTTTATTTCACTGATTTTTACCTGAGTTGTCCTATTTGACATTCGTTTAGGTATTATATGTATTAACATATTTTCTCTTTTAGTAACAATGTATATGCTTTTTTAAGAACATTCCTTAGGATAGATTTATCTAGATAATATTCATTATATTATTATCTAACGGTAGCATCACCTCATACTAGTTAGGTGATTCATAAAGGATTTAATTAGATGCGCTTATATCACAATACCCCTTTTTTAACACACACACACACATATATATATATATATATTATTTTTTTTATAAATATATACACCCAGTGATTGTATTTTCCTGGAAACTTTAGGCATAACATAAGCACATCTCACATATAGATATTAAATTAGCCCTATATGTTAGATAGATGTAAGTGTGTAGGTACCCTTAAAGGGACAGTAAAGTTGAAACTAAACTTTCATAACTCAGAAAGAGCATGTTATTTTAAACCACTCACTTTTTTATCTATTTTTTTCTAATTTGCTTCATTCCCTTGACATACTTTGTTGAAGAGCACATATAGCAATGCTCTACTAGGATCTTGCCGCTGATTTACAATGGGTCACTTGATGTGGTCAGCTAGCTCCCAGTAGTGCATTGCTGCTACTTCAACAAAGGATACCAATAAAATTAAGCAAATTTGATAACAGGAGTAAATTGGAAATTGTATGTTCTGCCAGAATAATGAAAAATAAATTTTTTAAAGCTGCATATAAAAAACTAACCTCTAGAGCAAAGTATTGTGCTAAGATGGAGAATAAATATGTTAGCCTATTGCTATATAATATGGATGCTGAAAAAAACAAACATGATCAGGGTTACTCCAATACATATATTTATTTGAATTGCAAATAAGAGACGTGCTTGTTTTTCTGTTAGTCTATTGTTTCAGATCTAATATTTCTGTATCGGAGCATTGCAGTAAATAATGGTATAATTTATTTTGGCTTAAAAATGTAAAGTTTGAAGTATTCATTATTTCTGAAGTATATGACAAGTTACTGTTTTAGACCTAATGTAGGATGACAGAAATATTTTACTTCTCCTTTAATAAAGTGCTATAATTATATGCTGCAACATCTAAAGTTTAAATATTCTAAGCAAGTAAATGTTTCCCACTAACACACAATATACTCCTGTTCAAAAATGATATACAGGGAGTGCAGAATTATTAGGCAAATGAGTATTTTGACCACATCATCCTCTTTATGCATGTTGTCTTACTCCAAGCTGTATAGGCTCGAAAGCCTACTACCAATTAAGCATATTAGGTGATGTGCATCTCTGTAATGAGAAGGGGTGTGGTCTAATGACATCAACACCCTATATCAGGTGTGCATAATTATTAGGCAACTTCCTTTACTTTGGCAAAATGGGTCAAAAGAAGGACTTGACAGGCTCAGAGAAGTCAAAAATAGTGAGATATCTTGCAGAGGGATGCAGCACTCTTAAAATTGCAAAGCTTCTGAAGCGTGATCATCGAACAATCAAGCGTTTCATTCAAAATAGTCAACAGGGTCGCAAGAAGCGTGTGGAAAAACCAAGGCGCAAAATAACTGCCCATGAACTGAGAAAAGTCAAGCGTGCAGCTGCCAAGATGCCACTTACCACCAGTTTGGCCATATTTCAGAGCTGCAACATCACTGGAGTGCCCAAAAGCACAAGGTGTGCAATACTCAGAGACATGGCCAAGGTAAGAAAGGCTGAAAGACGACCACCACTGAACAAGACACACAAGCTGAAACGTCAAGACTGGGCCAAGAAATATCTCAAGACTGATTTTTCTAAGGTTTTATGGACTGATGAAATGAGAGTGAGTCTTGATGGGCCAGATGTATGGGCCCGTGGCTGGATTGGTAAAGGGCAGAGAGCTCCAGTCCGACTCAGACGCCAGCAAGGTGGAGGTGGAGTACTGGTTTGGGCTGGTATCATCAAAGATGAGCTTGTGGGGCCTTTTCGGGTTGAGGATGGAGTCAAGCTCAACTCCCAGTCCTACTGCCAGTTTCTGGAAGACACCTTCTTCAAGCAGTGGTACAGGAAGAAGTCTGCATCCTTCAAGAAAAACATGATTTTCATGCAGGACAATGCTCCATCACACGCGTCCAAGTACTCCACAGCGTGGCTGGCAAGAAAGGGTATAAAAGAAGAAAATCTAATGACATGGCCTCCTTGTTCACCTGATCTGAACCCCATTGAGAACCTGTGGTCCATCATCAAATGTGAGATTTACAAGGAGGGAAAACAGTACACCTCTCTGAACAGTGTCTGTGAGGCTGTGGTTGCTGCTGCACGCAATGTTGATGGTGAACAGATCAAAACACTGACAGAATCCATGGATGGCAGGCTTTTGAGTGTCCTTGCAAAGAAAGGTGGCTATATTGGTCACTGATTTGTTTTTGTTTTGTTTTTGAATGTCAGAAATGTATATTTGTGAATGTTGAGATGTTATATTGGTTTCACTGGTAAAAATAAATAATTGAAATGGGTATATATTTGTTTTTTTGTTTAGTTGCCTAATAATTATGCACAGTAATAGTCACCTGCACACACAGATATCCCCCTAAAATAGCTAAAACTAAAAACAAACTAAAAACTACTTCCAAAAATATTCAGCTTTGATATTAATGAGTTTTTTGGGTTCATTGAGAACATGGTTGTTGTTCAATAATAAAATCAATCCTCAAAAATACAACTTGCCTAATAATTCTGCACTCCCTGTAATGACAGCCAATACATTGAAAGGCTCTTTAGTGTATAACAGAGGTGATGATATTGTGGGACACTGTCCTGTGTAATATGTCTCCAGGCACCTGCTTTGCCCTGCACCGTTATCATATCAATTTTATTTTCACTATCCCACACATACGGCGAAGAAAGATGGCATCTAGGAAAATAAGCAAATGAGGTGTGGCCCTACTGGCCTGCCGTATCTGTAAGATTTTTCAGGACGAGGGGGGAGTGCTGATGTGATGGCAAGTGAGTTACCATTGTTGCACTTCTATCCACCAAGCTTGCCCCACCACTTATAGTGCATACTGTCAGCTTTTTATTACTCCAACTCCATGACATGCCTGACACATATTGCCTGTATTATTGCTCCCAACCTCTCCATTTCAATGACAGGCACAGCATATCTGGCTCTGTGTAGGCCGTTGCCCTGCTCACCCCATCCAAAGGGTGGGCCTGATGACTGGAGCACTACATGACAGGAAATAGTACTGCCATCTAGTGCTCTTGCTAATGTATAACATTGTTGCAAAACTGCTGCAGACACATACATACTCCTGAATTTACCTTCTTGCAAGGAAACAAAGAACATTTTATAGTAGAAGTATATTGTAAGTTGTTTAAAATTGTATGTTCTATCTGAATCATGAAAGAAAAATGTTATGTTTTATGTCCCTTTAAAATGAGAATGTGCAAACACTTTAGCCTATAAACGTTGTCCAAGCCTGACTAAACCCTCTTACTCTGAGATATTGTATAAATATTTACTCTTTAGCGTATGTACATATGTTGATTGCTGCCCACACATTAAATAACTACAGACACCATGCACCCCTGTTAGTTTTTACTCATGCCCGGCATGAAAATAGCCACTGCAGAATGCTCACCTGTGCACGATAATGTATTTGCTGCAGATTCAACCTTACCAGTTTCATCCCAAGGTATAAGGTGACCTGTTTTGCTTTCAATGTTACTGTGTCCTTGTGCCTCCTGCTTCCTCTGCCAGTGTTACTTGCTCCACATTTACTTGGTATACATGTTAATGGTGAAAGAAAATGACACTCAGATGCCTTGTTACCATAATTATACTTTAAATCAAATTATTATTGTTTCTTACAGCAGAGTGAGTGCCCACACAAACCTTATCAAGATCATGATATCAGATGTTTACATTACATTTACATTCTCTACATTTTTACTAAGGCTCTTATTCATGTGTTCTAAAAAGTGCATATCTGGCGTCTTACTATTCAGTATCAGTTGAACCCTAAATTACAAATTAAAATTTCACCCTTGCCATGTAAAAATGTAACCATGGGGGTCCATCCTCATGCACAAAGGCAGCCATTCATTAACCAGAGTACAGTTAATACAAATACAGTTTGTGTGTGTAAATATAAAACAATATTAATTGTGAGGAGGTGGAAGTCTTGGTGAGTTCCCACACTTTTTTGTAGGGCTTGACCCATGCTTAATACTCCACTTAAAAATACCTGTGTCTCACCACATACAAAACTCAGGGAGCTGTTGTACTTGGAGAGCTATAGTTATAGCTCCTACAGGTGTGTGGCTACAAATTTGACCAAACATGCATAAAAATATACACATAATTCACACTGGGCACATTTCAATAGTGTGTACACACACACATCTTGACATAAGCATACACATAAGCTAACATGACTTCTCTTAGAATGGGGAGTGCTCGGTTTTTGTAATCGCTTTTTCATCAAGTTATATATCTCAAACCAAATAAACTGTTCATAAACTGAGTAAGTTTTTTTACATGTTTATTCTTCTTGAACATTTTAGTTGTGCATTATTCCAGCAAAGCTCCGTATTGTATTTCCCCTTATCTTTTTCTCTGACATAAATCCCTGCATGCCTCTATCTGCACTTTATATTCAATGGAGCATACTTGAACTGTCCCCACACATTTACAGCCTTTACAGAATAGACCCTCCGATCACTTGTTTAAGTTAATTTTTTTAAATAAACTGTCCTAAGGTTTCTTAGGACAGGAAATGTCAGAAAGGCCTTCCTTCAAGCGGTTTGTTTAATCCAGCTAAAGTATTGCTTGTGTAGCAATGACCTCTACTTTTTGGTGCAACAATTTATCTGAACAGTTGTCAGATAATTCTGTTGATAAAGATTTTAATGCCGCTTGAAGCTTGTGATTCTCTTGTTGATATTATCTTTAATTGCCTTTAGGAGTATCTCATACCAACAAACTTTTGTTGTTTCCTCACAATCATGGCTGTAGAATCAATATTACAAGGAGCTTCCTATCTACTCAATCCAGAGTCTTTTTTTTTTGAGTCGTTATAGATTCTATGTCAATGAGACTCTCGTTGATAGATCAAAATCAAAGTCGACCTGTGTGAAACTATAGCCACGATCCAATACTTTTGTAGCTTTATGAATGGAAGTTCTAGGTCTGATGATTGCTATATCAGATGCATTGCCATTTGCTTGGTATCACGTGAGACCTCAAGGATCCTTTTGGATGCATCTACATGGAATTATTTATCATGGTGGATAGAAAACCTTCCCATTCCTCTGAGAGAATTCTTTGTCCATCCAAGCTGGACAATAATAATCATTAGACACAAGTCTTTCAGGTTAAAGTGCAGCATGGGAATTTGGTCTCAGGAGACGAGGTTACCAATAACCATCCCAGAACTCTGTGCTATCTTAAGGGCTCTCCAGAACGGGCCTCACTTTCTTCTCTGAGATTTTGTAAGGTCCTGAGATCCTCAAGCAGGTCATTTTAAGTGGCTTTCTTTTTTCCTCCAACAGTTCTTCTGCCCAGAGTGGTATCTTGGATAAAAAGATCAATCATCTGTAATCTTTATTGCTTCAGCTTGGCTACACAAAACTTGGTATGATGATTTGATTCTGATGTCCAATTGCACTCTTCCTCTAAGGCACGACCTTCTGTCTCAAGGTCCATTCTATCACCAAGATTTTGAGTCTCGCAACTTGAGGGCATGGATTAGCATTGTCTGGAAAATAAAAATGCTTGCCTTTTTCAAGCATTTTTGTTCTGCCCAACATTACTCGTGGACTCCACAGAGTGGGTATAAGTTCCCATGTGCAATAGATCATAAATTCTCACCACCTTATGAAAAAAAACAAAATGTATGCTTAGCTGATAAATTATTTTTTTTCATGTTAGTGTCCACAAGCCCTGCCCAATTTAAAAAAAAGAAACATTTTTATTTTTTCATTATTTTTTTTTTGGAGACAATTCCTTTTTTTGCACCTCTATTTTTCCTGCTTTGTCCTTTCCTACTTCTTTTATTTTAATTCTCTCCTTGCTTGGCTATGCATATGACTGACATACCAGTGAGGTGGGAGGGAAACTTTGTCTTCTCCTAGTGGACAGGAGTTTAATCCCATGTGTAATGGATTGTGACTCTCACCAGCATAAAGGAAAACATAAAATAAGAAAGTATCATCATAAAAGCAAGTAATTTCAATATCTTGGCCTACATCCTAGACAATACTTACGGAGATTCCCCTCCCCAGAGTGGGCATGAATAGATTTCCACACCTATAAAATGATCACCTGACTACCTATCCCCAATTCTTAATCTGTCCAGCACAGGGTGGAAGAATTAGGGATTGGACCTTGGTAAGTATTCTCTAGGATATAGGCCAAAATATAGGAATTGCTTTTATGATGAAAATGTCTTATTATCTCGCCTAGACGAATACTGATGAATACAAAGCAGTACAAAAATCATTGGGTGGGAAAGTAAGAAAAAAAACAAAAAACTTAAAAAGTAATAAAATTCTGAAACAATTTAAGAAATTGGAAAGTTTCCAGGGCAACTAAAATGGTGACCATAGAAACACTTACCTTAGAAAAGTAAATGATTAAGCCAAAGCAATATCACCAAAATATATATAAACTGCTGTCTGGAAAAACAACTATAAACCCAAATCCATCAGGCACAAAAAACAACAAAATAAATATAAATATAGAAAAATGAGAAAGTTGCACTAATGCAAAATTTCCAATAGGGGGTGCTTCCTAACCAATACTACAACAATCAGGTATACAGAATATATATATATATATGTATAATAAACCAATGCAAATCAAACAAAAGTCCATAATATTCAAAATAGAGGCAGCACTCTGTCAAATGATGGTCGGATTCTGGTGAACGATGATCTAAAAAAGGAAGCAAACAGAGGCGCCACAATAGCCTAGTACCACCAAACCAAGTGATAATAAAAGAAAAACAAATGGTTACTCACAAACGTGATGCACCCAATGGTGCTATTAGGATAGGCTGGAACGTCACAGTAGTCAAGCTCACTGGATGGGAACAAACTGTATTCCAGAGCAAGAAGATTCCAGAGGGGTCACCACCAACACCTATATAGGGATGTAAAGCAAATCACCATGACCCAGTACAGTCTGATAAGGCAGAATTGTAAGATATGGTTACACTTACAAGATAAAAAGCACATCCAGGTCCAATACAGGTAGACTAGGACTTCACAGCCACACAGCAGACTGAACTCCACTGCCAAACAGGTTATTCTACAAATCCCAAGGAATAGGGTGATAAAATCCATTAGCTGGTTATAATTTACATCAATATTGGTCTGTGAAAAGCCTGTAAAAATTCAATGTTACTTTTAGGTTTATGCATGAGCATGGTTGAGATCTTGGCAACGCATTTCTCAGCTTCTATAGGTCTGTTTCCTCAGGTTATTCTATAAAACATTGAAAAATACACTTGCTATTTAAAGGATGACTGGCCCTCTGATAGGTTAATTAGTTAACCTGTGTACAATTTCACAAAGGCCAAAAAAAACATGAGCATCATGCCCATTGAATTAATTCCTAGATCACAGTGGCCTAGATTTGGAGTTCGGCGGTAGCCGTCAAAACCAGCGTTAGAGGCTCCTAACGCTGGTTTTGGGCGCCCGCTGGTATTTGGAGTCAGTGATTAAAGGGTCTAACGCTCACTTTACAGCCGCGACTATTCCATACCGCAGATCCCCCTACGCCATTTGCGTAGCCTATATTTTCAATGGGATCTTTCTAACGCTGGTATTTAGAGTCGTTTCTGTTCCGATCAGCCAATAGAATGCGAGCTCAATCTGATTGGCTGATTGGATCGGCCAATCGGATTGAACTAGATTCTGATTGGCTGATTCCATCAGCCAATCAGAAAATTCCTACCTTAATTCCGATTGGCTGATAGAATCCTATCAGCCAATCGGAATTCGAGGGACGCCATCTTGGATGACGTCCCTTAAAGGAACCGTCATTAGTCGGGAGACATCGGAAGAAGAGGATGGATCCGCGTCGCCTGCTTCAAGATGGACCCGCTCCGCACCGGATGGAAGAAGATCGAAGATGCCGCTTGGAGAAGATGTTTGCCGGTCCGGATGTCCTCTTCTTGCCGGATAGGAGGAAGACTTTGGAGCCTCTTCTGGACCTCTTCAGCACCGGATTATGGATCGCCAACCCCCGCTTGGGTTGGATGAAGATCTTGGAGCCAGGACGGATCGGTGATACCTGGATGGTGAAGACAAGGTAGGAAGATCTTCAGGGGCTTAGTGTTAGGTTTATTTAAGGGGGGTTTGGGTTAGATTAGGGGTATGTGGGTGGTGGGTTGTAATGTTGGGGGGGGTATTGTATGTTTTTTTTTACAGGCAAAAGAGCTGAACTTCTTGGGGCATGCCCCGCAAAGGGCCCTGTTCAGGGCTGGTAAGGTAAAAGAGCTTGTAACTTTTTTAATTTAGAATAGGGTAGGGAATTTTTTATTTTGGGGGGGCTTTGTTATTTTATTAGGGGGCTTAGAGTAGGTGTAATTAGTTTAAAATTGTTGTAATATTTTTCTTATGTTTGTAAATATTTTTTTATTTTTTGTAACTTAGTTCTTTTTTATTTTTTGTACTTTAGATAGTTTATTTAATTGTATTTATTTGTAGCAATTGTGTTTAATTAATTTATTGATAGTGTAGTGTTAGGTTAATTGTAGGTAATTGTAGGTAGTTTATTTAATTAATTTATTGATAGTATAGTGTTAGGTTTAATTATATCTTAGGTTAGGATTTATTTTACAGGTAAATTTGTTATTATTTTAACTATTTTAGCTATTAAATAGTTCTTAACTATTTAATAGCTATTGTACCTGGTTAAAATAAATACAAAGTTACCTGTAAAATAAATATTAATCCTAAAATAGCTACAATGTAATTATAATTTATATTGTAGCTATATTAGGATTTATTTTACAGGTAAGTATTTAGCTTTAAATAGGAATAATTTATTTAATAAGAGTTAATTTATTTTGTTAGATGTAAATTATATTTAAGTTAGGGGGGTGTTAGTGTTAGGGTTAGACTTAGCTTTAGGGGTTAATACATTTATTAGAATAGCGGTGAGCTCCGATCGGAAGTTTAGGGGTTAATAATTGAAGGTAGGTGTCGGCGATGTTAGGGAGGGCAGATTAGGGGTTAATACTATTTATGATAGGGTTAGTGAGGCGGATTAGGGGTTAATAACTTTATTATAGTAGCGCTCAGGTCCGCTCGGCAGATTAGGGGTTAATAAGTGTAGGTAGGTGTCGGCGACGTTGTGGGGGGCAGATTAGGGGTTAATAAATATAACATAGGGGTCGGCGATGTTAGGGCAGCAGATTAGGGGTACATAGGGATAACGTAGGTTGCGGCGGTTTACGGAGCGGCAGATTAGGGGTTAAAAGTGTAATGCAGGGGTCAGCGATAGCGGGGGCGGCAGATTAGGGGTTAATAAGTGTAAGGTTAGGGGTGTTTAGACTCGGGGTACATGTTAGAGTGTTAGGTGCAGACGTAGGAAGTGTTTCCCCATAGGAAACAATGGGGCTGCGTTAGGAGCTGAACGCTGCTTTTTTGCAGGTGTTAGGTTTTTTTTCAGCTCAAACAGCCCCATTGTTTCCTATGGGAGAATCGTGCACGAGCACGTTTTTGATGCCGGCCGCGTCCGTAAGCAACTCTGGTATCGAGAGTTGCATTTGCGGTAAAAATGCTCTACGCTCCTTTTTTGGAGCCTAACGCAGCATTTGTTTGAACTCTCGATACCAGAGTTAAATTTATGGTGCGGCCAGAAAAAAGCCCGCGGAGCGTTAACAGCCCTTTTACCGCCGAACTCCAAATCTAGGCCAGTGTGATGCATTTGTGACTCTCAGAAGGAGAGAGTCCTATTTGATCACTAAACTAAAAACACTTCAACCTGATGGCCTTAATGAGAATCTTGATATGGCAGCGTTCATTTAATTATATATGTTGGCTGTAATTAACAAAGTATTCCTAAAGGAAAAGCTGGACACTTGATGGGGACCGGCCCTGAATGTGTTTATATTTATATATATTTATGTACGACACTTTAATGTGTCAGTTGGATTTCTTACACTATATCATATGATAGTGTATTATTTGTACAGATTTCCATCACCTATCAATGGGTATTTCCATTTATACACTTAAAATACCTTACAAACCCCCATCACTATAGCATTATTTACTGCTAAGATTTAACACTATATTATTTGGTATGTTTCACATCATCACTAGGAATATGAACACATCAGATTCACATTTCATCATTATGAATACAATAAGTATTCACTATTGACTTGAACACATCACATTTACTTTGCACGCTCTAAGGACCACATCTATATTATAGTCTAGAGCAATACATTAGCATTTTCTTCTATAATGTCACGACTAATACATTACTCATTTACATCTCATCTACACATACATTCTCACACCTAGATATTTTATTTTACTCTTAATTTGGTTTGATTCACCCATTTTGATGGGTTATTTATAGCACACTTCCACAAGGTATTTTGGTTAGACTTATTTTATCTTTTCAACTTATATAATTATAGGTACATATTACATGTCCCATTTAGTGCCATACACATAATGACACCCCTACATTATAGTACTTCCAGGTTTCGAAAGCTGACATAGTGGGTTAGTTTGTCCCTAATCATAGAGTTGTCTCTAATAGTTCTGTTTCAATATTTGACACTCACGTAGTAATGCATATATTAACGATGGCCCGGTACAGTCACAAGATAAATGTGATCAAGAAGTGCATAATTACACTTGTTTGTTTGCACTCCGGTTCTTTGACAAATTAGCTTTACATTTAATTTGGTGTTAAGTTTATCGGTTGGAGGGGTGACGTGGTATGGGCGGGGTCACTTTCAGCTACAGGGCGCTTCCGTCCCCACCTAGACCCAGTCCTATGATTGGTTTTTAATCAACACACCCATTGTGGGTAGGGACGAAGGACTGGAGCTTAATGGCAGCAGCATCACTGTACACTGAAACCAGTTTTTTAGGAGTCATAAGTAGGTGCATTTTACATATTATTCCAAACAGTAGATATACTTCTGCTATATGTTTGCACACAGATAATATCAAGAATTACCACTTAGAGATCCTTGATTTTGCCCTTATTTATGATGATCCAATCTAGCAAGTGACTGTTTGGACAAAATTCTTTTGCTTTTGTTATAATGCTGTCATGATGATTATCAATAACATTTTGCTTTTAATGTTTGTATACATTCATATACCCACGCATAGAGGTATTACCATCATATAATCATATGGGTTGATTTACATATTAGTATTTTATATTGTCACTATTTTATTGTTATGATTATTGTCTTATATCTGTATGTTTAGGCAATGTTGTTTATTTTATGTTACTGTGGTAGCCAAGCAAAATGAAGTTACAACACACTGATGAAACTCAACGCATTTATTACAAACATTTTCCGATATTAGAAGAAGGGACCGATATTTATGGATGACATGTGAATTAATGCATTATATTCTAACATATCTCATGAAATAGGTATACAATATGTATCAGACTATTTTCATGAGGACATTTATATGCCCTGAGTTTAGAAGGATTACCTTCTTGAACTGATTGAATTTATCCTAAAACATAATTATTTCAAATATCTTGATAATTACTTCCTTCAGGTAAAATGTACTGCCATGGGGACAAGGTTCGCCCCCAGTTTTGCCAATCTGGTTATGGGTCGTTTTGTGGACATTTATGCCAGAGCTGGATTAAGAACCTGGTCTTCTATGGCAGATACATAGATGATCTGATTATTATTTGGAATGGGTCCATCAATTCAGCTATAGATTTTGCTACTAAACTGAATGATATTGTTGGTCTAACTTTTACATATAAAATACATCATGATGAAATAGATTATTTGGATATTGTTCTAAGATGGGATGCGACTAACCCTGTCCAATCCAGAACCTTCTTTAAATCGGTGGATAGCAACAATTTCTTAGACTATTACAGCAATCACCTGCAGAGCTGGAAGGAAAATATCCTGTATAGCCAGTTTAGGCGCATTAAGCGCAACTGCACTTTATTAAAAACCTATGATGAACAGTCCCTTATTTTGAAAAACAGATTTATTGAAAAGGGGTATTGACTGGATCTTATAGAAGATAGCTATTTAAGAGTAAGAAATCTAAGGAGAGTGACGATTCTCAACCCTCCACCGAAAAGTACCCTGAATAATAATACACCTAAAAACAATACTATGTAAAATATTACAAATTATAATTCTAATCATAGAGCTATAAGAAAGATATTGAATAAATATTGGTTTCTTTTGAAAAAAGATCATATTCTTAAAGAAATATTGGATGATAAACCTAACATTACATACAGGAGAGCTCCGACGATTAAGCAAAAAATTGCTCCAAGTAAAATTATCATGACCAAAAAAAGTCACAAAATAGGATCCTGTACTAATAACAGTTTTTTTCAACATAAAGGAGCTTTTAGATACAGAACCAAAAGGTGTAATATGTGTAGATACAATGAGCACCTCTGTTTGCAGCTCTAACTAATTCCCCTGCTGAAACCTTCTGTTCACTGCACTTGGGTATGTTCAATGCTGCTTGCATGAGCATTAAATTTAGTGTATTGCAAGAGCCAGACTTGTAGAGTCCTTCACCTTCTGCCGCAAACAGCTCTGCTCTCGACATCAGCATGTCCATGCAAGATTAAATATCTAAAGTTCCTCTCAAGCTAAAGACTCATCTCAGCTTGACGACGACGATCGGCTCAATTGCGGTTGTGTGCATCTATAAGGTGTGGTGGTAGGTATAGAACTCTGGATCACAGGATTTCTCCACAGTGCTTCCTCTTTAGAAACTGGGCCGCCATCTTCCATAGGCCAAAGTAGTGTGGGGCTGCTTAAGGGGGTCACTACCAGAGCTGTGTCAGTATGTGATGGTCGATCATCTTCAGGTGTACTCTTATTCTGCTGAATATTAAGTAGTGGTAATTTCTAGGGTTAATTAGTGGGCCAGTACACTATTGTTTGATCCCTAGCTACTTGTTTAGGTTCTGCTGCAGGGACTTCTCCTTCACCCTCATATCTCCATTCTGCTGCCATTTGCCTCTCAAGCTGTTTAAAATGCTCGGACAAAATATCCCAGATTATTATTATTATTATCAGGTATTTGTAGAGTGCCAACAGGTTCCGCAGCGCTATGAACATAGGTGGTATATAAAAACGATTACAGGTATCAAATGGGGAGAGAGGGTCCTGCCAAGAGTTGTACTGTTGTAGTCAGCTCTTATGGAGATGAACTGCAAACAGCTAGGCTCATAGGCTTACATGCTATGGAGTTTTAGGGGATAGCAGTGGAGATAGGAAGGTTAATGTAGGTTGTAAGCGTCCCTGAATAGTAGAGTCTTTGGGGAGCACTTGAAGCTTTTAAAACTAGGGGAGATTCTTGTGGAGCGAGGCAGAGAGTTCCATAAGATGGGAGCCAATCTGGAGAAATCTTGAAGACGGGAATGTG
Source organism: Bombina bombina (assembly GCF_027579735.1). Lineage (NCBI taxonomy): Eukaryota > Metazoa > Chordata > Amphibia > Anura > Bombinatoridae > Bombina > Bombina bombina. The sequence goes on along the minus strand of NC_069499.1, from coordinate 433,707,716 downwards.
AGGAGGTAACAAGAGAGGAGGAGAGAAGGAGATCATGAGCGGAGCGAAGGGGACGGGAGGGAGAGTATTTGGAGACAAGGTCCGAGATGTAGGGGGGAGCAGTGAAATTGAGGGCTTTGTGTGTCAGAGTGAGAATTTTGTGTTTAATCCTGGAGGCAAGAGGAAGCCAGTGAAGGGATTGGCAGAGAGGTGCAGCAGATGAAGAGCGACGTGCAAGGAAGATGAGCCTGGCAGAGGCATTCATTATGGATTGTAAAGGAGCTAAGCAGCAGCTAGGGAGACCAGAGAGGATAGAGTTGAAGTAGTCGAGGCGGCAAAGGATGAGACAGTGGATTAAAATCTTTGTTGTGTCTTGTGTAAGGAAATGTCTAAATTTAGTGATGTTTTTAAGGTGGAAGTGGCAGGCTTTAGCCAAGGATTGAATGTGAGGAGTGAAAGTAAGATCTGAGTCCAGTGTGACCCCAAGACATCGGGCATGTGAGGTTGGGGTAATGATGGAGTTATCAACAGTTAGAGACATGGGGGGTGGAGATTTTGGAAGAAGGGTGGAAAATAAGGAGCTCAGTTTTGGAGAGATTTAGCTTGAGGTAGTGAGACAACATCCAAGATGAGACAGTTAGTGACTTGGGTTAGCAAACAAGGAGGTAGTTCTGGTGCAGAGAGGTAGATTTGGGTATCATCGGCATACAAATGATAATGAAACCTGTGGGACCTAGTGAGGACGTGTAGATTGAGAAGAGAAGGGGAACGAGGACAGAGCCGTGCGGTACCCAACCCCAGCAGAAAGAGGTAACGGGGCAGAGGATGCCCCAAAGCAAGGTACACTAAAGGTACGATTAGACAGATAGGAAGAGAACCAAGAGAGAGCTGTTTCACAGATGCCGAAGGATTGGAGGGTGTAGAGCAAAAGAGGGTGGTCGACAGTATCAAAGGCTGCAGACAGATCAAGGAGGATAAGTAGAGAGAAGAGGCCTTTTGATTTTGCTGTAAGTAGGTCGTTGGTAACCTTAACAATTGCTGTCTCTGTTGAGTGAAGGGGGAGAGTTTAGTGTAAGGAAATGGGATAGACGTGCATGTACTAGCATTTCAAGAAGCTTTGAGATAGTAGGGAAATAGGGCGGTAGTTGGATGGGGAGGTTGGATCAAGAGAAGGTTTTTTGAGGATAGATGTGACTAATGCATGCTTAAGAGATGTGGGAACTATACCAGTGATGAGGGAGAGGTTGAAGATGTGTGTGAGGATTGGAGGGTGTAGAGCAAAAGAGGGTGGTCGACAGTATCAAAGGCTGCAGACAGATCAAGGAGGATAAGTAGAGAGAAGAGGCCTTTTGATTTTGCTGTAAGTAGGTCGTTGGTAACCTTAACAATTGCTGTCTCTGTTGAGTGAAGGGGGAGAGTTTAGTGTAAGGAAATGGGATAGACGTGCATGTACTAGCTTTTGAAGAAGCTTTGAGGTAGTAGGGAAATAGGGCGGTAGTTGGATGGGGAGGTTGGATCAAGAGAAGGTTTTTTGAGGATAGATGTGACTAATGCATGCTTAAGAGATGTGGGAACTATACCAGTGATGAGGGAGAGGTTGAAGATGTGTGTGAGTATAGGGGTAAGGGTAGAAGAGAGGGAGGGGAGTAGTTGTGAGGGGATGGGGTCGAGGGGACCTTCTCCAGTATTTAAGCTGTGTCAGTCTCCATTCTGATGTCTTGAAATAATATTTCCAGTTGAAAGTTTGGATGGGTAGTAGTAGAGTTTTGCAGTGTCTATGAACTGTATACCCGGCATACAAGATACCGGGGGAGGGTGGGAGGTGGTGTTGAGTGCCTCTCAGTGAAGAGTCTGCCTTAGGCCTCAATGGTCCGGATCGGCTTACAGTGGTAGAATTTCCGCGATGAGCATATCATTAGGTTCAGTTAGAATAACTGGTTTCAAATATTCAATGCTATGACTTAGATCACCGATAATAGGCAGGTTATCTGTGATCTACCTAGAGCAGCCGATACTGTGACCATTCAAGGTGCTGCCCAGAGACACGCCCCTATTAGAAGCATTTTTGTTAATGCATGTATATTACAAAATTTCTTCAGTTCAATACCGAAATGCACCATGTGGTTTCCAATTTTGGCTGCAATATCCCTTTAAAGCTTTTCTGTTTTACAGTAGATAAAAGTACCTGAAAGACATTCTAAATGTCATAAAAATGGCATCATTTTGAAGGCTATATAAAAAAATATATAGTTGAATTTCTCAAAGCAACACAAATATAAACACATAGTTTAAAATTATATGATATGAATAAAACAAATGTTAACATAAATTGGATTACAAACCAATTGACTTTGTGATTGTGAATAGGTTACAAAACACTTTCTGAATAACTGTTAAAAGCCTCAGACTTACTAAACAGGCCAGAGAAATAAACAAACAATCTGTTTAGGGTGTGACCATGCAACTTCAAACAGGTAATTGAAGCACCTAAACCATCTTAATTAGTACTCAAACACAGAGGAAGAAAGTAACCAAATACAGAGGCTGTAAAAACAAACTTACAAAACGGAATACAACAAAAATATAAGTTTATTTAAAGGGATAGTCAACACCAAAAATGTTATTGTTTAAAAAGATAGATAATCCCTTTATTTACCATTCCCCAATTTTGCATAACCAACACTGTTATAGAAATTCACTTTTTTTACCTCTGTATTTACCTTGTATCTAAGCTTCTGCAGATAATGAAAAGGATAATGAATGCTTAATTTGAACTTTATGTAGCATAAAAGTTAGACAGACCAAAGCTAAATAACTTGCAATATTATAAGTTAAATGGATAGTAAAGTCAAAATTAAACTTTCATGATTCAGATATGGCATGTAGTTTTAAACAACTTTCTAATTTACTTGTATCATTAAATTTGCTTTGTTCTCTTGGTATTCTTAGTTGAAAGCTATACCTAGGTATGCTCATTTGCTAATTTCTAAGCCCTTGAAGGCCCCCTATTATCTGAATGCATTTGATAGTTTTTCACAGCTAGAGGGCCGTTAGTTCATGTGTTTCAACATTGTGCTCAAGCACGTGGAGTTATTTAAGAGTCAGCACTAATTGCCTGAAGTGCAAATCTGTCAAAAGATCTGAGATAAGGAGGCAATCTGCAGAAGCTTAGAAGCTGATTGGAACAGCCAATAGAATGCGAGCTCAATCCTATTGGCTGATCCAATCAGCCAATCTGATTTTTTCTACCTTAATTCCGATTGGCTGATAGAATTCTATCAGCCAATTGGAATCTAAGGGACGCCATCTTGGATGACGTCATTTAAAGGTACCTTCATTCATTGTTAGTCTGTCGGAAGAAGAGGATGCTCCACGTCGGATGTCTTGAAGATGGACCAGCTCCGCGCCGGAAGGATGAAGATAGAAGATGCCGTCTGGATGAAGACTTCTGCCCATCTAGAGGACCACTTCTAGCCGTCTGGAAGACCACTTCTGTCGGCTTCATTGAGAACATCTTGCCACTTGGATGAAGACTTCTTCCGGTAAGTGAATCTTCTGGGGTTAGTGTTAGGATTTTTTTATAGGTGTATTGGGTGGGATTATTTTTTAGGTTAGGGCTTTGGGCCTGCAATAGAGCTAAATGCCCTTTTAAGGGCAATGTCCATCCAAATGCCCTTTTCAGGGCAATGGAGAGCTTAGGTTTTTTTAGTTAGGATTTTATTTGGGGGGTTGGTTGTGTGGGTGGTGGATTTTACTGTTGGGCGGTTGTTTGTATTTATTTTTACAGGTAAAGGAGCTGATTTCTTTAGGGCAATGCCCTGCAAAAGGCCATTTTAAGGGCTATTGGTAGTTTAGTTTAGGCTAGGTTTTTATTTTGGGGGGGGCTTTTTTTATTTTGATAGGGCTATTAGATTAGGTGTAATTAGTTTAAATATCTTGTAATTTGTTTTTTAATTTCTGTAATTTAGTGGGGGGGGTATTGTAACTTAGGTTAGGTTTTACTTTACAGGTAAATTTGTATTTATTTTAGCTAGGTAGTTATTAAATAGTTAATAACTATTTAGTAACTATTCTACCTAGTTAAAATAAATGCAAACTTGCCTGTAAAATAAAAATAAACCCTAAGATAGATACAATGTAGCTATTAGTTATATTGTAGCTAGCTTAGGGTTTATTTTTTAGGTAAGTATTTAGTTTTAAATAGAAATATAGGAAGGAAAGGATAGAGGGCGTCGTGGGAGGAGGAGGATTACTTTCACCTCTTCCCCTGTTAGATTTCCGTTGTGCTGTGACATCACCCTTATACGCTTTGTAAAGCATACTTTTTAATTTATTTTGGAACTGCTGCATCCGTTCCGACTTGCGGTAATTCGGTAACATTTCAGGCACTTTCTGCATATACCGTGGGTCTAGTAGCGTGGACACCCAGTACAGGTCGTTCTCCTTCAGCCTCTTTATACAAGGGTCCCTCAACAGGCACGACAGCATGAAAGACCCCATTTGCACAAGGTTGGATGCCAAGCTACTCATGTGCAATTCCCCGTCCTCAGTGATCTCACTGAAGGTATGTTCTTCCCCCCAGCCACGTACAACACCACGGGTACCAGATAGGTGACAACGAGCACCCTGGGATGCCTGTTGTGGTTGGTCTTCCTCCTCCTCCTTAAAGCCACATTCCTCCTCTGACTCCTCTTCCTCACAATCCTCTTCGCAGGTCCAGCAAGCAATGCTGATAAGGCTGTTTCTGGTGGTGATGGTGGCCACAACTCTTCCTCTTCACACTCATCTACAGCCTGATCCAGCACTCTTCGCAGGGCACGCTCCAGGAAGAAAACAAATGGTATGATGTCGCTGATGGTGCCTTCGGTGCGACTGACTAGGTTTCTCATCTCCTCAAAAGGATGCATGAGCCTACAGGCATTGCGCATGAGCGTCCAGTAACGTGGCAAAAAAATTCCCAGCTCCGCAGTGGCTGTCCTAGCACCCCGGTCATACAAATAGTCGTTAACAGATTTTCTTGTTCAAGCGCCTTACTGGCATGTTTGTCACCGCTGGATATCTAAAAAGTGTGCCATGGCCGTGTAGGAATGCCTGAAATGGCCACACACCTTCCTGGCCTGCTTCAGGACGTCCTGTAAGCCTGGGTACTTATGCACAAAGCGTTGTACGATCAGATTACACACATGTGCCATGCACGGCACATGTGTCAAGTTGCCCAAATTCAATCCCGCCAACAAATTTCTTCCATTGTCAGAAACCACTTTGCCGATCTCCAGTTGGTGCGGAGTCAGCCACTGATCCACCTGTGCGTTCAGGGAGAACAGGGGTGCTGGTACGGTGTGACTCTCTGCTTTAAGGCAAGTCAACCCCAAGACGGCGTGACACTGCCGTATCCGGGATGTGGACTAGTACCTGGGGAGCTGGGGGGGGTGCCGTTGATGTGGAGCAAGACGCAGCAGCAGACGAGGACTCAGCCTAGGAGGTTATGGAAGAGGATGGAGTAGGAGGAGTAGAGGAGGTGGCAGCAGGCCTGCCTGCAAGTATTGGCAGTGTCATCAACTCCTCTGCAGAGCCACGCATTCCATGCTTGGCAGCCGTCAGCAGGTTTACCCCGAGAGACGGAGTGGTGGATGGTTGAGAGGAAGGTGTATTGGGTGGGATTATTTTTTAGGTTAGGGCTTTGGGCCTGCAATAGAGCTAAATGCCCTTTTAAGGGCAATGTCCATCCAAATGCCCTTTTCAGGGCAATGGAGAGCTTAGGTTTTTTTAGTTAGGATTTTATTTGGGGGGTTGGTTGTGTGGGTGGTGGATTTTACTGTTGGGCGGTTGTTTGTATTTATTTTTACAGGTAAAGGAGCTGATTTCTTTAGGGCAATGCCCTGCAAAAGGCCATTTTAAGGGCTATTGGTAGTTTAGTTTAGGCTAGGTTTTTATTTTGGGGGGGGGCTTTTTTTATTTTGATAGGGCTATTAGATTAGGTGTAATTAGTTTAAATATCTTGTAATTTGTTTTTAAATTTCTGTAATTTAGTGGGGGGGGTATTGTAACTTAGGTTAGGTTTTACTTTACAGGTAAATTTGTATTTATTTTAGCTAGGTAGTTATTAAATAGTTAATAACTATTTAGTAACTATTCTACCTAGTTAAAATAAATGCAAACTTGCCTGTAAAATAAAAATAAACCCTAAGATAGATACAATGTAGCTATTAGTTATATTGTAGCTAGCTTAGGGTTTATTTTTTAGGTAAGTATTTCGTTTTAAATAGAAATATAGGAAGGAAAGGATAGAGGGCGCCACATGGTGCAGGTCATAAAATATAGGTAAGGGCAACAATTTAAATTTAAATAGAAATAATTTAGTTAATGATAGTAATTTTATTTAGATTTATTTAAATTATATTTAAGTTAGGGGGTGTTAGGGTTAGGGTTAGACTTAGGTTTAGGGGTTAATACATTTAGAATAGTGGCTGCGTAGTGATGTCAAGAACATAAAATTTTCCGTTCGCGAATGGCGAACTTCTGCAAATGTTTGGGAACGGGCGAACCACCATAGACTTCAATAGGCAGGCGAATTTTAAAACCCACAGGGACTCTTTCTGGCCACAATAGTGATGGAAAAGTTGTTTCAAGGGGACTAACACCTGGACTGTGGCATGCCGGAGGGGGATCTATGGCAAAACACCCGTGGAAAATTACATAGTTGATGCAGAGTCTGGTTTTAATCCATAAAGGGCATAAATCACCTAACATTCCTAAAGTGTTTGGAATAACGTGCTTTAAAACATCAGGTATGATGTTGTATCGATCAGGTAGTGTAAGGGTTACGCCCGCTTCACAGTGACAGACGAAACTCCCCATTTAACGCACCGCAAACAACCGCAAACAGTCCATTTGCACAACCGCAAACTCCCCATTTGCACAAGGTTGGATACCAAGCTAGCCATGTCCCGTTCCTTGTCCTCACTGATGTCATTGAAGGTCTCTTCCACCCAGCCACGTACAACACCAAGGGTCCCCGAAAGGTGACAACAAGCCCCCTGGGATACTTGCTGTGTTTGGTCTTCCACCTCCTCAAAGCCACCTTCCTCCTCTGATTCCTCTTCTTCAGACTCCTCTCTCTGCTTTGCCTCTCTCTGCATTATTATAAGGTGTGTTAAGTAGTACTATTCCTATCAGTTTAATCCCTGTTATATGCCTTTTTTTGTTTGGTTTTTGAAGCCACAGTGCAGAACCAGAGGCCAGAAAAATTAGGCATGTACACAGGCCTGAAAAATTAGGTATTGTTGCAGCCGCTGCTGTAGCAGCGGCCAGAAAAATTGATGTTTGTTTCCCAGGCAGAAAGTGCCCTAAAACATTGCGGCTTGAACCTTAGTTGGTGGCGGATAAGTCACGCAAGTCATCCGGCATTCAGAGATAAAATACAGTAGCGTGTGGACCATTTTTAGGTAGCTCATCTCATCAGGCCTTTTTTAGTCAAATGTATTGCCCAATGTCAGTCCCTTCGGGATCCATCCCTCATTCATCTTAATAAAGGTGAGGTAATCTAGACATTTTTGACCTAGGCGACTTCTCTTCTCAGTGACAATACCTCCTGCTGCACTGAAGGTCCTTTCTGACAGGACACTTGAAGCGGGGCAGGCCAGAAGTTCTATCACAAATTGGGATAGCTCAAGCCACAGGTCAAGCCTGCACACCCAGTAGTCAAGGGGTTCATCGCTCCTCAGAGTTTCGATATCTGCAGTTAAGGCGAGGTAGTCTGCTACCTGTCGGTCGAGTCGTTCTCTGAGGGTGGACCCCGAAGGGCTGTGGCGATGCGTAGGACTTAAAAAGCTCTGCATGTTCTCCATCAACAACACGTGTGTAAAGCATCCTGTCCTTGCCGGGGTGGTCGTGGGAGGAGGAGGATTACTTTCACCTCTTCCCCTGTTAGATTTCCGTTGTGCTGTGACATCACCCTTATACGCTTTGTAAAGCATACTTTTTAATTTATTTTGGAACTGCTGCATCCGTTCCGACTTGCGGTAATTCGGTAACATTTCAGGCACTTTCTGCATATACCGTGGGTCTAGTAGCGTGGACACCCAGTACAGGTCGTTCTCCTTCAGCCTCTTTATACAAGGGTCCCTCAACAGGCACGACAGCATGAAAGACCCCATTTGCACAAGGTTGGATGCCAAGCTACTCATGTGCAATTCCCCGTCCTCAGTGATCTCACTGAAGGTATGTTCTTCCCCCCAGCCACGTACAACACCACGGGTACCAGATAGGTGACAACGAGCACCCTGGGATGCCTGTTGTGGTTGGTCTTCCTCCTCCTCCTTAAAGCCACATTCCTCCTCTGACTCCTCTTCCTCACAATCCTCTTCGCAGGTCCAGCAAGCAATGCTGATAAGGCTGTTTCTGGTGGTGATGGTGGCCACAACTCTTCCTCTTCACACTCATCTACAGCCTGATCCAGCACTCTTCGCAGGGCACGCTCCAGGAAGAAAACAAATGGTATGATGTCACTGATGGTGCCTTCGGTGCGACTGACTAGGTTTCTCATCTCCTCAAAAGGATGCATGAGCCTACAGGCATTGCGCATGAGCGTCCAGTAACGTGGCAAAAAAATTCCCAGCTCCGCAGTGGCTGTCCTAGCACCCCGGTCATACAAATAGTCGTTAACAGATTTTCTTGTTCAAGCGCCTTACTGGCATGTTTGTCACCGCTGGATATCTAAAAAGTGCGCCATGGCCGTGTAGGAATGCCTGAAATGGCCACACACCTTCCTGGCCTGCTTCAGGACGTCCTGTAAGCCTGGGTACTTATGCACAAAGCGTTGTACGATCAGATTACACACATGTGCCATGCACGGCACATGTGTCAAGTTGCCCAAATTCAATCCCGCCAACAAATTTCTTCCATTGTCAGAAACCACTTTGCCGATCTCCAGTTGGTGCGGAGTCAGCCACTGATCCACCTGTGCATTCAGGGAGAACAGGGGTGCTGGTACGGTGTGACTCTCTGCTTTAAGGCAAGTCAACCCCAAGACGGCGTGACACTGCCGTATCCGGGATGTGGACTAGTACCTGGGGAGCTGGGGGGGGGGGGCCGTTGATGTGGAGCAAGACGCAGCAGCAGACGAGGACTCAGCCTAGGAGGTTATGGAAGAGGATGGAGTAGGAGGAGTAGAGGAGGTGGCAGCAGGCCTGCCTGCAAGTATTGGCAGTGTCATCAACTCCTCTGCAGAGCCACGCATTCCATGCTTGGCAGCCGTCAGCAGGTTTACCCCGAGAGACGGAGTGGTGGATGGTTGAGAGGAAGCAAGGAGGACAGCAGTGGTTGACATGGCTGAAGATGCTGGACCAGGAGGAGGATGGTGGCTTTGAGTTTGTGTGCTGCTTGTACTCATGTGTTGATCCCATAGGCGTTTGTGATGTGCGATCATGTATCTTCGCAAAGCAGTTGTACCTAGGTGGGTGTTGGACTTCCCACGACTCAGTATCTTTTGGCACAGGTTGCAAATGGCATCGCTGTTGTCAGAGTAGAGGAGGTGGCAGCAGGCCTGCCTGCAAGTATTGGCAGTGTCATCAACTCCTCTGCAGAGCCACGCATTCCATGCTTGGCAGCCGTCAGCAGGTTTACCCCGAGAGACGGAGTGGTGGATGGTTGAGAGGAAGGTGTATTGGGTGGGATTATTTTTTAGGTTAGGGCTTTGGGCCTGCAATAGAGCTAAATGCCCTTTTAAGGGCAATGTCCATCCAAATGCCCTTTTCAGGGCAATGGAGAGCTTAGGTTTTTTTAGTTAGGATTTTATTTGGGGGGTTGGTTGTGTGGGTGGTGGATTTTACTGTTGGGCGGTTGTTTGTATTTATTTTTACAGGTAAAGGAGCTGATTTCTTTAGGGCAATGCCCTGCAAAAGGCCATTTTAAGGGCTATTGGTAGTTTAGTTTAGGCTAGGTTTTTATTTTGGGGGGGGGGCTATTTTTATTTTGATAGGGCTATTAGATTAGGTGTAATTAGTTTAAATATCTTGTAATTTGTTTTTTAATTTCTGTAATTTAGTGGGGGGGGTATTGTAACTTAGGTTAGGTTTTACTTTACAGGTAAATTTGTATTTATTTTAGCTAGGTAGTTATTAAATAGTTAATAACTATTTAGTAACTATTCTACCTAGTTAAAATAAATGCAAACTTGCCTGTAAAATAAAAATAAACCCTAAGATAGATACAATGTAGCTATTAGTTATATTGTAGCTAGCTTAGGGTTTATTTTTTAGGTAAGTATTTAGTTTTAAATAGAAATATAGGAAGGAAAGGATAGAGGGCGCCACATGGTGCAGGTCATAAAATATAGGTAAGGGCAACAATTTAAATTTAAATAGAAATAATTTAGTTAATGATAGTAATTTTATTTAGATTTATTTAAATTATATTTAAGTTAGGGGAAGTTAGGGTTAGGGTTAGACTTAGGTTTAGGGGTTAATACATTTAGAATAGTGGCTGCGTAGTGATGTCAAGAACATAAAATTTTCCGTTCGCGAACGGCGAACTTCTGCAAATGTTTGGGAACGGGCGAACCACCATAGACTTCAATAGGCAGGCGAATTTTAAAACCCACAGGGACTCTTTCTGGCCACAATAGTGATGGAAAAGTTGTTTCAAGGGGACTAACACCTGGACTGTGGCATGCCGGAGGGGGATCTATGGCAAAACACCCGTGGAAAATTACATAGTTGATGCAGAGTCTGGTTTTAATCCATAAAGGGCATAAATCACCTAACATTCCTAAAGTGTTTGGAATAACGTGCTTTAAAACATCAGGTATGATGTTGTATCGATCAGGTAGTGTAAGGGTTACGCCCGCTTCACAGTGACAGACGAAACTCCCCGTTTAACGCACCGCAAACAACCGCAAACAGTCCATTTGCACAACCGCAAACTCCCCATTTGCACAAGGTTGGATACCAAGCTAGCCATGTCCCGTTCCTTGTCCTCACTGATGTCATTGAAGGTCTCTTCCACCCAGCCACGTACAACACCAAGGGTCCCCGAAAGGTGACAACAAGCCCCCTGGGATACTTGCTGTGTTTGGTCTTCCACCTCCTCAAAGCCACCTTCCTCCTCTGACTCCTCTTCTTCAGACTCCTCTCTCTGCTTTGCCTCTCTCTGCATTATTATAAGGTGTGTTAAGTAGTACTATTCCTATCAGTTTAATCCCTGTTATATGCCTTTTTTTGTTTGGTTTTTGAAGCCACAGTGCAGAACCAGAGGCCAGAAAAATTAGGCATGTACACAGGCCTGAAAAATTAGGTATTGTTGCAGCCGCTGCTGTAGCAGCGGCCAGAAAAATTGATGTTTGTTTCCCAGGCAGAAAGTGCCCTAAAACATTGCGGCTTGAACCCTAGTTGGTGGCGGATAAGTCACGCAAGTCATCCGGCATTCAGAGATAAAATACAGTAGCGTGTGGACCATTTTTAGGTAGCTCATCTCATCAGGCCTTTTTTAGTCAAATGTATTGCCCAATGTCAGTCCCTTCGGGATCCATCCCTCATTCATCTTAATAAAGGTGAGGTAATCTAGACATTTTTGACCTAGGCGACTTCTCTTCTCAGTGACAATACCTCCTGCTGCACTGAAGGTCCTTTCTGACAGGACACTTGAAGCGGGGCAGGCCAGAAGTTCTATCACAAATTGGGATAGCTCAAGCCACAGGTCAAGCCTGCACACCCAGTAGTCAAGGGGTTCATCGCTCCTCAGAGTTTCGATATCTGCAGTTAAGGCGAGGTAGTCTGCTACCTGTCGGTCGAGTCGTTCTCTGAGGGTGGACCCCGAAGGGCTGTGGCGATGCGTAGGACTTAAAAAGCTCTGCATGTTCTCCATCAACAACACGTGTGTAAAGCATCCTGTCCTTGCCGGGGTGGTCGTGGGAGGAGGAGGATTACTTTCACCTCTTCCCCTGTTAGATTTCCGTTGTGCTGTGACATCACGCTTATACGCTTTGTAAAGCATACTTTTTAATTTATTTTGGAACTGCTGCATCCGTTCCGACTTGCGGTAATTCGGTAACATTTCAGGCACTTTCTGCATATACCGTGGGTCTAGTAGCGTGGACACCCAGTACAGGTCGTTCTCCTTCAGCCTCTTTATACAAGGGTCCCTCAACAGGCACGACAGCATGAAAGACCCCATTTGCACAAGGTTGGATGCCAAGCTACTCATGTGCAATTCCCCGTCCTCAGTGATCTCACTGAAGGTATGTTCTTCCCCCCAGCCACGTACAACACCACGGGTACCAGATAGGTGACAACGAGCACCCTGGGATGCCTGTTGTGGTTGGTCTTCCTCCTCCTCCTTAAAGCCACATTCCTCCTCTGACTCCTCTTCCTCACAATCCTCTTCGCAGGTCCAGCAAGCAATGCTGATAAGGCTGTTTCTGGTGGTGATGGTGGCCACAACTCTTCCTCTTCACACTCATCTACAGCCTGATCCAGCACTCTTCGCAGGGCACGCTCCAGGAAGAAAACAAATGGTATGATGTCGCTGATGGTGCCTTCGGTGCGACTGACTAGGTTTCTCATCTCCTCAAAAGGATGCATGAGCCTACAGGCATTGCGCATGAGCGTCCAGTAACGTGGCAAAAAAATTCCCAGCTCCGCAGTGGCTGTCCTAGCACCCCGGTCATACAAATAGTCGTTAACAGATTTTCTTGTTCAAGCGCCTTACTGGCATGTTTGTCACCGCTGGATATCTAAAAAGTGCGCCATGGCCGTGTAGGAATGCCTGAAATGGCCACACACCTTCCTGGCCTGCTTCAGGACGTCCTGTAAGCCTGGGTACTTATGCACAAAGCGTTGTACGATCAGATTACACACATGTGCCATGCACGGCACATGTGTCAAGTTGCCCAAATTCAATCCCGCCAACAAATTTCTTCCATTGTCAGAAACCACTTTGCCGATCTCCAGTTGGTGCGGAGTCAGCCACTGATCCACCTGTGCATTCAGGGAGAACAGGGGTGCTGGTACGGTGTGACTCTCTGCTTTAAGGCAAGTCAACCCCAAGACGGCGTGACACTGCCGTATCCGGGATGTGGACTAGTACCTGGGGAGCTGGGGGGGGGGGGGCCGTTGATGTGGAGCAAGACGCAGCAGCAGACGAGGACTCAGCCTAGGAGGTTATGGAAGAGGATGGAGTAGGAGGAGTAGAGGAGGTGGCAGCAGGCCTGCCTGCAAGTATTGGCAGTGTCATCAACTCCTCTGCAGAGCCACGCATTCCATGCTTGGCAGCCGTCAGCAGGTTTACCCCGAGAGACGGAGTGGTGGATGGTTGAGAGGAAGCAAGGAGGACAGCAGTGGTTGACATGGCTGAAGATGCTGGACCAGGAGGAGGATGGTGGCTTTGAGTTTGTGTGCTGCTTGTACTCATGTGTTGATCCCATAGGCGTTTGTGATGTGCGATCATGTATCTTCGCAAAGCAGTTGTACCTAGGTGGGTGTTGGACTTCCCACGACTCAGTATCTTTTGGCACAGGTTGCAAATGGCATCGCTGTTGTCAGAGGCAGACACACACAAAAAATGCCACACTGCTGAGCTCTGCAATGACGGCATTCTGGTGGTGGCAACAGCATGCGTTGATTGGCGTGCTGTCTGGCTGACCCCGGGTGCCGATGCATGCTGTCTGACTGTGCCACTAGCTCCTTGCGACGACCTCCCCCTGCTTCCAACTCGTCTCCTCGTCCTCTCTGTCTCCCCATCTGAACTTTCCCCCTGTTCTTCTTCTCTTCTAGCGGGCACCCACGTGACATCCATGGAAGCATCGTCATCATCAACTGCTTCACTTTTATCTGACAACTCAGCAAAGGAAGCAGCATTGGGTACAACATCATCATCATCACACTGTACGTCCATGTGTGTAATGCTGCCTGACTGAGACATATCCCGGTTATCTACATCCTCTGGCAATAATGGTTGAGCATCACTCATTTCTTCCAACTGATGTGTAAATAACTCCTCTGACAGATCAAGTGAAGCGGCTGCGGTACTAGTGTTGGTGGTGGCGGCAGGCGGGCGAGTGGTAACTTGAGAGGTGCCCGAAGCTAAGCTGGAGGAGGATGGTGCATCAAGGTTCCGAGCGTAAGCGTAAGCTGTCCTGTGTTAGCCAGTCAACTATGTCCTCAGAACTTTTCGAGTTGAGTGTACGTGGCCTCTGAACACTGGGCGTTAGTGATGTTGCGAATAGTTAGCCGGCGAAAAGTTCCTGGCGAACATAGCATGTTCGCGTTCGCCGCAGCGGGCAAACATATGCAATGTTTGATCCGCCCCCTATTCGTCATCATTGAATAATACTTTGACCCTGTACCTCAAAGTCAGCAGGCACATTCCAGCCAATCAGCAGCAGACCCTCCCTCCCAGACCCTCCTATCTCCTGGATGGCATCCATTTTAGATTCATTCGGAAGCTGCATTGTTAGTGAGAGGAGAGACAGTGTAGCTGCTGCTGATTTAGTAGGGAAATCGATAGCTAGGCTAGTGTATTCAGTCTCCACTACAGTCCTGAAGGACTCATCTGAGCTCTGCTGTAAGGACAGCACCCCAAAAAGCCCTTTTTAGGGCTGCTTTTTTTCCCCTGTGTAATCTAATTGCAGTTGCCTGCCTGCCAGTGTGTGTGTCAGGCTCACAGCGCATACTGTGCCCACTTGCCCAGTGCCACCACTCATATATGGTGTAACTGTAGTGTAAATTTAAAAAAAACAAATTTTTGATTGTGAAACATCAGTCTGCTTGTGTAATCTAATTGCAGTTGCCTGCCTGCCAGCGTGTGTGCCAGGCTCACAGTGTATACTGTGCCCACTTGCCCAGTGCTACCACTCATATCTGGTGTAACAGTAGTGTAAATTTAAAAAAAAAAAACTTTTGGGGGCGGAGCTAGACGCAGCACAGACTAGACGTGTTTCAGCTCAGCTCCTGAGACACAGAGTGCTTTTTACCTGATTAATTGCCTAATTAGCAAGAAATTTGGAACAAAGTACGTTTGTGTACAGCCCACTGACTAGCCCTGTGGAGCGGATCACTTTTTCTGAATTCTCCAGAGACTTTGCTTTGACACAGTGATCGAGTCTGTGGTGGCGGTAATCTACTCTACTCCGGGGATAACTAGGTGACTGGCGGCCTTGCAGACCTCTCACTGGGACACACTACAGAGGTCCTTTGTTTCCTGAGGATCTCCTTACTACTTCCAGCCGCCTGCCTTATACCACAACGCTCCAGAGGGTCGGGGATCCGCTCCGGAGCGCTCCCTCAGAAGAATACAGAGACCGCGGGACTGACTGTACCGCCCGACTGAGTTAGAGGGTCTCCTCCCGTCAGCGGAGATTGATTGCCAGTCTCACTGCACCTGACCAGCTCCGGAGGGTCGGGGATCCGCTCCGGAGCATACACTCAGAGGCCTGACCCTAGAAGAAAGAAAGACCGTGCGATTAGGAGCCTTACCTCGCTGCGCCAGTGACCCTCCAAGGTTAGTGCCGCCTAGGTAGTGGACCTCAGGGGGTGAACGTCTGGGCCACTTGGGGGAGAGGGAGTGCCTGTGGAATTGATCAGGGCCCCAAGCAGGAGGTTTTTAGATTGCTAACTTGCCTGAAAAAGGCGCGAACGCCCGCCATCTTGGGCCTAATCTGGTGACTTATTTCACACTGCGCCACTGCATCCTGGGGACCTCCCTGGGCTCCTCACACCCAGCGACTACCTAGGGCTCATTCCCGTGGATAGCCTATACACTCCTAGAGAGGAAGCCATAGTACTTTACACAACACACCCCTGGATCATACCTAATACCCTCCAGTTAACAAAACGCTATAGCCCAGGCTGCTCCTGCATAGACTCTCAGTTTTCTATATGATCTGTACTAGTCCACATGAGAGGGTACATAAAGTGAGCGGCTGAGACATCTGGCCTAGTGCAGCCCTTCTCTCTGATTCCACGTAACTTACCCATATCCACAAACCCCTAGTGCAGAAAGCTACTGACATAGATTAAAGGAGAACTACTTAAGCCATTCTCCCTGGCTCACTAAATAATTTCTACACAAGTCAGCATCCTCCTACATAACCTACTCAACGCCAGCTCCTGTCGCTGGGCCCATCCACGAAGGACATCCACACAAATTGGGCATCTGCACTAACCTACCCATTCTAGGAGGCTGAGTGGACTCAAAAAGCTCAGCCTAGAAGGCCTTACATAAAGTGACAGTTTCTGGGCATCCTCTCTCACTGCATAGCTTGGGAGGAAAATAATTGACCCCATCTCTGAGTAATAACTTATACAACCCCCTTCTTTATCAGATAATTCAGAGAACTTTATCGCTGCTACTCCACTTACATTTTACTCTCTTGAGACTGTGGAACTTTAATCTGAACTCTTAGTAAAAGAATAAATGTGAAAGGCTGCTGCGTCAGTGCAATTGCCCTTAGGCTTGATGCCTATGGTGTCATTTCATAACAATTGTTTCCTTCCACAGGTTTCCTACAGACCCTAACTGGTTACCGGCCTCTATTCCTCTGTGGCCTGGTTTATTATCCTATTTGATTGTATTGACCACATATAACTACTGTCCTCTCCTCTACAGGACTTGAGCTTCCACATTCCTTAGACCCCAGTTTCTCCTGCCTGTTCATTGCACTTATTCGAATTATTAACTACCTGAGAAAGCAATCTTAGCTTCTCGCCCTGTGCACTGACCGACAGGGGCCACTGCGCAGGGTAACCTAGGTTCACAAGCCCGCCTGTGTACGAATATTACTCTCTTAACTTACGTTCTGACACAGTCGGGTTCGCTCTTGCTGATTTTGAAAAAAAAAAAAAGGGCACTTGTGGTATATTGACTAATTTTTAACTGCTGCTGTCTGGCCCCTCACCTCCAATTCCCTTCTCCCTTCCTTCGGGTCGTATCCCCTGCTCCCCGAGGTGGGGGACTTAGGTGGTAGTAACAAAGTTAAGTACTCATGTAACTTCTCTTTTTAAAGTGTGACTCAGCCCCGCTCTAACTGCGAGATAGGTACTATGTAAACTACGTGCTTCATTTTAGTATGTATAACCCTTGAATTTCTTCCAAAACAGCAGGTTACTACCCTTGAGCCCCCAGCGACTTCCTACCTTGCCTTCCGGAGATCTAATTCCTAATTTATAAGATGCCTCACATAATAAAGAAACATTCAAAGTCCAACCCCAAACCTAGGAAGACAGTCTTTGACCATTTTGCCCACGCTTCCAAGGAACCCCCACCCCACCCAGGTGGTGAGATGAGTGAACAGGACTCCCAAGATGAAGAGTCTCAATCTAGCCAACACTCAGCATCTTCCTCCCAACATTACATCACAGAATCATCGCTCAAGAAACTCCTGGCCATCCAGACTAAATCCATCACCCAAGAAATCCAGCGCAGCTCCGCAGAACTCAAGAAAGAAATTTCAGAAATTGGTGACAGAGTTGATGCGTTGGAGCGCAAGCAAGATGATCAGGCCGTGGATCAATCCAACATTCTGGCTTATGCCGAAAACCTGGCTGAGCAGATTTCACAATTGGAATCTAAATTGGCTGACATGGAGGACAGATCGAGGCGAAGTAATATCAGATTCAGAGGAGTCCCAGAAACGGTGGCTCCAGCAGATATCCAAGGCTACCTCCAAGATCTCTTCAAAGAGCTTATAGGCACCCCTGAAGGCCTGTCTGGCACAATGGAGAGAGCGCACAGGGCATTGCGCCCCAGGTCGGTGAGTTCTGACAAGCCGAGGGACATTGTAGTGTGCTTCCATAGCTACTTATATAAAGATCGCCTCCTTCAAGCTGCTTACCGTAAACCAAATCTAAGTGGTAGGTTTGAGGGGGTACAAATTTTACCCAACCTTTCTGCACATACCCTCCAACAGCGTCGACACTTCCAGTCAGTAACCACTGCTCTGCGCAAGGCCAACTACCGATATCGATGGGGGTTCCCAACCAGGCTCATAGTTACCAAAGATAACCAATCTATAACCATCACCACACCCTCTCAGGGCACGTCTCTACTGGCCTCATGGGGCCTATTAGTGGACCCCCTCAATGTACGGGCTCAATCCCAACCTGCCTTGAGAGCATCAGCTCCTGAATGGTCAACAAAAGAACAGCGAATAAAAAGGCCCAAGATACAACATCTGCAAGTTTCTCAAGGACACCCTGAGCCCACTGAGTAGGCTCCTGCAGAAGTCACTTGACCTGGTTTAGAAGTATGTCGGCTCTAGAGTCTCTCCTGATGGTACTTTTGGCCTAGCCTGCATTTTGATTCAGGCAAGGTTCATATGAGACCTTCTGAGCCGCTAAAATGTTTATTTATGGAATAAGTTATATATTATAAGTTCTGATAAGTTATGTTGCTTGCTGTTTTGTAATTGTTTTGGTTTAAGCACTTTATATTATGACATATATATTTTTAGAGCAGGGCTGACGTTTCTGCTCTACTGTGCTAGCTCCGGAGCTGTTTTCTCAGCCCCCCAACTGAAGCCCACACTAGGGCTCCCTTGAGGTGGACTATTTCCACCACACCAGAGGCACTACTCAGTGCCCTTCTTTTCTACTTACCTATCCCCCCTCTCTCTTTTCCCCTACTCTGTCCCCCAGACCCAGGTACTCTGACTCCCCGGCACCGACTCTTATTCATTACTGTACATGACTTGCTCTCCTCTGAGGTTTCTTACTCAAAATGTTAGAGGACTTAACACTCCCTTTAAGAGAAGTCTCCTATTGCGCTCACTGAAACACCACAACCCTGACATAGTGTTCCTTCAAGAGACGCATTGGCTCAATGATGAACCGATTAGACTTTCCTCCAGGGATTATACACATATTGAGTATGCTCCCTTTACTAAAAAAGCCAGGGGTACTGCAATTCTCCTCCACAGGACACTAGCTATTGAACCAGTCTTGACCATCAGAGATCCACAGGCCAGGTATATCATTCTAATTTGTAACATCAACCATGTGCTCTATACACTTGTATCAGTCTATCTACCCAACACCCACCAACCTAAGTGCCTCAAACACATACTCCATGTTATCTCTCAGCACCAACAAGGAAGGGTTATTATCTCGGGCGACTTCAATATGACCTGGGAACCGAAACTAGATAGAAAATCTTCTGACTTGACTAGGGCCCCTCCTGCTACTGAACGGCTTGCAGCGAACTTCCGTACCCTCATGACAGGCTCAGGATTCTTTGACATTTGGAGGGCTATTCACACTCAAGACCGAGACTACACGCACTACTCACAGCCACATCGACAATACTCCAGACTCGACTACATATTCTCTACGGCAGACTCTCTAGACCTAGTCACTAACACGGCCATCCATATCTGCCCCTGGTCGGATCATGACTGCGTTATCGCCGACCTCATATCTTCAAATACCACTCGCTCCAGACCCTCCTGGCGTATGCCCCACAACCTACTGCAAGATATTCCCCTTAGAGAAAAATTACGTACAGAAATTAGACACTTCCTTGAAACTAATGACCGGGCACAGGTTGGAGATGACACCCTATAGGGAGCTGCTAAGGCAACCATAAGAGGCTTAATGATATCCGAACAGGCTAAAATACGAAGGCAAACGGGTCTCTCGTTGTCTCAGTCTCACATTAAGCTTAGAGAATTGGAGGCTCAAAATAGAGCAAAGCCTACTAATTCTTTAACGACCCAAATAACCGATCTTAAAAATCACATCTCTCAGCTAGAGCTCCGGAGAACCCAGGAAAACCTAACTAAACTTAAGCAACTGTACTTCTATAAGGGCAACAAGGCGGACACTCTCCTAGCCAATAAACTCAGAAATAGAACTAGTATCTCACGTATACATGGCATTACCAGGGAAGGTTCCCTCCTTAAAATTCCCTCACAAATAGGGGAGTCTTTTGCCGAGTTCTACTCCAACCTATATAATATAGAAAAATCCGAGAACCCCCCCGTAACTTCAGAAGACTCCATTCGCGAGTACTTAAAAGCTTTGAACCTACCGTCCCTCTCACCCGATCAAAGGGATACCCTAAACTTGCCATTCTCTCTTAGAGAAGTGCAACAAGTTATCAAGAATTCTAAATCATTTAAATCACCTGGGCCAGATGGCTTCCCAGTGCATTTCTATAAAACCTATATCCAAGAACTCTCCCCCCTGCTTCTTAGACTCTTCAACTTGGCTAGGAAGGAAGGTAAATTTAAGAGTGAATTCCTTGAAGCCACTATTGTAACTATATTAAAACCTAATAAGGACCCCTCTCTTTGTGCCAGCTATAGGCCAATCTCTCTAATCAATACTGATATTAAGTTCTTCTCCAAAATTCTAGCTAATCGTATTGCCAACCTCCTCCCCTATTTAATCAACCCAGACCAGGTAGGATTTATCCCCAAAAGAGAGGGACCAGATAATACTAGAAGACTCTTGAATGTTATGACTCTGTCGTCCAGCCTCAATAAACCTATGGCGATTATATCGTTGGATGCAGAAAAGGCCTTTGATCGGGTGAGATGGCGTTTTCTATGGGAAGTACTTAATACCTTTCAATTCCCAGATTCCCTTATAGGAGCAATTAAAGCCTTATACTCTACTCCCTCCGCCTCGGTAAAGGGACTTGGTTTCCAAACTTCCCCTTTCCAAATCTCCAACGGGACTAGACAGGGCTGCCCCTTATCACCCCTGCTTTTCGCGCTGGCCATCGAGCCGTTGGCAGAACAAATTAGACTTGACCCACATATGAGTGGGATCACCCTATGTGGCACCAAACATAATATAGCCTTATTTGCTGACGACATTACCCTTTTCTCCTCGGATCTTGCGACCACCCTCCCTAGACTTTTACTGATAGTCAGGGAATTTGGCGCCCATTCTCATTACAAATTAAATATCCCTAAAACTGAGATCTACACTCAAGGCTTCCAGAACTCGTCTGTAGCCCCTCTAAAACTCAAGTATCCGGTAAGATGGTCGGAATCTTCTGTGACCCATCTGGGAGTCAAATTGTCCAACGACTTCCCCCGGGTTATCAGGGACAATTACCTCCCCTTGCTAACAGAGCTTCGCTCCCTCAGTGGGAGTTGGAACCTCTCCCAAGTCTCATGGCTGGGACGGATCGCAGCTTTAAAGATGTCTTTCCTACCTCAACTCACATACTTATTCCGGTGTCTGCCAATCAGAGTTCCCAGACATATTCTATTACAGTTTCAGAGCGAGTTCACTAAACATATATGGCAGGGTAAACCCCCAAGGGTGGCGCAGAGAGTTCTGCAGCTCCCTCGGTCAAAAGGAGGTCTGGGCTCTCCCTCGATAGTAAGATACTACGAGGGAGCCATGCTCACCCATGTCTCTCAATGGGGAGTCATACAGTCTTCCTCCAAATGGCACTCTATTGAACAGGCCTCATTACCCTACAACTTAACTTTGCGTGACCTGATTTGGACGCTTACTCATTGTCGTAGGGAGATATCCCTGATAAACGCCATCATTCAGGAATGCCTGCAATTTTGGGATAAAATCCACCACTCTAGACAAATTGCCCCCACCCCTCTCCCATAGCCTCCTTGTCCGGCCTATTGGTAGGACTACAGGATGCTCATCCATAGAAATGGACCCAAATCGGAATAAAGGTGGTCTCGGACCTCTGGCTCCCGTCATCGGAGTGTGGATTTAAATCTGCGACACAGTTGGAAACTGATGTGGCCTTACCCCATATCTTGAAATTTGAACACTATAGGATTAAAAGCTTCTTGACCTCCTGGGGCTTTAAGCCTCAGTCAAACCGTCCATTGACCCCGTGGGAGACTACTTGGAATCAAGGAGTGAGGCTTTATAAGCCCCTCTCCAGACATTATACCCTGTTGGACTCTGCTCTAAACTCAGACCTGGCTCCCCACCTTGTAAAGTGGGGATCCCTACTAGACAAATCACTCACAGTGAATGATTGGGAACAAGCACTTGAACGAACCAAAAAAGCCATACATTGCACCACCCTATTTGAAACTTATTATAAGTTGGTGGCTCATTGGTACTATGTGCCCTCCAGACTAGCTAAAATATATCCTAGCGCATCTCCGTATTGTTGGAGGGGTTGTGGTCAGAGAGGGGACTCTTTACACATCTGGTGGGAATGTCCCAAAATACGCCCCTTATGGACAAAATGTTTTAGAGCCCTTCCCAAATTGGGAGTCTCCTTACGTAGCTCTCCCGCAGTTGCCCTACTACACATAGGTACTCATTCCATCCCTAAACATCATGCTTACATAAGTATATACCTCTTTATGTCCATTAAGCACCTGATAGCCTGTGACTGGAAATCAGAGTCCCCACCTAGCTGGACGAGAGTTTGCTCCTATATGGCTTACTTATACAGTATGGAAAAAAGCATATTTTATAACCTAGGCAATTCTGACCTATTTGAGCTTACATGGGCCGACTGGAAAGACATTTATGACACAACCTGGAGACCCAATGTTCTCTCTCCCTCTTAGCTCTCTTGGGCGGAACGAGAGGTCTGACCTAGGGATAGACCTGACTGGATCCAGATGGCTTTCTTTTGAAACACCCACCCTTGACTGATGATATACTCCTCAACCCTCTTCTTCCCCTCCCCCTTTTCTCATTTCTAGACTTCTATCCTTCCCCCCCCTCTCCTGGTCGGGAGTCCTTTGGGTCTCCCCCATCCGCGCTAAAAAGTACCACTATGTATTTTAACTAACTACTGTATTAGCGGAATTTCCTTGAACAATTTACTATTCATTTCACAATGTGTGTATATAGACCGTTTAGAGGACGAGATGTGTCCCTGAATTGCTAAATTTATTTCTGTTCTGTTTCTCTCTTATTGTTTGCATATTTTCACTTGTAAACAAGATAAGATTAATAAAGCTCTTTTGAAAACAAAAAAAAAAACAACAAAAAAAACTTTTTTTGACTGTGAAACATCAGTCTGCTTGTGTAATCTATTCTAATTGCAGTTGCCTGCCAGCATGTGTGTTAGGCTCACAGTGTATACTGTGCCCACTTGCCCAGTGCCACCACTCATATCTTGTTTAATAGTAGTGTACATTTAAAAAAAAAAAACTTTTTGGACTGTGAAACATCAGTCTGCTTTTTTGTGTCAGGCTCACGGCGTATACTGTGCCCACTTGCCCAGTGCCACCACTCATATCTTGTTTACTAGTAGTGTAAGTGTACATTTAAAAAAGATAACTTTTTTGACTGTAAAACATCAGTCTGCTTGTGTAATCTACTTGCAGTTGCCTGCCTGCCAGCAAGTGTGCCAGGCTCACAGCGTATACTGTGCCCACTTGCCCAGTGCCACCACTCATATCTGGTGTAACAGTAGTGTAAATTTTAAAAAAAAACTTTTGGGGGCGGAGCTAGCCGCAGCACAGACTAGACGTGTTTCAGCTCAGCTCCTGAGACACAGAGTGCTTTTTACTTGATTAATTGCCTAATTAGCAAGAAATTTGGAACAAAGTACGTTTGTGTACAGCCCACTGACTAGCCCTGTGGAGCGGATCACTTTTTCTGAATTCTCTTACTGTTACTGGTGTAACAGTAGTGTAAATTTAAAAACAAAAAACATTTTGGACTGTGAAACATCAGTCTGCTTTTTTGTGTCAGGCTCACAGCGTATACTGTGCCCACTTGCCCAGTGCCACCACTCATATCTTGTTTAATAGTAGTGTAAGTGTACATTTAAAAAAAAAAAAAAACTTTTTGGACTGTGAAACATCAGTCTGCTTTTTTGTGTCAGGCTCACAGTATATATTGTGCCCACTTGCCCAATGGCACCACTCATATCTTGTTTAATAGTAGTGTAAGTGTACATTTAAAAAAAAAAAAAACTTTTTGGACTGTGAAACATCAGTCTGCTTTTTTTTGTCAGGCTCACAGCGTATACTGTGCCTACTTGCCCAGTGGCACCACTCATATCTTGTTTAATAGTAGTGTAAGTGTACATTTAAAAAAATAAAAACTTTTTGGACTGTGAAACATCAGTCTGCTTTTTTGTGTCAGGCTCACAGCGTATACTGTGCCCACTTGCCCAGTGGCACCACTCATATCTTGTTTAATAGTAGTGTAAGAGTACATTTAAAAAAAACAAAAAACTTTTTGGACTGTGAAACATCAGTCTGCTTTTTTGATTCAGGCTCACAGCATATACTGTGCCCACTTGCCCAGTGCCACCACTCATATCTTGTTTAATAGTAGTGTAAGTGTACATTTTTAAAAAAAAAAACTTTTTTGACTGTGAAACATCAGTCTGCTTTTTGTGTCAGGCTCACAGCGTATACTGTGCCCACTTGGCCAGTGGCACCCCTCATATCTTGTTTAATAGTAGTGTAAGTGTACATTTAAAAAAAAATGACAGGCAGAGGCAGGTCACCCCGCAGGTGCCGTCATGGTCGTGGTGCTGTGATTCCCTTTGGCCCTAGAATAATGCCCAGTGTTCAGAGGCCACGTACCATGAACTCGGAAAGTTCTGAGGACATAGTTGACAGGCTAACACAGGACACCCAATCTTCTACAGCTTCCGCTCGGAACCTTGACGCACCATCCTCCTCCAGCTTAGCTTCGGGCACCTCTCAAATTACCATTCGCCCGCCTGCCACCACCACCAACACTAGCACCACAGCCGCTTCACTTGATCTGTCAGAGGAGTTATTTACACATCAGTTTGAATAAATTGCGCAACCATCATTTACAGAGGATGTAGATAACAGTGATATGTCTCAGTCAGGCAGCATTACAGACATGGACGTACGGCGTGATGATGATGATGTTGTACCACTGCTGCTTCCTTTGTTGAGTTGTCAGATACAAGTGAAGCGGTTGATGATGACGATACGTCCATGGATGTCATGTGGGTGCCCGAAGAGAAGAAGAACAGGGGGAAAGTTCAGATGGGGAGACAGAGAGGAGGAGACGAGTTGGAAGCAGGGGGAGGTTGTCGCAAGGAGCTAGTGGCACAGTCAGACAGCATGCATTGGCACCCGGGGTCAGCCAGACAGCACGCCAATCAACGCATGCTTGCCACCACCAGAATGCCGTCATCGCAGAGCTCAGCAGTGTGGCATTTTTTTTGTGTGTCTGCCTCTGACAACAGCGATGCCATTTGCAACCTGTGCCAAAAGAAACTGAGTCGGGGGAAGTCCAACACCCACCTAGGTACAACTGCTTTGCAAAGGCACATGATCGCACATCACAAATGCCTATGGGATCAACACATGAGTACAAGCAGCACACAAACTCAAAGCCGCCATCCTCCTCCTGGTCCAGCATCTTCAGCCACGTCAACCACTGCTGTCCTCCTTGCCCCCTCTCAACCATCCGCCACTCCGTCTCTCACCTTGAACAGTTCCTGCTCATCAGCCCACAGTGAGGTGTCTGTCAGAACATGTTTGAGCGTATGAAGCCAATATCACAAAGTCACCCCCTTGCCCGGCATCTGACAGCTGGCTTGTCTGAACTCTTAGCCTGCCAGCTTACAAGCTGGTGGAGTCTGAGGCGTTCCAAAAATTTATAGCTATTGGGACACCGCAGTGGAAGGTACCCGGCTGAAATTTCTTTGCACAAAAGGCAATCCCCAACCTGTACTCGATTGTGCAAAAGGAAGTAATGGCATGTCTGGCACACAGTGTTGGGGCCATCTGACCACTGATACCTGGTCTGCAAAGCATGGTTAGGGCAGGTATATCACCTACATTGTGCATTGGGTAAACCTGCTGATGGCTGCCAAGCATGGAATGCATGGCTCTGCAGAGGAGTTGGTGACACCGCCATGACTTGCAGGCAGGCCTGCTGCCACCTCCTCTACTCCTCCTACTCCATCCTCTTCCATAACCTCCTCGGCTGAGTCCTCTTCTGCTGCTGCATCTTGCTCCACATCAACGGCACTCACCCAGCTCCCCAGGTACTATTCCACATACCGGATATGGCAGTGTCACGCCGTCTTGGGGTTGACTTTCCTGAAAGCAGAGAGTCACACCGGACCAGCACTCCTGTCCACCCTGAACGCACAGGTGGATCAGTGGCTGACTTCGCACCAACTGGAGATCGGCAAAGTGGTTTGTGACAACGTAAGAAATTTGTTGGGGGCATTGAATTTGGGCAAGTTGACACATGTGCCGTGCATGGCACATGTGTGTAATCTAATTGTACAACGCTTTGTGCATTAGTACCCAGGCTTACAGGACATCCTGAAGCAGGCCAGGAAGGTGTGTGGCCATTTCAGGTGTTCCTACATGGCCATGGCGCACTTTTCAGATATCCAGCGGTGAAAAACATGCCAGTGAGGTGCTTGATTTGCGACAGCCCAACACGTTGGAATTCAACACTCCTAATGTTCGACCGCCTGATCCAACAAGAAAAAGCTGTTAACGACTATTTGTATGACCGGGGTGCTAGGACAGCCTCTGCGGAGCTGGGAATGTTTTTGCCACGTTACTGGACGCTCATGCGCAATGCCTGTAGGCTCATGCGTCCTTTTGAGAAGGTGACAAACCTAGTCAGTTGCACCGAAGGCACCATCAGCAACATCATACCATTTGTTTTCTTCCTGGAGCATGCCCTGCGAAGAGTGCTGGATCAGGCTGTAGATGAGCGTGAAGAGGAAGAGTTGTGGTACCCATCACCACCAGAAACAGCCTTATCAGCATCACTTGCTGGACCTGCGGCAACGCTGGAAGAGGATTGTGAGGAAGAGGAGTCAGAGGAGGAATGTGGCTTTGAGGAGGAGGAGGAAGACCAACCACAACAGGTATCCCAGGGTGCTCGTTGTCACCTATCTGGTACCCGTGGTGTTGTACGTGGCTGGGGGGAAGAACATACCTTCAGTAAGATCCCTGAGGATGAGGAACGGGACATGAGTAGCTCGGCATCCAACCTTGTGCAAATGGGGTCTTTCATGCTGTCGTGCCTGTTGAGGGACCCTCGTATAAAAAAGCTTAAGAAGAACAACCTGTACTGTACACGCTACTAGACCCCTGGTATAAGCATAAAGTGCCTGAAATGTTACCGAATTACCGCAAGTCGGAAAGGATGCAGCAGTTCCAAAATAAATTAAAAAGTATGCTTTACACAGCATATAAGGGTGATATCACAGCACAATGGGAATCTAACAGGGGAAGAGGTGAAAGTAATCCTCTTCCTCCCACGACCATGCCGGCAATGAGAGGACGCTTTACAGTCGTGTTGTTGATGGAGGACATGCAGAGTTTTTTAAGTCCTATGCAACATGCCTAATTTTTCTGGCCTCTGGTGCAGCACTGTGACTTCAAAAACCAAACCAATAAAAAAGGCACATAACAGGGATTAAACTGATAGGAATAGTACTACTTAACACACCACTCCTATCTGTTGGCACATTAGAATGCACGCGCAGTGCCCCAAATTTGAAGTAGGAGGACCGACCAAGCATCTTTTTCCATTTCCCGGTTCCTAAAAGCCCTGCCATATACACGTCCCCTGATAGGGGACGTAACAGGGATTAAACTGATAAGAATAGTACTACTTAACACACCACTCCTATCTGGTGGCACATTAGATTGCACGGGCAGTGCCCCAAATTTGAAGTAGGAGGACCGACCAAGCATCTTTTTCCATCTCCCGGTTCCTAAAATCCATGCCAAATACACGTCCCCTGATAGGGGACGTAACAGGGATTAAACTGATAAGAATAGTACTACTTAACACACCACTCCTATCTGGTGGCACATTAGATTGCACGCGCAGTGCCCCAAATTTGAAGTAGGACGACCGACCAAGCATCTTTTTCCATCTCCCGGTTCCTAAAATCCATGCCATATACACGTCCCCTGATAGGGGTCATAACAGGGATTAAACTTATAAGAATAGTACTACTTAACACACCACTCATATCTGGTGGCACAGTAGATTGCATGCGCAGTGCCCCAAATTTGAAGTAGGAGGACCGACCAAGCATCTTTTTCCATCTCCCGGTTCCTAAAATCCATGCCATATACACGTCCCCTGATACGGGACGTAACAGGGATTAAATTGATAAGAATAGTACTACTTAACACACCACTCCTATCTGGTGGCACATTAGATTGCACGCGCAGTGACCCCAAATTTGAAGTAGGAGGACCGACCAAGCATCTTTTTCCATCTCCCAGTTCCTAAAATCCATGCCATATACACGTCAGCTGATAGGGGACGTACAGGGATTAAACTGATAAGAATAGTACTACTTAACACACCACTCATATCTGGTGGCACAGTAGATTGCACGCGCAGTGCCCCAAATTGGAAGTAGGAGGACCGACCAAGCATCTTTTTCCATCTCCCGGTTCCTAAAATCCATGCCATATACACGTCCCCTGATAGGGGACGTAACAGGGATTAAAATGATAGGAATAGTACTACATAACACACCTTATAATAACGCAGAGAGAGGCAACGCAGAGAGAGGAGTCTGAAGAAGAGGAGTCAGAGGAGGAAGGTGGCTTTGAGGAGGTGGAAGACCAAACACAGCAGGCGTCCCAGGGGGCTTGTTGTCACCTTTCGGGGACCCTTGGTGTTGTATGTGGCTGGGTGGAGGAAGAGACCTTCAATGACATCAGTGAGGACAAGGAACGGGACATGGCTAGCTTGGTATCCAACCTTGTGCAAATGGGGAGTTTGCAGTTGTGCAAATGGACTGTTTGCGGTTGTTTGCGGTGCGTTAAACGGGGAGTTTCGTCTGTCACTGTGAAGCGGGCGTAACCCTTACACTACCTGATCGATACAACATCATACCTGATGTTTTAAAGCACGTTATTCCAAACAATTTAGGAATGTTAGGTGATTTATGCCCTTTATGGATTAAAACCAGACTATTTTTCCATGGGAGTTTTGCCATGGATCCCCCTCCGGCATGCCACAGTCCAGGTGTTAGTCCCCTTGAAACAACTTTTCCATCACTATTGTGGCCAGAAAGAGTCCCTGTGGGTTTTAAAATTTGCCTGCCTATTTTATGTTTGCGACATCACTACTGAGCATTATTCTAGGGCCAAAGGGAATCACAGCACCACAACAGCCCCTTCGGGGTGGCCTGCCTCTGCCTGTCATTTTTTTTTTTCGATTAGTAGTACTATGCATGCAAGCTACTGTGACGACAGATATGAGTGGCACTGTGCACTGGCAGAAGTTGGCAGAGTAGACGCTGTAGGCCTGACACACACACTTGCAGACAACTAACTGCTATTCAATCTATTACAGTCAAAATTGTATTTTTTTTTTAAATGTACACTACTGTTACACCAGATATGTGTTGCACTGGTGTGACACTGTGCCCTGGCAGGCCCTGAAACGCACACGTGTGAAGGAAACTGACTGCTATTATTTCACAGTCAAAAAAGTGTTGTTTTTTTAAAATGTACACTACTGATACACCAGATATGAGTTGCACTGGTGTGACACTGTGCCCTGGCAGGCCCTGAAACGCACACGTGTGAAGGAAACTGACTGCTATTATTTCACAGTCAAATTTCTAGTTTTTTTTATAGTAAATTATAAGATATGATGAAAATAATGGTATCTTTAGAAAGTCCATTTAATGGCGAGAAAAACGGTATATAATATGTGTGGGTACAGTAAACGAGTAAGAGGAAAATTACAGCTAAACACAAACACCGCAGAAATGTAAAAATAGCCCTGGTCCCAAACGGACAGAAAATGGAAAAGTGCTGTGGTCATTAAGGGGTTAATGTACACTACTGTTACACCAGATATGAGTTGCACTGGTGTGACACTGTGCCCTGGCAGGCAGGCACTGAAACGCACACGTGTGAAGGAAACTGACTGCTATTATTTCACAGTCAAAAAAGTGTTGTTTTTTTTAAATGTACACTACTGTTACATCAGATATGAGTTGTAATGGTGTGACACTGTGCCCTGGCAGGCCCTGAAATGCACATGTGTGAAGGAAACTGACTGCTATTATTTCACAGTCAAAAAAGTGTTGTTTTTTTTTAAATGTACACTACTCTTACACCAGATATGAGTGGTGGCACTGGGCAAGTGGGCACAGTATACGCTGTGAGCCTGACACACACGCTGGCAGGCAGGCAGGCCGGCAACTGCAATTAGATTACACAGGAAAAAAAAAAAAGCAGACTGATGTTCTAGCCCTAAAAAGGGCTTTTTGGGGTGCTGTCCTTACAGCAGAGATCAGATGAGTCCTTCAGGATTGTAGTGGACACTGAATACATTAACCTAGCTATCGATTTCCCTATTTAATCAGCAGCAGCTACACTGTCCCTCCTCTCACTAAGAATGCAGCTTCCAAATGAATCTAAAATGGATGCTGTCCAGGAGGTGGGAGAGTCTGGGAGGGAGGGTCTGCTGCTGATTGGCTGGAATGTGTCTGCTGACTGTGAGGTACAGGGTCAAAGTTTACTCAATGATGACGAATAGGGGGCGGACCGAACATCGCATATGTTCGCCCGCTGCGGTGAATGCGAACAAGCTATGTTCGCTGGGAACTATTCGCCGGCGAACTATTTGTGACATCACTATGCTGCGACATTTGGGGTGGCAGATTAGGGGTTAATAAGTGTAGGCAGGTGTCGGCGATGTTGGGGGCCACAGATTAGAGGTTAATAAATATAATGTTGATGTCGGCGATGTTGGGGGCAGCAGATTAGGGGTTAATAAATATAATGTTGATGTCGGCGATGTTGGGGGCAGCAGATTAGGGGTTAATAAATATAATGTAGGTGTCAGCGATGTTGGGGGCAGCAGATTAGGGGTTCATAAGTATAATGTAGGTGGCAGCGATATCCGGAGTGGCATATTAGGGGTTAATAAGTATAATGTTGGTGTTGACGATGTTGGGACAGCAGATTAAGGGTTAATAAGTGTAAGATTAGGGGTGTTTAGACTCGGGTTCATGTTAGGTTGTTAGGTGTAAACATAACTTTAGTTCCCCATAGGAATCAATGGGGCTGCGTTACTGAGATTTACGCTGCTTTTTGGCCGGTGTTAGACTTTTTCTCAGCCGGCTCTCCCCATTAATGTCTATGGGGAAATCGTGCACGACAACGTACGACCAGCTCACCGCTAATTTAAGCAGCGCTGGTATTGTAGTGTAGTATGGAGCAAAATTATTGCTCTACGCTCACTTCTTGCCTTTTAACGCCGGATTTGTAAAAACCTGTAATACCAGCACTGTAGGAAAGTGAGCGGTGAGAATAAACTCGCACCACACAGCTTATAACGCAAAACTCATAATCTACCCATTTGTTTATTTTTATGGGAGACAGTGTCCATTTTTAGAAGACAGTTAATTTAACCTTCACTTTATATATAGAAAGGGGTGGAGCTGTGATCACATGATGATGTGTGTATAAGTGATCAAACATCAGCTGTTATAGTACATGGAGTAGCCATGACGCTTCTGATGATCGTATTACATTTTTGTTTGTATGCAGTAAACAATTTCTACAGAACTGAGTATTTGGTTGACATTTATTTAACATAAGATAAATACCGGAAGCTTAATGCATAACAAACACACTACACAAAGAGACAGATTGAAGAGCAGGCATGAAACATTAGATATCACACTTTTAATACTTCCTCTGTTCTTGGATAGACAAGCATGCATGCTATATTGCAATAAGTTGTAGATATAATTCTAGAGCCATTATTGCTCTTTGTCCCTTTGCCAAAAAGGAGAAAGCTGAGTCAATGGCTGCAGACTGAAAGTTTGTGCCTATCATTACAAAAGGTCTGTAGTATGCCATAAAATTATTATTTAACTAAAAATATGCTTTCATAATTTAAAAAAAAAAAAGAAATAACTATTGGATAATGTTCTAAGGTTTTTTTTTATATGTTCCTCTTTGAAAAATAACAATTACTCTGCAGGACACCATGTATTAAAAGTAAAAAATGGACCTTGCTAAAAAAAAATGAGTGCAGTAATATTTTATGTCAGAGAACAACCATCACTTATGCACTGAAACATTTGTAACTCTCCGAACATATTGTTGTTTGTATCAAAATAGAATACCATGCTTTTAAAGAAATTGAATTTCCATCTAGTGGTCTTACAGTATAACACATCCAACATTTTCCATCAGAAAAAAAAACTTGTGGCATTGTGACACCTAGTGGTAAAAAATAAAAATGCACAAATTATGATTTTCAGACCTACACATCCAATAAATGTAAGATCTTTTCAATATATCACATTTATTAAACATTGAATATTTTACCTTACATCTGTTGGACTATTTTATTTGTCCAACAGATTTTTTTTTTTTAACTTGTTCCTTCTTAAAGTGAATGTAAATTTTGATGCTAAAGTGCCCGGTTTTTAAAACTTTGATTAAAAACAGGGGCACTTTAATTCATCAATATTTTCATTTCACTCCTGTTGTGAAAATAAACTTACTTTTTAATCTTCACAGCAGCTCCAGCTTCCTCCACCTGTTTCAAAGCCTCTTCCTGGGTCTAAAATGAGGTATCTGGCTTCCTCCAATCACAGCAGTGAATCAGACACTGAATCCCCCGGGGGGGGGGAATCTGTGATTGGAGGATGACCTATCAATCATTTCTGACATCAGAAATGGCTTGTGAGACCGGAGGAAGCAGCAGCTGCTGTGAAGTTTAAAAGGTAAGTTTTTTGTCACAACAGGAGTGAAATGTAAATTTTGATGAATTAAAGTGCCCCTGTTTTTAATCAAAGTTTTAAAAACCGGGCACTTAAACATCAAAATTTACATTCACTTTAACGGTTAAAAAAAATTACAACAACAAAAAAAGAAGAAACCAGGGTTCAATGGGATTAAAAGCATATAAAATGTTAATGTGTATGTTACAGGTGGAGACAAATACATCAAGTGACACTTTTTATTTACACTAAAAAAGACAGCCTAGTCAAAATTAAACTTTCATGTTTCAGATAGGGCATGCAATGTTAATCAACTTTCCAATTTTCTTTTATCATCAAATTCCCATTGTTCTCTTGGTATTCTTTGTGGAAAGCTAAACCTAGGCAGGCTCATATGCTAATTTCTAATCTGTTGAACTGCCTCTGATCTCAGCATATTTTGACAGTTTTGACAGTTAGACACTGCTAGTTCATGTGTGTTATATAGATAATATTGCCCCCGCCCCCCCCCCTTTTCTGTGGAGTTATTTATGATTCAGCATTGATTGGCTAAAATGCATTTCAGTTAAAAGAACTGAGATAAAGGGGCAGTCTGCAGAGGCTTAGATACAAGATAATCACTGAGGTAAAAAATGTATTAATATAACTGAGTTGGTTATGCAAAACTTGGGAATGAGTAATAAAGGGATTATTTATCTTTTAAACAATAACATCTCTTTTCTCTCTCTCTCTCTCTCTATCTCTCTCTCTCTCCTTTTTATGCTCTACAGTGTAGTTGTTATGCTGAAGGATGGCAATAAACTTAATAAACTTCAACAACTGCTTTTTCTTGTTCATGAATTCTCATAAATATCAGTTTATCAAAATGGCACCGATGATTTGAGTGGCTTTTTGAACATTGGCATTAGCTGCAGTAGCATTGGGGATAGTTGTTTGAAGTAGATCTGGCATTTCCTCCCAGTGTCTCCATGTGCAAAAAGAAGTTCACCAGAGGCACATTCAGAGATACTGAAGCTGGATTTCAACCACTAATCTTCTTTTGGTTGCTAAACTTCATGACCTGGGCATTAACACCATGCTCTGTAATTGGATCCTGGATTTCCTGGCTAATAGACCCCAGTCAGTTAGAATAGGCAATCACATCTCTTCTACTCTGATCCTTAACACCGGTGTTCCACAAGGATGCGTATTGAGTCCATTACTATACTCTCTCTTCACCTATGATTGTTTGCCTAAGTTTGTGTCCAATAACATCATTAAGTTTGCAGATGATACTACTGTAGTAGGCCGGATTAGTTTAATAACAATGACAAGACAGCCTATAGGGAGGAAGTAAAGCACCTGGTGACATGGTGCGCTAAAAATAACCTGGCTCTCAATATCAAGAAGACCAAAGAGATCATTGTTAATTATAGAAAGACCAAACGATGTATACATATGCCATCTACATAAACGGATCTGAGGTAGAACGTGTGTCAAATTTTAAATTTCGGGGAATACACATTTCTGAAGACCTGTCTTGGACATTGAATACCTCTACTCTAGTGAAGAATACGCAACAACAACTTTATTTTTTAAGGACACTGAATAAAGCTCATTTGTCCCCTCAGATTCTGGTCAATTTCTACTGTTGTACTATTGAGAGTATTCTCACCAATTGTATAACAGTATGGTACGGTAACTGTACTAACTCTGACCAAAAAGCTCTGCAATGGGTGGTAAAAACAGCCCAGTATATCATTGGTGTTCAGTTACCCCTTATTGAGGATCTCCAGCATAGTCGTAGTTTACAAAGGGCTCGCTGTATCATTAAAGACTCTTCCCATGCTAGTCATGGATTGTTTGCCCTTTTACCATCTGGGAAGTGATATACAGGTGAAACTCGAAAAATTAGAATATCGTGCAAAAGTTCATTTATTTCACTAATGCAACTTAAAAGGTGAAACTAATATATGAGATAGACTCATTACAAGCAAAGCAAGATAGTTCAAGCCGTGATTTGTCATAATTGTGATGATTATGGCTTACAGATCATGAAAACCCCAAATCCACAATCTCAGAAAATTAGAATATTACATGCAATCAATACAACAAGGATTGTACATAGAACAATATCAGACCTCTGAAAAGTATAAGCATGCATACTGTATGTACTCAGTACTTGGCTTGGGCCCCTTTTGCAGCAATTACTGCCTCAATGCGGCGTGGCATGGAAGCTATCAGTCTGTGGCACTGCTGAGGTATTATGGAAGACCAGGATGCTTCAATAGCAGCCTTCAGCTCTTCTGCATTGTTCGGTCTCATGTCTCTCATCTTTCTCTTGGCAATGCCCCATAGATTCTCTATGGGGTTCAGGTCAGGCAAGTTTGCTGGCCAATCAAGCACAGTAATCCCATGGTCATTGAACCAGTTTAGTACCACTGGGGACACAAAGGTCACCAGAGCACTACTAAGAGGCGCCTAGACCAAAGTAGCACAATATGGATTCAGAAAAATAATGTTATTATACTTGGAAAAATAATCCCATAGAGATAGTGATAAAATGTTAATAGTGGATAAATGTATCAACAATATTTGATGAATAATGGAAGTCCTGACTCCTAATAGTTAAAAATAAATAAAAAACAACTAATAAATAACCAAATAAAACAATAAAGATATAAAACAATACGATATAGAATTGTATGTATATATAAAGTTGATTTTAGTCCAATCAATGGGGTAACTTATCAAGTCCAGCAGAGTCCAAAGGTAAGGGCCCAGATGGTACGTGTGGTGGGCAATAATCTGGATAGAAGATAGAAGATAGGCCGCTCCTCCAGAGTGTTATGCCAGGAACACAGATGGAAAATCTAGAAGGAATTGGATAGAGGGCGCCACATAGTGCAGATCATAAAAGATAACGACAACACCACAGTATGATCATAAGAATCCTACTCACAAATAGAAGCGCACAAAAAAGTGCAGATAAAGCAGTCCGGAACTACACGTCGTCCGGTCGACCACAAAGGATGGATAACACAGATGGAGGTCCTCGTCTCACCAGGGAGAGTCCAGGGATATCCAAGAAGGAGTGAAAGTGGAACTATACCACAGAGTTCCAGCCAGATCCAAGGGACCAGAGTTCCAGCGAAATCCTTAATCTGTCCTGGTTGCAACCGCTGATATTCTTCACTGTGAGGGATTCACAAACTGTTTGTTCCTGGTGCTTCTGATAAGTCACCTGACCTTCTCTTTGATTCAGAGGTCAGGGGTGATGATCCGTTCTGGTGATGTAGTTATCCTTTTTTTTGTTTTCCTTTCTTCTTATAGCCCAAATATTGTTTTCATCTGGGTTTCCTCAGACTTCTTAAGGTTTGAAGAAATCTTTGGTCAGTGTTTAGCAGTAACACCGTATTCCCTGAAGTTACCAAAGGTAGATTTTAACTTGCAGGGTCAGGAGAAAAGTTTAAAGTTGCAGGGTCACACAGCTTGGTGACAGTAGTAAATGAAGTTTAGTAGAGTGTAGCAGGTCCCATTCAACGCGTTTCACCCTTCTGGGCTTTATCAAGAATCTTTTCTTTTTTTTTTTTTTTTTTTTTTTATTGAAATTCAAAGAAATACAATGTTGAGATGCATAGATTTTTTTATTAGAGGCTGGCATTTGTGAACATTAGTGGGACTGGGGAAGTTGTAGACACACAATTTTTTTGCCCCTTGAGCCAGTGCTGCAATTTCAACAAATAGTTTTCCCGGCTGCTTTTGCTTGTTTGTACTTTGCTCCTCCCCTGCCCAATTTCACTATGAATGTTGTGGGTGTGCCGTGGGGCTTGCAAAAGTTGCACTGCTAGCCTAAACCTGCCTGCCTATCTGTGCTCACTGCTCAGTGACATGCGGCCCAGGGCTGTGCTCTGACAGACTTGGAACAGAGTCAGAGAGCAGAATTTTCATAGTTTGCGTGCCTAAACCTTTTCTTCGGTGATTTATTTTAGAGTGCTCTGTTTATCTTTCATTTGATGTTCTGCTGAGCCAGGGAGCAGCTCTAGGCATGAGCTTCCTAATTAATGCAGTGCAGTTTACATATTTTGTATGTGTGTGTCTGAGTTTTTGTGTGTCTCAGTGTTTTTGTGTGTGTGTCTGAGTGTGTTTCCGAGTGTTTGTGTGTGCATCTGAGTATGTTTTAAGTGTCTGAGTGTTTGTATGTGTGTTTGCCTGTGTTTTTGTGTGTGTCTGCTTTCTGGGGGGGGGGTGACACCATGACTTACCGCACCGGGTGACACCAACCCTAGTGACGCCACTGTACTGTGGTGTTGTCGTTATCTTTTATGATCTGCACTATGTGGCGCCCTCTATCCAATTCCTTCTAGTCATTGAACCAGGTTTTGGTGCTTTTGGCAGTGTGAGCAGGTGCCAAGTCCTGCTGGAAAATGAAGTCAGAGCTCGTCTGCGGAAGGAAGCATGAAGTGTTCCAAAATCTCCTGGTAGACGGCTGCGTTGACCCTGGACTTAATGAAGCACAGTGTACCAACACCAGCAGATGGCTTGGCTCCCCAAATCAACACAGACTGTGGAAACTTCACACTGGACTACAAGCATCTTGCAGTGTGTGCTTCTCCATTCTTCCTCCATACTCTGGGTCCTTGGTTTCCAAATGAGATGCTCTCATCAGAGAAGAGGACTTTGGACCACTGAGCAACAGACCAGGTCTGTTTTTCTTTAGCCCAGGTAAGACGCTTCTGACATTGTTTGTTGTTCAGGAGTGGCTTGACAAGAGGAATACGACATTTGAAGCCCATGTCCAGGATCCGTCCCTGTGTGGTGGCTCTTGATGCACTGACTCCAGCCTCAGTCCACTCCTTGTGAAAGTACCCAACACTTTTGAATGGCCTTTTCCTGACAATCCTCTCCAGGCTGCGGTCATCCCTGCTGCTTGTGTACCTTTTTCTTCCACACTTTCCCTTCCACATAACTTTCTATTAATGTGCTTTTATACAGCACTTTGGGAACATCCAACTTCTTTTGCAATTACCTTTTGAGGCTTTCCCTCCTTATGGGGGGTGTCAATGATGGTTTTCTGCACAACTGTCAGGTCAGCAGTCTTTCCCATGATTGTGATTCCTACTGAGCTAGACTTAGAGACCATTTAAAGGCTCAGGAACCCTTTGCAGGTGTTATGGCTTAATTAGCTGATTAGAGTGGGAAACTTTGAGCCTAGAATATTGCACCTTTTTACAATATTCTAATTTTCTGAGCTTGTGGATTTGGGGTTTTCATGAGCTGTAAGCCATAATCATCACAATTATAACAAATCACGGCTTGAACTATCTACCTTTGCATGTAATGAGTCTATCTCATATATTGGTTTCACCTTTTAAGTTGCATTAGTGAAATAAATGAACTTTTGCACAATATTCTAATTTTTCGAGTTTCACCTGTAGGAGTCTGAATGGTAAGAAAGACAGGCTATGGAATAGTTTTTTTCCCCAGAGTTGTTACTTTGTTAAACACAAACTTTTTAAACCTGTCATTGACTTTATTTTTTATCTTATATTGAATCATTTTGGACTCCAATTGCTGTTTATTCTGCACTTCGCACTTTTCTATTTGCCATGTTTACTCATGGCTAGTATATAGGACTTAATATTGTTTATGTACACACTACACATATACTGCACAATTCTGATGTACTTACTGTTTGCTATTTATATTACAATAAACCTTTTCATTGACCTTTTGTTTTTTTTCTGCACTTATTACACGTATATTGTACACTTCTGAGTATTCCCACATTATTATATACTACATATCACATACTTATTCACTAATTTATGTATTTTACATATTTTTTTATTGTGGGTTATTACTTTTCCCTTTTTAATCAGCACTAACATTTTCTGTGCCAGAATGATTATTTTGCACATATTTCACTTATTGCACATCTCAAACTTCAGTCTACTCATTCGTATTTACCATCTTATAGTACATTTTGTTATGTATGGGTTAGATACTTAATTACATTTCGTTGTCTTTGTTTTTATACTTTGTACAATGACAATAAAAAGGAATCTAATCTAAAAATCTAATCTTCTGCATCCTGGGCTGCTGTCCTGTGGCATCTGAGTAAGGATGGGCGAATGTGTAAATTTCAGAATTTGAATGTTAGAACGAATGTTATTACCGAAATTTGAATTACAAATCCGAATGTTGATACGAATGAATATTCTTAAAAATTCTATAATTGAATGCTATTTACAGTTTCCGAATGTCACTTTCGAATTTGAATATTTATAATTAGATCGAATGTCCACATTCAAAATTTCGAATTTAACATTCTATTTAACAAATACTATTCAGAAGTTCAATAGTTCATGTGGTAGGGAATATACGGCCAGATTAAGGGTTTTGCGGTAAGAGGGTTGCGGTACTAACTTGCACTTTATTGTCACCGCTTACTTACCTACAGCGATGGTATTACAGGTTTTTATAAACCCGGCGTTAAAAGGCAAGGAGTGAGCGTAGAGCAAAATTGAGCTCCATACCGCACTCCAATACCAGCGCTGCTTAAGTCAGCGGTGAGCTGGTTGTACGTGCTCGTGCACGATTTCCCCATAGACATCAATAGGGAGAGCCGGCTGAAAAAAATTGTAACACCTGCAAAAAAGCAGCGTAAAGCTCCGTAATGCAGCCCCATTGATTCCTATTGGGAAACTAAATTTATGTTTACACCTAACACTCTAACATGAACCCCGAGTCTAAACACCACTAATCTTACACTTATTAACCCCTAATCTGCCGCCACCGACATCGCCGACACCTACATTATATGTATTAACCCCTAATCTGCCGCTCCGGACATCGTCGCCACAATAATAAACATATTAACCCCTAAATCGCCGCACTCCTGCATCGCAAACACTAGTTAAATAGTATTAACCCCTAATCTGCCGCCCCTAACATCGCCGCCACTTACCTACATTTATTAACCCCTAATCTGCCGTCACCAATGTCGCCGCCACTATACTAAATTTATTAACCCCTAAACCTAAGTCTAACCCTAACACCCCCTAACTTAAATATAATTTAAATAAATCTAAATAAAAGCAAATGAAGCAAATAACATATTGCATCAGCCAATAGGATTTTTTCAACCTTAATTCCGATTGGCTGATAGAATTCCATCAGCCAATCGGAATCTAAGGGATGCCATCTTGGATGACGTCATTTAAAGGAACCTTCATTCGTCGTTAGTCGTCAGAAAGAAGAGGATGCTCCGTGCCGGATGGATGAAGATAGAAGATGCCGTCTGGATGAAGACTTCTGCCCATCTGGAGAACCACTTCTCCCGGCTTTTTTTAAGGGTTTATTGGGTGGGTTTTATTTTTAAGTTAGGGTTTGGGCCGCAATAGAGCTAAATGCCCTTTTAAGGGCAATGCCCATACAAATGCCCTTTTCAGGGCAATGGGGAGCTTAGGTTTTTTTAGTTAGGGTTTTATTTGAGGTTTTGTTTTGTGGGTGGTGGGTTTTACTGTTGGGGTGTTTTTTTCAGGTAAAAGAGCTGATTTCTTTGGGGCAGTGCCCCACAATAGTCCCTTTTAAGGGCTATTGGTAGTTTAGTTTAGGCTAGGGTTTTTTTTATTTTGGGGGGGCTTTTTTATTTTGATTGGGCTATTAGATTAGGTGTAATTAGTTTAAATATCTTGTAATTTGTTTTTTATTTTGTGTAATTTAGTGGGGGGGGGGTTGTAATTTAGGTAATTGTATTTAATTTATTTAATTGTATTTAATTTAGGAAATTTAGGTAATTTATTTAATTGTAGTGTAGTGTTAGGTGTTAGTGTAACTTAGGTTAGGTTTTATTTTACAGGTAAATTTGTATTTATTTTAGCTAGGTAGTTAGTAAATAGTTAATAACTATTTAGTAACTATTCTACCTAGTTAAAATAAATACAAACTTGCCTGTGAAATAAAAATAAAACTTAAGATAGATACAATATAACTATTAGTTATATTGTACCTAGCTTAGGGTTTATTTTATAGGTAAGTATTTAGTTTTAAATATGAATTATTTAGGTAATGATAGTAGGTTTTATTTAGATTTATTTTAATTATATTTAAGTTAGGGGTGTTAAGGTTAGGGTTAGGGGTTAATAAATATAGTATAGTGGCGGCGGAGCTGGGGGCGGGCAGATTAGGGGTTAATAAATGTAGGTAGGTGGCGGCGATGTTAGGGACTGCATATTAGGAGTTAATAATATTTAACTAGTGTATGCGAGGCAGGAGTGCGACGGTTTAGGGGTTAATATGTTTATTATAGTGACGGCGATGTCGGGAGCGGCAGATTAGGGGTTAATAATTTTATTTTAGTGTTTGTGATGCGGGAGGGCCTCGGTTTAGGGATTAATAGATTGTTTATGGCTGTTAGTGTACTTTTTAGCACTTTAGTTATGAGTTTTATGCTACGACTTTGTAGTGTAAAACTCATAACTACTGACTTTAGAATATGTTACGAATCTTGCGGGATAGGGTGTACCGCTCACTTTTTGGCCTAAAAAAAAAAAGCTTGTAATACCGGTGCTATGGAAGTCCCATTGAAAATAGACTATACGCAAATTGCGTAAGTTGATTTGCGGTAAGGCCAAAAAAGTGTGCGGGACAGCTGTACCTACAAGACTCGTAATAGCAGCGGTAGTAAAAAAGCAGTGTTATGAGTGTTATGATCGAATATTGGATAATTTGAATATTAAATTTAAAGAAAGCATTAGAAATACTATTACAAACATATAAATTTGAATTTTTCAAATTCGAATATTTCATAATTCGAATATTACATTTAAATAAAGCATTATAGAAATACTATTACAAATATATAAATTCAAATTTTTCGAATTCGAATATTGCATATTTTGAATATTAAACTTAAAGAAAGCATTAGAAATACTATTACAAATATATCAATTCGAATTTTTAGAAACAAATATTTTTGAATGTAATCGTAAAATTTGAAACCGAACATTCGAAAATCAAATGTTAGA
Organism: Bombina bombina; assembly: GCF_027579735.1. Taxonomy (NCBI): domain Eukaryota; kingdom Metazoa; phylum Chordata; class Amphibia; order Anura; family Bombinatoridae; genus Bombina; species Bombina bombina. Next base: position 433,666,083 of record NC_069499.1, on the reverse strand, counting down.
ATGTTATTCAAACATTCGAAATTCTATTCAAATGAACAAATGTGTTTAAATCTGTTTCATTTTTCATGTTGCGAAACATTCACCCATCACTACATCTGAGGCTGCTGTCCTGCGGCATCTGGGGCTGCTGTCCTGCATACTGTACTACTTGATCTTTGGTATTTCTTTAAGATTCAGCCTGTGTATTCTATGGATCTTTTTAATGGTTTCTTCTAGACACATGTTTCTCTGAAATGTGCTGACTTTGTCCCTGTGTTTTATGCTTAGTTGTGTGTAATTGTGTGCATATGTTCCTGAGTAAGTATGCTCCTGCACCTGACCTTGGTTTGTCTGTTGATCCTGGACCTATACTACCTGCCCTTGTCTTATGACTTTGAACCTAAGGCACCTGGCAAGACCTTTGTCTTGGCTAATACTATCAGATTTGATATTTTGTACTACCCTTGTATTTGCTTTCCTCAAGTAATAAACTTAAAAAGCATTTTTTATGTCTCCCAAAGATAGATACATGCATTTCATGCTACCTTGCTCCTAGATTAATTTGTTCATGATTTTTCAGAGGAGGGTGGAACCCTTACCACCACTATCAGGGAGCCTAAGGCTAAAAAGCCTTCACTTAAATTTACTGACAGATTCGTATTTGGGATTTCTGTTGTAACATTGTTTTTTGATGGAAATGCTGAATTTTAATTATAAGGTGTCAGGCTTCCTTAAAGGGACATTACAGTCAAAATTTAAATTCACACAGTTGAATTACATCATGGAATAGAAACATATTTGCAATATACATGTATTGGCAAAAATGCTTCTAGCAAAAGTTATCAGTTTTTTTCTCTGCATGTGCATGTGAAGCATAGCTCAGTGCACCAGCATTTTAAATACTGCAGCTGCTCAGAGCACCAGTGGGGCTTGTATTATGTCAACAATTAACAAATTGAGTAATTACCAGATGGTACAAGCACCTTACACTTTCTGAGCAAGTGCTGTGTTTAAAAAGCTGGTGAACGGTGCATACGTATATACAGTTTTGAAACAGCTATAGCAATTATTAGAAATAAAAATAGGAGAAAACTTCCACACTATCAATAGGGGGCACTCAATGTAAACAAAATAGAGAAACTAAAGTGGTAACCTACCCTTGAATATAAGTGAGATCAACAATATATAACTATAATACATAATGTGATGGATATAATTACACAACAGAGTCCAATGTCTCAAGAATAGATAAAGGCATCCAATCCTTTGTTGGCAAATAATGGAATAATCTTCTCAATAAGAGCAGTGTGATGATTCTAAGAAACAATTAAATAACAAGAGAGGCGGCGCATGTGTGTATCAGTAAACACAGGTCATCAGCAGAATACAATATGCTGTTGAAAATCCAGCCTGCACATACTAGCACATTAGGGTGCCTTTCAAAAATGTAAGTACCCTGTGCATATTGTATTTTGCTGATTAGTGATGTCGCGAATTGTTCGCCGGCGAATAGTTCCCAGCGAACATAGTTTGTTCGCGTTCGCAGCGGCGGGCGAACATATGCGATGTTCGATCCGCCCCCTATTCATCATCATTGAGTAAACTTTGACCCTGTATCTCACAGTCTGCAGACACATTTCAGCCAATCAGCAGCAGACACTCCCTCCCAGACCCTCCCAGCTCCTGGACAGCAGCCATTTTAGATTCATTCGGAAGCTGCATTGTTAGTGAGAGGAGGGACAGTGTAGCTGCTGCTGATTTAATAGGGAAATCGATAGCTAGGCTAGTGTATTCAGTGTCTACTACAATCCTGAAGGACTCATCTGATCTCTGCTGTAAGGACATTACCCCAAAAAGCCCTTTTTAGGGCTAGAACATCAGTCTGCTTTATTTTTTTTTTTTTGCCTGTGTAATTTTAACTGTGAAACATCAGTCTGCTAATGTAATCTAATTGCAATTTCCTGCCTGCAGTGCCACCACTCATATCTGTTGTAACAGTAGTGTAAATTTAAAAAAAAAAAACTTTGACTGTGAAACATCAGTCTGCTAGTGTAATCTAATAGCAGTTGCCTGCCTGCCAGCGTGTGTGCCAGACCCACTTGCCAACTAGTGCCACCACTCATATCTGTTGTAACAGTAGTGTAAATTAAAAAAAAAACTTTTTTGACTGTGAAACATCAGTCTGCTAGTGTAATCTAATAGCAGTTGCCTGCCTGCCAGCGTGTGTGCCAGACCCACTTGCCAACTAGTGCCACCACTCATATCCGTTGTAACAGTAGTGTAAATTTAAAAAAAAAACAAACTTTTTTGACAGTGAAACATCAGTCTGCTAGTGTAATCTAATTGCAGTTGCCTGCCTGCCAGCGTGTGTGCCAGGCCCACTTGCTAAGTGCCACCACTCATATCTGTTGTAACAGTAGTGTAAATTTAAAAAAAAAAACTTTTTTGACTGTGAAACATCAGTCTGCTAGTGTAATCTAATTGCAGTTGCCTGCCTGCCAGCGTGTGTGCCAGGCCCACTTGCCAACTAGTGCCACCACTCATATCTGTTGTAACAGTAGTGTATTTTTTTAAAAAAAAAACTTTTTTGACTGTGAAACATCAGTCTGCTAGTGTAATCTAATTGTAGTTGCCTGCCTGCCAGCGTGTGTGCCAGGCCCACTTGCCAACTAGTGCCACCACTCATATCTGTTGTAACAGTAGTGTAAATTAAAAAAAAAACTTTTTTGATTGTGAAACATCAGTCTGCTAGTGTAATCTAATAGCAGTTGCCTGCCTGCCAGCGTGTGTGCCAGGCCCACTTGCCAACTAGTGCCACCACTCATATCTGTTGTAACAGTAGTGTAAATTTAAAAAAAAAAACTTTTTTGACTGTGAAACATCAGTCTGCTAGTGTAATCTAATAGCAGTTGCCTGCTTGCCAGCGTGTGTGCCAGACCCACTTGCCAACTAGTGCCACCACTCATATCTGTTGTAAGAGTAGTGTAAATTTAAAAAAAAAAAAACTTTTTTGACAGTGAAACATCAGTCTGCTAGTGTAATCTAATTGCAGTTGCCTGCCTGCCAGCGTGTGTGCCAGGCCCACTTGCTAAGTGCCACCACTCATATCTGTTGTAACAGTAGTGTAAATTTTAAAAAAAAAACTTTTTTGACTGTGAAACATCAGTCTGCTAGTGTAATCTAATTGCAGTTGCCTGCCTACCAGCGTGTGTGCCAGGCCCACTTGCCAACTTGTGCCACCACTCATATCTGTTGTAACAGTAGTGTAATTTTTTTTTAAAACATTTTTTTGACTGTAAAACATCAGTCTGCTAGTGTAATCTAATTGCAGTTGCCTGCCTGCCAGCGTGTGTGCCAGGCCCACTTGCCAACTAGTGCCACCACTCATATCTGTTGTAACAGTAGTGTAAAATTTTTTAAAAAAAAACTTTTTTGACTGTGAAACATCAGTCTGCTAGTGTAATCTAATTGCAGTTGCCTGCCTGCCAGCGTGTGTGCCAGGCCCACTTGCCAACTAGTGCCACCACTCATATCTGTTGTAACAGTAGTGTAAATTAAAAAAAAAAACTTTTTTCACTGTGAAACATCAGTCTGCTAGTGTAATCTAATTGCAGTTGCCTGCCTGCCAGCGTGTGTGCCAGGCCCACTTGCCAACTAGTGCCACCACACATATCTGTTGTAACAGTAGTGTAAATTTAAAAAAAAAAAAACTTTTTTGACAGTGAAACATCAGTCTGCTAGTGTAATCTAATTGCAGTTGCCTGCCTGCCAGCGTGTGTGCCAGGGCCACTTGCTAAGTGCCACCAATCATATCTGTTGTAACAGTAGTGTAAATTTAAAAAAAAAAAACTTTTTTGACTGTGAAACATCAGTCTGCTAGTGTAATCTAATAGCAGTTGCCTGCCTGCCAGCGTGTGTGCCAGGCCCACTTGCCAACTAGTGCCACCACTAATATCTGTTGTAACAGTAGTGTAAAAAAATTTAAAAAAAACTTTTTTGACTGTGAAACATCAGTCTGCTAGTGTAATCTAATTGCAGTTGCCTGCCTGCCAGCGTGTGTGCCAGGCCCACTTGCCAACTAGTGCCACCACTCATATCTGTTGTAACAGTAGTGTAAATTAAAAAAAAAAAATTTGACTGTGAAACATCAGTCTGCTAGTGTAATCTAATAGCAGTTGCCTGCCTGCCAGCGTGTGTGCCAGGCCCACTTGCCAACTAGTGCCACCACTCATATCTGTTGTAACAGTAGTGTAAATTTAAAAAAAAACTTTTTTGACTGTGAAACATCAGTCTGCTAGTGTAATCTAATAGCAGTTGCCTGCCTGCCAGCGTGTGTGCCAGACCCACTTGCCAACTAGTGCCACCACTCATATCTGTTGTAAGAGTAGTGTAAATTTTTTTTAAAAAAAACTTTTTTGACAGTGAAACATCAGTCTGCTAGTGTAATCTAATTGCAGTTGCCTGCCTGCCAGCGTGTGTGCCAGGCCCACTTGCTAAGTGCCACCACTCATATCTGTTGTAACAGTAGTGTAAATTTAAAAAAAAAAACTTTTTTGACTGTGAAACATCAGTCTGCTAGTGTAATCTAATTGCAGTTGCCTGCCTGCCAGCGTGTGTGCCAGGCCCACTTGCCAACTAGTGCCACTACTCATATCTGTTGTAACAGTAGTGTAAATTTAAAAAAAAAAAAACTTTTTTGACTGTGAAACATCAGTCTGCTAGTGTAATCTAATTGCAGTTGTCTGCCTGCCAGTGTGTGTGCCAGACCCACTTGCCAACTAGTGCCACCACTCATATCTGTTGTAACAGTAGTGTAAATTTAAAAAAAAAACTTTTTTCACTGTGAAACATCAGTCTGCTAGTGTAATCTAATTGCAGTTGCCTGCCTGCCAGCGTGTGTGCCAGGCCCACTTGCCAACTAGTGCCACCACACATATCTGTTGTAACAGTAGTGTAAATTTAAAAAAAAAAACTTTGACTGTGAAACATCAGTCTGCTTGTGTAATCTAATTGCAGTTGCCTGCTTGCCAGCATGGGTGCCAGGCTCACAGCGTATACTGTGCCCACGTGCCCAGTGTCACCACTCATATTTTGTTTAATAGTAGTGTAAGTGTACATTTAAAAAAAATAAAAAAATTTGGATTGTGAAACATCAGTCTGCTTTTTTGTGTCAGGCTCACAGTGTATACTGTGCCCACTTGCCCAGTGCCACCACTCATATCTTTTTTAATAGTAGTGTAAGTGTACATTTAAAAAAAAATGAGAGGCAGAGGCAGGCCACCCCGCAGGTGCCGTTGTGGTTGTGGTGCTGTGATTCCCTTTGACCCTACAATAATGCCCAGTGTTCAGAGGCCACGTACCATGAATGCGAAAAGTTCTGAGGAGGACCTAGTTGACTGGCTAACACAGGACACCCAATCTTCTACAGCTTCCGCTCAGAACCTTGACGCACCATCCACCTCCAGCTTATTTCAGGCACCTCTCAAGTGACCACTCGCCCGCCTGCCACCACCACCAACACTAGCACCACAGCCACTTCACTTGATCGGTCAGAGGAGTTATTGACACATCAGTTTGAAGAAATGAGTAATGCGCAACCATCATTGACAGAGGATGTAGATAACAGTGATATGTCTCAGTCAGGCAGCATTACAGACATGCACGTACGGTGTGATGATGATGATGTTGTATCCGCTGCTGCTTCCTTTGTTGATTTGTCAGATACAAGTGAAGCGGTTGATGATAATGCGTCCGTGGATGTCACCTGGGTGCCCGCTAGAAGAGAAGAAGAACAGGGGGAAAGTTCAGATGGGTAGACATAGAGGAGTAGGAGGAGATAAGTTGGAAGCAGGGGGAGATCATCGTAAGGAGCTAGTTGCACAGTCAGACAGCATGCATCGGCACCCGACAGCACGCCAATCAACGCATGCTGTTGCCACCACCAGAATGCCGTCATCGTAGAGCTCAGCAGTTTGGCATTTTTTTTGTGTGTCTGCCTCTGACAACAGCGATGCCATTGGCAACCTGTGCCAAAAGAAACTGAGTCGTGGGAAGTCCAACACCCACCTAGGTACAACTGCTTTGCAAAGGCACATGATCTCACATCACAAACGCCAATGGGATGAACACATGAGTAGAAGCAGCACACAAACTCAAAGCCGCCTTCCTCATCCTGGTCCAGCATCTTCAGCCACATCAACCACTGCTGTCCTCCTTGCCCCCTCTCAACCATCCGCCACTCCGTCTCTCTTCCGGAGCAGTTCCTGCTCATCTGCCCACAGTCAGGTGTCTGTCAAGGACATGTTTGAGCGTAAGAAGCCAATGTCCCAAAGTCACCCCCTTGCCTGGCGTCTGACAGCTGGCTTGTCTGAACTATTAGCCCACCAGCTTTTACCATACAAGCTGGTGGAGTCTGAGGCATTCAAAAAATTTGTAGCTATTGGGACAACTCAGTGGAAGGTACCTGGCCAAAATTTCTTTGCACAAAAGGCAATCCCCAACCTGTACTCGATTGTGCGAAAGGAACAAATAGCATGTCTGGCACACAGTGTTGGGGCAAGGGTCCATCTGACCACTGATAGCTGGTCTGCAAAGCATGGTCAGGGCAGGTATATCACCTACACTGCGCATTGGGTAAACCTGCTGACGGCTGCCAAGCATGGAATGTGTGGCTCTGCAGAGGAGTTGGTGACACTGCACGACTTGCAGGCAGGCCTGCTGCCACCTCCTCTACTCCTCCTACTCCATCCTCTTCCATAACCTCCTCGGCTGAGTCCTCTTCTGCTGCTGCATCTTGCTCCACATCAACGGCACCCCCCAGCTCCCCAGGTACTATTCCACATCCCGGATATGGCAGTGTCACCCCGTCTTGGGGTTGAATTGCCTGAAAGCAGAGAGTCACACCGGAACAGCACTCCTGTCTGCCCTGAACGCACAGGTGGATCAGTGGCTGACTCCGCACCAACTGGAGATCAGCAAAGTGGTTTCTGACAACAGAAGTAATTTGTTGGCGGCATTTAAATTGGGCAAGTTGACACATGTGCCGTGCATGGCACATGTGTGTAATCTGATCGTACAATGCTTTGTGCATAAGTACCCAGGCTTACAGGACGTCCTGAAGCAGGCCAGGAAGGTGTGTGGCCATTTCAGGCGTTCCTACACAGCCATGGCGAATTTTGCAGATATCCAGTGGCAAAACAACATGCCAGTGAGGCGCTTGATTTGCGAAAGCCCGACACGTTGGAATTCAACACTCCTAATGTTCGACCGCCTGCTCCAACAAGAAAAAGCCGTTAACGAGTATTTGTATGACCGGGGTGCTAGGACAGCCTCTGCGGAGCTGGGGATTTTTTTGCCATGTTACTGGACGCTCATGCGCAATGCCTGTAGGCTCATGTGTCCTTTTGAGGAGGTAACAAACCTAGTCAGTCGCACCGAAGGCACCATCAGCGACATCATACCATTTGTTTTCTTCCTGGAGCGTGCCCTGCGAAGAGTGCTGGATCAGGCCGTAGATGAGCGTGAAGAGGAAGAGGAAGAGTTGTGGTCACCATCACCACCAGAAACAGCCTTATCAGCATTGCTTGCTGGAGGAGGAAGACCAACCACAACAGGCATCCCAGGGTGCTCGTTGTCACCTATCTGGTACCCGTGGTGTTGTACGTGGCTGGGGGGAAGAAGATACCTTCAGTGAGATCACTGAGGACGAGGAATGGGACATGAGTAGCTCGGCATCCAACCTTGTGCAAATGGGGTCTTTCATGCTGTTGTGCCTGTTTAGTGACCCTCGTATAAAAAAGCTGAAGGAGAAGGACCTGTACTGGGTGTCCACGCTACTAGACCCCCGGTATAAGCATAAAGTGCCTTAAATGTTACCAAATTCCCGCAAGTCGGAAAGGATGCAGCAAAATAAATTAAAAAGTATGCTTTACACAGCGTATAAGGGTGATGTCACAGCACAACGGGAATCTAACAGGGGAAGAGGTGAAAGTAATCCTCCAACTCCCACAACCACTCCGGCAAGGACAGGACGCTTTACAGACGTGTTGTTGATGGAGGACATGTGGAGCTTTTCAACTCCTATGCATCACCACAGCCCTTCGGGGTCCACCCTCAGAGAACAACTCAAACGACAGGTAACAGACTATCTCGCCTTAACTGCAGATATCGACACTCTGAGGAGCGATGAACCCCTTGACTACTGGGTGTGCAGGCTTGACCTGTGGCCTGAGATATCCCAATTTGCGATAGAACTTCTGGCCTGCCCCGCTTCAAGTGTCCTGTCAGAAAGGACCTTCAGTGCAGCAGGAGGTATTGTCACTGAGAAGAGAAATCGCCTAGGTCAAAAAAGTCTAGATTAGCTCACCTTTATTAAGATGAATGAGGGATGGATCCCGAAGGGACTGACATTGGGTGATACATTCGAGTAAAAAGGCCTAATGAGATGATCTGCCTTGGGCTATAAATGGTCCACAAGCTGCTGTATTTTATCTTCGAATGCCGGATGACTTGCGTGACTTATCCCCCACCAACTAGGGTTCAAGCCGCAATGTTTTAGGGCACTTTCTGCCAGGGAAACAAACATCAATTTTTCTGGCCACTGCTACAGCAACAATACCTAATTTTTCAGGCATGTGTACATGCCAAATTTTTCTGGCCTCTGGTGCTGCACTGTGGCTTCAAAAAACAAAACAAAAAAAAGACACGTAACAGGGATTAAAGTGATAGGAATAGTACTACTTAACACACCACTCCTATCTGGTGGCACATTAGATTGCACGCGCAGTGCCCCAATATTTGAAGTAGGAGGATCGACCAAGCATCTTTTTCCATCTCCCGGTTCCTAAAATCCATGCCATATACACCGCAGTGGAAGGTACCCGGCCGAAATCTCTTTGCACAAAAGGCAATCCCCAACCTGTACTCGATTGTGCAAAAGGAAGTAACCTTACCATGGGTTGCAGACCGCAAGTCTTGTAATTTTCTGTCTGGGAAATTATCTATCTATCAAATCTATCTATCAAATGTATCTATTGCATCTATTGATCTATCTATCTAATCTATGTATCTATCTATCTCGTGGACGGACCGACCAAGCATCTTTTTACATCTCCCGGTTCCTAAAATCCATGCCATATACACGTACCCTGATAGGGGACGTAACAGGTATTAAACTGATAAGAATAGTACTACTAACACACCACTCATATCTGGTGGCACAGTAGATTGCACGCGCAGTGCCCCAAATTTGAAGTAGGAGGACCGACCAAGCATCTTTTTCCATCTCCCGGTTCCTAAAATCCATGCCATATACACGTCCCCTGATAGGGGACGTAACAGGGATTAACCTGATAAGAATAGTACTACTAACACACCTCTCATATCTGGTGGCACTGACAAAATGCAGAAGGACATTTGGCAGACGGACATTTGGCAGACGGACATTTGGCCGACAGGCAGAAAGCAAAAAAATGTTCCGATTTCGGCCGAGGGCAGATACATTCCAGATTGCTCTGTTCTAATCAGAGCCTCGGGCGCCGCAACTGCCTCTGGGAACCTTACCATGGGTCTCAGACCGCACGTCTTGTAATTCTCTGTCTGGGAAATTATCTATCTATCAAATCTATCTATCTATCGTATCTATCAAATGTATCTATTGCATCTATTGATCTATCTATCTAATCTATGTATGTATCTATCTATCTATCAAATCTATCTATCTCGTGGCAATGGGGAGTTTGCGGTTGTGCAAATGGACTGTTTGCGGTTGTTTGCTGTGCATTAAACGGGGAGTTTGGTCTGTCACTGTGAAGCGGGCGTAACCCTTACACTACCCGATCAATACAACATCATACCTGATGTTTTAAAGCACGTTATTCCAAACAATTTAGGAATGTTAGGTAATTTATGCCCTTTATGGATTAAAACCTTAACCAGACTCTGCATCAACTATGTAATTTTCCGTTGGAGTTTTGCCATGGATCCCCCTCCGGCATGCCACAGTCCAGGTGTTAGTACCCTTGAAACAACTTTTCCATCACTATTGTGGCCAGAAAGAGTCCCTGTGTGTTTTAAAATTCGCCTGCCTATTGAAGTCAATGGCGGTTCGCCGGTCGCGAACGGAAATTTTTAAGTTCGCGACATCACTATTGCTGATGTCCTGTGTTTATTAAAACGCACATGTGGTGCCTCTCTTGTTATTTCATTGTTTCTTAGAAGGATTTATTAGAAGCATTTTTGCTAATACGTGTATATTACAAAAATGCTTCTATTCAAAACTGAATTGCATCCATGTGGATTCAAATTTTGGCTGCAATGTCCCTTTAAGAAAAATCCTGAAATTGTTATCTTTCTTCTTCAGTGGGTCTCTTAGTTTTATGTCTTGTAGACCAAATAGTGTGCAAATCATTTTTCTGTTTCACATGGTAACTAACATTGCAGGTAGTGCAGCTGTGAAGCTAGTAAAAAAAATAGTTGTACGGCATGTCAAAAGTCATTCACAAGCAGATCAGTCTAATAACAGCTAAGCAATTCTTTCATAATCAAAATAGCATCAAACTGTTCAAGCTGATGTCATGCACATGCATGATAGATGATGCAGCCATCCAACAAAACAAGGGTAGTCCAGATCACAGCACAAGTCCAGGAATTCAAAAGCAAATGAGATGGCAAGTCAAACTACACAAAGACATTAATTTAAGGGCATCAACTGTTGAGATTACTGCAGCTTTTACTGTATCATTGTACTAGCAATATCTCACCATTACATGTGCTTTAGCTTTGAGATTAGCTGACCTCACCCTATGGGTGTGTCTGGGCCTCTATGACATCATTAGAAGCCATTTTAGCTTTACTGAGGAACTTGTAAGTGAAGGAGCCATGTGTTGGAGCTGAATAAAAGTTTTACTAAGTACATGCATCAGAGTCTCAGTGATATGTGCAAGACAGCAACTGACACAAGTAACAGCATAGAACTGAATGTTCTAATCCTGATTACACAGGAAACATAACAGCTGGCGATGAGGATCTGTGGCCTGACCCTATAATGGCTCTTATTGGCACCTTACCTGTATTTGCACCAGACACAGACAGATGTGGACACATGGGTTGAACAATATTTGAGCTATACTGTACAGCAAATAGCATAGTAGCTGATAAGCAAGTGGCAATGTTTCTGATAACTATATGCTCAGCAGCTTACATTACATTAAAGGACATTCTCTCACCAGATAAACCTAATGCTAAACCTGTTATCTGACCACTACCTACCTAAGCATCTAGAGATAGTAGAACATTCTAAATTTTACACAGGCAAATAATTTCATAATGAGGAGGACATTACAACATATACTGTACCTGCAGATTTGGGGATTACTTCACTGCCATACGTAATATGTTTTGTTATTGGCATGTACAGTACTAATGGGACTATTAACAGAGGATTATTTGACATTAAAGTGTGCTATAGATATAGCTGTAGTGATGGAAATTGCTACTAAAGATGCACAAATGCTCCAGGTCCCAGCACAGGCAGTTTGTGAGAAGAGCAACAGACAGCATGTTACAGATGTAATGACAAAAATCACACAGTAAATACCTGCAGGTTAAAAAACAGCACCTGCTATGGGTATGGGAAGTTATGTTCAGCTTTTCATGTCCAAGCAAATACACCACACACAGATTCTTTCTGAATACATACCATTATACATATTACAGATCTACAGTCTTGAAAATAAAATTCCAGAACTGCAAGCAAAGGTGTATATAAATGGAACATCTCTCATTATGGAAGTTGGTACAGGAGCAGCAGTCTCTGTTATCACAGCTGCTGATTGGAACTGCCTGGGACTAAAACAACCAATTGTTCCAACAGCTATCACCATGCAAACGATTCCAATGAAATAATAAAGCCTATTGGGTGTGTATCACCTACAGTGACATTTAATGTTATAACTAAAAAGCTACGCCTCTACATTTTACCTAAAGGAGGACCACCTGAAGTGGACAAGATGGGTCTCCACGCAACTGCAGAAAAGGCGAAAGCGCTGGTTCATGCTCCAACTCCTGTTAATGTATATCAGCTATGTTCTCAATTGGGGTTTACTATCACAGATTTTTATCAAATTTGACTCACTTACTATATCCACTACACCACCTTTTAGATAGTAAAAACCAGTGGGCCTGGACTGACTTATGTACACAGGCATTTAAATGTGCTGATCAACTTCTTCTGTAATCAAGGCTCTTTGCCCACTATGACCTTAAGAAACCTTTGGTACTAGCCTGTGATGCTTCACCTTATGGTTTGGGCGCAGTACTTTCATGCCCGATGATTCTGAACGTCCTGTGTCTTTTGCACCCAGATCTCTAACTCCATTTGAGAGAAATTGCACCCAGATTGATCAGGAAGCTTTAGCAATAATTTGGGGTGTGAAAAAATTCCACATTTATCTATATATGTCAGACCTTTTACTCTGATTATAGATCATAAACCACTTTTGTCCATTCTGCACCTTCATAAAGGTATCTCCAACACAACAGCTGCTCAACTTCAGCTCTATGTACTTCAGCTAGCGAATTACAGCATCTTCATTAAATATTGATGCCACAGTAATCATACTAATGTGGATATATGTGGATATGTTTTCAAGATAACCAATGGTACATCACATGACCGCATCTTCTGAAATCACAGAAACCCCTCCACAGCCTTTAAATCTAAATTCCAAAGTGATTTCTACTTATTCATGCTCTGATTCTAACATATGGGAGATTAAGAGGCCTATCTATCAAGCCGTCAGCTTTCTGATACACCTACAAATACAAATACACCTACACTATCAATAAATTAAATAAACTACAAATATCTATCTAAAAATACAATTAAATAAACTAAACTAAATTACAAAAAAAAAAACACTAAATTACAAAAAATAAAAAAAAGATTACAAGATTTTTAAGCTAATTACACCTATTCTAAGCCACCTAATAAAATAATAAAGACCCCCAAAATAAAAAAAAATCCCTGCCCTATTCTAAATTAAAAAAAGTTCAAAGCTCTTTACCTTACCAGCCCTTAAAAGGGCCTTTTGTGGGGCATGCCCCAAAGAATTCAGCTCTTTTGCATTTAAAAACATATACAATACCCCCCCCATTACAACCCACCACCCACATACCCCTATTCTAAACCCACCCAAACCCCCCTTAAAAAAGCCTAACACTACCCCCCTGAAGATCTCCCTACCTTGTCTTCACCACACCGGGCCAAACTCCTCATCCGATCCGGGCGATGTCTTGTTCCAAGCGGCAAAGAAGAATTCTTCCTCCGGCGATGTCTTCCTCCAAGCGGCAAAGAAGAATTCTTCCTCCCGGCGACGTCTTCCTCCAAGCAGCAGCAAAGTCTTCTTCCTTCCGGCAGCATCTTCCATGAAGCGGCATCTTCAATCTTCTTTCTTCGCTCCGCCACCTCGGAGCATCCATCCCGGCCGACGACTGAACGACGAATGAGGTACCTTTAAATGACGTCATCCAAGATGGCATCCGCCGAATTCCGAATGGCTGATAGGATTCTATCAGCCAATCGGAATTAAGTTAGAAAAATCTGATTGGCTGATTGAATCAGCCAATCAGATTCAAGTTCAATCCGATTGGCTGATCCAATCAGCCAATCAGATTTTTCTACCTTAATTCCAATTGGCTGATAGAATCCTATCAGCCAATCGGAATTCGGCAGACGCCATCTTGGATGACGTCATTTAAAGGAACCTCATTCGTTGGGAAGTCGTCGTGCCGGAAGGATGCTCCGCGGCGGAGGAGCGAAGTAAGAAGATTGAAGATGCCGATTTGCTTGAAGACGTCGCCGATGGAAGAAGACTCTCTGCCGCTTGCTTCAAGACATCGCCCGGATGGAAGAAGACTTCACTGCCGCTTGCTGGAAAACATCGCCCAGATCGGATCAGGAGTTCTGCCCGGCGGGGTGAATACAAGGTAGGGAGATCTTCAGGGGGGGTAGTGTTAGGTTTATTTAAGGGGGGTTTGGGTTAGATTAGGGGTATGTGGGTGGTGGGTTGTAATGTTGGGGGGTGGTATGCCCCCACAAAAGGCCCTTTTAAGGGCTGGTAAGGTAAAAGAGCTTTGAACTTGTTTTAATTTAGAATAGGGTAGGGAATTTTTTTATTTTGGGGGGCTTTATTATTTTATTAGGGGGCTTAGAATAGGTGTAATTAGCTTAAAAATCTTGTAATCTTTTTTTTATTTTTTGTAATTTAGTGTTTGTTTTTTTTTGTAATTTAGTTTAGTTTATTTAATTGTATTTTTAGATAGATATTTGTAGTTTATTTAATTTATTGATAGTGTAGGTGTATTTGTAACTTAGGTTAGGATTTATTTTACAGGTAATTGGGTAATTATTTTAACTAGGTAGCTATTAAATAGTTAATAACTATTTAATAGCTATTATACCTAGTTAAAATAATTAACAATTTACCTGTAAAATAAATATAAACCCTAACATAGCTATAATGTAATTATTAATTACATTGTAGCTATCTTAGGCCTAGATTTGGAGTTTGGCGGTAGATGGGCTGTTAACGCTACGCGGGCTTTTTTCTGGCCGCACTATAAAATTAACTCTGGTATCGAGAGTTAAAAAAAATGCTGCGTTAGGCTCCAAAAAAGGAGCGTAGAGCATTTTTACCGCAAATGCAACTCTCGATACCAGAGTTGCTTACGGACGCGGCCAGCCTCAAAAACGTGCTCGTGCACGATTCTCCCATAGGAAACAATGGGGCTGTTTGAGCTGAAAAAAAACCTAACACCTGCAAAAAAGCAGCGTTCAGCTCCTAACGCAGCCCCATTGTTTCCTATGGGGAAACACTTCCTACGTCTGCACCTAACACTCTAACATGTACCCCGAGTCTAAACACCCCTAACCTTACACTTATTAACCCCTAATCTGCCGCCCCCGCTATCGCTGACCCCTGCATATTATTATTAACCCCTAATCTGCCGCTCCGTACACCGCCGCAACCTACGTTATCCCTATGTACCCCTAATCTGCTGCCCCTAACACCGCCGACCCCTATATTATATTTATTAACCCCTAATCTGCCCCCCTCAACGTCGCCGACACCTAACTACACTTATTAACCCCTAATCTGCCGAGTGGACCTGAGCGCTACTATAATAAAGTTATTAACCCCTAATCCGCCTCACTAACCCTATCATAAATAGTATTAACCCCTAATCTGCCCTCCCTAACATCGCCCACACCTAACTTCAATTATTAACCCCTAATCTGACGACCGGAGCTCACCGCTACTATAATAAATGTATTAACCCCTAAAGCTAAGTCTAACCCTAACACTAACACCCCCCTAAGTTAAATATAATTTAAATCTAACAAAATTAATTAACTCTTATTAAATAAATTATTCCTATTTAAATCTAAATACTTACCTGTAAAATAAACCCTAATATAGCTACAATATAAATTATAATTACATTATAGCTATTTTAGGATTAATATTTATTTTACAGGCAACTTTGTAATTATTTTAACCAGGTACAATAGCTATTAAATAGTTAAGAACTATTTAATAGTTACCTAGTTAAAATAATAACAAAATTACCTGTAAAATAAGTCCTAACCTAAGTTATAATTAAACCTAACACTACCCTATCAATAAATTAATTAAATAAAATACCTACAATTACCTACAATAAAACCTAACACTACACTATCAATAAATAAATTAAATACAATTTCTACAAATAACTACAATGAAATAAACTAACTAAAGTACAAAAAATAAAAAAGAACTAAGTTACAAAAAATAAAATAATATTTACAAACATAAGAAAAATATTACAAAAATTTTAAACTAATTACACCTACTCTAAGCCCCCTAATAAAATAACAAAGACCCCCAAAATAAAAAAATTCCCTACCCTATTCTAAATTAATAAATTTAAAAGCTCTTTTACCTTACCAGCCCTGAACAGGGCCCTTTGCGGGGCATGCCCCAATAAAATCAGCTCTTTTGCCTGTAAAAAAAAACATACAATACCCCCCCCCCAACATTACAACCCACCACCCACATACCCCTAATCTAACCCAAACCCCCCTTAAATAAACCTAACACTAAGCCCCTGAAGATCTTCCTACCTTGTCTTCACCTCAACAGGTATCA
The DNA here is from genome assembly GCF_027579735.1 of Bombina bombina. Lineage (NCBI taxonomy): Eukaryota > Metazoa > Chordata > Amphibia > Anura > Bombinatoridae > Bombina > Bombina bombina. The sequence continues at coordinate 433,649,914 of NC_069499.1, read as the reverse complement.
CCGATCCGTCCTGTGATCTGGTGCTGAAGAGGTCCAGAAGAGGCTCCAAAGTCTTCCTCCTATCCGGCAAGAAGAGGACATCCGGACCGGCAAACATCTTCATCCAAGCTGCATCTTCGATCTTCTTCCATCCGGTGCGGAACGGGTCCATGTTGAAGCATCCGACGCGGATCCATCCTCTTCTTCCGGCGTCTCCCGACGAATGACGGTTCCTTTAAGGGACGTCATCCAAGATGGCGTCCCTCGAATTCCGATTGGCTGATAGGATTCTATCAGCCAATCGGAATTAAGGTAGGAATATTCTGATTGGCTGATGGAATCAGCCAATCAGATTCAAGTTCAATCCGATTGGCTGATCCAATCAGCCAATCAGATTGAGCTCGCATTCTATTGGCTGATCGGAACAGCCAATAGAATGCGAGCTCAATCTGATTGGCTGATTGGATCAGCCAATCGGATTGAACTTTATTCTGATTGGCTGATTCCATCAGCCAATCAGAATATTCCTACCTTAATTCCGATTGGCTGATAGAATCCTATCAGCCAATCGGAATTCGAGGGACGCCATCTTGGATGACGTCCCCTAATGGAACCGTCATTCGTCGGGAGAAGCCGGAAGAAGAGGATGGATCCGCGTCGGATGCTTCAACATGGACCCGTTCCGCACCGGATGGAAGAAGATCGAAGATGCAGCTTGGATGAAGATGTTTGCCGGTCCGGATGTCCTCTTCTTGCCGGATAGGAGGAAGACTTTGGAGCCTCTTCTGGACCTCTTCAGCACCGGATGCCAGGACGGATCGGTGATACCTGTTGAGGTGAAGACAAGGTAGGAAGATCTTCAGGGGCTTAGTGTTAGGTTTATTTAAGGGGGGTTTGGGTTAGATTAGGGGTATGTGGGTGGTGGGTTGTAATGTTGGGGGGGGGGGGTATTGTATGGGTTTTTTTTACAGGCAAAAGAGCTGATTTTCTTGGGGCATGCCCCGCAAAGGGCCCTGTTCAGGGCTGGTAAGGTAAAAGAGCTTTTAAATTTATTAATTTAGAATAGGGTAGGGAATTTTTTTATTTTGGGGGTCTTTGTTATTTTATTAGGGGGCTTAGAGTAGGTGTAATTAGTTTAAAATTGTTGTAATATTTTTCTTATGTTTGTAAATATTTTTTTATTTTTTGTAACTTAGTTCTTTTTTATTTTTTGTACTTTAGTTAGTTTATGTAATTGTAGTTATTTGTAGAAATTGTATTTAATTTATTTATTGATAGTGTAGTGTTAGGTTTTATTGTAGGTAATTGTAGGTATTTTATTTAATTAATTTATTGATAGGGTAGTGTTAGGTTTAATTATAACTTAGGTTAGGACTTATTTTACAGGTAATTTTGTTATTATTTTAACTAGGTAACTATTAAATAGTTCTTAACTATTTAATAGCTATTGTACCTGGTTAAAATAATTACAAAGTTGCCTGTAAAATAAATATTAATACTAAAATAGCTACAACGTAATTATAATTTATATTGTAGCTATATTAGGGTTTATTTTACAGGTAAGTATTTAGATTTAAATAGGAATAATTTATTTAATAAGAGTTAATTAATTTCGTTAGATTTAAATTATATTTAATTTAGGGGGTGTTAGTGTTAGGGTTAGACTTAGCTTTAGGGGTTAATACATTTATTAGAATAGCGGCGAGATTCGTTCGGCAGATTAGGGGTTAATAATTGAAGTTAGGTGTCGGTGATGTTAGGGAGGGCAGATTAGGGGTTAATACTATTTATGATAGGGTTAGTGAGGCGGATTAGGGGTTAATAACTTTATTATAGTAGCACTCAGGTCCGCTCGGCAGATTAGGGGTTAATAAGTGTAGTTAGGTGTCGGCGACGTTGAGGGGGGCAGATTAGGGGTTAATAAATATAATATAGGGGTCGGCGGTGTTAGGGGCAGCAGATTAGGGGTACATAAGTATAACGTAGGTGGCGGCGCTTTGCAGTCGGCAGATTAGGGGTTAATTATTGTAAGTAGCTGGCGGCGACGTTGTGGGGGGCAGGTTAGGGGTTAATAAATATAATACAGGGGTCGGCGGTGTTAGGGGCAGCAGATTAGGGGTACATAAGTATAACGTAGGTGGCGGTCGGCAGATTAGGGGTTAAAAAAATTTAATCGAGTGTCGGCGATGTGGGGGGACCTCGGTTTAGGGGTACATAGGTAGTTTATGGGTGTTAGTGTACTTTAGGGTACAGTAGTTAAGAGCTTTATGAACCGGCGTTAGCCCAGAAAGCTCTTAACTCCTGCTTTTTTCCTGCGGCTGCAGTTTTGTCGTTAGAGCTCTAACGCTCACTTCAGAAACGACTCTAAATACCGGAGTTAGAAAGATCTCATTGAAAAGATAGGATACGCAAATGGCGTAGGGGGATCTGCGGTATGGAAAAGTCGCGGCTGAAAAGTGAGTGTTAGACCCTATTTTGAGTGACTCCAAATACCGGCGGTAGCCCAAAACCAGCGTTAGGATCCTCTAACGCTGGTTTTGACGGCTACCGCCAAACTCTAAATCTAGGCCTTAGGGTTTATTTTATAGGTAAGTATTTAGATTTAAATAGGAATATTTTAATTAATAATATTAATATTAGATTTATTTTAATAAGAGTTTAGTTAGGATGTTAGAGTTATATAGGGTTATTATACTTAATATATATATAATATAATAACGATATTAACTATATTAACCCTAATATAATTAGGGTTAATATAGTTAATATATATAATATAATAACTATATTAACTATATTAACCCTAATATAATTAGGGTTAATATAGTTAATATAGCTGGCGGCGGTGTAGGGGGATTAGATTAGGGGTTAATACATTTATTATAGGTGGCCGCGGTGTAGGGGGATGTAGATTGTAGGCAAAAGAGCAGTTTACTTTGTGACAAAGCCCCGCCAAAAGCCCTTTTAAGGGCTGGCAAAAGAGCTGTTACTTTGGAGCATGCCCCGCAAAAAGCCCTTTTAAGGGCTGGCAAAAGAGCTGTTACTTTGGGGCAATGCCACGCAAAAAGCCCTTTTCAGGGCAATTTGTAGGGTTAGACTTAGGTTTAGTGGTAGGGATAGTTTAGTATTTTAGGGGTTAAATAATTTAATATAGATGGCGGCGGGGTAGGGGGATTAGATTAGGGGTTAATAATTTTAAAATAGCGGCGGGGTAGGGGCTCACTTTAGGGGGTAGGTAAGGTAGATGGCGGCGGTGTTAGGGGCTCACTTTAGGGGGTTATAGATTTAATATAGCTGGCGTCCGTTTAGGGGTTAATAACTTTATTAGGTAGCGGCGGGCTCCGGGAGCGGTGGTTTAGGGGTTGATACATATTTTATTGTTAGGCTAGTGAGGGGGGATAGCGGATAGAGGGTTAGACGTGTTGGGCTATGTTAGGGAGGCGTGTTAGACGTGTCGGGCTATGTTAGGGAGGCGTGTTAGACAGTGCGGGTGATTTAGACTTTAGTCAGGTTTTGTAGGTGCCGGCAGTTTCTAACATGCCGCAAGTCACTGGCGACGCCAGAAATTTGTACTTGCGCAGATTTCTGGACATCGCTGGTTTATCAGACTTACGGCACGTTAGCATCTGACGGCGACATATATGGGATAGCTCGAGTTGCGAGCTGAAACTGCGGGCGACGCGGGTTCCCTCGCTTGCGCCCAAACTGCGATCTATATCGGATCGCACCCCAAGTACGGGGCGATGAGCAGTGGACTGTTGTTAACTAACAGTCATCGATCTTGCTGCTATTTGGCTTTTAACCAACTTTATTTATACCCTGTCACTAAACAACGCCACTATACTAAAATGTTTAACCCCTATCCTGCTGCTCCCGGACCCTGCCGCAACTAAATAAAAGTATTAATCCCTATCCAGCTGCTCCCGGACCCTGCCACAACTAAATAAAAGTGTTAACCCCTATCCCGCTGCTCCCGGACCCCACTGCAACAAAATAAATGTATTAACCCCTAAACCCCTGGCCTCCCACATCACTACCACTTACTAAACCTATTAACCCCTAAACCGCCAGCCCCCTCATCACCATAAACTAAATTAAGCTATTAACCCCTTAAACTAACAACCCGCTAACTTTACATTAAAATTACAACATCCCTATCTTATAATAAATTTAAACTTACCTTTAGAATTAAATTAAACTATATTAAACTATTAATTAAACTACCCTATTATAGTAAAATTAAACTATATTAAACTATTAATTAACCTACCCTAACTATTCTACTAAAAATACATTAAACTACCAATTAAATTGACTATATTACATATTAAAAACCTAACCCTACTCAAATTATTTAAATCTACAATTAAAAAGGACTAAATTACAAAAAAAATAAACACTAAGTTACAAACCACAGTATCAAAAATAAAAAAGAATTACACCTTATCTAATAGCCCTATCAAAATAAAAAATCCCCCCCCAAAATCCCCCCCCCCCCCAGCCTACAATAAACTACCAATGGCCCTTAAAAGGGCCTTTTGCGGGACATTGTCCAAAAGAAATCAGCTCTTTTACCTGTAAGAAAAAATACAAACACCCCCCAACAGTAAAACCCACCACCCACAAAACCAACCCCCCAAATAAAAACCCTATCTAAAAAACCTAAGCTCAGAGCTCCCCATTGCCCTGAAAAGGGCATTTGTATGGGCATTGCCCTTAAAATGGCATTTAGCTCTTTTACTGTCCAGACCCATCCAAAAAAAAAACTTAACAAAACCTAACACTAACCCCCGACGATCCACTTACAATTTTTGAAGTTCCGCTTGCATGATCCAGCCAGCAAAGTCTTCATCCATGCGGCCTCTTCTATCTTCATCCATTCGGCGAGGAGCGGGTCCATCCTGAAGACATCCGACGAGGAGCTCCTCTTCAATACGGTCTCTGCCGTAAACTGGATCTTGAATGCAAGTGACATCATCCAAGATGGTGTCCCTTGCATTCCTATTGGCTGAAAGGTTCTAATCAGCCAATAGGATTAGAGCTGCTAAAATCCTATTGGCTGTTCCAATCAGCCAATAGGATGAGAGCTCAATCCTAATGGCTGATTGGAACAGCCAATAGGATGAGAGCTGCTCAGGGCAATGTGGAGCTTAGGTTTTTTAGTTATGGTTTTTATTTGGGGGGTTGGTTGTGTGGGTGTGGGGTTTTACTGTTGGGGGGAGTTTGTATTTTTTTTTTACAGGTAAAAGAGCTGATTTCTTTGGGGCAATGCCCCACAAAATGCCCTTTTAAGGGCCATTGGTAGTTTATTGTAGGCTAGGGGGGGTTATTTGGGGGGGGTATTTTGATAGGGCTATTAGATTAGGTGTAATTCTTTTTAATTTTTGATACTGTGGTTTTTTATTTTTTGTAACTTAGTGTTTTTTATTTTTTGTAACTTACACTTAGATTACAAGTTTTGCATTAGAGGCTATGCGGTGCTAACAAGCAGTTTTCCCTCACCGTTCACTTACATGCAGCGCTGGTATTACGAGTTTTCAGAAACCCGTCGTTAAAAGACAAGAAGTGAGCGTTGAGCAAAATTTTGCTCATTGCCGCACTCCAATACCAGCACTGCTTAAGTCAGCGGTGAGCTGGTGTAACATGCTCGTGCATGATTTTGCCATAGGTATCAACAGGGAGAGCCGGCTAAAAAAAGTCTAACACCTGCAAAAAAGCAGCGTAAAACTCCTTAACGCAGCCCCATTGATTCCTATGGGGAAATAAAAGTTATGTCTACACCTAACATGAACCCCGAATCTAAACACCCCTAATCTTACACTTATTAACCCCTAATCTGCCGCCCCTGACATCGCCGACACCTACATTATACTTATTAACCCCTAATCTGCCGCTCCGGACACCGCCTCCACCTACATTATACTTATGAACCCCTAATCTGCTGCCCCCAACATCGCCGCCATCTACATTATATTTATTAACCCCTAATCTGCCTCCCCACAATGTAGCCGCCACCTACCTACACTTATTAACCCCGAATCTGCCGCCCCCAACGTCGCCGCCACTATAATAAACATATTAACCCCTAAACTGCCGCACTCCCGCCTCACAAACATTAGTTAATTATTATTAACCCCTAATCTGCCTTCCCTAACATCGCTGCCACCTACCTACATTTATTCACCCCTAATCTGCCGCCCCAATGTCACCGCCACTATATTAAAGTTATTAACCACTAAACCTAAGGTTAACCCTAAACCTAACACCCACTGACTTAAATATAATTTAAATAAATCTAAATAAATATTACTATCATTAACTAAATTATTCCTATTTAAAACTAAATACTTACCTATAAAATGAACCCTAAGCTAGCTACAATATAACTAATAGTTACATTGTATCTAGCTTAGGGTTTATTTTTATTTTACAGGCAAGTTTGTATTTATTTTAACTAGGTAGAATAGTTATTAAATAGTTATTAACTATTTACTAACTACTTAGCTAAAATAAATACAAATTTACCTGTAAAATAAAACCTAACCTAAGTTACAATAACACCTAACACTACTCTATAATTAAATAAATTAACTAAATTAAATACAATTACCTAAATTAAATTAAATTAGCTAAAATACAAAAAAAACCACTAAATTACAGAAAATAATAAACAAATTACAGAAATTTAAACTAATTACACCTAATCTAATAGCCCTATTAAAATAAAAAAAGCCCCCCAAAATAAAAAAAACCCTAGCCTAAACTACCAATAGCCCTTAAAAGGGCCTTTTGCGCGGCATTGCCCCAAAGTAATCAGCTCTTTTACCTGTAAAAAAAATACAATACCGGGGGGTAAAACCCACCACCAACACAACCAACCCCCCAAATAAAATACTATCTAAAAAAACCTAAGCTCCCCATTGCCCTGAAAAGGGCATTTGGATGGGCATTGCCCTTAAGCTCTTTTGCCACCCAAACCCTAATCTAAAAAATAAAACCCAACCAATACACCCTTAAAAAAAAAAACTAACACTAACCCCCTGAAGATCGACTTACTGGGAGACGTCTTCATCCAAGCTGGGCGAAGTGATCCTCCAGACGGGCAGAAGTCTTCATCCAGATGGCATCTTCTATCTTCATCCATCCGGCGCGGAGTGGGTCCATCTTCAAGACATCCGATGTGGAGCATCCTCTTCATCCAACGACTAAAACAGAATGAAGGTACCTTTAAGTGACGTCATTCTAGATGGCGTCCCTTAGATTCCGATTGGCTGATAGAATTCTATCAGCCAATCGGAATTAAGGTTGAAAAATCCTATTAGCTGTTCCAATCAACCAATAGAATGCGAGCTCAACCCTATTGGCTGATTGTATCAGCCAATAGGATTTTTTCTACCTTAATTCCGATTGGCTGATAAAATTCTATCAGCCAATCCGAATCTAAGGGACACCATCTTGGATGACGTCACTTAAAGGTACCTTCATTCTGTTTTAGTCGTCGGATGAAGAGGATGCTCCGCGTCAGATGTCTTGAATATGGACCCACTCCGCGCCGGATGGATGAAGATAGAAGATGCCGTCTGGATGAAGACTTCTGCCCATCTGGAGGACCACTTCTGCCCGTCTGGAGGACCACTTCGCCCGGATTGGATGAAGACCTCTACCCATCTGGAGGACCACTTTGCCCCGCTTGGATGAAGACGTCTCCCGTTAAGTCGATCTTCAGGGGGTTAGTGTTAGGTTGTTTTTAAGGGTGTATTGGGTGGGTTTTATTTTTTAGATTAGGGTTTGGGCGGCAAAAGATCTAACTGCACTTTTCAGGGCAATGGGGAGCTTAGGTTTTTTTAGCTAGTATTTTATTTTGGGGGGTTGGTTGTGTGGGTGGTGGTTTTACTATTGGGGGGGTTGTTTGTATTTTTTTTTTTACAGGTAAAAGCTGATTACTTTGGGGCAATGTCTCACAAAAGGCCATTTTATGGGCTATTGGTAGTTTAGTTTAGGCTAGGGTTTTTTTATTTTGGGGGGGGGGTTTAATTTTAATAGGGTTATTAGATTAGGTGTAATTAGTTTAAATATCTGTAATTTGTTTATTATTTTCTGTAATTTAGTGTGTTTTTTTGAAGTTTAGCTAATTTAATTTAGCTGATTGTATGTAATTTATTTAATTGTATTTAATTTAGTTAATTTATTTAATTACTAGTACTAAAGCCCGTGTACACGGGCCATTTTTTTCAGAACAGCGGTCCCACCCCTTGCTCTCTCCCCCCTTTCTTTTGCTCTCTCTTCCCCCCTCTCTTTTGCTTTCTCTCCCCCCTCTCCTTTGTTCTCTCTCTCTCCCCTCTTTTGCTCTCTCTCTCCCCTCTTTTGCTCTCTCTCTCCCCTCTTTGGCTCTCCTCTTTGGCTCCCCCCCCTCTTTGGCTCTCCCCCCCCCTCTTTGGCTCTCTCTCTCCCCTCTTTGGCTCCCCCCTCCCTTTGGCTCTCTCTCCCCCCTCTTTGGCTCTCTCTCCCCCCTCTTTGGCTCTTTCTCCCCCCTCTTTGGCTCTCTCTCCTCTTTGGCTCTCTCTCTCCCCCCTCTTTGGCTCTCCCCTCCCCTTTGGCTCCCCTCTCCCCTTTGGCTCCCCCCTCTTTGGCTCCCCCCCCCTCTTTTGCTCTCCCCTCCCCTCTTTGGCTCTCTCCCCCCTCTTTTGTTCTCTCCCCCCTCTTTGGCGCTCTCCCCCCCCTCTTTGGCTCTCTCCCCCCCTCTTTGGCTCTCTCCCCCCCTCTTTGGCTCTCCCCCCCCTCTTTGGCTCTGCCCCCCTCCTTGGCTCTCTCTCCCCCCTCTTTGTCTCTCTCCCCTCTTTTGCTCTCCTCTTTGGCTCTCTTTCCTCTTTGGCTCTCTCTCTCCCCCCTCTTTGGCTCTCCCCCCCTTTAGCTCTCTCCCCCCCCCCTTTGGCTCTCTCCCCCCCCCCCTCTTTGGCTCTCTCTCCCACCTCTTTGGCTCTCTCTCCCCCCTCTTTGGCTCTCTCTCCTTTTTGGCTCTTTTTCCTCTTTGGCTCTCTCTCTCCCCCCTCTTTGGCTCTCCCCCCCTTCTCTTTGGCTCTCTGCCCCCCCTTCTCTTTGGCTCTCTGCCCCCCCCTTCTCTTTGGCTCTCTGCCCCCCCTTCTCTTTGGCTCTCTTCCCCCCCTTCTCTTTGGCTCTCTGCCCCCCCCCCTTCTCTTTGGCTCTCTGCCCCCCCCCTTCTCTTTGGCTCTCTGCCCCCCCCCTTCTCTTTGGCTCTCTGCCCCCCCTTCTCTTTGGCTCTCTGCCCCCCCCTTCTCTTTGGCTCTCTGCCCCCCCTTCTCTTTGGCTCTCTGCCCCCCCTTCTCTTTGGCTCTCTGCCCCCCCCTTCTCTTTGGCTCTCTGCCCCCCCTTCTCTTTGGCTCTCTGCCCCCCCACCTTCTCTTTGGCTCTCTGCCCCCCCCCCCCGCCTTCTCTTTGGCTCTCTGCCCCCCCTTCTCTTTGGCTCTCTGCCCCCCCCTTCTCTTTGGCTCTCTGCCCCCCCCCTTCTCTTTGGCTCTCTGCCCCCCCTTCTCTTTGGCTCTCTGCCCCCCTTCTCTTTGGCTCTCTGCCCCCCCTTCTCTTTGGCTCTCTGCCCCCCCCTTCTCTTTGGCTCTCTGCCCCCCCCCTTCTCTTTGGCTCTCTGCCCCCCCCTTCTCTTTGGCTCTCTGCCCCCCCCTTCTCTTTGGCTCTATGCCCCCCCCCCTTCTCTTTGGCTCTCTGCCCCCCCTTCTCTTTGGCTCTCTGCCCCCCCTTCTCTTTGGCTCTCTGCCCCCCCCTTCTCTTTGGCTCTCTGCCCCCCCCCTTCTCTTTGGCTCTCTGCCCCCCCTTCTCTTTGGCTCTCTGCCCCCCCTTCTCTTTGGCTCTCTGCCCCCCCCTTCTCTTTGGCTCTCTGCCCCCCCTTCTCGTTGGCTCTCTGCCCCCCCCCCCTTCTCTTTGGCTCTCTGCCCCCCCCCTTCTCTTTGGCTCTCTGCCCCCCCCCTTCTCTTTGGCTCTCTGCCCCCCCCCTTCTCTTTGGCTCTCTGCCCCCCCTTCTCTTTGGCTCTCTGCCCCCCCCCTTCTCTTTGGCTCTCTGCCCCCCCTTCTCTTTGGCTCTCTGCCCCCCCCTTCTCTTTGGCTCTCTGCCCCCCCCCCTTCTCTTTGGCTCTCTGTCCCCCCCTTCTCTTTGGCTCTCTGCCCCCCCTTCTCTTTGGCTCTCTGCCCCCTCCCTTCTCTTTGGCTCTCTGCCCCCCCCTTCTCTTTGGCTCTCTGCCCCCCCCCTTTTCTTTGGCTCTCTGCCCCCCCCCCTCCTGTTCCCTCTCTGGCTCTGTCTTTGCGGGACCCCGCCCGACCACACCCCTAACGACGCCCGGCCACGCCCCTCGCGACGCCCGGCCACGCCCCTCGCGACGCTCCCATCGGCCACAAACAGCTGTGAGGTCTGGGGAGCGTGTTGCCGCTTCTCACGCAGCAGACCTCGCAGCTGTTGAGTAGCTCGCGCTCCCTATCTCACAGCTGCTTGTATGCTGTGTACCTCGCGTTCCCAATCTGTCAGCTGTCAGCTATGCCGAGGTGCGCGAGAATAGAATCTAAGGCCAAGTGTTTGTCTGTACTGCGCATGACGGCTTCAGACAAACACTTGTCTTTTATAATATAGGATAGTGTAGTGTTAGGTGTTAGTGTAACTTCGGTTAGGTTTTATTTTTAACTATTTAATAACTATTCTACCTCGATAAAATAAATACAAACTTGCCTGTAAAATAAAAATAAATCCTAAGCTGGATACAATGTAACTATTAGTTATATTGTAGTTAGCTTAGGGTTTATTTTATAGGTAAGTATTTCATTTTAAATAGGAATAATTTAGGTAATCATAGCAATATTTATTTAGATTTATTTAAATTAGGGTTTAGGGTTAGAGTTAGGTTTAGGGGTTAATAACTTTAATATAGTGGCGGCGACGTTGGGGGTGGCAGATTAGGGGTTAATAAATGTAGGTAGGTGGCCGGCGATGTTAGGGACGGCAGATTTATCTAATGTTTGCGAGGCGGTTTAGGGGTTAATATGTTTATTATAGTGGCGGCGACGTTGAGCGCGGCAGATTAGTGGTTAATAAGTGTAGGTAGGTGGCGGCGACATTGGGGGTGGCAGATTAGGGGTTAATAAATATAATGTAGGTGTCGGCGATGTTGGGGTCAGCAGATTAGGGGTTCATACATATAATGTAGGTGGTGGAAGTGTCCGGAGCGGCAGATTAGAGGTTATAATTTTTATTTTAGTATTTGCGGGAGGGCCTTGGTTTAGGGGTTACTAGGTAGTTTATGGGTGTTAGTGTACTTTTTAGCACTTTAGTTATGAGTTTTATGTTACGGCGTTGTACCATAAAACTCATAACTACTGACTTTAAATGCGTTAGGACTCTTGACAGGGTAGGGTGTACCGCTCACTTTTTGGCCTCCCAGGACAGATTCGTAATATCAGCGTTATGGAAGTCCCACAGAAAAAAGACTTTACGAAGTTTACGTAAGTCGTTTTGCAGTAAGGCCAAAGAAGTGTGCGGTGCCCCTAAACCTGCAAGACTCGTAATAGCAGCGGGCTTAAAAAAAGCAGCGTTAGGACCTCTCGTAATCTATCCGTTAGTGTTTTTTATTTTTTGTAACTTAGTGTTTATTTTTTTGTAATTTAGTCATTTTTAATTGTAGATTTAAATAATTTGAGTAGGGTTAGGTTTTTAAATATGTAATATAATTAATTTATTTGGTAGTTTAATGTATTTTTAGTATAATAGTTAGGGTAGTTTAATTAATAGTTTAATATAGTTTAATTTAATTTTAGTATAATAGTTAGGGTAGGTTAATTAATAGTTTAATTTCATTCTAAAGGTAAGTTGAAATTTATTATAAGATAGGGATGTTGTAATTTTAATGTAAAGTTAGCAGGTTGATAGGTTAAGGGGTTAATAGCTTAATTTAGTTTATGGCGATGTGGGGGGCTGGCGGTTTAGGGGTTAATAGGTTTAGTAAGTGGTAGTGATGTAGGAGGCCAGGGGTTTAGGGGTTAATACTTTTATTTAGTTGCGGTGGGGTCTGGGAGCGGCGGAATAGGGGGTAATACTTTTATTTAGTTGGGGTGGGGTCCGGGAGCAGTGGTATAGGGGTTAATACATTTTATTAAGGTTGCTGCAATGTCGGGCGGCAGATTAGGGGCTTATGTTAGGGTGTTAGGTGTAAACATTACTGGTTTTCTACCATATAAATCAATGAGATATCTGCCAGCATCGAACATAAGCTTTCTCTGCTTTCAGACTCCCATTGATTCCTATGGCATCCGCCGCCTCTAGGGTGGTGGATTGAAAACCAGGTACGCTGGGCTGGAATAGCCGCGAGCGTACCGGTTAACTATTTGATAACTTTGAAAAGGTGTCAAATAGTGCCGAATGTGTATTCAGAGCATCTGTAATGACGTAAGCATCGATCTGTGTCGGATTGAGACCGGCGGATCGTATGTTACGTCACAGATTTCAAATTTTGCCAGTCTGTAGGCTTTGATAACTAGGTCGAATAAAGCTCGCCTCAATTATGCTGTGGGATACCAGCATATTTCAGGTTGACGGCTTGATAAATATCCCCCTAAGTCTTTTGTTCAACATGGGAGGCCTAAAGTAGTTCGCTCAGACCTTTAGCCATATTTTACAATTATATAGGACATTGTGCATCCCTCAGGTTGTCTGTTATGGGGGTTACGAGTGATAATTCTGACTTCACTGTAAACATTAGCATTGAAGTTACTACATAGCTCACATCAGGGTGTAGAAAAAAATGAAGCAAAGAGCACAAGATTATTTTTTGGATACATATATTGTTTCTTTTGTAGCTGCTTGCAATGTATGTGCAGAGACAGAACAGAATCCCAGGAGGGATGCCTCAAAAACTTGGCCATGGCTGACTGAAACTTGGATAAGAATCCATGTTGAATTTGCAGGGCCAGTGTATGAACAAATATATTTGGTAACTGTGTATGCTCATTCGAAGTGACCAGAAGTGGTTAAAATGTCATGTACTACAACAAAACAAACCATTGTTTTTCTTTCTAGTATGTTTGCAAGATTTGGACTGACACAGACTTTAGTCTCACACAATGGTCCACAGTTTGCAGCCATGTAGAACAAATGAGACATAGATCTCAACCAGCTAAACAAGGATTCAGATGTTGAATATTTCTGCCATGGAGTGTGGTGTCCACCTGAGTCTTTTGAGGATGAAAATACAGTGCCTGCAACTGATACAGATCAACTTCAGAATGATTCTATCAAACAGCAAAATATCACAGGTGAAAAACAACTTTTGGGTACTCCTCCTGCACCGACAATTTCTCATGAACCAAACACTCTACTGCCCTCTAGACAGAGAAGGCCACCTTCCAGAAGGCAATGTGAGAATTCTCTGAGAGATTATTCAGCAAGAAGTGACTTATTCCAAAGGAGGACTTTTTGAAGAAACCATCACTGTGGCTAAAATATGGGTGCTGTCGGCATTCAGCATTGCACAAGCAGTTCTAGTTAACTGCTTGTAGAAAGGCCGCCACCTGCAGATTCGCGACCCTAGCAGGGGGTGTCAATCAGCACAATCATACACGATTGGGTGGATTGCTGTACGCCGGCTCAGGGGCGGCATATGAGTTAACGAGCAGCGGTCTTAAGGCTCGCACGGAAACAAAGGGAACAGGGGCCATTTGGCTTGTTAAATAGACCCCTATGAGTTCAAATCAGCATGGTTTTATGAGAAATAGATCATGTCAAACTAATCTAATAAAGTAAAAATATAGATAAATGGGGAATCAGTTGATGTGATATACGTGGATTTTGCAAAAGCGTTTGATACAGTGCCACATGAAAGATTAATATACAAAATTAAGGGACTAGGAATAGCTGAAAATGTTAGTTTATGAATAAAAAGACAAGGAGCAATGAGTAGTAGTAAATGGAACATACTCAGATTGGACAAAGGTAATCAATGGAGTCCCCCAGGGATCAGTACTGGGCCCTGTTCTTTTTAATATGTTTTATTAATGACTTGAAGCAAGGATTAAATGACAACATCTCTTTTTTTGCAGATGATGCAAAGTTGTTTAAGGTCATTAGGTCAGGGCAGGATGAACTTGCTGTTTAATGGGATCTACAAAAATTAGAAGAATGGTCAGATAAATGGAAAACGAGATTTAATACAGGAAAATGCAAAGTTCTAAATTTTAGAAGTAAAAATAAGCAGACAAGGACTTCCGGTGGGCAGGCACTGAGAGAACACACAGTCTGAGGAGTGCAGCTACTCTGATCTAGATATAGACACTTAACATCACCACAAATGGCCCACGAAGCCACTATCCTTGGCAGGGTGACCCTAGAACCTGCCCGGACACTACTAGGCAAGGAGTTGTTCCACCTACTCCCCCACCGGCAGGACACTTAACGGAGAGGAGTGAGGTGAGAGAGACTAAAGACAGGGGGAGCATGTATCCAGCTGCAGCACCAACCTAAGACTTACCTCATAGTCATTGATCACAGAATCCCCTGTAAAGAAACACTGCATGTCATTGCTGGGAGCGAATTCCGGAGACTTCAATAGAGCTCCATAAGGAATAAGGTTGGTTACGGTTCACACTGCGGCCGCCATCTTGCCCCACACGCAGTTACCTTTAGAGGTTTTGACACGCAGCCCTCCCCACTTTATGAGGGAAATACTAAAAACAGAACCGGTGCAGCAAAGGGCAATCACGCAATAAGAGGTGCATAATTATGGATCTTTCAGCCATCTCTACATAGCTTGCCAGCTGAGATACTGGACATATTTAGCACACACAGCTCCCCTTTCTTGGGCACAATAGCGGACTTTAACTGCACCCATAAGGCAAGTCTGGAATCCCAATAATTAAAGCCCCATATATGTGCTGTATGTTATAGATTAAACTCATGTGAGAATTTGGCGGCCTCCTTAAAAGGAATAAAGAGAGAGAGAGAGAAACTGGACTTTTGTACCACTGCTTCCTACTATCATATATTGCAGCCCCACCATTCCCAACAGTTACATATATACATTCATAGACATGATGGTGTAAACATCTGAGACCCTCCCCCTCAGGCCTCCCACCCCAAAAAGTCCCCTAAGTTAACTACTGCCTCACCTGAATATATTTGACAGGACAAAGAGCTTTAAACTGTGTTACTGGTGCCAGCACTAGACTACATCAGAGTCTGTATGCAAAAATATTACGCTCTATATAACAAACAAACTGGCAATATGTCTAAACAACAACTCCAGCATGATAGAAGACAAAAGAAACAGGTTGATGTACATACTCTGCCACATGCAACAGTTGAACTGCCTGACCCCACACCCCAAGAAACACATCCAATAGTAACACAATTGTCTGCATTATTCTTACCGAAAATTGAGCAGTTACAGACAGGGTTGGACACGCTGACCTCTGACCTTAAGGTCTTCTCTACACGCTTAACTACGGTTGAACAAAAAGTGGCAGTTACAGAGATGCAGCAACAGGAATCCACACTCAACATCACAGGACTGCAACGACAGAACAAGGCACTGATGGAAAAACTAGATGATTTAGAAAACGGATCCCGCCGGAATAATATCCATGTGGTTGGCCTCCCTGAAACAATCCCAGGCTCAGCGTTGATCGATTTTGCAGAAAGTGAACTGCCAAAGCTGCTGGGTATTTCTAATTCAAGTATACCCTGCGTTGTGGAGAGAGCGCATCGTGTGGGACCCATGCTGCAGAATAACGGACAGACAACATCACTGAGACAGCTGATGATAAAGTATCTTAACTTCAAAAACAAAACCATGATTCTTAAAGCATACAGACAAACAACTGACGAATTCTCGCCCTATTGCAGGGAACTTCTGGATAAAGGCGAATCAGTGTCCCTTCTCTACCCAACAAGACTTAAACTGCAGACCACACAAGGCCCGAAATTCTTTGATTCCACGGCACAGCTACGCACCTTCATGAAAACGTGGAATCCATGTCGGATCGAACAGGAAGAAGCAGAAAACATAGAGGAAGAAGAACCATGAAGACACATTCATAATCTTTGCCAAGTTAAAACTGATCGGGCATTTGACAATATGTTGAATGCTTATTGTTAACTTTTCTTTCTCAGATACACAATGAGGATGTGGAGACTGAGGATATTTATATCATGATGCATGTAGGGTAAACCCATGGCATCACACTATATCCTTTTTGAAAGATGGGGGGGAGGGGGGTTGCTGTTATTGCCTAATTGTTCTGTTTTGTTGTTGGCACTTTTCTGTTTGATCAGACGATTTGTATACTGAATTTTGATACTTGATTCTAACTCTATATTCCCTCTGTCTTATATTAATACTGGTTTTCTACAATATTAAGGAACATTGCTGTTAATAGAGGGAGGACCCCAGGGTGCCAGAACTGTAAGTAAGAATACCACTCTCATAAGGCTCATCGCCTACACATAACATCCATTCCATGCAACAACACTAAAGTCTCTGTAGTGTGACTGTTTAAGGTCACGTCACTTAATTACCATCAAAGATGGGAATACACATTGTCTCATGGAATGTGGAAGGGATTACATCCCCAATTAAGAGAAAGGCTATATTGAAATACCTAAACTCTAGAAAAGCAGATATAGCAATCCTTGAAGAAACCCACCTAAGACCTAATGAACATCAGAAACTAAAACAGGGATGGGTAGGCAAAGTTATATATACTATATATCAGAGTAATTGGGCGAGGAGGGTGGCAGTCCTCTTTCGAAAGAATTTAAATTACACTGTGACCCAAACTATACTAGACCCCCAAGGAAGGTTTATCTTACTTAGGCATATATTAGACGGGCTCCCATTGATACTGGGTGGGGTATATGGCCCTCACACACAAAAATGTTTTCTGGAGTGATCTTAGGGTTCGCCTACTTCAAATGTCAGATACCCCAATAATCTTGTGAGGAGATTATAACCTCACTCCACAGACTCCTGCTGATAGATTCCAAAACCCAATTCACCCACAAACGACTCACAACGAGAATCTAAATGCCAAAAAGGACACTAATCTGCTCCGTAAGTTTCGGAATGCTCTCCTTCTCACTGATGTTTGGAGGGATAGGAACCTGGAGGCCAGAAATTACACCTGTGTTACACCTGCAAAAGACACTTTCTCCCGCATTTACTATTTCTTGATCTCCGGGTCCTTGAACTCTAGGGTCAGGGAAGTGGGAATAGATAACCAAATCATTTCGGACCACGCTCCAATCACATTAAAGCTTCAGGTGGGATCCCCCAGACATACGGGCACCAGATGGTCTTTTCCCAGATACCTTTTACATGATGACAACTTTAGGAAACATCTTATAGGGGAGTAGCTAGCCTACACCACATTAAATCAGGAACACAAGAACAATTCTGTTCTGTTTTGGGAGGCTGCCAAAGCGGTACTTAGAGGCACTACAACCACTTATGTCATTAACTTCAGAAAAAAAGAAAAAAATCAGAGAGGACCTATTACTAAAACAATTACTTAATGCAAGAAATCGATATTTACGTAACCCCATGGCTGCAAATAGAATTAAGTACCGAGATACCAAAACGCGTAGGGACACCTACCTCACTCAAAACGCAGCTAGAGACTTAACAAAGACACATGCTAGGTTCTACTGACATGGAAACAGGATAGGCAAGATGCTAGCCAGGCTGACAAAGCTGACTAGAGGCACTCATACAATATCAGCCATTAAGCACAACAATACTGTACATACAGACGTAGCAGCCATACAGCAGGTATTTAGCCAATACTACTCAGAACTCTACACAGCTCAGGAGACAGACTCAACACATAGGGACAAGTTCTAGGAGACTATAGCTTTACCATCTGTCAGACTCCCAACGACATTCACTGAATGCAAACATTTCCTTGAAAGAAACACTTGTCGCCATCAGAAGGCTCCCTTTGGAGAAGACCTCTTGACTGGATAGTCTACCTAGGGAGTTCTACAAATTACTCCAACAAGAGGTGGCTGGTGCTTTGACTTCAGTGTTTAATGATATTCTGCAGGGGAGGGCTTTTTTATCCCAGAGGTTTACAGAAGCAACCATTAGTTTAATTCTTAAGCCAGACAGAGACAGCTTGAGTCCCGAATCCTATCGCCTGATCTCACTAATGAATTTGGACTATAAATTGTTTACAAAAATTCTAGCTGATAGGTTGGCGCTGTTACTCCCGAACTTGTTCACGCTAGTCAGACGGGCTTTGTGAAGGGTAGGTCATCAGTGGTCAATGTGCGCACACTACAGTTTCTACTGACACATTACTGGGGAGATACAAATAAGCATAGGGTACCACAGTCAGAGGAGGCATGTGCCTTACTTATAGACGCAGAGAAGGCCTTTGATAAGGTTCTCTGGAGTCATTTATTCTATGCCTTAGAGCGATTCGGAATAACAGGGAATTTTACAAGAGCACTGAGGGCAATGTACTCCACTCCGCAGGCATCAATACTGGTGAATGGAATACCATCCCAGCCATTCGTCCTGGGTAGAGGAACAAGACAAGGATGTCCGCTTTCGCCTCTCCTCTTTGACCTCGCATTGGAACCCCTGGCAGAAAAAAATTGACACACTATTAACGGCCTCAAAATAAGAGATAAAATTCTTCACGTCACTCTTTGCAGATGACATGGTGCTATACATCCAGGACCCCAGATTGAACGTTCCCCTGTTAATGGAGGTTATCACATACTTTAGCCATATTGCAGGCTATAAGGTAAACACAGATAAAACAGAGCTGATATGGCTATCACACGCTAACAACATTCCCGACCTTCACTATGGCTTTAAACTAGCGGGGAATACCTTTAAATATTTAGGAATCAGATTTTCGCGAAACCTGACAGAGTGGTATGGAATAAACTACTCACCTCTTAAGAAGGTGGCGTTAGATCTTACTAACCACTGGACAAAACTACCCCTAACCATAACGGGCAGGATAGGACTTATTAAGATGGTTCTTTTCCCCAAGTTACTTTACATTATGCAGATGCTACCACTACTCATACACAAAGCAGATTTGGCCTTCTGGAAGTCCCTCTTCTTTTTCATTTGGGCCAATAAAAAACACAGAATACACTCAGTTAGGATGATGAGCACAACTGAATCAGGGGGTATGGCTGTTCCAAATGTAGAATTATACTGCTGGGCAACACAGGTGAAATACGTACTTGACTGGATGATGGGAAAAAGCCACTTCACGATCCCAGAATTAGAGCAAAACGCGATCCAACCCTGGTCACTAGCCACATTGCCGCATTTAAAAGCAGACAAAACGGACAAACTACTGACACACTACCCTCTCGTTTTGCAGCCTCTTTGGGCATGGAGGAAACTATGCAACAGACTAAAATGCAACCACAAAATCATTAAGTACATTATTCTACAAGGGAACCCACACATTTTTCGCCAGGGATGACTACACGGACGTTTAAGGTTTGGGAGTCTCTGGGAATAGATAGAGTGTTCAAACTTCTAGAGGGAGATGGGAAAACCATTTGTACATTTGCACATCTTCAAACGACTTACAAGCTACCACGAACACATCAATTTGCCTATCTCCAGGCGAAACATTATATCACAAGATTAGTCAGTTCGGAGGATTTCCCTAGGGAAAACAGTGGATTTAATCAACTATGTAATCTCTACACACATGGATGCACATCTATCTCACCAATATATAAGGCATTGCTAGCTTCTGACAATGAGCATACATTAGAACATGTTAGTAAAAAAATGGTCAGAGGCCCTAGAAACTCCTATCTCCATGACGCAAATTAAAAATAGTATTCAGAGAGTCCAAAAAGCCACAGTGTCAATGGACATTAGAGAATCACATACCAAAATCCTTGAGTCTGCGTATGTTACACCTAAGTTGTATAGGAATTGGGAAAAAGACTCTAGAGGGAACTGTCCTAGATGCTTTCAGGCCCAAGCAGATCTGATACACATGATATGGGAGTGCCCCAAGTTGACAAAATTCTGTGGAATGATCCAGCACTGGCTACGAACCCTGAATGTCCCTGTTGGTACACTCACACCACAGATGGTTATACTCCTAGATTGCCCTGACCTCAACAAAAATGCTACAGTATTTACACACAATGTTATTCTCCAGGCTAGGAAAAACATTCTTAGGCATTGGATAGATAATCACACCCGACACTGTCACAGTTAAAAAATGAGATACATACCCAACTGCTGTATGAACAAGCACACACCATAGGAGACATAGCTAATCGCACAGCTCGTTTCATTAAAAAAATGGGAGGTGTACTTACATTCCCTAGACTCATCCCAACAAGAGGCATTACTGTACCCCATACGCAACTCCGAATACATACTAGAGGCTCAGTTGAGAGGAGAGTGGAGGGTGGGCTTTAGAGAACAGAAGATAGACTGTTAAATAGGTATAGAGGAGAGCTGAAGAGAATCCGGGAACTGGAACCCTGGGGGGAGAATAGATGGCCGGCTGGCCATATATAATAAAAAGGTGAGGGACGTATCCAGTTGACATAAGACTAATTGAAAATCATATATGTTGATTTTCTGTATGTAATAAATCTAATTCACATGTTGCCTTATTACTAATGCTAGACACCAAGTTGTGGGGAGTTTATACTTGTGTCATGTCCTTCACGCAATAAATAAAGAACTTTAAAAAAAAAAAATTAAGCAGGCAATCTATTATTTAAATGGGACTAGACTTAGCCAAACAGAGAAGGAAAGGGATTTGGGAGTAGAATAGATAACAAGCTAAAGATGGGTGCACAATGAAGCGCAGCGACTTCTAAGGCTATAAGATACTAGCAAGTATTAAAAGAACAATTGATGCAAGGGAGGAAATCATAATACTGTCACTATATAAATCCCTGGTAAGACCTCACCTTGAGTATGGAGTGCAGTTCTGGGGACCGATCTCAAAAAAGACATTGCAGACTTAGAAAAAATTCAGAGAAGGGCCACAAAACTAATAAGGGGAATGGAGAATTTAAGCTATGAGGAGAGGTTAGCCAAACTGGGTCTGTTTTCTCTAGAAAAATGTGCTTTAGAGGTGACATTATTACTTTATATAAATATATTCAAGGCCCGTATACAGAGATGGCAGAAGCTCTTTTTATTCCAATTAAACTTTGTGTCAAGAGGTCACAATTTAAGGCTGGAGGAAAGGAGATTCAATCTTTGCAACGTAAACATTTTTATTTACTGTAAGAGGAATTAAATTGTGGAGTTCCTTACCTGAATTCATTACCTGATGAGGTAGTAAATGTCAATACTTAGATACATTTAAAAATGGTTTAGATACATTTCTGTCTAGAAACAGAATTCAGGGATATGATTGCTTGTGTTAAAGGGGTCACCTTTTTTAATGGGATTAGATTAAGATAAACTGGAGCTTTTTTCTAAGTTTATAACTAAATGGACTTCTGTCTTTTTTCAACCTTATCTACTATGTTACTATGTTTACTATGTATCTTTTACAGCTAAAGCATGTGAAATGCTTCCATGTCCTAATTTGCGGATGTGATGTATGAATATGTAAAATATGTATAATGAGTACTAGACTACAAGATGCCCCCATCACATTATCAATAAAAGAATGTTTGCCAGAACAAAATGATATATTGTGTACTCTTAAAATATAACTTAATTAAAACAACCGAAAAATGTAACTATGTACAATAAACATTACAGATCATGCACTTACTAGTACAATTAAAAAACACAAACTGAAATTATAATCATATTCATGCAAGGGATCATTAATAATCTCATAGTTAATCGCTGGTAAGGGGTGACAGAATTGCAATTCAAATTCATTAGCAATATATTGATAATCAGTAAACTTGTTTGTTTAGACTATTTTACTTTAAAATTAGAATAAAGTTTGCTAATATTCTTTGTCCATTATTGCCCCTTAAATTTCTCACTTTATTATATTGACCCATATTTGATTAAATTAATTAAATTTCCATGAGAAAGAATAAAATAACATAGGAGACATCGCTCTACTGTTGTCCCGTGATGAGCTTTTCACAAACGATTCTTCTGCAATGAAGTTCTTTATACAAATGGAAAAAACATAACTGATCACCAGTGGAGTAAGAGAAACTGCAACTGTCAACCCAGTAAAGGCGCTCCAACTAAACAGTACTTGAGTTTAAAGATTCTTGTGAACCCAAGGCATGGAATACACTTATTTATGTAACATGCAAGTTCTGCCAGGGGTTGAAGATCAGCCCAATCATTTTGTTAGCTGGTGTGGGCACACAAGTAGGCTTTAGGGTCTTGTTTAATAGCATATCCTATGCATTTGAAAAGTCCTTGACAGGAAATGTACACAATCTGTGAGCCATAGTAAGAAATTATTTAGTTAACCCTTTCACCCAAAATACCGCAAATCCACTTACGTCAATTGCGTATCCTATATTTTCAATGGGACTTGCATAACGCCGGTATTACGAGTCTTCCAAAAAGTGAGCGGTACAGCCTCGCCTGTCAAGACTGATACCGCATTTAAAAGTCAGTAGTTAAGAGTTAACGCCGTAGTATAAAACTCTTAACTAAAGTGCTAAAAAGTACACTTACACCCATAAACTACCTATTAACCCCTAAACCGAGCCCCCCCACATCGCAAACACTTTTAAAAAAAATTAACCACTAATCTGCCGAACCGGACATCGCACCCACTATAAAAAATATATTAACCCCTAAACCGCCGCCCTCCCGCATCGCAAACACTAGATAAATCTGCCATCCCTAACATCGCTGACACCTACCTACATTTATTAACCCCTAATCTGTCGCCCCCAACATCGCTGCAACTATATTAAATGTATTAAGCCCGAAATCTAAGTCTAACCCTAACCCTAACACCCCCTAACTTAAATATAATTTAAATAAATCTAAATAAAATTACTCTAATTCACTATCGGCTAGATTTGGAGTTTTGTCGGTAACGACCCGAAAAGCTAACGCCGGCTTTTTTCTGGCCGCACCATAAAAATAACTCTGGTATTGAGAGTCCACATAAAGGCTGCGTTAGGCTCCAAAAAAGGAGCGTAGAGCATATTTAACGCAGCTTCAACTCTCGAAACCAGAGTTGCTTACGCAAGCGGCCAGCCTCAAAAACGTGCTCGTGCACGATTCCCCCATAGGAAACAATGGGGCTGTTTGAGCTGAAAAAAAACCTAACACCTGCCAAAAAGCTGCGTTCAGCTCCTAACGCAGCCCCATTGTTTGCTATGCGGAAACACTTCCTACGTCTGCACCTAACACTCTAACATGTACCCCGAGTCTAAACACCCCTAACCTTACACTTATTAACCCCTAATCTGCCGCCCCCGCTATCGCTGACCCCTGCATATTATTATTAACCCCTAATCTGCCGCTCCGTAAACCGCCGCTACTTACATTATCCCTATGTACCCCTAATCTGCTGCCCTAACATCGCCGACCCCTATATTATATTTATTAACCCCTAATCTGCCCCCCACAACGTCGCCTCCACCTGCCTACACTTATTAACCCCTAATCTGCCGAGCGGACCTGAGCGCTACTATAATAAAGTTATTAACCCCTAATCCGCCTCACTAACCCTATAATAAATAGTATTAACCCCTAATCTGCCCTCCCTAACATCGCCGACACCTAACTTCAATTATTAACCCCTAATCTGCCGACTGGAGCTCACCGCTATTCTAATAAATGTATTAACCCCTAAAGCTAAGTCTAACCCTAACACTAACACCCCCCTAAATTAAATATAATTTACATCTAATGAAATTAATTATCTCTTATTAAATAAATTATTCCTATTTAAAGCTAAATACTTACCTGTAAAATAAATCCTAATATAGCTACAATATAAAGTATAATTACATTGTAGCTATTTTAGGATTAATATTTATTTTACAGGCAACTTTGTAATTATTTTAACCATGTACAATAGCTATTAAATAGTTAAGAACTATTTAATAGTTACCTAGTTAAAATAATTACAAAATTACCTGTAAAATAAATCCTAACCTAAGTTAGAATTAAACCTAACACTATACTATCATTAAATTAATTAAATAAAATACCTACAATTACCTACAATTAAACCTAACACTACACTATCAATAAATAAATTAAATACAATTCCTACAAATAACTACAATGAAATAAACTAACTAAAGTACAAAAAATAAAAAAGAACTAAGTTACAAAAAATAAAAAAATATTTACAAAATATTTACAAACATAAGAAAAATATTACAACAATTTTAAACTAATTACACCTACTCTATCTGTTCCAATCAGCCAATAGAATGCAAGCTCAATCTGATTGGCTGATTGGATCATATATTCCTACCTTAATTCTGATTGGCTGATAGAATCCTATCAGCCAATCGGAATTCGAGGGACGCCATCTTGGATGACGTCCCTTAAAGGAACCGTCATTCTTCAGTTGGACGTCACCGGAAGAAGATGGGTCCGCGGTGGAGGTCTTCAGGATGGAGCCGCTCGTCATCGGATGAAGATAGAAGATGCCGCTTGGATCAAGATGGTTGCCGGTCCGGATCGCCTCTTCTTCCCGGATAGGATGAAGACTTTGGAGCCTCTTCTGGACCTCTTCAGCCACCGGATGATGGATCGCCAGCCCCCGCTTGGGTTGGATGAAGATTTTGGAGCCAGGATGGATCGGTGATACCTGGTGAGGTGAAGACAAGGTAGGATGATCTTCAGGGGCTTAGTGTTAGGTTTATTTAAGGGGGGTTTTACAGGCAAAAGAGCTGAACTTCTTGGGGCATGCCCCGCAAAGGGCCCTGTTCAGGGCTGGTAAGGTAAAAGAGCTTTGAACTTTAGTAATTTAGAATAGGGTAGGGCATTTTTTATTTTGGGGGTCTTTGTTATTTTATTAGGGGGCTTAGAGTAGGTGTAATTAATTTAAAATTGTTGTAATATTTTTCTTATGTTTGTAAATATTTTTTTATTTTTTGTACTTTAGTTAGTTTATTTCATTGTAGTTATTTGTAGATATTGTATTTAATTAATGTATTGATAGTGTAGTGTTAGGTTTAATTGTAGGTAATTATAGGTATTTTATTTAATTAATTTAATGATAGTATAGTGTTAGGTTTAATTCTAACTTAGGTTAGGATTTATTTTACAGGTAATTTTGTAATTATTTTAACTAGGTAACTATTAAATAGTTATTAACTATTTAATAGCTATTGTACATGGTTAAAATAATTACAAAGTTGCCTGTAAAATAAATATTAATCCTAAAATAGCTACAATGTAATTATAATTTATATTGTAGCTATATTAGGATTTATTTTACAGGTAAGTATTTAGCTTTAAATAGGAATAATTTATTTAATAAGAGTTAATTTATTTTGTTAGATTAAAATTATATTTAATTTAGGGGGGTGTTAGTGTTAGGGTTAGACTTAGCTTTAGGGGTTAATACATTTATTAGAATAGCGGTGAGCTCCGGTCGGCAGATTAGGGGTTAATAATTGAAGTTAGGTGTCGGCGATGTTAGGGAGGGCAGATTAGGGGTTAATACTATTTATTATAGGGTTAGTGAGGCGGATTAGGGGTTAATAACTTTATTATAGTAGCGGTGTGGTCCGCTCGGCAGATTAGGGGTTAATAAGTGTAGGCAGGTGGAGGCGACATTGAGGGGGGCAGATTAGGGGTTAATAAATATTATATAGGGGTCGGCGGTGTTAGGGGCAGCAGATTAGGGGTACATAGCTATAATGTAGGTGGTGGCGCTTTGCGGTCGGCAGATTAGGGGTTAATTATTGTAGGTAGCTGGCGGCGACGTTGTGGGGGGCAGATTAGGGGTTAATAAATATAATACAGGGGTTGGCGGTGTTAGGGGCAGCAGATTAGGGGTACATAAGTATAACGTAGGTGGCGGTCGGCAGATTAGGGGTTAAAAAAATTTAATCGAGTGGCGGCGATGTGGGGGGGGCCTCGGTTTAGGGGTACATAGGTAGTTTATGGGTGTTAGTGTACTTTAGAGTACAGTAGTTAAGAGCTTTATGAACCGGCGTTAGCCCAAAAAGCTCTTAACTACTGACTTTTTTCTGCGGCTGGAGTTTTATCGTTAGATTTCTAGCGCTCACTTCAGACACGACTCTAAATACCAGAGTTAGAAAGATCCCATTGAAAAGATAGGATACGCAATTGACGTAAGGGGATCTGCGGTATGGAAAAGTCGCGGCTGAAACGTGAGCGTTAGACCCTTTTTTGAGTGACTCCAAATACCGGAGTTAGCCTAAAGCCAGCGTTAGTAGCCTCTAACGCTGGTTTTCACGGCTACCGCCAAACTCCAAATCTAGGCCTAAATTATTCCTATTTAAAACTAAATACTTACCTATAAATCCAATCAGCCAATCAGATTGAGCTTGCATTCTATTGGCTGATCGGAACAGCCAATAGAATGCAAGCTCAATCTGATTGGCTGATTGGATTAGCCAATCGGATTGAACTTGAATTTGATTGGCTGATTCAATCAGCCAATCAGATTTTTCCTACCTTAATTCCGATTGGCTGATAGAATCCTATCAGCCAATCGGAATTGGAGGGATGCCATCTTGGATGACGTCCCTTAACGGAACCTTCATTCGTTGGGAGTCGCCGGAAGAAGAGGATGGATCCGCGTCGGCTGCTTCAAGATGGTCCCGCTCCGCACCGGATGGATGAAGATAGAAGACGCCGCCTGGATGAAGATGTCTACCGGTCCGGATGTCTTCTTCTTGCCGGATAGGATGAAGACTTTGGAGCCTCTTCTGGACCTCTTCTTTCCGGATAGGATGAAGACTTCGGACCCTCTTCTGGACGGATCGGTGATATCCGGCGTGGTGAAGACAAGGTAGGGAGATCTTCAGGGGCTTAGTGTTAGGTTTTTTTAAGGGGGGTTTGGGTTAGATTAGGAGTATGTGGGTGGTGGGTTGTAATGTGGGGGGGTATTGTAAGGTAAGGTAAAAGAGCTGTTAACTTTTTATTTTAGAATAGGGTAGGGCATTTTTTTATTTTGGGTGGGCTTTGTTATTTTTTTAGGGGGCTTAGAGTAAGTGTAATTAGTTTAAAATTCTTGTAATATTTTTATATTTTTTGTAATTTAGTTGATTTAATTGTAGGTAGTTTATTTAATTAATTTATTGATAGTGTAGTGTTAGGTTTAATTGTAACTTAAGTTAGGATTTATTTTACAGGTAATTTTGTTATTATTTTAACTAGGTAGCTATTAAATAGTTATTAACTATTTAATAGCTATTGTACCTGGTTAAAATAAATACAAAGTTGCCTGTAAAATAAATATAAATCCTAAAATAGCTACAATATAATTATTCGTTATATTGTAGCTATATTATGGTTTATTTTACAGGTAAGTATTTAGCTTTAAATAGGATTAATTTATTTAATAAGCTTTAGGGGTTAATACATTTATTAGAGTAGCGGCGAGGTCCGGTCAGCAGATTAGTGGTTAATACTTGAAGTTAGGTGTCGGCGAGGTTAGGGAGGGCAGATTAGGGGTTATTACTATTTATTATAGAGTTTTTGAGGCGGGAGTGAGGCGGTTTAGAGGTTAATACATTTAATATAGTGGCGGCGAGGTTCGGTTGGCAGATTAGGGGTAAATAAGTGTAGGTATGTAGCGGCGACGTGGGGGGGCAGATTAGGGGTTAATAAATATAATATAGGGGTCGGCGATGTTAGGGGCAGCAGATTAGGGGTACATAGGGATAATGTAGGTTGCGGCGGTGTGCGGTCGGCAGATTAGGGGTTAAAAAATGTATTATAGTGGCGGCAATGTGGGGGGACCTTGGTTTAGGGGTACATAGGTAGTTTATGGGTGTTAGTGTACTTTAGAGCACAGTAGTTAAGAGCTTTATGAACCGGCGTTAGCCCATAAAGCTCTTAACTCCTGACTTTTTTCTGCAGCTGGAGTCTTGTCGGTAGAGGGTCTAATGCTCACTTCAGCCAAGACTCTAAATACCAGCGTTAGAAAGATCCCATTGAAAAGATAGGATATGCAATTGGTGTAGGGGGATCTGCGGTATGGAAAAGTCACGGCTGGAAAGTGAGCGTTAGACCCTTTCCTGACTGACTCTAAATACCAGCGGGCGGCCAAAACCAGCGTTAGGACCCCTTAACGCTGGTTTGGACAGCTAACGCAGAACTCTAAATCTAGGCGTATATGAATTTAAGGTTTACTGGTATATATAGTCAACATGAGGTCAACTATTTAGATCTTTCTCTACACATCATAAACAAAATGTAGTCACAAAAAAATATAGGAAACCCACTGTAGGCAACACCATATTGTATGCCACCTCTCAGCACCGGAGCCACCTTATCCAAGCTATACCAAAGGGTCAGTTTATTAGGCTCAAAAGAAATACTAAATTGGATGCAATCTACAAGCATCAGTTAATTGAATTAAAAAATAGGCTCAAAGCGGGGCTCCCACGGCACAGGTTACAGTATAATTCCCTTGATGGAGGGATGATGCTAACAATAATAAGGTTATATCTAAATGTACTGTTAGTTGCTGTTTTTGTTACTAAACAAATGTTTCCATAACTGTATACACCCCTCTGGTTGACTGATATCAACGATCATTCCCCTGACTCGACCTCCTTATGTATGGAGTAGGGGAGGATATTCCGGCCTTCCCAACCCCTATTTGACTTTTAGCTCCCCCCCACCAGGGTTCCACCCAGGTGGACTATTTCCACCTCAAATTCTCAATACATTATCCAGATTTAAGAGCTTGACCGACCCCCCCTTCCTCTCTCTTTCCCTCCCCTCTCTATTCTCTCTCCTTTTTTCACTCTAGACCCCCTGAAACATTTGCCTGATATGGCTACTGCTACACCCCCCCTCTCGACCCAAATCCTTAGAACATTTAACAATGACGAACCAACTCAGATTCCTCACTCATAATGTAAGGGGCCTCAACTCTCCTTTCAAGAGGAGCCTACTGACTCTTACTCTTAAGTTTCACAACCCAGATGTAGTTTTCCTTCAGGAGACTCTTTGGCAGATGGGCGCCTCCCAAGGCTTCCATTCCCGTTCCTACACGGTCCTGGAGCACTCCCCTTTCATCAAGAAGTCTGGAGGCACAGCTATATTAATACACAACAGGGTGGCTTTTGAGCAGTTACAGGTGTTTAAAGATCTGCAGGTCAGATACACTATCCTGGTTTGTAGACTTGACCATGTACTCCACATGCTGGTGTCCATATATCTACTTACCTCCTGTCAGCCCACATACCTCAGAAAGATACTGCAACTAGTTGACAAATATAGACAGGGAAGGGTCCTGTTGGTGGGGGACTTTAGTATGGTTTGGGACTCTAAATTAGACCGCAAAACAGTGACCTCAGGTAGGAACAACCCCCAATCTGACCACATTTCCACACAGTTCAGGACCATAATGTCACATTATGGCTATTTTGATACCTCGAGATCAATGCATGCAAGAGATAGGGACTATACCCACTATTCGCACCCACACACAACCTACTTCCGGTTGGACCATATTTTCTGCGAAGCGGAGACCCTTGACTCGATATCTCATACTGACATTTCCCTCAGCTCCTGGTCAGACCATGATTTAGTCATAGCTGAATTATGCCCTTCTGACAGCCCATCATTTAAAACTAATTGGTGCCTCCCAAGGCATATTTTGTCAGACATCACTTTTTGGGAGGACCTGAGACAGGATATAATTGAACTCATTCAGCAAAATGACAATCTGCAGACCTCAGATGACATTCATTGGGGAGCTATCAAAGCTGCAGTTAGAGGGTTTATTATCCGTAAGCAGGCCCACTTTAGAAAGCTGAATGGACTCACTTTGGCTCAGACGCATACTAAACATAGAACTCTAGAGTCTCTAAACTGCACTTCTATCACCGCAGGCACCACAGTGCAAATTACTACTATTAGGGACCATATAAATCAGCTACAATTGCGTTGCATCCAATATAACCTTACAAAGTTTAAGCAACTATTTTATCAAAGGCAACAGGGCCAATACTATGCTGGCTAACAAACTGCGATATAAACATAGTGCTTCCTGTATACACCAAACTCAGTATAATCCTAAAGTGCTCAAAACACCATCTCTGATAGGAGACAGTTTTACAGATTATTACTCCAAGCTATACAACATTGATAATACAGAAAACACACATCCTGCTCCCACAGATAGCATCTGACAGTTTCTAGCTTCTTTGAACCTCTAAACACTCACAACCGAAGATCAGGACTCACTCGAAACCGTATTTACATTGATGGAACTCAAACAAACAGTCAAACACCTTATCCCTTTCAAGGCCCCTGGACCAGATGGATTTCCTGCCCAATTATCCCCCCTAATGCTCAGGTTTTTTGGTTTTGTGGGTGGTAAGGGACACTTCAGATTAGAATTTTTGGAGGCCACCATCATCACGCTTCCAAAACCGAACAAGGACCCCTCTCTCTGTTCTAGTTATAGACCGATCTTCTTGATCAATATAGATGTCAAAATCTATTCTAAATTGCTAGCTAACCAAATTTGTAAACTTTTGCCAAGACTAATTAACCCAGATCAGGTGGGTTTTATTCATAATCGTGAGGGACCTGACAATACTAGGTGCCTTATTAACATTGTGTGTGAGTCCATATGAATGAATAAGCCTTTCTCGGTCATCTCTTTAGATGACGAGAAGGCTTTCAAATGAGTTTGATGGCCCTACTTATGGGAAACTCTCAAAGTTTCAAATGCCCCCCTACTACCTGTCTGGCCATCCAGGCCCTATACTCCGCTCTGACAGCCAAGGTCAAGGGCTTACAATCTCTTCCTTTCCGCATCTCGAATGGTACCAGGCAGGGCTGCCCATTATCCTCACTGTTTTCCCTAGCAGTAGAAACTCTGGCCAAGCGAATCTGTCTAGACAAGGACATGCAGGGGATTGTGTTATCGGGTACTAAATATAAAATTGCTTTATTCACGGACGACATCACCATTTTCACGGCGGACCCTGCTGGTACCATCCCTAGACTCTTGGATATCCTTAAAGCATTTGGGGACTTCTCATTTTATAAACTCAATGTTTTTAAAACTGAGATATATTGGTGGGGATACCCACAGGATTACATCCTCAACTTGAAGGATAAATTCAATTTCAAGTGGACAAGTGAGCAGGTTTCTCACCTAGGTGTGAGGATATCCAATCGTGTAGCACAAATGGTTAAGGACAATTTCCTCACACTCCTGACAGAATTACGCACCCTAAAGCATACGTGGAACCACAAGTCAATTTCCTGGATGGGGCAAATAGCTTCCCTCAAAATTACCTTTCTCCCGAAACTTACCTATCTCTTTCAATGTCTTCCGCTTAGAATCCCTGTGCACCTTTTGTTACAATTTCAGAGTGAGGTATCAAAGTTTATCTGGCAAGGCAGGACTCACAGAATTGGCTATAAACCCCTTCAGTTCCCCATCCACCTGGGAGGACTGGCTTCCCCCTCTATTGTGAAATACTATGAGGGAGCTATGCTCTCGCAAATTTCCCAGTGGGGAGTACTCCAATCGTGCAACAAGTGGAGAGAAATAGAGCAAGCCTCGCTGCCCTCCAACATTCTTCTTAAAGATTTGATTTGGACCCCACTGCATAGTCGCTGGGGTATCCACAATCCAGTCATCATAGAATGTCTTTCATTTTGGGATAAGATTTGACATTGTCAATTGATTGCACCACGCCCTTCCCCAATTACCTCAGTCGCAGGTCTCTTTACGGGTCTGGTGGAGACTCACCCTAATACTTGGGCCCTTTTGGGCTTCAGACAGGTCTCTGACTGTTGGTCTACAACCCAACAAGATGGCTTTATTGAATTATCCCACTTGGAGTCCTATGCAAAAATTCCTCTCTTCCTTCATTTCAATCAGCCAATCAGATTTTTCCTACCTTAATTCCGATTGGCTGATAGAATCCTATCAGCCAATCAGAATTCGAGGGACGCCATTTTGGATGACGTCCCTTAAAGGAACCTTCATTCGTCGGGAGTCGCCGAAGAAGAGGATGGATCCGCGTCGGCTGCTTCAAGATGGTCCCGCTCCACGCCGGATGGATGAACATAGAAGACGCCGCCTGGATGAAGATGTCTACCGGTCCGGATGTTCGGACCCTCTTCTGGACGGATCAGTGATACCCGGCATGGTGAAGACAAGGTAGGGAGATTTTCAGGGGCTTAGTGTTAGGTTTATTTAAGGGGGGTTTGGGTTAGATTAGGGGTATGTGGGTGGTGGGTTGTAATGTTTGGGGGGGTATTGTATTTTTTTTTACAGGCAAAAGAGCAGAATTCTTTGGGGCATGCCCCGCAAAAGGCCCTTTTAAGGGCTGGTAAGGTAAAAGCTTTACAATTTTTATTTTAGAATGGGGTAGGGCATTTTTTTATTTTGGGGGGCTTTGTTATTTTTTTAGGGGGCTTAGAGTAGGTGTAATTAGTTTAAAATTCTTGTAATCTTTTTTTATTTTTTGTAATTTAGTTTAGTTGATGTTATTGTAGATAATTGTAGATAGTTTATTTAATTAATTTATTGATAGTATAGTGTTAGGTTTAATTGTAACTTAGGTTAGGATTTATTTTACAGGTAATTTTGTACTTATTTTAACTAGGTAGCTATTAAATAGTTATTAACTATTTAATAGCTATTGTACCTGGTTAAAATAAATACAAAGTTGCCTGTAAAATAAATATAAATCCTAAAATAGCTACAATATAATTATTATTTATATTGTAGCTATATTAGGGTTTATTTTACAGGTGTTTAGTTTTAAATACGAATAATTTATTTAATAAGCTTTTAATTTATTTCATTAGATTAAAATTATATTTAATTTAGGGGGGTGTTAGGGTTAGGTTTAGACTTAATACATTTATTATAGTAGCGGTGAGGTCCAGTCGGAAGATTAGGGGTTAATAATTGTAGGTAGTTAGCGGCGACGTTGGGGGGGCAGATTAGGGGTTAATAAATATTATGTAGGGGTCGGCGATGTTAGGGGCAGCAGATTAGGGGTACATAGGGATAACGTAGGTGGCGGCGGTGTGCGGTCGGCAGATTAGGGGTTAAAAACATTTATTAGAGTGGCGGCGATGTGGGGGGGCCTCGGTTTAGGGGTACATAGGTAGTTTATGGGTGTTAGTGTACTTTAGAGCACATTAGTTAAGAGCTTTATGAACCGGCGTTAGCCCAGAAAGCTCTTAACTCCTGGCTTTTCTCTGCGGCTGGAGTCTTGTCGTTAGATTTCTAACGCTCACTTCAGCCAAGACTCTAAATACCAGCGTTAGAAAGATCCCATTGAAAAGATAGGATACGCAAATGGCGTAAGGGAATCTGCGGTATGGAAAAGTCGCGGCTGGAAAGTGAGCGTTAGACCATTTCCTGACTGACTCTAAATACCAGCGGGCAGTAAAAACCAGCGTTAGGACCCCCTAATGCTGGTTTTGACGGCTAACGCAGAACTCTAAATCTAGGCGTTTTCTTTTTTTAATAGATTTGGATTTTTTACTTCACCTACGAGTAGTGCCTGCTGTCACCTTCCCTTAAATAATTTGCAGGATACAAGCAGGACACAAGCAAAGCAGCGATGACTTCTTGTATCTGCAGTGTACTAGACTTCCTTTGCTCTAGCCCTTCTTCCTCACATAACAGGGGAAAGGGCAAAGTTCAACATCTTAGCAGCTTAGTGCAGTGCAGCAAAATATGAACATTACATGTATATATATTATTCACTTTATTTACTGTTATCAAATTCACTTTGCAGAATAATATAGGTAGGCATAGGATTTTGCACATGTTTTGAGCACTTTATGGGAGCAATGTATGTCATAAGTTTAAAGGGACATTAAACACTAATTGACAGATTACAAGGGGCGTGCTTTTTAGCATTTTGCTCAAGCGACAACACCTCCAGAAGTAAAGATTTTATCTCCCTATAAACTTCAATGTAGAGCGCTTTTCGTTTGTGTGCTAACCTGACAGTATTTATTATTTCACATTCCAATGTTCTTCAGATACAGGAAAATCTGATGAGGACACAGGAGCCTCTGGGGGGGAAGACATCCTCAAGCATTAAGAAATATATAAAGAGCCACAAGTTGAAAAAACACATGTAAATACAGCTCAGGAACAAGTGGTTAGACCAAAAATGAAACAGTCAGGATCAGCTACTAGTGGTTCCAAATACACATATATAGAAGCGACTTGACTATGTGTGCTCAACAAGATGTATCAAATGAAGACCAAAGAAATTTAAAACAGGTTTTTTCCCTACCCAGACAAAAAAACAGGGATAGGACACGGAGGACAGATACCAACTAAGGGGAAACAGAAATACAAGTTAATAATAATAATATAATAATAATAATTTGCGATTTATATAGCGCTTTTCTCCCTGTGAGACTCAAAGCACTTTACAAATATACCAACATAAGACATAAAAGTTAGGAGTTTCTGAAGGTCAGATAAGCTGACTGAATGCCTGATGGAAGAGGTGGGTCTTTAGCTTTTTTTTAAAAGTCTGTTAGGACGGTGCCTCTCTGATTGCGCACGGTATAGAGTTCCAGAAAGTAGGGGCAGCATGGCACAATGCTCTGGAGCCTGAGTTTGTCCTTATTCTTGGCACTGAGAGGAGGGATGTGTTGGCTGACCTAAGTGAACAGATGGGATGTAGGGTGTCAGGAGCTCTTTCAGGTACTGTGGGCCTTGGTTGTTTAAGGCGTTTAATGTCAGCAGGCCAATTTTAAAATATGTTCGCCATTTAATTGGAAGCCAATGCAGGGAGTGGAGAACAGGTGTTATGTGGCAGGAGCTAATTTAATTGGTCAATAGTCTGGTTGCTGTGTTTTGTACTGTCTGAAGGCGATGGAGTTCTTTTTTTGGGAGGCCCAAGTAAAGTGCATTGCAGTAATCTAGCCTAGAGGATACAAATGCATGGACTAATGTTGGCATATCATCCGGTGGAATTAAGTGTTGTATCCGGGCTATGTTTTTCAGATGAAAGTAGGCAGATTTTATTACGGAGGAAATCTGCTGTTTAAAAGATAGTCCAGCATCAATCAGCACTCCGAGGTTTCGTACCTTTGCTGAACTAACGAGTTCAGAGCCTCCAAGCTCCAGGCCAGTTGGGTGATCGTGAGATATTGTAATAAATTTAACTGACCATGTACTTACATATTCCCAGCTTTCACTTCTCAGTCATGGTTTGAATTTTTGAATTTTTCACCTACTAATAATTTTGGCATCTTTAAAACCATGCTTAATGTTAATAAGCTGATAAGGAACATCACATTACAGAAACACTATCATGATATATCTCATGAAGAACACTTTTCTAATACATTTACAAGCAACATGAGTATTGACACATTGGGTTCAAATTATCAAGCTCGCCGGAAACAGCAGTTATGAAGACCACTGCTCCATAACTGGTCTGCTGCCTCTGAGGCTGCGGACATCAATCCACCCGATCCTATATGATTGGGCTGATTGACAACTCCCTGTTCACCAGAACTGCTTGTGCAATGATAAATGCTGAAAGCGTATGCGTTCCATATTCATCAATGTCTGTCTGACATGATCCGCTGAGCGGATGACGGACAGACCGATGATAAATCGGCCCCCATTGAATCTAAACAGTAAATTGTCATTCAAGGAAATATATGACATAGCTTCTTTGGAACATTTATCCAGAGAAGGGACAAATTAAAATGACTCTCCCTCTATAAACTCCTTTGGTGGTTTTAAAAAACCTTCTGATTTTTACACCATACACAGACACTCAAGACTTTTTATAGAAGGATAGAACTGCGCACTGTAAATAGATTCACTAAACCTAATTTGACAAGACAAGAAAAACTAGCCATTGATGATCTGGAAAATAGAGAGGATATAGTTATTTGTTCGGCGGATAAAGGCGTGATGACTAGAAAAGACTATGCCAATGAAGCCTTACGCCAGCTTCAGAACACTGATAACTATTTTCTTCTTTCTTCAGATCCAACAAGAGCCTATCAGCAGGAACTTTTGTCTAGCTTGGACGATGGTTTAGAGAATGGGCACTTTGATCAGATGACACTTGAATTTTTAAATGTGGAGAACCCTGTAGTGCTCATTTTTCACCATTTGCCCAAGGTACACAAATCACTGACAAATGTCAAGGGACGTCCCATATTCCGTGGGATAGGCTCTCTGTCAGAGCATGTATCTCAATGGCTGGACAGTATCCTTCAGCCCTTTGTGACATCCCTACATAGTCATCTGAAGGATACAAAACACATTATCAATTTAATGGAAGGTATGAGATGGGAACCTAACAGTTTCAAATGGGCAACCATAGATGTGGTGGCCCTATACTCATCCATTCCCCACAAGGAGGGTTTGGAAGCAATTGCATTCTTTCTTAAACATTATTTTGATTATTCTAAGGAGTTCCAATTATACATTCTGAGGATAATAAAATATTTACTAACTCACAACTACTTTAATTTTAAGGGAAATTTCTATCTCCAGAGGTGTGGGACAGTGATGGGGGCCAAATTTACCCCCTCCTACACCAACCTCTTTATGGTTGATCCCAGATCAATGGTGATGGAAATCCCCACAAACATTTAGTCCATTATTATAGACTTTACATAGATGATTTGTTACTGATTTGGCTTGGTATTGAAAATGAATTTAATCTTTTTGTTGCAAACCTGAATAAAAACAAAATTGGTTTGCAATTTACTTATGAACTAAAAGGGAATGAGATACATTTTTTGGATATCACTTTACAAGGGACAGCAGCAGGAAACAGTCACAAATATCTACAGGAAACCCTCAGCAGGTAATACCTTACTGCACACCAAATGTTGTCACCTTTGCCGTGGCTAAGGGTCAATTTATCAGAGTTAAAAGAAATTGTACACAAGCTAAAACCTTATATAGAGCAGTCAAATGAATTAATAAAAAAGAGACTGAAACAAAGAGGATACGACAACATAATAACTAGAGCAGAAAGACAGGTGGCTATTGGCTAATACTAACAGAAGTAGTTTACTTCAGACTCAAACTTAAAAAAACAGTGATATGAGACAGGCCTTTAAGGGGGTCACATTTGTGACGGAATTTAGCACACAGTACACTCAGATCTGCTAAATAGTCAAGAAACATTTTGGAATCTTAGCTGCAGATGACAAATTAGTAAACTGTGTAAAAAATGGGCTTTGTTGTTCTTACAGAAGAACAAAAACATTGGGTAATGTTTTATCCCCTTCAACACTACCAGATTTGAAAAAAACAAGCTCATGGCTAACACACAAAGGGCTCTATAAATATACACAAAAATATTGAGTGTGTAAATTTATCATGGTTTCAGGTAATTTTAGATCAGAGGTTACAGCGGAAACATTTTCCATAAATAGCTGTTTAAAATGCACATTTACCTATCATCTAGTTTACGATTTTTGTGCTAAACAGGGTACGAAACAAACTCAACAAAAGTTGTGTTATTTCACCCTCCATAGCACTGCTATTACGAGTTACTGAAAAGCCTCCTTGTGCGTGCGATATGGTGGCGTTATGCTCCAAACCACACAAAAGCCAAGGGCTGTTTTTTTTTTGTTGTTTTTTTTTTTTTTTTTTTTTATTAAAAAACAAAAACAAAAATCTTTTATTTTATATACTGATTGCCTGTTGCTTTAACAGGTAATTTCATCATCATAAAATTGTGTTAATGGATGCGCTACAAACTCCCACTTTCATTATATATGAGTATTCACACAATCAATTAAAATAAATCCGCTCAATGTTTCATTCTTTACTATACAAATATTATAGATATTTGCTGTAATACACGTTTATGTTAAAACTGTGTTTTCTGGTATTCATTACACAAGTTTTGAGTTCCATTGATTTCAAAATGTTTATAAAAAGATACAATTCCATTGTGTTCATATAAAGCCCTTTTTTAAAAAAAAAACACGTGTCTGTTTAAACAACATAAGCAGTTCCACAGACTGATAGCTCTGATAATAAAACAATAAAACTCATTTAATAAAAGGGACCTTAAAAATGTAGTGTAACACAAGAATGCTCTGAAATTGAAATGTAAAATGTCTGATATAAATCAGCAATATATTTGTGGCAAGTAATATACAAGTTAAAATTCAATATTTTTTTATTTTCAGATAAGTATATTAGTAACAAAAAAAATCTCCAAAAAATGTTAGTTTATTGCCAGATATTGTCCTACTGTAAAAATGGTGTATGAAAAATGTGGTCAGTAAGCAAAGAGCTAAAGACCTTATTCTATAACATTTGATTTAATTTATGGGAGTATAATCTTAAAAAGCATTCACATTTTAACTTCCACTAACCACCCATAATATGCAACCTTTGCATATGCATGAGCACTGTTTTTACGTGCTCATGCATGCTTTCCCGCATAGACATCAATGGGGAGAGAGTGTTAGAAAAAAACACCTGAGATCGCCGTAACGCAACCCCATTGATGTCTATGGAGAAAAAAGTTACATTTAAACCTAACACCCTAACATAAAATCAAGTCTAAGCACCCCTAATCTGCTGCCCCCGACATCGCTGACACCAAAATAAAGTTATTAACCCCTAATCTGCAGCTCCGGACATTGCCGCCACTAATAAAAGTTATTAACCCCTATTCTGCCTCTCCCCGACATCGCTACCACTATAAAAAAATTAACCCCTATTCCCCCGCAACCCAACATTGCCAAAACTATAATAAAGATATTAAAGGGACATTAAACACTTTGAGATGGTAATATAAAATGATAAATTGTATATAATAAAACAACTCTGCAATATACTTTCATTATTTATTTTGTCCTCTTTGCCTGTAATTCCATTCTAAAATTGTGAGCTTTTCAGTTCCTGTTAGAAATGGAAGTGCAGAACACTGTTAAATCCAGCACAACCATTGGCTGCTTGCTCTAGTGACCTATTTATAACTGACCCTAATTGGCCACTGCAGAGAAGGTAACACAAGTTACAACATGGCAGCTCCCAGTGTTTTATAGACACTAAAACTTTACACTTATTTTGTCACTTTTTAAACAACTAATGAAACTTTAAAAAATACATCTACATGTTAGTAATGGACTAATCTTTTCTTTGAATGCATCATTCTATCTAGCATGTATTTAGTGTTTAATGTCCCTTTAACCCCTATTCGCTGCTCCCCGACATCACAAAACACTGAATTAAACTATTAACCCCTAAACCTAACACCCCCTAACTTTAAATTAAAATTACAATATAACTATCTTTAAATAAGTAAAAACTTACCTGTGATATAAATATATACCTAACATTAAACTATAAATTAACCTAACCTTACTATTCTAATACAATTAACTATCTAAATTACAAATTTAAAAAAAAACAATAGGATTTCAGTAGCTCTCATCCTATTGGCTGATTTGAATCTGAAAAATCAAATCAGCCAATAGGAATGCAAGGGATGCCATTTTTAAATGGCTACCTTACATTCAACTGCAGTGTACGGCGGCGACCGTATGAAGAGGACGCTCTGCGCAGGATGGGATCAGCTTCCAGGATGGCTCTGCTCCGTGTCGCTGGGATGAAGATAGAAGACGACCCCGGGATGGATGAAGACCTCGCCGCCTGGATGGAGATGGATGTCTGGACTTCAGAAACCATGAGTAGATCTTCTGGGGTTAGTATTAGGTTTTTTTTAAAAAAATTTGGGTGGGTTTTTTTTTTAGATTAGGGCTTTGAAAAAGAGCTAAATGCCCTTTTAAAGGCAATGCAAAAGAGCTAAATGCCCTTTTAAGGGCAATGCAAAAGAGCTAAATGCCCTTTAAGGGCAATGCCCATACAAATGCCGCTTTAGGGGCAATGGGTATCTTAGGATTTTTTTAGAGTTAGGTTTTTATTTTGGGGGGTTGGTTGGGTGATGGGTTTTACTGTTGGGGGGACTTTGTATTTGTTTACAGGTAAAATAGCTAATAGCCCTTTTAAGGGCTATTGGTAGTTTATTGTAGGCTAGGGGTGTTTTTATTTTGGGGGGCTTTTTTATTTTTATAGGGCTATTAGATTAGGTGTAATCGTTTTTATTTTTGATAATTTTGTTTATTATTATTTGTAATCTTAGTATTTTTTATTTTTCGTGATTTTAGTGTTAATTTTTGGTAAACTTATATTTTTTAAATTTTTATTTGGATTTGATTTTTTTTTAGTTGAAATTTAGTTTTTTTAATTTTTTTCGTAGTGTTAAGTTTTTTTTTTAATTTGTAATTTAGATATTTGAATTGGTAGTTTTTTATTTTATTAGAATAGTAAGGTTAGGTTAATTTATATGTTAATGTTAGGTTTATATTTATTTCACAGGTAAGTTTTTATTTATTTAAATATTTTTATATTGTAATTGTAATTTAAAGTTAGGGGGTATTAGGTTTAGGGGTTAATAGTTTAATTTAGTGTTTTGCAGTTTGTGGGGGGGGCGGCGGTTTAGGGGTTAATAGGTTTATTTTGTAGCAGAGATGTGGGAGGCCGGAGTTTTAGGGGTTAATAACTTTATTATAGTGGCGGTGATGTAGGGAGTGGCGGTTTAGTGGTTAATAGGTTTATTTGATACTCGCAATGTGGGTGGGCGGCAGATTAGGGGTTAATAATTTAATATAGTGTTTGCGATGCTGGAAGGCGGCGATTTAGGGATTAATAGCTAGTTTATGGGTGTTAGTGTACTTTGTAACACGTTAGTTATGAGTTTTGCGAAACATTTTTGTTACACAAAATCCATAACTACTGCTCTCAGATGGCGGTATGCATCGTGTTGGTATAGGCTGTAATGCAAGCATTTTAGCTGGACCGCACAACCTGTAATACCAGCGCAATGGAAATCCCACGCAAAAACTTAATTTTTTTGAGTGAGGGATTGACGATGCGTTACAGGCTAAAATGCTTGCCGTATAGCTATACCGACCCGACTCCCAATAGTGCTTTACTGCTTTTATGCTGAAATTGCCATTTTGTCAGCGTTAAAAGCCGCAACGCAAAACTCGTAAGCTAGGTGTATGTGATTAACGTTCTAACATGGGTTTCATATCACCTACAGTATGTGGGACTCAACTAATGAGGTAAAGGTCCGCATAAGAAACTACTTGTCCACCATTAAGACAGGTGAAGCGACTACCCCATTAGTGCAACAGTTTGCTCTATGCCACCATAAAAGCACAATGTAAGGTCTGATGTGAATTAGACCTGGTATGTCTCTTAAAGGATCTCAACTGCAGAACTTTAATATAGATATATGTATCACTTGGCACTAGATCAAAATATATCATTAGATCTGTATTATGCGTTAAGTGAAGTTGTTTGGATACTTCATTAAGTTCAGCAACAATCAAATATACACTTGCTGTTGCAGGAATAAAGGAGATTGTAATTTAGTAACTCCAACTGCTGCTGCAGTATTCATTCAATGTATCAAAATGCTTTAAACTGACAATGTCAGGAGGAAGTGTCACTAGTGCATTCACAGAGAAATATCATAGTAAGTTTGACTAACGGATTACTAGAGGAATTACATCGAAAGGATTAGATCATATTCCCTGATAGGATGAGGACAGATGCTTAGAAGTCAGCTCTGTACAGAGTGCAATATGTGTGCTGTATCAGATGTTAAGATACGCTAGAAGGTAGAGGTTAGAGACCGGAGTACTGAATCACCAATGAGAGGTTCAGCTTTACTGACAGGTAAGTGGGTGTGACTTAACTCCGGTTACGGAGAACATAGTCAATTTCCAATAAATGTGTAGTATGGTGGACTTCCGGTAGGCCGGCTTGAGAGGCAGTTGCATCTGAACGGAGCTCCGTGCATCAGAGCTAACATTAATATAATTTTACCCTAACCTACTGCCTTGCCCCACACTCTAAGGACCTGTCGGGAGGTGTGAATCTTTGCAGACTCTTGTACAGCAGTGTGCGGATCTATCCATCAGATCTAGCGACCGGGAGCCCAAAAAAAGGAAAACAGAATCAGGCTCCACTTCTACCGCGCCGCCATCTTGGCCACCTCTGTTACAGACCTGTGACCCTGACCCGGAGCCCTGCCACACGGAGCCAGGTAAAATACTGACAGTCTCTAAGGGAATAGCGCAGAAAGCGAGTGAGAGACCGGCCCGGGTTTTTTTCTGTTCTTGCTCTGGCAGAGGGGAGTGGAGTCCTGGGGAGCAGAAGCCCGGTGAACTTATAGGGCACCCACGGTACAGAGAGGCCACACGCAGCAATACCGGCTCATTCCGAGATAGCAGAGGGCTGGGTCTGGCTGAGTTCTGGACTTAGCACAGCGGAAAGACATTGACCGTTGGGGCCATAGACAGAAAATAGGATAATCATTTCACAGAGTGGTGAGGCACACCACGAGGCCAGGGCCCAACACTTGTCAAAAAACCCCAAAAAGAGCACAAACAACAGGTCAGCAACAAAGGAAATAAGGGACAACATAAACCCCTTTCTTTCTTAAACTAAAAGTGACTTTTAAAATTAACAACCAGCAGGGGATAAAGCACCAAAAACCCCAGGGCTGCTGAGAATATCAATTGTTGAGGCTCCAGAGAGGGCACAAACACTGCTCCATACTGCTGTACCTACCCTTCAACGCCCTTACAGATTTACACATTTTGTCTCACACTAAACTACTATAGACCGCTGGGAGAAGGAGATTTTTGGTCTTGGTAAACGATTGGAGGCAAAGTAAATCACAACACAGTCTCGCAGATCTGAGACAGCAACAGGCACTGAGACCACAGATAAGGGACTGAAACAAACAATCATATATCTTTCTAGAACCCACTGATCAGTAAGTGGACGACACATTGATAATTGTGCAAACCTGACACCAAAGGGATAGAAAGGGTCGATGAAAGTAGATACATTCTTTTACAAACTCTCTCCTACGGCAGCAGATATGTCACACAGGGCAAAGAATGCGGAAAATAAAAAGCAACAAAAATACTCCATAGAGACCCACTCTGACACCCCTATCCTAGCTGACCAGATGGCCCCACCAGGACTAGATCATAACGCCCTACTGCAAGAATTGAAATCATTTTTCCTCCCAAAAATGGACTCCCTACAAGCGGGAGTGGATACATTAACTTGTGAGGTGCGTCAATTTGCCTCCAGAATCAATGCAGCAGAAACGCGCATCTCAGATGTGGAGGATAGACAAGCGACAGCAGACACAACCATCAAA
Organism: Bombina bombina; assembly: GCF_027579735.1. NCBI lineage: Eukaryota > Metazoa > Chordata > Amphibia > Anura > Bombinatoridae > Bombina > Bombina bombina. The sequence goes on along the minus strand of NC_069499.1, from coordinate 433,606,542 downwards.
CAGCTGGTAAAAAATCACAGATGCTTCAAGATCGTATCGACGACCTGGAAAACAGGAGACTTCGCAACAACCTACGTATAGTAGGTATTCCAGAATCTATCAAAGGAAAAGGCCTGCTGGAATTTACGGCGCTCACCTTTCCCAAACTTCTAGGCATACACTCTGATATTCTGCCAATAGATGTAGAAAGGGCCCATCGTATAGGCCCGGAAAGAGGCCTGGAGCAAGGCAATTCCAAACCAAGACAGGTCATATTTTGATGCCTGAACTTTCAAGAAAAGCTTAAAATTCTAAGGGCTTACCGGGCCCGCAAAGAAGTACTATATGAAGGCTCAACACTCCTACTCTTTCAAGACTTTTCCATGGACGTCACAAAACAAAGAAAAGAATTTGCACCATTGTGTTCTCAGCTACATGAACAAGGGAGACAAGTGGCCTTGTTGTTTCCAGCAAAACTGAGACTACAAACACCTCATGGACCCAAGTTTTTCCATACACCCCAGGCTCTGAAGAGTTATCTAACCACAGAACAGCGCCAACATCCAGAATGAAGATAGCCTTTCCTATTCTTGTTCAGCCTGGCTCAGCCCTCTGTGGAATGGGCGGACACTCACTAATGTGCAAAGAAGACACTAAGTATCTGAACTAACTAATTATGAAAGGAAACAGTTTAAAGAAAGAAAGAGGTGTGTGGACCACAAAGATGGACTACTATGGAGGGAGGTCGCCTCTGACCTCCAGGGTAATGTTATGCAACTTTAAAGTGTTAGATTTCCGTAATGTTGTAACTTGTTCTAATGTTCTAATATGTTTGAATGTTTTAAATTGTTTTAACTTGTTTATACAAATATGGCTGCTACTCAAAGCTAAAGATGGAAAGAAAAGTGATCATTGGTAAGACTAATAAGTATATGTATTTTTATATTGTTAACTGTTTTATATATGTTTTGGAATGGATGACCAAGAAATGTTACACGTACAAAGATTTCTTCCTGACAAGAGGGGTTGGTTTACTTAGGACTACTTGTTTAGAAGCATATAAGAAAAATGTAACAACACTAGGGAAGAGGAGGAAACTGCCTACTATTATAAACACGCCCTACAAAGAATGGACAGACTTTTTCATACACACACCCATACATGTTACCAATAACACAGGCTTTATGGCTCCCCAATCAACACATAGACCTTGCATGACTGGCAAACATGATTACCCAACAAATTATGTCAGAGATTGCTGGGAATGCAGTGATGATGGGCATTTGAGAGATAGAACGACACACACAGAAATGGGGAAACCAACTCTTTCACACAAAGACACACTGCATCTCCAAAATGACAGACAATCATTTCAATGCTCAGACAGAAACACAGACAAGATAGTCAGAATGACATTGAAAACTGCTCTCAAAGTGTTAAGAGATATTTTTGACATCTCACAGATACGCAGAATGCCTGATGTCCTATTTACTCCCCCTCCTCTTCCGCCCCTCCTCCCCCTCCCTGTCCCCCCCCCCTACTCCCTGTTGCTTATACTCCTCCCCCTTTTTTTTTTCATAAGACATAACACAAACATGCACACATGCCACTTAAGGTGATAACGTGGAACGTGGGAGGTCTTAACACACCCATCAAACGTAAGGCAGCCCTCAACCATCTTAGAAAATTGGGAGCAGACATTGCAATGCTACAGGAAACACACCTCACAGATGTAGAACACCAGAAATTGCAGAGAGAGTGGGTAAACCAGGTGGTCTTCTTGTCACACACCAGTGCCAGCCGGGGCTTAGCCATAGTGTTTGGGAAGAGAGTGACAGTTAATGTAAAGCGTACACATCTAGATCCTAATTGTAGATATATAATAGCCGAGGCAACAGTAGACTCCACAGATTACACATTTTGCAACTTATATGCGCCAAATCATAGAGATATGAGATTCTGGCAGGATTTGATAAAAACCCTAGCTCCTCATATGGGGTCCAAGTTGATAATAGGAGGGGACTTCAATATCTCCCCCACGCACACCTTGGACAGACAATGGCTGGAACCATTTAGAGTCAAAGACCCCAAAAGAAATTATAAAGCCAAATATGAATCTAAAATATTTAATATGTTCAACACAGATACCAACACATGTGACATATGGAGACTACATAATCCAGAGGGCAAAGAGTACACATGTTTATCTAAAGCCAAACACACACTATCTAGGATAGACCTATTTCTGATAGCCAACAAACTGTCTGAAGAAGTGCACGGCTGTAAAATACATGACATACTTATTTCAGACCATGCAGATGGAGAACTATCAAACATCACACTAATAGGAACATGCTTTGTTTCCCTACGTACTTAGTTAAGTCGGAAACCTTTGTTAAATTCTTACAGCACTCTTGGACAGATTATGTAACGGACAATGCAGTGCATGTGGATAATCCTACACTCTTCTGGGAAACAGCTAAAACGGTGTTAGCAGGCAACATAATCTCCTATGTCGCAAAAGTAAAACACAAAACCCAATATAGACATAGAACCTTGCAAGAGCAGCTAGGACAGGCCTATCATTTATACCTTCAGACTGGGTCGAGAACAGCATATGACAAGTACATAACTGTTAAGACAGACCTAGAAACCTTTACAAAACAACAAGCGGCAGCAGGACTGTTAAAGACTGCGGGCAGACTTTATAGATTTGGAAACCGGGCAGGTAAATTGTTAGCGACTCTGACCAAACCGCACTCTATAAAAACTGGAGTGACCGCTTTGCGATGGAAAGATAAGACATATAACAGACCTGAGGACATAGTGAGGTGTTTTAAAACATATTACACACACCTATATACAAAACAGACATCAGCGCCAAAAGAAACACTGGCTCAATTCTGGAATTCAGTGGAATTGCCACAAATTAGCTTGGACCAAAGAGACGCACTGAACGCCACAATCACACAAGATGAACTAAATAACACCATTAAAGGTCTACCTATGGGTAAGACACCAGGTCCAGACGGACTTCCGTCTGAATTCTACAAAGCTCTGCAGCCACAGTTGGCCGTGACACTCATTAAGGTATTTAACACTTTGATACTGACAGAAGCGCAACCCTCTAGGGAGTTCACAGCGGCACATATCACATTGATCCCCAAACCTGGTAAGGATCACTCGCTACCAGAGTCCTACAGACCGATATCGCTCTTAAATGTGGACTATAAGTTGTTCACAAAAATTATGGCGAATAGGCTACGGACTATCTTACCAGATTTGATCCACCCAGATCAAACTGGCTTTGTATTCAAGCGCACTTCGGTGGTGAACCTCCGCAGGGTCTTGCATGTCATAGAATATTACTGGTCAAAGGGAAGAGGTGGTGTCGCGCAGGACTCATCGGAGGCCTTCCTGCTGTCCTTGGACGCGGACTCATTGCGTAGGTTTGGATTTGATGGTCCATTTCTGAATGTACTAGGTAAAATTTACGACAAGCCGGTGGCGCGGATCCTATCCAACGGACATTTTTCAAGTGATTTTCCTCTTCAAAGAGGCACCAGACAAGGGTGCCCCCTGTCCCCACTGTTGTTTAATCTAGCGTTCGAACAGCTGGCGATAAAGCTCAGACACACCTTCCCAGGAATTGTAGTAAAAGGAGTTCCCCTCCACCTTGCGCTATACGCGGACGATATGTTGCTATTTGTGGATTCTCCACAAACACATATACCTAACATCCTCCGGACGATAGCTGACTTCGGCAGCTTCTCCGGGTACAAGATAAACGCCTCCAAATCCGAGATACTGTGACTTAGTAAACAACCACACTCTACGCATGACTTCCCTTTTGTGGAGGTGACGGAGAGACTGACATATCTAGGCATTCATCTGCATAGAGACCCCTCAAAAATCTATAAACTAAATATCTCGGAAAAATGTGCTCAACTGACTTCCCAGCTATCCAACTGGCTTAATCTCCCCCTGGGACTGTCAGGTCAGGTCAACCTGGTCAAAATGACGATGTTGCCCAAAATACTCTATCCCCTGCTCATGCTGCCATTCCTCATGAACAAAACAGATACACAGCTACTCAATCGAGCACTGTCCCAATTCATTTGGAGAAAAGGCAAACCGAGAATATCGATGGAGAAGCTTCAGCTTCCTTACTCAGCAGGGGGGCTGGGCCTCCCGAACCTTAGATTGTACAATTGGGTGGCATTGGCCAGACTCGTAATGGACTGGCAGCTTGGTACAGGGCACTTCAGCGAAACTAGCCTTGAAAGAGCAGTGGTGGCACCCATTGCGTTGTCCTATTTGCCCTATGGGAGCGGGAAAATGCTCCCGTCGGGGGTATATAACAATGTGATGTACACAGACCCATTAAAGGCCTGGCAAAAAATCCATAAACACCTGAAGACTGACATGCCCTCACCAAAATTCATTCCGATAATTGGAAATCCAGACTTCCCTGCAGGGAATGACCAAGAGCCATTCCGGCTCTGGAGCAGAGCTGGCCTAACAATGGTCGGAGATGTGCTGGATCCGTTACAGCACACGTTGCGGTCATTTCAGGACTTAAGAGCTAAATACCAAATCCCAAACAAACACTTCTATGCCTACTTACAGCTGCGTCACTATGTAGTGTCAATGCAAACCTCTAATGTGGGGTTCTGGGAGGCGTCGCCCTTTGCGGTTTCACAAATGCTATTCAGGGCAGGGGCCTTCTCTCTGTCTCACATTTACACCCGACTAATACAACAAAAGGAGTCTCAGATCCTAGATCATATATTAACTAGGCACAATAACAACTGCTTAACAGAAATGACGACACAAGACATCAAAGAGAGTTTAGAACATACACAACAAGCGACACTAGCGGTGTCACACAGAGAAGCACAGGTTAGGATCCTACACATGGACTACATCACACCTCATAGATTATCAAAATGGGACAAAAGAATCCTGGATCGATGTGTTAAATGCAGATCTGCGGCTCCATCATTCCACCACTATTTTTGCACTTGCCCGAAGATTAGGAGGTTCTGGGGTCACTGTCAATATTGGCTTAAAACCACATTGCAGATAGAGATAGTATTTACGGAGGTAGAGATTTTTATGCTGAAATGGGAAGACACACATAAGAGATTACACAAATTCCTTACACTATACACAATACTGGCTAGGCAATGCATTCTCAAGAGATGGCTGACTAGGCAGGCCCCAACAATAGCACAACTGAAACACATGTTGCTTAAACAACTTTTTGTGGAGCAATATGATGTTAGACTTGACAAAAAAAACAGGCTGCGCCCCTTCCTAAGGAAATGGGGACTCTTCTTGGACACTCTGGACCCAGCCATTTGAAGTCAGGTGTTGAAACCTTTTGCCCATCTGGAAGCAATGCTGCAAATAGATTTGGGAGGAGGGACAGGACATACGGAGTATAGCGTACAAAGTCAGGAACCCTTTGAGGTGATGTTATTCTAAAGGGGAGGGGGGCAAAGGTAAAACTAAATTAATTAGGATACTCAAATCGGACTCCCACACACAAATGTTTTTTGTTTTTGTTTTTTTTTTCTCTGCCCCCCTCCCCCCTCAACCCCCCCCCTTTCCTCTCCCTCCCCCTTCCCCCCCCCCCTCTTACCAACTCCTTCTATCCTTAATTTGGATACAGAAATGTTTACGGTTAAACTGTTTATGGCTACTTGGTCAATATGTATGTATATAGTTAATTAAAATGTTTAAAATTGAAAATTCCTTAAGGAATGGAGTGTACATTCGTATGCAGAAGCCTGAGATATGGACACTACCTCTGAGACCTGCCACCTCTGCATTGACTTTTGGCTATTCACCCATGTGCACTGAAAACCAAACGATTCTATAATTGTTCATATGAAGAGATTACTGTCTATGCATGGTATGATTAATATGAAGATGTTGTAAACACTTGATTCCTTTAATAAAAACGAATTTAAAAAAAAAAAAAAAAAATGTGTAGTATGGTAAGTAAAACAAAGTCTATTTACAAACTTGGATTAAGTTGGAATTTCTTTATAATTCAGGGTTTCCACTGTATCATATTAGATGGCAATATACAGGAAGCAAGTATAGACAAATATTGCAGCTAGTTCGTAACTGCAGAGAGAGGTTGCAAACAGCAACATATGCAGAGATAGTCTGTGTTATATCCAATGACAATTAACCATAGCAGATAAAGTCAATATACTTGCGATTAGTTGGTATCAATAAAGAGGACTTGATAACAGCTTCCATAAGCAGAGAAGGTGAAAACAAATTATCCACTGGTTAGAAAAAAGTGGAGGACAAGGAGAACAGAGGATTCTTTGGAGCTCAGTAGCATGCTAGATACAAACAAATTAACTAAGCACATGAGCTTGCCTGTGTGAGCATTAAGTAGAGGAAGTGGGGTGGGTTAACAGAGGCTGAGTTCGTGACAGGCAGGTAAGTGAACAGGTTTAACAACACAGGAAGCTGACAGAGTCCTGACACACAATAAGCTTAAGGTGGCAAGCCATTGAAAGAGTTATGTGCCCCCCTGAGAGGAGGTGACAGCAATAAAACTTTTGAGAAAGAGAGATGTACTGGATTTTCAAACTTCAGACTAGAGTCCCTTCTGTACTCAACTCTGAATATGACCTTAAAAATTATTGGAAATAGGGCATAAGGTCATTCTAATCCAGTATGTGCTTATATATATATATATATATATATATATATATATGTATATATATATATATATATATATATATATATATATATGTCATGTGCTTATGGATTCAGATATTTGCAATATCTACTCTCTATCTTGCTGTCCATTTTTTCATGTTTGTAAATATATTCACTCATTTGTTAATATGTTAATATATTTATGAATTTGATAGTAGCAGACAGAGCCGTGATTGGCAGTGGTGAGTCAAGGTTTGTGTGACCACTCAAGCAAGGACTGCTTTAGCATCTCCCGAAATGCAATAGGAATGAGAGCTGCTTAAATCCTATTGGCTTTTCAAATCAGCCAATAGGATTTAAGCAGCTCTCATTTCCTATTGGCTGATTTGAATTTTTTAGCCAATAGGAATGCAATGGTACCCCTCAGTGTGCGGCGGACAATTGCATGAAGAGGACCTCCACGTTGAACCGATGGACCTCCGCCTCCGCGCATCAACAAACGCTCCGCCACCGCAGGACCGGAGTTATAGTCCGTTGAAGTTATGGTGGGTAGGGATGTCCAAAACCCACGGTTCCAAAAGGAGCTCCCCTCCTATAATTCCCCCAGCTCTTGTCCTCCCTAGGGGCTACCAATCCCCAAAAGAGTGGAGGGCTGCTGGAGCGACCAGGGGTAAAGTTAGCGGGTGTCCTGCTGTCCTGTGGCCGACTGGGAGTTCCAGGAGCCCTGCCAGCCTGAGAGGAGTTAGGCGGGTGTCTGTTGTGAGGCGGCCGACCAGGAGTTCCAGGAGCCTGGCCAGCCTAGTTTTCCTGGTCATACACCAGCTCTTCACAAGATAAGCAAACAAAAGCTTCCAGAGATAGTGGTTGCTCTGAGGAGCCCAAAACCACTGAGAAACAACAGGGGTGAGCTTGTAGGGGGGGTTGGGGGTAGCCTTAGCTGTCTGGTATCCGTGACATCTTCCCCCCTCCAGTTCAGCAGACCCGGCTAGACCCTTAACGGGTCGGCCTTGGGCTGTCCAACGGTGGCCCTCCACTTGGTTGCTGGGAGAGGTTATCCCATATCTCCTAAGCTTGGGGCATCCTGGGGGGTTCCTGGTGACGTTTATACCCTGCGCCCTGGGCGCAGGGATAGTAACATAATGCAATGTCCCAAACAAGTTTGCTAAGGCCGGCTCCCACAGTCCAAAAATCAGCATGATTCGTTACTGGAGAACGGAGTTATAGTCCATTGAAGTTATGGGGGGTAGGAATGTCCAAAACCCCTGTTTCCAAAAGGAGCTCCCCTCCGATAATTCCCCCAGCTCTTGTCCTCCTTAGGGGATACCAATCCCCAAAAGAGCGGAGCTCTGGGGCAAAGGGCTGCTGGAGTGATCAGGGGCAAAGTTAGCGGGTGTCCTGCTGTCCTGTGGCCGACTGGGAGTTCCAGGAGCCCGGCCAGCCTGAGAGGAGTTAGGTGGGTGTCCGTTGCGAGGCGGCCGACCGGGAGTTCCAGGAGCCCGGCCAGCCTAGGAGAGTTTTCCTGGTCATACACCAGCTCTTCACAAGACAAGCAAACAAAAGCTTCCAGAGAAGAGAGGTGGCTCTGAGGAGCCCAAAACCACTGAGAAACAACAGGGGTGAGGTTGTAGGGGGGGTTGGGGGTTGCCTTAGCTGTCTGGTATCCGTGACAAGGGGTTAATAGCTTTATTTAGTGTTGGCGATGTGGGTGACGGAGGTTTTAGATAATTTTGTTTCGGCAATCAGCGGCAAATTAGTTATGTTAAGTTAAATAGTTTTTTCGGATCCATTCTTTATTCATATGCATTATATTATTCTGATGTTTAGAATAGAATAATGAATATGAATAAAGAATTTATCCGAAATAACAAATGGATCCGAAAAAACGATTTAACTAATTTGCAGAAACATTTTTTTTTAGCTTAACTAAACTAATTTGCTGAAACGAAATTATTTATTTAACTAATGAAAATGAAAGGAAACTAAACTAAATTTTTAATGTTGCAAATGTCATTATTATATTCATATGTTATATACGTATAGATTTTACATTAACATTATCAGATTCATAGAGAAATATATATTTTGAAATAAAAAAAATGAATGTGAAAACATTGGAATGTAAAATATGCTTAACACACTTCTGGTTGCGCACTGAAGGTGTAGCGCGGTGTTGGTGTGTGCACATGAATAATTAGTTATCTTAAAGGGAAACTGAACCCAAAAAGTTTATTTCATGATTCAGATAGAGCATGACATTTTAAGCAACTTTCTAATTTACTCCTATTATCAAATTTTCTTCATTCTCTTGGTATCTTTATTTGAAATGCAAAAATGTATGTTTAGATGCTGGCCCATTTTTGGTGAATAACCTGGGTTGTTCTTGCTGATTGGTGGATAAATGTATCCACCAATAAACAAGTGCTTTCCATGGTACTGAACCAAACAAATAGCTTAGATGCCTTCTTTTTCAAATAAAGATAGCAAGAGAACAAAGAAAAATTGATAATACGAGTAAATTAGAAAGTTGCTTAAAATTGCATGCTCTATCTGAATCATGAAAGAAAAAATTTGGGTTCAGTTTCCCTTTAAGGCGTTATGTAAATATTTAATAAAAAAAATAAAAAAATATTATGAGTAATTATCATAGTTACTGTAATAAATAAATTATATATAAAGTATATATATATATATATATATATATATATATATATATATATATATTAAATTAAATTGCAAAAGTGGACTCAACACGTGGATCTCACCTTTACAAAATAAAGAGTAGCGCACACTTGCATAAACTAGTTGCAGTGGTTACAATTAAACACCATGGCCTAGATTTGGAGTTTGGCGTTAGCCGTGAAAACCAGCGTTAGAGGCTCCTAACGCGGGTTTCTTACGGACTCCGGTATTTAGAGTTCAGTTACCGACACTCAAAAATCACTCAACGCTCAAATTTCTACCGACACCTCAGACCCAGTAGTAAACATATACCGACAAAATAAACATTCACGAATCACAAAACAAATATTACACAAACTACACTTACACTCATACAAACACTACACTGTGTTTATTTTTTTGATTTAATCATTTTTCTTCAAAATAAAAATGATCAAAGTTGCGAGATCTCGGGTGTTAGAAAAAAAAATACACAAATCCATTTTCCCATTGACTTACATTGACACACGGGAAAAGACCCTCATATACCTACATCTAACTAATAACATTATCACAAATATACACTCATCGATGCATACAAACAATATACACCACATGACATACAAAAAATATTTATTTATTACAAAAAGAACACGATTTAGTTACTTTTTCACACAAGCTCATGACGTCACTCACTTTACGAGGAAAACCAGTCTTAGAAAAAAAAAATGACCAAATTTTAGAGCCTCCATTGGCTTCTATTGGGAAGACGTGCTCGTGCACGCGAAACCCACATTTCACTAACGCACGCAAATAGCGTAGACCGAAAAACTCCAAATACCAGCGCTAGAAAATACATGCTTTTATGCGTTAGACCCAGCTATGATAAATAGATCAAGAAATGACTATTTCCCTATGGTGGATTTATGGATTTTAATTATTGAATATTCACAACACCATTAAATTGTTTAAGACTTTTATATTACATCAACTGCAAATCAACATCACTATAAACAAACTTTTTTTTAATCAAAATATTACATTTAAACGGACACAAAAATAATGTAAAATTTTCAGGATTCACAAACACTACACAATGGAAAACAATTCTCATTTACCTTTATTATTGCATTTCAGTTATTCAACTCATATGCTTGCAGCAACAGCATATCTACATATGCTTAACACATGATCAGTCATGGATGCACATACATTACTTTTAACATTCACTCATACATGTGCATTCAAATGATGGGGGAAAAACACATTACATTCTCTATAGGAATCACAAAACACAACATATGGATTTTACTGTACTTTTAACATCATGATTCCATCACCAGAAACCATTAGGAATTACGTACAACAAGAACATCATTACATCAGATTACAGATGTCACTTTATGGGAAGGAACAACAATGTCAGACCGCTATATAGAAGTCAGCATATGTGGGACACAATCACAATATATACGTATATGTACATAACACGCATCACCCATCACGCAACCACAAAGCACACATTTAGATTTTATTCAGCACACAATAACAATGTAGCACAATACAACAACACAATGAGGATTTCATAACTACATAGGCAGGTTAATAATATCATGACGTCATTAGAAGATTCAACCATACACATCACAGATTCACGACTGTACCGCCCCTTTCTGAACTTTAACACTCAATACTACAATACAACATATACGTAAATAACAGTTTGGAACAGCATTATTAGGGAGATTTGAATGGGACAATTAATAAATATTGTCAGATCGCAAATCACTTATATATATAATACTACAGATGACAGCCGGAAGTTATTCAGGATTAGTGCCATTTGAAATGGAAGCATACAATATTTACATCTCGGCAATCACTTATATATACAATACTACAGATGACAGCCGGAAGTTATTCAGTATTCGTGCGATTTTAATGGGACGCATACAATATTGACAGCCCGGCAATCACTTATATATACAATACTACAGATGACAGCCGGAAGTTATTCAGTATTAGTGCGATTTTAAAGGGACGCATACAATATTGACAGCTTGGCAATCACTTATATATACAATACTACAGATGACAGCCGGAAGTTATTCAGTATTAGTGCGATTTTAAAGGGACGCATACAATATTGACAGCTCGGCAATCACTTATATATACAATACTACAGATGGCAGACGGGAAGTTCAGAATTATTATTGCGATTTTAAAGGGACGCATACAATATTGACAGCTCGGCAATCACTTATATATACAATACTACAGATGGCAGATGTTACTTTATCGTTTACAAACAATGTTGCAGCAACATTGATCGATCACATTCGATGCACATTATACACAACTATGCACTTTCATTCATGTTAGCCTGGACGTGTGCTTGTTACTATAAGATCACGTTTCATAAATATTGATTACGCATATGATCAAACATTACAAACATGCACTGTATGTGTGATATTTGACACTTTCACATTGAGATTCATTGTTGGAAAACAACATTTCAGCAAACAACCAAAAAAACGCCCACTGTGAAAGCATTCGCGCCGCTCACATACAAACAAGTGAATACAATTAGCAATCATTACAAACTCACTACCATTGGACTAATTGTACTATAAATCCCCCAAACAACATGGCCAATGCATCACTTGTGATCCACATCAGATCAAGTGCATACCTTGTTACGCTGTTTTGAAAGATGGATGACGATGACATGGTAGATGCTGCTGGTGCTGCTATTGGCGAACTAGCTGTTGGTCGAATCAGGCAGCCTCGGCGGCTCAGACTGAGACGAAGGGGTCGTCTGGTTCGAGGTCCTCGTGTCTACAGGGTGAGACCCACCTTGGAAATCATGAGCGACTTTGAGATTTATGATAAGTATCGGCTCAATCGCGAACAGCTCATTGGCCTTTACGATCTTCTTAAACCTCATTTGGAGCCACGTATAAGAATAAGGACTGCTGTTCCCGCCATGAGTAAGATGCTAAGCTGTCTATACGTCCTGGCCTCCGGGAGTTTTCAATCCGGAGAAATGTACATGCATGGCCTGGCTCAAGGTACATTCTCTGTGGTGTTTGATAACTTTCTGGACGCCATGGTACGTATCAGTAAGCAATACATAGGATTCCCACAAAATGATGGTGATTGGAGGCGCCTGAAGCGGGAATTCTTTGATATTGCTCAATTGCCCAATGTCTTGGGAGCCATAAATTGTACCCACATTGCGCTGTGTGCTCCAATTGATGACTTGCCCTTCAGAAATCGCAAACATTTTCATAGCCTCAACGTGCAGTATGTTTGTGACGCACGGATGAGGATTATGCATGTGTGTGCGAATTTTGGAGGGGCTAGTCATGATGCCCGCATCCTCTCTCTGTCATCCCTGTGGAGACCGTTTGAGGAAAGACAAATGCCCCCTGGTTATCTCGGTGAGTATTTGTGCACAACATGGTTAATTAGTTTGACAATTGCCACTGTAGTTTTAAAATGTTAGCGTAATGTTCAGCTATAGGATGCAATTTAACCATTTATTTATTTTTCCACAAATGTCTAGTTTTAGTTCAAGGCAGATATGTAGCATGTCTTACCTTAAATGCTCAGATAGAGAATGCAATGTAACCATTTCGTTTCCATTTTACACAAGGTTTGGTTTAGGAGAAATACGCATATGTAGCATGTCTTAGCTGAAATGGCAAGATATTAGCTAATGCAATTTAACCATGTCATTGTCTCTTTCCGCTAATGTCTACTTTTAGTTCAATGCAGATATGTAGCATGTCTTACCTTAAATGCTCAGATAGAGAATGCAATGTAACCATTTCGTTTCCATTTTACACAAGGTTTGGTTTAGGAGAAATACGCATATGTAGCATGTCTTAGATGAAATGGCAAGATATTAGCTAATGCAATTTAACCATGTCATTGTCTCTTTCCGCTAATGTCTTCTTTTAGTTCAATGCAGATATGTAGCATGTCTTACCTTAAATGCTCAAATAGAGAATGCAATGTAACCATTTCGTTTCCATTTTACACAAGGTTTGGTTTAGGAGAAATACGCATATGTAGCATGTCTTAGCTGAAATGGCAAGATATTAGCTAATGCAATTTAACAATGTCATTGTCTCTTTCCGCTAATGTCTAGTTTTAGTTTAATGCAGATATGTAGCATGTCTTACCTTAAATGCTCAGATAGAGAATGCAATGTAACCATTTCGTTTCCATTTTACACAAGGTTTGGTTTAGGAGAAATACGCATATGTAGCATGTCTTAGATGAAATGGCAAGATATTAGCTAATGCAATTTAACCATGTCATTGTCTCTTTCCGCTAATGTCTAGTTTTAGTTCAATGCAGATATGTAGCATGTCTTACCTTAAATGCTCAGATAGAGAATGCAATGTAACCATGTAGTTTGCATTTTACACAAGGTTTGATTTAGGAGAAATACGCATATGTAGCATGTCTTAGATGAAATGGGAAGATAGAGAATAATATTGAACTAGATTATTTTATTTTAAAATAAACATTTGTTAGTGGATTATCGTGTACAATACTTTTTATTGGACTCAAAATACTATTTTGAGGATTCTGTTTGAATTATGTTCTGTTCATAATTTATAGGTGATTCTGGGTACATGAGCCGGCCTTGGCTTATTACCCCCTTGCGTAGCCCGACTGATGTGTCTGAGGAGCGCTACAATAGGGCTCATAAGAGAACCAGGGCGGTGGTTGAACGGATGTTCGGGCTCCTGAAGATGAGGTTCAGGTGCCTGGACAGGTCAGGAGGAGCCCTCCAGTACAACCCAAAGAAGGTGGCTAAGATCGTTGTAGCCTGTAGCGTCCTGCATAATATTGCACAGCGGGCTGGGATGCTGCAGGGCGTCCCGGCGCACCGAAACCTCCTCAGAGATGAGGAGGATGATCCTGTTCTAGAGGGGCCATTCCGGGACGAGGGGCTCAATGTCAGAGCAGACATCATCAACCGCCACTTTAGACGGTAAATAATAGAAGTTAGACTGGAATATTGTCAATAGATGTGAACTCTAGGGAAATGACAAGTAGAGAATTGTGCAAACATGTTAGGATTGTTCATCAAATGCTAAAAAAGTGTTTCATTTATTAATATAGGTGATGCTCTGGGCATTGGGTCCTGTAGCGAGTCTTTGCCACCTGGTTTTTAAAGAGGACATCAGATGGTAAGTATAAATGTATGGACTGTTGCTGGCATGAATTGTACACAAATACATCATATGGCATACATTTTCAAAACTAGTATTTAGTTTACACATTACTTAAAATGTAAATACTCAGAAAGGGATCCTCTAGCATAACTATCCTCTAGCATGACTATGGTTCAATGTCACACATTAGAGGTTCGTCCTGCTCAATATGACTCATCTTCACACTTGATAGAACATAACACAAGATGCTACACACGCTTAGTAAGCTAGTGACAGAAATGTATTCTGAAATGGGGGGTGGGAGAGGGGTACAGAAATGATTCACACAATTGTAGTAATTTTTAATAAACTTTTTCTGCCATTAGGGAGCTGACTTAATCTAAAGACTGAAAGGGAAGAATTAGAAGCCTGACAGTGAAGATTGCCCAGACTGACAGTGGAAAAAGCCAAGATTGAAATTGAAGTCTACCAATGGGATCATGTCTGGCATTATCTTTCAAATCTGCTGACCTTGAAAACCATACAAAGACATGTTCACATGGTAAGTGCCAACTATTTGATAGAATAAGGCTGTGGAGGCATCCTATTGGAGACACTTAGATGATTTTCTAATTTTTAGATGGTATTTCACAGTCCTCTATTTTTGAAATTATGAATAACACACCTATTGAAGATCAACTGTTTACCCCTGAATTGACTTTCAAGGACCATGCATTATCCAGGTTGGTGTACCAATGCATGCTAGTTAAGAATCACAGGAAGAATGTTGAATATTAGTAGCTTACATACATTAGTCATATTTGGTTCATAATTAGATCTTTAGGGATCACAATCAGACACTTAGATGATTTTACTTTTTTAGATGGTATTTCACAGTCCTCTATTTTATGAACTGATGAATAAGACACCTATTGAAGATCAACTGTTTACCCCTGAATTGACTTTCAAAGACCATGCATTATCCAGGTTGGTGTACCAATGCATGCTAGTTAAGAATCACAGGAAGAATGTTGAATATTGGTAGCTTACATACATTAGTCATACTTATTTCATAATTAGATATTTAGGGATCACAATCAGAAAAAGGAATACATATTATAGTTGATATAGAGGTATTTGAATGGACATGAAATATTACATTTATGTTCAGCATACATATATATTATTGAAATGTGATATACATTATTATGTAGAATTTGAAATTCAGATATTTAAATTTTTATTTTATTACACAATAGAATGGTGTATGTTTTTTTTTAAAAAAAAATTGAATTAATAAATATCTAGATAAAATGTTGAACAAAGTTAGAGCATAGACACAAGATGATTGTAAATGTATTTTAGGAATATTTGACAATGTGTGTATTAACTTTGTAAAAAAAAAATTTTTATTTCAGATTGTCATCTGATGACTTCCAGGAATATTTTTTTGTTTTTCTTTCAGAAACTTTTAATTTTTAAATGTTAATAATAAACATTTTAATATTAAATACACTCTTTTGAACAGATTATAATAAATATCCAGATAATCTGTCAATAAAAACCAATTTGACTCCCATGACTGGTAGTTGGCTATTTGACAAGCACATGCATAAGATCAAATAATGCATTAATTTTAGAAAATCCAATGATTCAGAGAATATTACATTAAACTATATTTTTTAAAATTAATTGCGGAGTGATATCCATCGATGCTTTTCTTTTGAAATTCTTAGATGTTAAAATAATTTCTGATATGTAGTCAAAATTTGACGTAAATTAGTTTTTTTCACTTTTAAGAAGGGGAAGTGGTTCAATTACATTAAAGTGACAGTGTTGTTGAATGTAAAATTAATTTTATAAGATCTTGTATCTTCCTTAGGTATCTCAAAACATTATTTTCTACATTCTTTTAATTTTTACATTTATAAATGTTAGGTCATTTAACTTGATATTTTTCACAAGCTAGTTATTGGATGCCAGGTTAATCGATTTAATTTTCTAGTTGAGTCATTTAACTATAGTTATTAATATTATGTATTTTTTACAATCTTACCTCTTGGGTTAGACATCACATATCTATATATAATTTTCATTCCCCTTTAGTTTCTTTTGACAATGTAAAATCAACATTCAAAATGTTTTGGTCCTTAAAGGGACATTCACAAAGTATATTGTGTATTGATTTTTCAATAATTCATAAAAGAATTTAAACATATTTATAAAGTACTATAGAATTACATTCAGTCTTTAAATATACTTTTAAAAAGATACATCAATGCACATATCTTAGTCAATTACATAAGGCATCTATGTGCAACCAACAATCAGCATCAAAATAGCCGATGTAGATATGTATTTAATCCAAGAATATATAATTACAATCTAATGACTGAATACAAAAACATATTAAGTTGTTCAAATATTATAATCTTATCCAAAATGCATACATAACATATAGCTTAATGTCCCTCTAAGCTGAAGACTCCGAAATACCTCCTTTACAATATATCTTTCACTCAGTGTATAAAACAAGCCAGAAGTTAATCTAAATTAGCTTTACTCATATGTTATACTAATTTAGCAAAAGGAAGGTGCTTAGGTTTCTGAAAACATGAACTCAAAATATACTTAAAGGGAGACAGTTAAAAAATTAATGATTTATACATTCTGAATGAGTATTCTATTTTAAGCAACTTTAAAAATTGTCTCATATTATGAATGCTCCTTGTGATGTTGCTATCATTACTTTAAAAATAAGGCATTAAATAGATCATTTATTTGCTTCAGTACTCTGGACAGAACTTGTTTTTTTTGGTTGGATTAATTTATCCAACAATCATCAAGGACAACCCAGGTTTTTGGAAACAATTGTCCGTAATCTAAAATATCATTATTGATTTGCTAAAAAAGATAAAAATATAATTCTTAACATTTGAGAATCGGATTAAATTATAAAGTTGCTTAACATTTCATGCTCAATCTGAATCACGAACGCTAAATTTGTTTGGACAGTGTCCCTTTAAGAGATTTAAAGAGTGTATTTACTTCTCTTCTTATCTTGACATACTTTGCTTGAAAAGCATATCGAGATAGGCTCAGTAGATAAAGATTGGTGGATGCACAGAGATGCCTTATGTGATTGGCTCAACCATGTGCATTTAAATTTCTTCTGTTGAGGATATCTAAATAGTAAGATAAATTTATTTACATTTTAAAGTCTAAACAATTTTCTATCTCTACAGATCATTTGATACAATTGTTTGTTTGTAATGTCTATTTAAAAATAAAGACGCCATTGCACAATAACATATATGAGCACTTCAGACAAATACAAGCTCGAGGTTTATTTACTAATAACAAACAAACCTGTAGTTTAACATTTATAAACAGATTATCCAAGTTACTGACATTATAACCTGATTTTGAACATTCAGAAATATTGCGTGGGAAACGCATCTTGAAACACCAGATTAGCATCTTTAAACATTAGAGTCTAATGTCACGCAATAGCACACAATCAATGTGCATTATAAATACATTTAATAGAGCAATATCAATACTTCACAATAAGTCAAGAAATGGATTTTATGAACAATAAAGACATACAATATTAAATGTGTATTTGTATTAAAGAAACAGACCGTTATTAAACAGATAAATGTCTACAACATTTAATAATGTGACAGTATTAGATTTTAAAGAGGATTTAATCATTAATATTTAACGGATCACGGATATTAAATCTGCGTCGCACATATCCGCATGACAGGCCCATGAGTTACAAATAAGTCTACATGAAAAATGAAGTTACAGCACCACCAGGAGGTATGTGTATGGAAGTTGCTAAGATATGAAACATTAAGGAACGGCCAATCAGAGTTCATCACACAAACACAACTTGAGTCAGGATGGTCTCACAGACATTCTAACAATATTTCAAACTTTTATCCAATCAGATGTACAGATAACTTGTCCCATGGTGCATCTCATGTTTACTTCACCATATAAAAGTCCATTACACGTTGCCATCTTTGTCAGTTCTCTAATGCCTGCAGGCAGTTTATATTATTATTATTATTATAATTATTATTATACAACCCAGCAGGCATGAAACCTCCCAGGTTCACCAAGCAGGAGAGCGCTGCACTGGTCCACGCCGTCAAGGACTTTTATCCCCAGCTGTTTGGGAACAAGAGGAGTTTGACAGATGCGCCTGTTAAGAAGGCCCTCTGGGAGTCTATCACCAATGCGGTTAGATTGGTGTGTGGCGTCCAGAGGACCCAGGATCAGATCATGAGGAGATTCGGAGATATGAGGTTGCGCTTAACAAAAAAAGTCAACCTCATAAGGGACTGGGTACAAGCCCGTAAAAGAGGGGGCCAAAGAAAGGCCCCGCGGAAACTCTACCTACTCCCTTATGAGGTGACTTTATGCGAGCTCCTCAATCTCCGGGTCCCCAAAAGATTTAGATCCTCGCCATCCTCGGCCTCCTCTTCTTCCCTCCCAGCTGCGGGATCTGAAATTCCTGACGCGGAGGCCAGGGCAGCTGCTTCTCTGTCCGGTGGCCTGGGAGGAGAAGAAAGAGAATCTGAACCAGGTAACTATCCAACTTCATATAATATCTTAATATTTGATTTATTTGTAAAAAATGTGTATATAGTCAGATACTAAACCTATACAGATCTCACAACATACACTACATATGATGTTTAGATATCTGATTTTAGATTAGTGACACATGAAATAGGAATGATGTTTCTTGCGCTCTACAGAATATGCGTCACAGAGCGAAAATGGAATTGCGCATACACGTTAACATGGGTTAGCTGTAAGTGGCATTGCTTTATACATGTTGGTCAAATGACGGATGCGTAATTCCGCTTGGAATCATTGCGCAATGATTGCGAAAATGGAATTGCGCATACACGTTAACATGGGTTAGCTGTAAGTGGCATTGCTTTATACATGTTGGTTAAATGACGGATGCGTAATTCCGCTTGGAATCATTGCGCAATGATCGCGAAAATGGGATTGCGCATACACGTTAACATGGGTTTGCTGTAAGTGGCATTGCTTTATACATGTTGGTCAAATGACGGATGCGTAATTCCGCTTGTAATCATTGCGCAATGATCGCGAAAATGGAATTGCGCATACACGTTAACATGGGTTTGCTGTAAGTGGCATTGCTTTATACATGTTGGTCAAATGACGGATGCGTAATTCCGCTTGGAATCATTGCGCAATGATCGCGAAAATGGAATTGCGCATACACGTTAACATGGGTTAGCTGTAAGTGGCATTGCTTTATACATGTTGGTCAAATGACGGATGCGTAATTCCGCTTGTAATCATTGCGCAATGATCGCGAAAATGGAATTGCACATACACGTTAACATGGGTTTGCTGTAAGTGGCATTGCTTTATACATGTTGGTCAAATGACGGATGCGTAATTCCGCTTGGAATCATTGCGCAATGATCGCGAAAATGGAATTGCGCATACACGTTAACATGGGTTAGCTGTAAGTGGCATTGCTTTATACATGTTGGTCAAATGACGGATGCGTAATTCCGCTTGGAATCATTGCGCAATGATCGCGAAAATGGAATTGCGCATACACGTTAACATGGGTTTGCTGTAAGTGGCATTGCTTTATACATGTTGGTCAAATGACGGATGCGTAATTCCGCTTGGAATCATTGCGCAATGATCGCGAAAATGGAATTGCGCATACACGTTAACATGGGTTTGCTGTAAGTGGCATTGCTTTATACATGTTGGTCAAAATGAAATGTGAATTATTATATATGTGAAGAATACAGTATTCTTATTTTCAATATTATACATAATAAAAAAAGAAGAATCCAAATAAATTATAACATATGCCCATCAATTGATGAGAATGAAATAACACAAAAAAATAATTTAAGCTACAGTAAACAACACAACTGATTGAAAATAAGAGTACAGGATATATTTATCATGAATAGAATTGAGGAAAAAATTAACTCATGGGACTACCAAAGGATTAATATTTTTGAATTGATTTGCTAATAATGTAAAGATTTTAAACATGGAATGATTTGTATTAATGATATCCAATCCTCATTTAATATATTACAGATCTGGATGTTGGTGCTGGATCCTCAAGGCAGGGCTTGTCACAGTATGGTATGTCTCATTTTAATTGACATTTGTCTTAGAAACATGGACAGAACATTACATACTAAATCCACATTGTTCAATATTTATATGTATCTTCAAAATGGATTTTAAAACTTTTTGCAAATAAGAATAAATAAAACAAAAAAATAGGATTACATTGTAAGACTACTCTGATTTGGTTTGGAATTTAAGATATCCCATCTATTCTGGATGTCTTAATTTTAATGTAAGATTCTTTGAATGTCCAATTTATATTCTTCCCTTGTGTATTGCTTAATCTTATTTGTATACATTTTGTAAAAATACACACAATTTTGCATATGTTTTGATTTTAAAAATATAGATTCCATTTTTTAAATTGATCACGTCATTTAAGGGACATGACAACTAAATTTTACATAGAATTTTTTAAAAACATGATTTTATTGTTTTGTTTAAACATTTTATGAGCTACATTGGTTCAGTCTATTGTTTTAGTTCTTAGAAAAATTAATGGATTTTGGTTTATGTTAAACAATGCATTACTGGTATTATCCGGCAGTTTTTCTATGCATAAATTGGCATATTTACAAAAGTTAAAATCATGTGTTCAGATAACAGTAGTACATAGTTTAAAAATGTATACAATTACACATTTAGAGCTTCATGTCCCTTTAATAGATGAAAATTAAATAATTCTTAGGATATCCTTAAATAACATATTAGATTGGAATTGCATGCTCAATCCCATTCATTACATCAACATATGGAGTAGAGAATTCATTAACACCAACATTGTCAAATCAATATAATTTTATATTAAAGGGATACTGAGCTAAAATTATTTATGTTGTCATTCAGATAGAGCATGCAATATTAATCAACATTTAAATATAATACTATAATCATATGTGAAATATTATATTGCTAAATGTATTTTAAAATCAAGAATGTACGTTTATCTTCAGCTCAATTTTGGTTGACCAACCTGGGTTTTGATTGATGATTGGTGGATACCTTCAACAAACAATATTTATTGAATCCAATATTGCTTATCTGCCTTTAAGATTAAAATGTAGCAACATTCAAATTATAATAGGAGTAAATGTTAAATCATTTTGAACAGTTTGAACAGTGAAATAAATGATTGAAATAAATCATGTCAGTGTCCCTTTAATAAACAATAGATTCATTCATCTTTACATTCTTTGGATTAGACAATATTGATATATAATTCACATATTCATTGTTGGAGTTACTTTATAGATATCAGCATACTCTAACAGCACCATGATTACATATTTGTACTAATCCATTTGGTTTTGTATTGTGATCAATATGTGTTGTGTCCTAAACAAGATTACTGTACATTGCACAAATGGCTCGATGTGCCACATGTCTTTGTTTATATTTGTCAACAGCTGTTATTCAAAATGTGGTTTGTGTGTATTCTTTTAAGAACATTGATCAATGGGTATATTTAGATATGCAATAGCATCGTATGAGATGAGTTTGATGTCTAATATAGTCAGAAATTAAACATATGTTCAATACATCATTTTTAACAGAATCCCCTTGATTCAATCAAGCATTTTTTTGTTTAATGACTGCTCTATTCTTCTCATTTTCAAGTTGATTATTCTTAAAATTCGCTACAGATGTGATTTATTGCTATCCCAAATGTGTTCACTAATTTATATCTATATCATTCATAGAGAGAGTTGGTGTGGGGAGCCCAGAGGAATCCAGCACTGACACAGAGACACCTTTGCGGTCTCCTGGTAAGTCCATTGACTCATTTATATGTCATTGAAGGAGTATTGGTAATCAATATTATGAGCATGATTCTGATGAAGCATAACATTTGAAACAAACACATAATTTACTCCTCTGATTATATATTAATTTTCTTTGAATACTGAAAGATTAATAATTAAAACTTTCTTAGTCTACACCTTTGTTATTCAGAAGATGTATAGCATATGTTTGTTTCCATGTTCATTTTTGACAACAGTCATCAAGTGATACACACATGAGAAATCTTAAATGTTCTATGTACATACTTTTATGATTTTAAAATTAATACAAACAATACATCGAAAATCTGAATCATTGAGAATAACAAATCTAATGTCATTTGTATGCTCCATCAAAATTATGTAAATCATAACTTTGGGTGTGTATATCTTTAATGCAACATTGATGTGTGTCTTTGATCAACAGTAACATATGTTATAATATGTGATCTTAACGTGTACACAACATGTTATGTTTTACAGAGATTGATATAACATGTGTGATGGAGGAGGAAGAGGCTGCCTTGGAGTCTGATGGTATGTGAAATATATCTATCATGTTTCCAACATGTTGCTTTATTGGAAATCATTTTATTGAAGACATTCAAAGTCTACAGCTTTTGCACTTTAAAAAAGAATATTATTTGTCTGTTCAAATACACTACTGCCCCCTTTCTATATCAGGCAGCATGAAATTATGCTTTGATTTTTTTTTTTTTTAAAAAAAACATTTATAATTCATGCCATCATTATGTCACATGCATATTCCAGGCCAAAACACAATAATACTGTTATAATTGTACAGACAGTCATTGATATTCATCTGAGTGCCTATATGAATACCATATCCTCATTTCATAATTGATTAGAAATTCAAACACACTTCTAAGTATATTGAAAACATAATCAATTTTAAATGCGTTGATTTGATTTCATGATGTATGAGATGTTAATATATTTGTATTATTTATTTCAGATGGATCCTCCACCTCTGGTCATCTGTTTTCCGCCCCTGCCCAGTCCCAGACCCCTGCCCAGGCCCAGACCCCTGCCCAGGCCCACACCCCTGTCCAGGCCCAGACTCCTGCCCAGGCCCAGACCCCTGCCCAGACTCCTGCCCAGGCCCAGACTCCTGCCCAGGCCCAGACCCCTGCCCAGGCCCAGACCCCTGCCGTCCCTTCCCATTTGTCCTTTCCTGTCCCTCCTAAAAAACGTCCCTTCGTCCCCCTTCGACGCTCTCCCCGTATTATGGGCCGTACAGCTGCCCAGACCCCAACTCAACACTCCCCAGCTGTACGGCCTACCCCGGAGCAGCAGCTCATCCCTTCCAAACCCAATCCCATCCCTCCCCAACCCAATACCATCCCTCCCCAATACAATCCCATCCCTCCCCCCTGTCTCAACCTTCATTGTTCTGGGTGTCAGATAGTCCTTCCCAGGCACAGCTGTAAGTATCATTCTAAATCCACATTATAAGATACTTAAAGGTACACTGAAGGCAAATTGTTTCTATTGTGATTCAAATAGAGCATGCAATGTTAATCAAATTTATAATTTACTACTCTTATCAATTATTCTTCATTCTCTTGCTATCTTTATTGAAACAAAGAAATGGCTAGAATAAATTTTCAATAGAAAATAATTGTGGACATCATTTCTTTATTGTTGGATGAATGTATCCATCAACCAGCAGGGACAACCAAAGTTGATAAACAAATATGGCCTGCCCTATAAACCTACATTCTTGCATTCCAAATCTAGCTAGACAATTCAAACATTTAAAGAATATGTGTAATTGTTTAATATTTGTAATGTCATGCTCTATCTGAGTCAACAATTAAATATTTAGTTTCAGTGTCCCTTTAATTTGATATCACTACATATACCAATCACCACTACTTGGATCCAACAATTTATGTACAAATGTTGATACATTATCTCTTGTCTAACCTAGTGGGAATGTAATTTCTTCAGGTTGATATGTTTACACAGCTTGTCCTCAACGCCAAAATGTTTAAGGATAGGTGTGCCTACCACAGTATAATTTAAATATTTAAATTTCTAATGTAAGTACAATGTAAATCCTTTAACAAGATTACATACACTTAAGCTGTAGAAGTGGATCATCGAAAACAAATTAAAGGGGACAACATGTTTGAGTAAACTGTCCCTTTAAGTATTTCGGTCTGTCTGAATAACATATTTAATGTGTAAAGAATCAATTTTAACAAATTGATGTAAAGAATGATTTGTCTTTATGATGACAATGTATCTTTGCTTATTTTTTCTTCTGTTGTGTAATTATCCTTAATATTTGATTTATTCTTTATTTTAGGCTGTGACTCAGCATGGCTCATGCTAGAAGGTATAGTACGAGTAGAGCAGGCCTTGTTGAGGAATGCAGCTGTCCTGAGAGGGATGAACGACACCATGCAGGCCCAGCTCCGGGTTCAGGATTTGACTCTGCGTCAAATCATGCGATTAAATTCAAGTCCTGAATCTGGAGCTGGACATGCACAGGACGATGAAGAGGATGACCAGTAAGTGGAGGATCTGGAGATGCTCCAAGGTCGCAGATAAGAATCCTCCGTCCACATGTTGATGTTTTTGTTCTTGTTGCCATTTGGCCTTTTTTTAAGTTTATTGTTGTGCCTGTTGCACTCTTTTACCTTGTCATATGGCTCAAATGGGGCTATGCTGGCCCTTGGCAACTCTCTTCATGGACTGTGATGCACTCTGTTACCTTGTCATATGGCTCAAATGGGGCTATGCTGGCCCTTGGCAACTCTCTTCATGGACTGTGATGCACTCTGTTACCTTGTCATATATCTACAATGGGGCTATGGTGGCCCTTGGCAACTCTCTTCATGGACTGTGATGCACTCTGTTACCTTGTCATATATCTACAATGGGGCTATGGTGGCCCTTGGCAACTCTCTTCATGGACTGTGATGCACTCAGTTACCTTGTCATATATCTACAATGGGGCTATGGTGGCCCTTGGCAACTCTCTTCATGGACTGTGATGCACTCTGTTACCTTGTCATATATCTACAATGGGGCTATGGTGGCCCTTGGCAACTCTCTTCATGGACTGTGATGCACTCTGTTACCTTGTCATATATCTACAATGGGGCTATGGTGGCCCTTGGCAACTCTCTTCATGGACTGTGATGCACTCTGTTACCTTGTCATATATCTACAATGGGGCTATGGTGGCCCTTGACAACTCTCTTCATGGACTGTGATGCACTCTGTTACCTTGTCATATGTCTCCATTTTCCTGATCTTTACCATATTATTTATAAACGTTGTTGTTTTCTGACATACTAATAAAAGACATGTCATTGCACGATTCTTTGTCCTCCTTATTCATGTCATTGATTGAAATCTCTATTTTATATGGTTGATCCTTAAAGGGACATACCCAAAATAATGTTGTTTCCTGAATCATATATGTAATACAATTCTAAATGACTTTAAGATTAACATCTCCAATGTAATTATTATTTTGGTCTTTATATTGTTATCTAAAATCTTTATCATTGCATGATTATGATTAGCATAGTAATTGTTTTATATATGTATATAAAGATTGTTATATATGTATATTTCAAATTTCACATCCATGTGTGTATTTATAAACTCTGCATAAATTGATGCACCTTTAACAAATGATCTGAGGATTGATACAATGATATAATCCCTGTAAAGTGTTCATTTTATTGAAATAGTATTGTCTCTGTGTATCCTCTTTTTATAAATAATAATCATGTCCCTTTAAGTGATGGTGAGCACAATTGTTAATGAATGTATTTCCATTTCTAAAGCGTTTTTGTCCATTTTACATGAACAAGGACATATAATCTTAATAATAAACAATCTTATTGTAATGTTGATAGCACATGTATTTCATTTTCTATTCTATCTTATTGTAAAAGTGTAACCAAATCAATCTCTGTGTGTAATGCGCATATTTTATATGAGGAATATGTTTTTCAAAATATTTGCAAAAAATACTTCTCCTCCCATATATGGCTATAGGTAGTCTGACCATATTTCAACTTGAATAAATGACCCATTTGATCAATACATGTGTCATTATTGTTATTCCCAAACAATCTAAACATATCTTAAAAAATCAATGGCATATGTATTTCTCATGTGTATCTTTTAAAGGTTAAAGATATACACCATAGCTATAGTTCAAGGGACAGTCAAGTCCGAAAAGATTAATCATGATTTTGTGACATTCCTAGATAGCAATCTAGACACATACTAGTTACTAAAATATAAATACGTTTCTTAGTGATATGCCAAGCTGTCAACTGAGTCCTTGTATTGGCTGCGGTTTTTCAGCGATCGCGGATGCACCATGTTGCTTAAGACGTCACCTGCCAGGCTGTCCAATGATTCCTTGTATTGACTGACGTTTTTACGTGATCAAGGATGCACCTTTTATTGGATGGCGTTTTTACGCGATCAAGGATGCGCCTTTTATTGTATGGCGTTTTTACGCGATCAAGGATGCACCTTTTATTGGATGGCGATTTTACGCGATCAAGGATGCCGCTTTTATTGGATGGCGTTTTTACGCGATCAAGGATGCGCCTTTTTTTTGGTTTGCGTTCTTACGTGATCAGGAATGTGCCTCTTATTGGATTGTGTTCTTACGTGATCAAGGAAGCGCCATGTTAATTAAGACGTCACATGCAAAGGTAAAAAAACGTCTGATTGTATTACGTAGTCCCGCAATATTTGTTTGTGCACGTTAAACACGTTTGTGAATGAAGCCAAGTTTAAAAACATTGCGAATATGGATTGTTTGCATCATGTTACATTGTTGAACCATAGCTGATAAAGACCACCACATTCTCTTTTGCTGGATGTCTGGTTGAATAAACCAACAAAAGCAAAATGTTTTCATGCATAAGATATTTCGAGGCAAGTGCAAATCTCTATAGTCCATGTTGTTTAATATGTTTGTCAACAATATGTTCCTTTTTATGTAAAATGACTGTTGTGTTTAATGTTAAAGATATCTAATTCATAAATATGCGCTATTGTGTTAGAATCAAATAATCAATATGCATTTATCTTTATCATATGCTAAATATATGATGGCGACTTCTTCTAAATGTAATTTCGTCGTATATTCAATTAAAGGTTCATTAGACACTCACATTATAAATCAAAACTTTTTATTTTGTCTCTAGTTAGATAGTCCATTGTTTAACAAATACACGTTTCATTTTGCTTGTGTTCAAAGAAAATGTAAGTAATTTTCTGACTCCTCATCAAGCCTCTGAGTTTCATGTGAGTACCATCTCCAGCTTGCTCCTGTTTGTGTAAAGTGTCTTTTCATATGTTAATGATGGGGTATTGTCTTGTTTTACGGTTGTAATGGGGGTTCATCTATATTTTCAATAGAGATAACCCTATTTTCTTTGAAAGTGTTTAAAGCTTTGT
This sequence comes from Bombina bombina, assembly GCF_027579735.1. Taxonomy (NCBI): domain Eukaryota; kingdom Metazoa; phylum Chordata; class Amphibia; order Anura; family Bombinatoridae; genus Bombina; species Bombina bombina. The sequence continues at coordinate 433,578,623 of NC_069499.1, read as the reverse complement.
AATATTGATATCAGTATATGTTAATCTTGTTGTTTCTAGTAGTGTCTATTACATACAGTTCAGTTAAAAATATAGTATACTGTCCCTTTAATGCAAATGTTTATTTTTGTATCATGTATGAGTTCCACATTGGTTAATCTCCAAATATATTATTGTTATCATATTTTCACCCCCCACTCCTAAAAGGACTTTAAACCATATTCATTGTTAAAACAAATGTCTTTCTGAAAATAAATGAACACAATAATGTCTCTTTAAGAAAATAGACTTTATTTAACACGTCAATATAAATCTGATTTCAATATTTATTGTTTGAACAAGTACATGTAGATATACCAACAATCTTCAAATATTTGTTAGCATATGTAATTTTGTTAAAGGGACAGTTTAGAAAACAAATAATGTTTTGCATTATTCTAAAAGTCAATTTTGTAATATCAATGATATCAAAGGTTTCTCACCAATTAATCATTTGTCTGTGTTTATTTTAATTTTCTAGATAAACCTATGAGGTTCGTGTGCTCATTTCTTAGAGCTTGAAGAGTGCATGTAATCATTATACAATTTGACCACTAGAGGGCATTTGGATAGCATTTGTATATGTTAAACCTTGTGCTCATACAGCATATTATTTACCATGTATTGATCATTGATATCTAAAATGTTGTTATGTCAGAACAACAAATGTGTTCATTTTTCATAGTCAGAGATACAAGGGTAAGCACATAAGTCACACGTATTTCTCCATGTTTTGTTGTTTCCAACTTGATAATGCGTAATACAGTGTTTTCTTTGTAATCAATAATTTTCTGACTGTCCCTTTAAGCTGTGTTATTGGCATTCAAACAGTAATATGCCATCATGGATAATTGTAATGGTAATTTTGTTTGCGATTCGGGAAACAGTTTGGACATCACATCACAGAAACCAATTAATATCATGAACAAGGATAGGTATGTGATGATGTGGTTTTCACACACTTATAACCCACACTCTGCAAACAATCTGCCTCCATGGACCCGGTCCCATAGAAGTAGATTATATACAGAGTGTGGTCCACAAGTGTATGAAAACCACATCATCACATACCTATCCATTACACATTAAATAAAAAAAAACATTAAACATGAAAACAAATAATTACTTTCTCTTCCTTCCCCTCTTCCCACGGGGCTGAGGCTCTGGGAGGGGCAACTGCCGACTCTGACGAGTTCTCCTTGGAGATGTTGTGGGAAGAGTGGAGTACTGGGACGACCAAGGTGAGGAGGAGAAGATGGCTGAGGAGGAGAAGATGGCTGAGGAGGAGAAGATGGCTGAGGAGGAGAAGATGGCTGAGGAGGAGAAGATGGCTCGGCAGGAGGAGATGGCCCGGCAGGAGAAGATGGGCCGGCAGGAGAAGATGGCCCAGCGGCAGGAGGCCCAGCAGCAGGAGGCCCAGCAGCAGGAGGCGGACCAGGAGGCAGACCAGCATGCGCCTCCCGGAAAAAATTAAACATCTCTTGGTGTAGATTAATGATTCTGTTTTGCCCTTCTTCTATTCTATTAAGTATGTTTATTATTTGGTTTTGTCCTTCAATTATTTGGTTTTGTCCATCAATAATTCGAGTTCGGCCTTCAATATTTTGTATCCGGGAGTTACGCATCTGGTCTATGTAGTCCAGTAGAACCTGCACCTCCGCTATTTCCTCTTGTTGTGCTTGGCGGGGTACCCGTGCACGGCGGGGTGCCCGTGCACGGCGGTGTGCGGGTCCTTGAGGGGCCTCTGGTTCCGCGGCCTCCTCCTCTGCTTCCGGGGCCTCTTCATCTGCTTCCGTGCCCTCTTCGTCACGGGGGGCCTCTTTCCTCCGAAGTGGAAATTCCTCCCCACCACTCTCATCCCGGGGAGATGGAGGAGGCTGTATTTGTTGTGCTGCCTCCTCCCCAGACTCTGTATATTTGAAAAAGAAATAAATGTATATATTAGCATATTTCCAAATGAAGCTTTAAATGACTTAGCTTACGATACAATTACAAATGCAGAATCATTAATCCACTTTTAAATCTAACAATCAATACGATTTCCGCATTTTGTAAAACGTGTTTGTGATATCTGTGGTCAATCTGAATGTTTTAGCGTTTTTTTTTCAGTCTGTTTAAATGCACACCTAACCTATTGCCTAGATATTGATGTAACCGCAAAGTAATTGTGAATGCGTGTAAACAGCGTAATAGCATTAATCTGATCCTTAAAGGGACATGAAACCCAATGTTTTATCTTTCATGATTTAGAAGCATACATTTATAATCAACTTTCTAATTAGCTTAATTCTCTGGATATTCTTTGCTGAAAAGCATATCTAAATATGCTTAGAAGATGCTGATTGTTAGCTGAATATAGCTGCCTCCAGTGATTGGTTCACCGTGTGCATGGCTATTTCTTCATTAAAATATATCTCAAGAATGATTCAAATTAGGTAATATAAGTACATTATAATGTTTTGTAAAATTGAATTCGATACCTTAATCATGAAAGTAAAGGTTTGCGTATAGTGTCCCTTGAAATACATTCGTATGTGAATTTATTCTTAAATGAGCTTACCGTCAGATGAGAATGGCAGGTTCCCGGTATCAATTCCTCCGATACCGACTACATCCACCTCGGAGATGCTGGGCCGCAACATTTCCTCCCATCGGCAGTACTCGATTTCCAGGGCAGGTCCGCCACCGGTTCCTGCGGCATGTCGGGCCTCCAGGCTTAACTTTTTCTTGAAATCCATCTTACAGTCCCGGTATCGATGTTTTATAGAGTCCATATCTCTATTCCGGCCACCCACTGCATTGACTGCATTCCTTATCTCATGCCAGAGCTTCCTCTTCTCAGTCGGGGTGGTCTTCTGGTGCTGCAGCCTCCTATACCTGGCCATATAGGCCTCGACGAGGGCCTCCTTCTCCTCCATCGAAAACCTCACCTCCCTAGTCGCCTTGGCCTTCCCCTGTGACGATTCCCTCTGTTTCCCGGACTGTGAAGCCCTACTCTGTCCGCCACTGGGCCCAGCCACTTGTTCATCTTGAACCAAGTGGCTGGGTCCACCCACCGCTTCCACCCCCGCTTCCTGCCCCCCTTCCTGCCCCCCTTCCTGTCCTGTTCCTCTCCCCCTCCCTCTCCTCCCCCCTCTACCTCTCCCCTGCCTGCCCTCCATCTGTTCCCTAAACTAAACCCCAAATAATCAAACAAAAAGTGTGATGAAATGAAAGGGGTTCAAAATAAAGAACTAAAAAGACAAAATAAGTGCTGAAAGTGTGAGAGGGATCTAAAAAAACAAAGAGGGTAAGGAGTATTTAAATAAACAAAAAGAAGAAGACTAAAAGGAGGATATGTAAACTAAATGTAACTAGGGGATGGGGATGGGATGGGGATGGGGTATGGGATAAGAGTAAATGGGATGAAAGGGAATGGGACTACAGGGAATGGGGTTATGGAGTGTAGTATGAGGGGGTATGGGTTATGGAGTGTATGTAGTGTTATTGATAAGTGTATGAATGTATTGAATGTGTTTGCGTGTAAATGTGTTAAGTGTACAGAAAAATCACTTGCTCGCTAACTCACACTACTACTAATTCTCACTAACTCACACTACTACTAATTCTCACTAACTCACACTCCCACTAACTCTCAATAACTTACACTAGTACTAACTCACGCTCCCACTAACTGACTCTCTCACACTACCACTAACTCTCACTAACAACTCCCACTACCACTAACTCACTCACGCTCCCACTAACTGACTCTCTCCCACTCCCACTAACTCCCACTCCCACTAACTCACTCACGATAACACGATAACACTAACAACTGACTCTCTCACACTAACACTAACTCACTCACAATAATGCACAAACTCTCTAATCTTAAACCTCCAATCTCCAAAGACCCACCAGCAACACAGTCAAAGAAGCCATGCTTGTGTGGTGCTTATATACCCTGTGTAAATGTTTAATGATGTACCTATTTACGTTGTAAATTGTGTTCATGTGTGCTTTATTAGCAATTATTATTTGTGCAATGTGTATTAGGTGTGTGAATTTGCGCATGCTCATTTGGAGTTAGTATTTGTGGAATGTGTAGAATGCAATGATGTCATAGTGCTCGTTTTCTATAACATTGACCAATAGTATTCTGTTTAAATGTGAATTTGCGATGGTGTGTTATTAGTGAAGTGTTGTATATGTATGTTTGTCCTAATATATAGTGATATTGAATGCGATTATTTTGCTAGTGTATGTATATTTTTTTCCTTGTTGTTATTTAGCGTATTTCCGCATCTTAAAGTATATGTGTATTCCCTGTATTAAGTTTTATTAAAAATCCCCCCGCATATGCGTATTCCCTGTATTAAGTTTTATTATAAATCCCCCCGCATATGCGTATTCCCTGTATTAAGTTTTATTAAAAATCCCCCCGCTTGTAAATGTGTAATGCTTGTGTGCTTTGTTGAGTGATTGTTGTTGTGACATTTGCGGCGTGTTATTGTTGTGCATGATGTGGTATGTGTCATATGACCGAGCTGTGCGTATTTCTCACGAGATCGAGTGTTAGGTGAAAAAAGCTATTTATTTTGCTTTTCCATTGATCTCTATGGGAGACTGTCTAACGCGGGCAGGATTCCGCGTGTGAAATACACGCGTTAGGAGCATCGTTAGATGGTCTTTTTTAAACTCTAAATACCGGAGTCAAACAATGCCGTGCGTTAGACATAAACCACGCGTAGCGTTAGCAGCCCATCTAACGCCAAACTCTAAATCTAGCCGCATGAATCTAGAATATTTTTAAAGTGGTATCCTAATAATTAGTAACGGACTGCCACATAGAAAAACAATGTTAACAATAATAATATAGGTGATGTTAGCTCAATAAAGATATTCCAAGTGATATATATAAGACATAAGCATGAAAATTAATCTATATTTTTTAAATATATATATATCAAAAAAAGTCTTCTGTTGGTATTCCAGGAGTAAAATTGCAGAGAGATGGTTTCAGTGCTGCTTGTCAGGGAAACACTCAAGGTTCTAATTGGGTGATGTGGTACAGCTGTGAATATTATTTTCTACTTTCTCCTTTTTGATTCGTATAGCTCCTCCTCCTCTGTGTCCTCTTCGGACTCTATTCTTCTTTTTAGTTGTGCTGTTTGTATTAGATAATGGGTTATGGAAGGAGTTCCTCCCCAAGATCTTTCTATTGGTGGTCTCAGTTTTTTCCCTTTTTAGCATGCGAGTGGCATCCGAAGCTTGAGGAGAGGAATCAGTCATAGAGGCTCAGAGAGATCCAGAAGGTATGTCAGAGATCTAGTCAATAACTAAGCCAACACACACACATACATACCATATATACACACACACACATACATACTGTATATATAAGCCGAAAATGAATCCTCCCTCCAAGATACTCCTCAAGAAAAAGTGCACTCTCAAAAAGTTAGCTTTATTGGATGACGTTTCAGGGAACTGTTATCCCTTTCATCAGATCAATAAAAAGTGATAGTGAACATACATAGTGTACAATCCCACAATATATAGTGACAACCAAGCTCACACATACCACTCTCATCAAGAATTTGCGCCAAACTGCACATAGCTATGAGGTTAGCAGCAGTTCTGATGTTGAGTGCGGTAATGATACTGTGGATAATTACCTGCACTATGTTTGAGGTTGCCAGTATTTTCAATACATTATTTGTGCCTTCTGTAAAACTGGAAGTGAGATCATGACAACTTCCGGTTTGCCGTTTTTGACACCAATATATTTTTTGAGTATTATGTTTCATCACAGATTATACGCTTAAACACATGCCTAGGAGTGTATGTTTAATATATTTAGTGATATGGATGCATATATTTGTTAGTTTGTAAGCATTTAAGTCCGGCAAAACCGGAAGTGGATACACTGTTAGCTTCTGGTTTCGGCTTGGTGGAATGCACAGATGTTTTTTAAATCACTTTTTAGCGCAATTTCTTAATGAGAGGGGTATGTGTGAGCTTGGTTGTCACTATATATTGTGGGATTGTACACAATGGGGCCTATCAAGCTCTGAATGGAGCTTGGAGCTTGATGCCCCGTGTTTCTGGCGAGCCTGCAGACTCGCCAGAAACAGCAGTTATGAAGCAGCGGTCACAAAGACCGCTGCTCCATAACCCTGTCCGCCAGCTCTGAGCACGAGTACGATCAGGTTGATTGACACCTCCCTGCTGGCGGTCTTTTGGTTTCGAGTCTGCAGGGGGCGGTGTTGCACCAGCAGCTCTTGTCATTTTCAAAAAAATAGAAAATTTGAAACGGTTAACAATGATTATTCTTAGGGAAGGGTATATAGGTGGTTAAGTAACACACAGGAAGGTACTTCTAGAAGAAGACAACGCACTAAGCGTGTCCGATTTGACATGGTAGATACTAGTGGAGCTGATTCATCAGACGCCGATAGGGACAGTGACCATCGCACTGGACTGACTACCCCACACCCAGTACCCCCCAGAATATACAAACACAAGTGTATAGAGAACAACGTGGACGGAATATTTTTTAGGGGTTATGACTAGATCCAGATGGGCGGCACTATAGATCCCACATTAGGAGGGTGGGGTACACGCTACAGACCCCCACGCAGGGGCCGATAGAGTATATTGTGATTAATCTCAGCTCACATTCACTCACTTCATCTGAGACACGGCTACTAAACAAAGGCCTCTCTTTTGTCCGTAGTAACAACTTATCTGAACTAGATTTAAAACTAGATATACACAGGTTTCATAGGAATCTGAAAATCAAAGAATTTTTTCAGGAACATGTCACTAGATCAGATGACATACAACAAGAACTTAGTAGCTCAAAGAAGCCTAGTACCTTTGAGCCAGGCAACTGTAGCCCCAGCATAAAAACATTCAGACTTGTCAAACAGGACCTAGAACAGGAGACACGTGATATAAAATGAAAACACAATTTGACCAGGGAGGAACGCACAGCCATCAAGTCTTTGCAGTTTGATACATCCTTAGTGATTAGGCCCACAGATAAGGGCGGGGCAATAGTCTTATTGGACTATAAGGACTACAGGAAAGACATAAGTAAATATATGTAGAGAGAGTGGATATAATCAGAGCACACAGAAACTACTGAATTAGGATAATTCAATGTGTCAGTGAACTGGCTAAGTTCGGGCTGAATGAATAATAAAACATAACTTTTAATATTGAGAATTAAAATAAAGATTGGTGAAAAACATTCACACATTCACAGTACATATTAAAATCAGTTAAAATTGATAGGTGGTGAATGCTGAAATGGCTAGGTATAGACCATATAGTGTGAGTTAAATGGGTAAGTCTGGCAGGGAAGCACCATAAAATGCTCACGGATTGCACAATTGGCTAATCTACAAAGAGGATTGACCTTGCACAAAATTATCTCTAACTAGTGCAATACTGGAGCGGTGCTTGCATCTGTCAGAGTCCCAAACAATGAGTCTATTTATCTAAGTGTATCTTTCAGTAAGTTCCCATAAGTATAGAAATACTAGTATATAGTGTGAGCCCACACAGTGAAAGACAACTAGTATAAACAGTAGAGTACTATATTACACAATTACGTATTTGGTTCCATATATAAGTTTAGCACACACAAGGCAAAGTATCCGGCATTCACAGAGAGCGCCTGATGCGCATTTTGCCACGTCAGTGGCTTTCTCAAAGGCTAACCCGACTCGTGCCATCCTTAGTGTTTAAGTACTTATTTGAGCCAATCCAGGGTGAGCATCTATACACACCCCCATGATGGTAGCCAATCGCTAATGACCTACCCGATTGGTTAGTAGTCCGTCACATGACTTGGAAAGGTGGTGACGTCTAAAGAGAGATGTGATCTTTCACGCTGCTGTAAATACATATTTTTAGACAAGGCTGTTATATAGATCAATCACTCATATATGACTAGGGACACTATGAGAGTTTATTGTAGTCTGTATAGGTTGTGTTACGATACATTAAAATAAATATGACAGTATTGTATGAGTATATAGCGTACGTCAAAGATATTAAGATCCAAATGATTAGAAGCATAAGTTTATTGCCGGGTGTATCGGCAGGCTAGTACTGTTTATGTGTATGATGATGTTATGCACTACGAACATAAATTGGCCAAAGGTGGTTAAGCCATCATATTATCAATATTATCCTGTTCATCCATGTTCTTAACTATCCCCGGAAAACATTTGTTATGAAATGGAGGAAAGTCATTCGCATCAGCCTCCTACATTTTATCTTATCTATAGAATAGTGCACGATATTGCTATTGTTAAGGACGGTGATGACGTCTTTTAAGGAGGCGTGATTCTTCACGCTACGGTAAACTGATCTATTTAGCCGAAATTGTCATCTACATAAATCACTTGTATATGACAAGGGACACCATAAAAAGTTTTTATACCCTGAGTAGATTGTGTTACGATCCGTTGCAATAAGTTGGACAGACTATCATCCATATATAGCGTATATCGCTACTATTAGGAAGCAAATAAGTTGAAACATAATTATGTTACCAGAGGTATAGGCAAACTGTTCTTTCTACGTGTATATACATGTTATGTATAATAAATATAATTGGCCAAGGTGGTTAATACTGTGATAACAGAGTTATTCTGAGCTTACATGTTAATTGTTGTAAGCACATTTGTTCTGCAAGGGAGAAAGTGTTATTGAGCCCATATGTTAGGGGTGTACAATATCGCTATAACTTTATAGTAGTATGAGTGAGTTTTATCACATTCCATTCAAGAGAGTAGAGAAATATCGATCATAGCTAATTTCTACAGATAGTATTCGTGAAGAAATTACATAAATATATATACATATTCTGGGAGACTGGGCTTTGACAAGACACTTTTGATACCCCATGTGTTTATACCCAATTATTAACAAGTGATTGTTATAATAACGGTATCACAAACTCTTATTACCCATATTTTAGTGAGAAGTAGTTTGTGTTTGATATAGAAAAGCGACTTCTAAATGAAACAGCTAGATATAAGATTATTTATTATAGCAATTTCATATGCCCACATATCTTTTGTGGTCCATAAAGTAACTCGTTTCTATTTGTTAATACTGATATACTTCAGAATTATATCGTGTAAGGATTCTCACTTAATAGTTAAAAGCCTTTATACCATTTTAATTTATCTTGCGTCTTGATAATTTTGTTTTTCAAGTTATGCTGTATAGTTATCACTATTGAATATTGGAGAGGGGATTGTATCCCCATTAATGAATATAGGATAAAAACGTACTAATATCCATGCTTCTATCTCCATACTTTGGTTTAATGTACATGTATATTTATGTTATATATTTATAATTGTTATTTAGTATTATCAAATACTTGGTGGTATCTAAGTACAGATAAATCATAGTTATTGAGTATATTACATCAATTACATATAGTTTTTCTTGATCCAATGCACTCACTTGAATACAGATAGCAATGTGTAATTTATTTTTGTTCATATTATTAACTGAGGAGATGTTCTTCACTCACTTATGTTGGGTATGTCAGAAAACTAACACCTGTAATACATGAGACAGAATATCATAGTTTGTTGGTTCATTAATATACCGTTATAGGAAAGAGTTGTAGCCATCCTGTTCATTAAGACCTAGAGGTGCTAGGGTATTCAGCCAAAATATCCAGTGACATTCCGCTTGAAGTAGCATATTTTACACGTTTCCTGCTCTAATTCCAGGTTTTATCACCTGTAATACTGAAACCTTTAGGTCTGGTTTAGTGCCATGGCTTTTAAGGTAATGTTTAGCCACTGGGGTAAGGTTTTTACCCTTCTCTTGATCCTTTATGCAATTCTTTATGCTGTTTATGTGTTCACCAAGTCGCGTACGTAGTTCACGAGTCATTATGCCGATATATCTCTTGCCACATTTGCATAGCAAGCAGTATACCACATTTTTGGTTTTGCAATTAGCAAATCCAAGCATCCGTTTCGTATCTCCAGTTTGAGTAGTATATTCTCTCTCATTGGATATGAATTTGCAAGAACTGCATGTGCCACATGTATATGTTCCACATATGTATTTGTTGGTTCTCCTCTTGGTAAAGTGACTTTTGACCAACATGTTGCCAATTGTTGGCGCTCTCCTCCAGCTTGTTTTTATTCTGTCACCTACATAAGCTGACAAATCCCTGTCCGATTTAAGGATACCACTATGTTTGTTCAGAATATCTGTGATTCTGTTGTGATTAGTATTGAATGTGGTTACAAATCTAACTTCTTTGTCAGCAGCTTTAACCTTCTTTTTAGGAATTAATTGGGATTCCCTAGGTGTTCTCTTTGCTCTTTGGTATGCTTTTCGAATTATTTTGTGACTGTAACCTCTATTTTAAAGTCTTATTTTCAATTCTTTTGCTCTTTCATTAAAGACTTTAAAATCTATACAGTTTCTCCTTATCCTCAAAAACTCCCCCGTGGGGATTATATTTTTGGTTCCCCTGGTGTGACAGCTATCATATTGGAGAATCGAATTGGTCGCTGTTTCTTTTCTAAAGAGGTCAGTTTTAATGCAGTCATTCTCATCTCTGTAGATGTGAATGTCCAAAAATTCCACTGTGTTTTTACTTAAGCAGTAGGTCAACTTCAAATTGATATCATTGTGGTTCAAAATAGAGATAAACTCTCTGAAACTATCTGCACTTCCTGTCCATATTATAAAGAGATCGTCTATGTACCGGAACCACAGACTTATATGGTCAGTGTATTTCGACATACTTTAATTGAAAACAAATTCACTTTTCCACCACCCTAAGTAGATGTTTGCATATGTAGGTGCACAAGAAGACCCCATGGTGGTGCCCTGAATTTGCAAGTAAAAGTTGTCATTAAAAACAAAAATAGTTGTGTGTAAGTACAAACTGAAGTAATTTAATTATGAATTTGTTCCTTTCAGATTTGTCATTTGATTGCATACTCAGGAAAAATTCTACCGCTCTTAGCCCAAACTCATGTTTGATAGAGGTATAAAGCGATTCAACATCGCAGGTGATCAGAAAAGAATCTTTGTCTGTTAAATCATTTACTTTACTTAAGATATCCATGGTATCACGGGTATAAGATGGTAGTGACCATACTATCTCTCTTAGGTACAAGTCTAGGAATTTGCTTCCCTGTTCACACAAACTATTTATACTGGAGACGATTGGTCTACCTGGTGGTAATTCCTTATTTTTGTGAGTTTTGGGTAGGAAGTATATAGTGGCAATTCTTGGATTCTTGACTTGTAGGAAAGACCATTCTTTTTGACTGATTAGATTGTCTGCTTTGGCGTTATTAATCAGATTGAGGTAATCAGTTAAAAACTGAGAGGTGGGATTGGAGAACAGGTGTTTATAACATTTGCGATCATTTAGTTGTCGTAAACATATTTCTCTTTCTCCCAGATTACTATGTTTATCTTTATCTGAAGGCTTTATGATTACATCATCCCAGGAGTTAATTTCCTTTAGAGCTTCCTCTTCTTTTTTACTGATATTTTTGGTTTTTATATCAGGTAGTTCAAGGAAATCATGCATAACCATTCTCAAAAAGAATTCGATTTGGGATACTTTTGATGTTGGTGGCATGTATTGAGATTTTAGTTTAATTTGTTTGTCTAGAAACATATCACTTTCAGCCGTCTCACTCTCCTCGTTTTCATTTAATAAATCAATTAGAGTATCTAACGTCTGAAGGTCAGTGGTGGCACTATCATCATGGGTACTGTATATTTTCTTTAGTAAGAGTTTTCTGCAATAAAGATGTAAATCTTTTATTAAGTCAAATTTATTTAGTGGGGGGGAGGGGGAGAATGACAAACCTCTAGACAGAACATGTTTTTGGGTTTCTGTGATGATTTTGTTTGTTAAGTTAATGACTTGCAGTTTGTCACTATCCTCATTTACCATTTTGGGCGTTTTCCCCAATCCTCCCTCCTCCTGTACCCATTGTACCTACAGGAAAGACATACTGCAGCAACTTATGGATGGTGCTACTTATAAAAAAACTAGTAGCGGATCCCACTTGTTCATTCAAAAAGAAACTTGACTCCCTGTTGGACTTTGGATTTGAACAGGGTTATATACTTGAACAGATCCACAATTTTTGTATTACATAATTTCCCAGAATTCCAATACTATATACTACAGTGGGGAAAAAAGTATTTAGTCAGCCACCAATTGTGCAAGTTCTCCCACTTAAGAAGATGAGAGAGGCCTGTAATTTTCATCATAGGTATACCTCAACTATGAGTGTAACACATTGTCTGATTTTGAAAATAATTTATTTGCAAATTATGGTGGAAAATAAGTATTTGGTCAATATCAAAAGTTCATCTCAATACTTTGTCATTCCCAACAAAGGATATATAACAGAGGTCAAACATTTTCTGTAAGTCTTCACAAGGTTGTCACACACAGTTGCTGGTATGTTGGCCCATTCCTGCATGCAGATCTCCTCTAGAGCAGTGATGTTTTGGGGCTGTCGCTGGGTAACACAGACTTTCAACTCCCTCCAAAGGTTTTCTATGGGGTTGAGATCTGGAGACTGGCTAGGCCACTCCAGGACCTTGAAATGCTTCTTACGAAGCCACTCCTTTGTTGCCCGGGTGGTGTGTTTGGGATCATTGTCATGCTGAAAGACCCAGCCACGTTTCATCTTCAATGCCCTTGCTGATGGAAGGAGGTTTGCACTCAAAATCTCACGATACATGGCCCCATTCATTCTTTCATGTACACGGATCAGTTGTCCTATTCCCTTTGCAGAGAAACAGACCCAAAGCATGATGTTGCCACCCCATGCTTCACAGTAGGTATGGTGTTCTTTGGTTGCAACTCAGCATTCTCTCTCCTCCAAACACGACAAGTTGTGTTTCTACCAAACAGTTCTACTTTGGTTTCATCTGACCATATGACATTCTCCCAATCCACTTCTGGATCATCCAAATGCTCTCTAGCATACTTCAGACGGGCTCGGACATGTACTGGCTTAAGCAGGGGGACACGTCTGGCACTGCAGGATCTGAGTCCCTGGTGGCGTAGTGTGTTACTGATGGAAGCCTTTGTTACGTTGGTCCCAGCTCTCTGCAGGTCATTCACTAGGTCCCCCTGTGTGGATCTGGGATGTTTGCTCACCGTTCTTGTGATCATTTTGACCCCACGGGGTGAGATCTTGCATGGAGCCCCAGATGGAGGGAGATTATCAGTGGTCTTGTATGTCTTCCATTTTCTAATTATTGCTCCCACAGTTGATTTCTTCACACCAAGCTGCTTGCCTATTGCAGATTCAGTCTTCCCAGCCTGGTGCAGGTCTACAATTTTTATGTGGGCAAAATGAAAGGTACACTTAGAGAGTGGATGGCTAACCATAGGCTGGCTATATGCCAGACATTGCAGAAGGATTCTTCAGATCAACCAGTAGCACGGCACTGTGCTGAGGAGAGGCATTCAGTGGCCTCAATCAGATATACCCTGATCGATCATGTACCGAAGCCAGAGCGAGGGGGAGACTGGGATAAACTCCTACTTTCCAGAGAAGCCTAATGGATCTACCGTTTGGGTACTATCTCCCTGGGAGTGTTAAACTCTGTACCGGATTTCAAAGGGTTAATATGATCTGATACATACCTGGGGTGCGGATGTGTAGAGTGGTGCCGTATGATATTGGCATGCCGGCAGCATCCTGGAATACTGTTGGTTCACTATTTTTATCATAAGAGGACCCCAACCTGGTGGAGGGTATGTGCTGGTGGGAAACTCGGGAGTGCCCACAAAACCTACAATATAGTGTCACCTTAATTACAGATGATACCATCATTTTTTAAATCTAGGAGGAATGCCATCACCAATGGGGGATGCAAGATGTTTCTTTTCCACACATGATACGGACGCTACTTATGGAACATTATGACATTATAAATGGAGTATTCCATTAGTGAAGATTCATGTACACATAGGAGTTTAATCTATATTTGCATTAGAGGAGATGCAGTGTTACCTGTTCATGTTTAGTTTGCATTTTATATAGGATATTTTGTTACTTACTATAAAGTTGATACTAAATAATGAGATGTAAAGTTGCAACACATGCTATGGGGCTCCTGAAGTGGGGCTACTTATTCATAGGGACACAATATGGCAATGTTGCATTTATGGGTTTAAGGTGCTTTTTCTGATTATGTTACACTCTTGATCTACTTGTCCTCCCAGTGCAATCTAACTATGTTCTAGTGGCCAGTACAACAGGCATGATTTGTCTATTTTACATCAATGTAAAAATAGATACCCTGGGGACATACGTTGTGATCAGAATGTATTATTATTTTTTATTTTTTAATATTTGGATGAATGTAAGTTTAGTCACACTTACACTGAGTGCAGGGTAGCCACTAGGGTGGTTCTATTGATATACACACACGTGAGCACGTATTACACTGCACATAGATATGAGGATAGCAGAAGTTCTGATGTTGAGTGCAGTGCCTGTTACTGTGGATAAATAATAACCTTCACTATGTTTGAGGTTGCCAGTATTGGCAATACATTATTTGCACCTTCGGCAAAACCGGAAGTGAGATCATGAAAACCTCCAGTTTGCCATTTTTGACACCAATATATTTTTTTAGTATTATGTTTCATCACAGATTATATGTTTACACACATGCCTAGGAGTGTATGTTTAATATATTTAGTGATATGGAGGCATATATTTGTTAGTTTGTAAGCATTTACAAGTCCAGTGAAACCAGAAGTGGATACACTGTTAGCTTCCGGTTTCGGCTGGGTGGAAGGAACATATGTGTTCCGAATCACTGTTTGGCACAATTTCTTGATGAGAGGGGTATGTGTGAGCTTGGTTGTCACTATATATTGTGGGATTGTACACTATGTATGTTCCTTTTTTTGATCTGATGAAACATCATCCAATAAAGCTGACTTTTTGTTTAAAAAATCCTGAGAGGGCACTTTTGCTTGGGGAGTATATATATATATATATATATATATATATAGGTTTTTTTTTAGAATATTTTAGTACATCTATAATAATTATGTACATTTACATTAATTATTAATATTTTGCAATATTTTATATTTAATAACTACATAAAGCACCTTAATGTAACTGATTTCGGATGAGTGCACGTAAAGAATTAGTGTACACCTCTCGGGCTTATGTGCACAAAGTATTAATGTAAAATATATACCTATATATCTATATGAATATATACAACTTTAGATATATACACACACACATACACACACACATACATATATATATATATATATATATATATATATATATATATATATATATATATATGTATATATATGTGTGTGTATATATATATATATATATATATATAAATATCAGGTTAAAAATACAAAACATTTCCCCCTATATATAGAACATTAGAATAATAAATATTTACAGTAAATACACAGTAAATTCAACAAGAACTATAAAAATGGCTCTATAGGGGGCGCTTAATGATAGAATACATAAAACATACAAGGTGAAACAAAGTATATACAGATAATTATACACAGCAATAACCCTAGTCACAGGATATACTGAACTCCCATATACAGGGAGTGCAGAATTATTAGGCAAGTTGTATTTTTGAGGATTAATTTTATTATTGATCAACAACCATGTTCTCAATGAACCCAAAAAACTCATTAATATCAAAGCTGAATATTTTTGGAAGTAGTTTTTAGTTTGTTTTTAGTTTTAGCTATTTTAGGGGGATATCTGTGTGTGCAGGTGACTATTACTGTGCATAATTATTAGGCAACTTAACAAAAAACAAATATATACCCATTTCAATTATTTATTTTTACCAGTGAAACCAATATAACATCTCAACATTCACAAATATACATTTCTGACATTCAAAAACAAAACAAAAACAAATCAGTGACCAATATAGCCACCTTTCTTTGCAAGGACACTCAAAAGCCTGCCATCCATGGATTCTGTCAGTGTTTTGATCTGTTCACCATCAACATTGTGTGCAGCAGCAACCTCAGCCTCCCAGACACTGTTCAGAGAGGTGTACTGTTTTCCCTCCTTGTAAATCTCACATTTGATGATGGACCACAGGTTCTCAATGGGGTTCAGATCAGGTGAACAAGGAGGCCATGTCATTAGATTTTCTTCTTTTATACCCTTTCTTGACAGCCACGCTGTGGAGTACTTGGACGCGTGTGATGGAGCATTGTCCTACATGAAAATCATGTTTTTCTTGAAGGATGCAGACTTCTTCCTGTACCACTGCTTGAAGAAGGTGTCTTCCAGAAACTGGCAGTGGGACTGGGAGTTGAGCTTGAGTCCATCCACAGCCCCACAAGCTCATCTTTGATGATACCAGCCCAAACCAGTACTCCACCTCCACCTTGCTGGCGTCTGAGTCGGACTGGAGCTCTCTGCCCTTTACCAATCCAGCCACGGGCCCATCCATCTGGCCCATCAAGACTCACTCTCATTTCATCAGTCCATAAAACCTTAGAAAAATCAGTCTTGAGATATTTCTTGGCCCAGTCTTGACGTTTCAGCTTGTGTGTCTTGTTCAGTGGTGGTCGTCTTTCAGCCTTTCTTACCTTGGCCATGTCTCTGAGTATTGCACACCTTGTGCTTTTGGGCACTCCAGTGATGTTGCAGCTCTGAAATATGGCCAAACTGGTGGCAAGTGGCATCTTGGCAGCTGCACGCTTGACTTTTCTCAGTTCATGGGCAGTTATTTTGCGCCTTGGTTTTTCCACACGCTTCTTGCGACCCTGTTGACTATTTTGAATGAAACGCTTGATTGTTCGATGATCACGCTTCAGAAGCTTTGCAATTTTAAGAGTACTGCATCCCTCTGCAAGATATCTCACTATTTTTGACTTTTCTGAGCCTGTCAAGTCCTTCTTTTGACCCATTTTGCCAAAGGAAAGGAAGTTGCCTAATAATTATGCACACCTGATATAGGGTGTTGATGTCATTAGACCACACCCCTTCTCATTACAGAGATGCACATCACCTAATATGCTTGATTGGTAGTAGGCTTTCGAGCCTATACAGCTTGGAGTAAGACAACATGAATAAAGAGGATGATGTGGTCAAAATACTAATTTGCCTAATAACTCTGCACTCCCTGTATTGTCAGTTCATCAGGGGTTAAAGCTCCTGGACTCCCATATTTTTACAGTTCATCAGGGGTTAAATTTTGTGTAGCAATTTCAGGATCGCAGTGGCTGCACTCCCCTTCACATGAATGTAGTGGAATAAAACAATAGCATCTAGCAATTATAAGTGAGGCACCTCATGTGTGTATCAGTCACCAAATAGACAAATCAGATAGAAAATGTCAAACACAGGGTCCTCACATTTCCATAGAGCACCCTTATGTGGTAGTAGACGCAGGCTGGCAGTATAAAGGTGTGTCAGCTCACCTCCTCCTGACAGCTGCACGTAGTCCAGGGACAGCTCAAACACACTCACAGTGATGAACCAAACTGTAGGCCCAATACATATGTGCACCTGGCAATTAGGGCTTGTAAACACTGTTGTAGTATAAAACTGATTGATTAAAACCATATAAAATTCAAACAATACAGTGTTAAAAACTGGTGGGTATACACAGTCTGTACCCCCAGATATGCAACACGTTTCTCAGCAGTTACTCTGTTTCCTCAGGCATAACAAACCCTCTACTGATGCACTTATTTAAATGCTATCCTATCCAATCAGATTCTGAGAGCACAGGTGTAATGAACATGTTATCTAACCACCAACAGTCTTTAAAGGGACACTGAACCCAAACATTTTATTTTGTGATTCAGACAGAGCATGCAATTTTAAGCAACTTTCTAATTTACTCCTATTATCAATTTGTATTCATTCTCTTGCTATCTTTATATGAAAAAGAAGGCATCTAAGCTTTTTTCTTGGTTCAGTACTCTGGACAGCAGTTTTTGATTTGTGGATGAATTTATCCACCAATCAGCAAGGACAACCTAGGTTGTTCACCAAAAATGGGCTGGCATCTAAACTTACATTCTTGCATTTCAAATAAAGATACCAAGAGAATAAAGAACATTTGATAATAGGAGTAAATTTGAAATTTGCTTAAAATTTCATGATCTATCTGATTCACAAAAGAAAAAATTTGGGTTCAGTATCCCTTTAACCTTTGTGTCAGTCAGTTGCAAAACAGTGTTAGATCTAAAATATGTCTACATTATATAATACAATCCCAACTGATTAATCCTTGTATACAAAGCTATTTCACAGATAAAACCATATGTACATATATCCTATTGGAATAGCGATGAAAACAGCGTATGATGAAACAGAATAAAATAAATAACTGACACATTACATGTGATAGATCAAAAGTAGATGACACATTCATGCTGACATTAAGAAAGTTAATTTATACAGTGTATAGACAAAATAATACAATGTAACAGCTTTGTAGAATAATACATTGTAAAAATTCCGTTGAAGCTGTCAGAAGCTGCCAGAAATAACCCACAACCTAAAAAATAACTAATAATAAAAATGAATCATGTGTGGATGTCAAATGAATGATGTAAGAAAATGTCTATAAGTGTGTGCACAAACTGCTATATGTGTGTGCACAAACTGCTATTCACAATTCTAATTCTAATACCATATGTGTCTTACCTAAATTATCTATTGACAGTGAAAACTCTATGGAGGTGGATCTCTAAACATGTGTGAGCTTATTGGTCACTTGATATGAGTAAGTGCCTATAAGTGTGTGCACAAACTGCTGGTCACAATTCTAATTCTAATTCCATAAGTGTATTTACCAAAATTCTCTAGAAACTCTAATGTCTAAAACTTTTAATGTCAGCATGAATGTGTCATCTACTTGTTATCTATCACATGTGATTTGTCAGTTATTTATTTTATTCTGTTTCATCATGAGCTGTTTTTATCGCTATTCCAATAGGATATATGTACATATGATTTTTTTTTATTTTTTTTTATAAGACAAGCTTTATTGATTTAAAGTAATAAGATATTGTGCATACAAAGGAGAAACTTACAAAACATTACATTTTCAATGTTCAGTGCCAAATGCAATAAAAATAATTTAGCATCAACAAGTATTTTAAAAGATATCTCTATCTCCTATCAACCATTTTTCAATACATATCGTAGTAAACTTCATTGCATATAAAGCCTGCTATGTTTTTTATCTTTTCCACTCCTCTCATCATCTCGTTATATACTTAATAAAGTTATAGCTAACATGAAATTGTGTGTCAACCAAAAACAAAACAAAACCAAAAAAAAAAAGGGGGGGGGGAGGTAAACTGAGAAGGGGAGGGGGAAAGGAAAGTAGGGGGCATCCATCACGGTTTGCCTCAGCTCGGCCATGTATGCCTAAGCTCCAGTGCCCCTCCATGTGGCCAGCATCATCTCATGAGTATCTATCTGATTAATTTTGAAATAGTGAAACCCATTCCTCCAATGTTGGGACAAATCCCGTTTTCCATTTTCTAGGTATAAGTTTTTTAGCTCCTGTGAGCATTAATAGCATTAGGGCTCATATATGTGCTGTGTTGACTATGGGCAAGTGAAAGAGAAGGGTCGCCTCTGGGCTGTTTGGGACAATAACTTGCAATTTATCTGACATGAGGCTAGTCACACTGTGCCAATAATCTTTTAATTTTGGGCAGGCCCACCATATGTGTAGGAGCGTGCCGTGTTCTCCACAGTCCCTCCAGCACATAGGGCTAGCAGTTTGAAAGCATCTGTGTAGCCTTGTTGGTGTTAGATACCATCTACATGTAAGTTGTAGATGTATTTCTTGAACATTAGCAGAGATTGATGAGTGCTTAGCTAGTTTAAAGGACCTAATCCAAGAGTCATTGTCTATATCCCTACCAAGTTTATAGATCAAAGAAATTAGTCGTCTTATTGGTTTGTTTGTCGTGCATAAATGTTCGAAAGCAGTTAGTTCTCTCATGAAATGCTCTCTATGTTTATGGTGTGCGAGGTAGTGTTGAAGTTGGTTGTATCTCAACCAGGAGAGGAATATATTTCCATATTTCTCTAACATGTCCTGGGGGGGGCAACAGCCTTCCTCCAGCAATTGCAAAGTGTAAGGAGCCATCGCGAAGGCTATAAGACTTGCTCATTTGCTTACCTAAGTGATAATATGGAAGGTCAGTGTTTTCAATAATGGGTAGTAGAGGTGAGTGTCTGGAAGAGAGATGTGTACTGGTATTAACTGTTCTGTCCCACACTTTAAGCGTTTCTGCAGAGATAGTGTACCTACTCATAAGCTTTGGGCGTTGTGAGGGTGGCATAAACGCTAGTACACTCACATTGTTGAGATTAAAGATTTGGCCGTCCAATCACACCCATGCTTTGTGGGTAGAATTATGGGCCCATTCCGTAAGTCGCTGCAGAAAGATTGCCTGTCTGTATGTTGCTAGCTCAGGAAAGCCCAAGCCCCCCTGTCTCTTAGCATGTATAACGTTTTTCTTGGAACATGAGGTTTTATATTATTTTAAATGAACTGCTCAAGCAATTTCTGAAGTTGTGGGAGGAAGTCTTTAGGAATAGGAATTGAGAGTGTTTGTAATATATATAGTATGCGTGGGAGAATGTTCATTTTAATGACCCCAATTTTGCCCAACCAAGACAAGGGTTTATTCTTCCAAGAGGAGAGGTCTTTTATTATTTCATCTTTCAATTTAAGATAGTTTAATTTAAAAAGATCCCGGGGGTCGTTTGTGAGGAAAACTCCCAGATATCTTAATTGTGTGTCAGCAATTGGTATCACATGGGCATCTCTCAGAATTTGTATCTGGTCTTGGGGAGCGGTTATGCTAAGAATTTCAGATTTTGTGATGTTGAGATGAAAATTTGATAGGGAACCATATGTTTTAATTCGGCTAGGAGCTCTGGTATTGAGACGTCTATATTGGTTAATGTATATAAGATATCATCAGCGTATATCGCTTGTTTATATTCAGTCTCTTTTAGTTTAATTCCAGTGACATTAGGATTGTTGCAGATTTTTTTGGGCCAATGCCTCTATAGAGAGGGCAAATAATAGTGGGGAGAGGGGGCACCCCTGTCTTGTCCCATTTGATATATGAAAAGTTTCAAAAAGTGTCCCGTTAACTCTAACTCACGCGTTTGGTCTAGAGTACAAAGAAAACACTAAATTTATAAACACATTCCCAAAGTTCATGGCTTTCAGCACCCGACACAGAAAAAGCCAATCGACACAGTCGAAGGCCTTCTCTGCATCAGTCGAAAAGAGCACCATAGGTACCCCGTCGTTATGAGCATATTGTACTAATTGTAAAACTTTGCAGGTGTTATTCCTTGCCTCGCTCCCCGGGACAAATCCCACTTGGTCTGTGGAAACAAGGTCGGGTAGATATTTGTTTAAACGCAGAGAGAGTATTTTTGCTAGAATTTTGACATCAGCATTTAACAATGAGATTGGTCTGAAGTGTTCAGGAGTAGAATGGGATTTGCCCGGTTTAGGTATAATCGAAATGTATGCCTCTAGCATTGAGCAAGTGAGATGGGGAGCATTAATTAGGCTGTTAAAAAGCTGAAGCATCATCGGGGCCAGAGTGCTGAGAAATGTTTTGTAATATTTAATTGTGAGCCCGTACGGGCCCGGGCTCTTTCAATTTGGGAGATCTTTACTTGCTTGCGAAAGCTCTTCTAAGGATATAGGTAAGTCTAGAATATCGGAGTTCGCTTTTTGTTAAACGTGGTAGCTTCAAGGGAGCTAGGTAGTAATCGATAGCCTTCTCTTTAGCTAGGGATTGTGCTTGTGTATCTGCCTCCTTATTGATGTTGTACAGAGCTTTGTAGTATGCAGTAAATGTGTGTGCGGAGCTGTTGCCTGCGAATGGATCGAGCCAGTAATTTCCCAGGCCTATTTCCATTTTCATGGTAGTGTTGTTTGATAGATAACATCTTGCTTTGGTAGACTTCCGCAAGATGTTGATTAAGTTCCGATCTGGGGCAGAATAGTCGCTGTTTAATGCCTGTGTCTGATGTATTTTGTTTGTGTTGTGATTCTAGCACAGTAACCGCATCTAGTAGAGATTTGTGCTTGGTCCTATATTGCTTGCGCAATCTAGCTGTGTGTTTGAGGAATTCACCTCGCATAACACATTTGTGAGCATCCCATGTGATAGGTAATGAGGTGTGGTCGGGAATATTGTGCGATAAGTAGTCAGTTAATGATTTTTGTAGTTTAATCTTAATTAGGGGTTTGTCAAGGAGGGTGTCATCCAATCTCCAGATGTAGGATGGAGGAGGTATGTCGGGCCAATAAACTTAGCAAGTGACCTTTGTCAGACCAGGAAATGTGTCTGATTTTGCAATCGCCAACCATGTCCAGACTAACCGAATCAGTAAATATATAGTCTATAGTATACGCGAGTATTTGTCATACAGAGGTGAGTAGTAGGTAAAGTCTTTGGATGATGGATGCATAATGCACCAAGTATTGTGTAGGATCAGTTCAGCTAGTGTTGTGTTAATTGATTTGAGAGTTTTACTGCTGACGCTAGAGGTTCCGTTGGAGGTATCATATTGTGGATCTAGAGGAACATTTAGGTCTCCCGCAATGAACACTGGGCCCTTTGCATAATCCAGAAGTGATTTGGAGAATTGTTTAAGGAATAAGTGCTGATTAATATTCGGTGCGTATACCGACGCAAGTGTAATTGGGTGCTCTGGGTCTTTTTCTGTATGTGTTTGTTTAAAGGGGATCGAATGATGGATCAGAATTCCCACTCCGCCTTTTTTTGAGGAACCTGATGCTAGATATGCTGTGGGATACTGTGTGTTATGCCACTTAGGTTCCCTACCTTTTTGGAAATGTGCTTCCTGCAGGAATAAAACATGACTATGTAGGCTTTTAAGGTGTCGAAAAGCAATAGATTTCTTCCCTGGGTTGTTTAAGCCCTTGGCATTAATTGTGGTGAAGGTAAGGCTATGGACTCCATGTACTAAGCAGTCAGCGAGCTACCCGCAACAAATCTCGCGTCAAAACTCTCAAACTGATATGTACAAAGTCGTCAACTATGTTCAAACTCGCATCTTTAAAATTGTGAGCGTACTTATCTGCCAAACCTCGCTACCTCTCCATTTTTCACTGTAATTAGACACATTTGACCACCAACTCGCCAAAAACGAATGTACTAAAAAATCTATTTGTCCGCTCGCGACAATTTTTGCTCCCACCTCGTTATTTTTGCCTCGCCACCTTTTATGTGGCGGGCAAGGTACAAAACAATAGGAAAGTCACTCTAGACGCCAGTCTAGACATATATAAAAGGCAGTAATATCAGCATTGTACTTACAGCATAACTGGCATCTAATTTGTCTCTCATTTCCATGTACATAAATTGCGCCCAATTTGTCGACTGTAATTAAAGAGTAATCTATATTTTAAATTTGTATTGTATAGTTGTCAATCTTTATAATTATTTTTATATTAATATTTATATATTATCAGATCCAGATGAAGCCATATCCAAATTGTAAATAAATATTACAAAAATAACGCTCTGTAATCACTCTTCAAAAAATTTTGAACAATAATAAAGTAGTTTAGATAAGTTGAATTTTTATAGGAGCAAAATTCTATTCCCGCGACTACTATGATGTTCGTGACACCTTGCATGTCACGTGTTAATAATTGGCCAGACAATTCAACTGAAAGTTAAGTACATCAGCTTAGTCGCGGCAAGCGAGGCGTCAAATTTATCAATAATCCGCCACTGCTCGCGGCGGGCTAGACGTGTCTATTTATTGGGGGTCGGGGATTATTAGTACATAGCGACAGCGGACACCATTTTGCCCGCGGCGAGTAACGGCGAGTTTATCCGCGTCTACAATGACGGATGAATTGACGGCTTAGTACATGGAGCCCTATGTGTATGTAATTTGCTTGTTTGAACGCTCATCTTGCCGGGGGTGGGGAGGGGGGTATATGGGGAAAGCGGGGAGTTGATGAAAAAACAAACAAAAAAAAAAAACCTTTAGAGTTTAAGAAATATTAAAATTTATACAATCGCTTGACACACTAGGCGATAAATTAATACAAACAAGTTTGGTTAAGTAAAACACTATGTGCTCAGAAAATAAATAAAACAGGTAATGTATAATTACAGTGTAATCTAGTAACAGAAATAAACTTGCAAAGAACACAGAGGGTAGTAATCCATGATTTTTTAAGATATGACTGTCCCTAGGGATCCCCAAAAAGAGACCTCAGGTATTTGGAAGGCCTGGTAGACACACACTAACACCCATAAACTACCTATTAATCCCTAAATCGAGGCCCTCCCGCATCGCAAACACTAAAATAAAATTATGAACCCCTAATCTGCCACTCCGGACATTGCTGCCACTATAATAAACACATTAACCCCTAAACCGCCACACTCCCGCATCGTAAACACTAGTTAAATATTATTAACCCCAATCTGCTGTTCCTAACATAGCCGTAACCTACATTACTGTTATTTACCCCTAATCTGCTGTCCCTAACATCGCCACCACTATACTAAAGTTATTAACCCCTAAACATAACCCTAAGTCTAACCCTAACACCCCTAACTTTATTATAATTAAAATAAATCTAAATAAAAATTACAATTAATACATAAATAATTCCTATTTAAAACTAAATACTTACCTGTAAAATAAACCCTAAGCTAGCTACAATATAACTAATAGTTACATTGTAGTTATCTTAGGTTTTATTTTTATTTCACAGGCAAGTTTGTATTTATTTTAACTAGGTAGACTAGTTACTAAATAGTTATTAAATATTTACTAGCTACCTAGCTAAAATAAATACCAATTTACCTATAAAATAAAACCTAACCTGAGTTACACAAACACCTAACCTTACACTACAATGAAATAAATTACATTAATTAAATACAATTAACTAAATTACAAAAAAAAACAAACGCTAAATTACACAAAATAAAAAATAAATGATCAAATATTTAAACTAATTACACCTAATCTAATAGCCCTATCAAAATAAAAAAGCCCCCCCAAAATAAAAACCCTAGCCTAAACTAAACAGCCAATAGCCCTTAAAAGGGCCTTTTGCGGGGCATTGCCCCAAAGAAATCAACTCTTTTACCTGTAAAAAAAATACAAAAAAAAACCCAACAGTAAAATCCACCACCCACACAACCAAACCCCCCAAATAAAATCCTATCTAAAAAAACCTAAGCCCCCCATTGCCCTGCAAAGGGCATTTGTTTGGGCATTGCCCTTAAAAGGGCATATAGCTCTTTTTCTGCCCAAACCCTAAGCTAAAAATAAAACCCACCCAATAAACCCTTAAAAAAACCTAACACTAACCCCTGAAGATCCACTTACAGTTTTTGAAGACCCTACAACAAAGCGGCAGAAGTCCTCATCTAAGCCTGCAGAAGTCTTCATCTAAGCAGGCCAAAGTCTTCATTCAAGCCGGCAGAAGTCTTCATCCAGACGGCATCTTCTATCTTCATCCATTCGGCGTGGAGAGGCTCCATCTTCAAGACATCCAGCGAGGAGCATCCTCTTCAATCGATGGCTCTTCCAGAATGAAGGTTCCTTTAAGGGACGTCATCCAATAGGATTGAGCTTGCATTCTATTGGCTGATTGGAACAGCCAATAGAATGCAAGCTCAATCCTATTGGCTGATTGGATCAGCCAATAGGATTGAAGCTCAATCCTAATGGCTGTTTGAATCAGCCAAAAGGATTTTTTACCCTTTAATTCTGATTGGCTGATAGAATTCTATCAGCCAATCGGAATTCAATGGACGCCATCTTTTTAATTTTTATTTAGATTTATTTTAATTATATTAAAGTTAGGGGTGTTAGGGTTAGGGTTAGATTTAGGGTTAGGTTAAGGGGTTAATAACTTTAGTATAGTGGCGGTGACGTTGGGGGCGGCAGATTAGGGATTAATAAATGTAGGTAGGTAGCGACGACATTGGGGCGGCAGATTAGGGGTTAATAAGTGTAGGTAGGCGGCGATATTGGGGCAGCAGATTAGGGGTTAATAAGTGTAATGTAGGTTTTGGCGTTGTCGGGGGTGGCAGATTAGGGGTTAATAAGTGTAATGTAGGTGTCAGCGATGTCGGGGGCAGCAGATTAGGGGTGTTTAGACTCGGGGTTTATGTTAGGGTGTTAGGTGTAAACATAACTTTTGTTTCCCCATAGTAATCAATGGGCCTGCGTTATGGAGCTTTACGCTCCTTTATTGCAGGTGTGAGGCTTTTTTTTAGCCAGCTCCCCCATTGATGTCTATAGGGAAATCGTGCCTGAGCACGTGAAACCAGATCAAAGCAGCGCTGGTATTGGAGTGCGGTATTGAGCTCAATTTTGCTCTACGCTCACATATTGCCTGCTAACGCCGGGTTTTTGAAAACCAGTAATAGCAGCGCTATAGGGAGGTGAGCGGTGCCAATAACTTGCAAGTTAATACCGAGCCGCTCTTACCGCAAAACTTGTAATCTAGCCGAAAGTAAGTAAAAAAAAAGTCAAAGGCAAAGAATGCTATTTGGACTGTTACCATTAGATGGTGCACAATGATATGTATCAGTGGGTGAGAATCTGGTTTCTATGGAACACAGGGGATATATTAGAATTGTGGGTAATGTTTGTGTGTGTTTATATATGTGTGTGTATGTGTGTGTGTGTGTGTGTGTGTATATATATATATATATATAAAACATAATTTATGTAAGAACTTACCTGATAAATTCATTTCTTTCATATTAGCAAGAGTCCATGAGCTAGTGACGTATGGGATATACATTCCTACCAGGAGGGGCAAAGTTTACCAAACCTCAAAATGCCTATAAATACACCCCTCACCACACCCACAAATCAGTTTAACGCATAGCCAAGAAGTGGGGTGATAAGAAAAAAGTGTGAAAGCATAAAAAATAAGGAATTGGAATAATTGTGCTTTATACAAAAAAATCAAAACCACCACAAAAAGGGTGGGCCTCATGGACTCTTGCTAATATAAAAGAAATGAATTTATCAGGTAAGTTCTTACATAAATTATGTTTTCTTTCATGTAATTAGCAAGAGTCCATGAGCTAGTGACGTATGGGATAATGACTACCCAAGATGTGGATCTTCCACGCAAGAGTCACTAGAGAGGGAGGGATAAAATAAAGACAGCCAATTCCGCTGAAAATAATCCACACCCAAAATAAAGTTTAAATCTTATAATGAAAAAAACTGAAATTATAAGCAGAAGAATCAAACTGAAACAGCTGCCTGAAGTACTTTTCTACCAAAAACTGCTTCAGAAGAAGAAAGCACATCAAAATGGTAGAATTTAGTAAAAGTATGCAAAGAAGACCAAGTTGCTGCTTTACAAATCTGATCAACCGAAGCTTCATTCCTAAACGCCCAGGAAGTAGAAACCGACCTAGTAGAATGAGCTGTAATCCTTTGAGGCGGAGTTTTACTCGACTCGACATAAGCATGATGAATTAAAGATTTTAACCAAGATGCCAAAGAAATGGCAGAGGCCTTCTGACCTTTCCTAGAACCGGAAAAGATAACAAATAGACTAGAAGTCTTTCGGAATTTCTTAGTAGCTTCAAAATAATATTTCAAAGCTCTAACTACATCCAAAGAATGCAATGATCTCTCCTTAGTTCTTAGGATTAGGACACAATGAAGGAACCACAATTTCTCTACTAATGTTGTTAGAATTCACAACCTTAGGTAAAAATTTAAAAGAAGTTCGCAACACCGCCTTATCCTGATGAAAAATCAGAAAAGGAGACTCACAAGAAAGAGCAGATAATTCAGAAACTCTTCTAGCAGAAGAGATGGCCAAAAGAAACAAAACTTTCCAAGAAAGTAATTTAATGTCCAAAGAATGCATAGGTTCAAACGGAGGAGCTTGAGGAGCCCCCAGAACCAAATTCAAACTCCAAGGAGGAGAAATTGACTTAATAACAGGTTTTATACGAACCAAAGCTTGTACAAAACAATAAATATCAGGAAGATTAGCAATCCTTCTGTGAAAAAGAACAGAAAGAGCAGAGATTTGTCCTTTCAAGGAACTTGCAGACAAACCTTTATCCAAACCATCCTGAAGAAACTGTAAAATTCTCGGAATTCTAAAAGAATGCCAGGAAAAATGATGAGAAAGACACCAAGAAATGTAAGTCTTCCAGACTCTATAATATATCTTTCTAGATACAAATTTATGAGCCTGTAACATAGAATTAATCACAGAGTCAGAGAAACCTCTTTGACTAAGAATCAAGCGTTCAATCTCCATACCTTTAAATTTAAGGATTTGAGATCCTGATGGAAAAAAGGACCTTGCGACAGAAGGTCTGGTCTTAACGGAAGAGTCCACGGTTGGCAAGAGGCCATCCGGACAAGATCCGCATACCAAAACCTGTGAGGCCATGCTGGAGCCACCAGCAGAACAAACGAGCATTCCTTCAGAATCTTGGAGATTGCTCTTGGAAGAAGAACTAGAGGCGGAAAGAGATAGGCAGGATGATACTTCCAAGGAAGTGACAATGCATCCACTGCTTCCGCCTGAGGATCTCTGGATCTGGACAGATACCTGGGAAGTTTCTTGTTTAGATGAGAAGCCATCAGATCTATTTCTGGAAGTCCCCACATTTGAACAATCTGAAGAAATACTTCTGGGTGAAGAGACCATTCGCCCGGATGTAACGTTTGGTGACTGAGATAATCCGCTTCCCAATTGTCTATACCTGGGATATGAACCGCAGAAATTAGACAGGAGCTGGATTCCGCCCATACCAGTATTCAAGATACTTCTTTCATAGCCAGAGGACTGTGAGTCCCTCCTTGATGATTGATGTATGCAACAGTTGTGACATTGTCTGTCTGAAAACAAATGAACGATTCTCTCTTTAGAAGAGGCCATGACTGAAGAGCTCTGAAAATTGCACAGAGTTCCAAAATATTGATTGGTAATCTCACCTCCTGAGATTCCCAAACCCCTTGTGCTGTCAGAGACCCCCAAACAGCTCCCCAACCTGTCAGACTTGCATCTGTTGAAATTACAGTTCAGGTCGGAAGAACAAAAGAAGCCCCCTGAACTAAACGATGGTGATCTGTCCACCACGTCAGAGAGTGTTGTACAATCGGTTTTAAAGATATTAATTGAGATATCTTTGTGTAATCCCTGCACCACTGGTTCAGCATACAGAGCTGAAGAGGTCGCATGTGAAAACGAGCAAAGGGGATCGCGTCTGATGCAGCAGTCATAAGACCTAGAATTTCCATGCATAAGGGAATGATTGTTATTGAAGGTTTCGACAAGCTGAGATCAATTTTAGACGTCTCTTGTCTGTCAGAGACAGAGTCATGGACACTGAATCTATCTGGAAACCTAAAAAGGTTACCCTTGTCTGAGGAATCAATGAACTTTTCGGTAAATTGATCCTCCAACCATGATTTTGAAGAAACAACACAAGTCGATTCGTATGAGATTCTGCTAAATGTGAAGACTGAGCAAGTACCAAGATATCGTCCAAATAAGGAAATACCACAATACCCTGTTCTCTGATTACAGACAGTAGGGCACCGAGAACCTTTGTAAAAATTCTTGGAGCTGTTGCTAGGCCAAACGGCAGAGCCACAAACTGGTAATGCTTGTCTAGGAAAGAGAATCTCAGAAACTGATAGTGATCTGGATGAATCGGAATATGCAGATATGCATCCTGTAATTTCTATTGTGGACATATAATGCCCTTGCTGAACAAAAGGCAGGATAGTCCTTATAGTTACCATTTTGAATGTTGGTATCCTTACATAACGATTCAATATTTTTAGATCCAGAACTGGTCTGAAGGAATTCTCCTTCTTTGGCACAATGAAGAGATTTGAATAAAACCCCAGCCCCTGTTCCAGAACTGGAACTGGCATAATTACTCCAGCCAACTCTAGATCTGAAACACATTTCAGAAATGCTTGAGCTTTCGCTGGATTTACTGGGACATGGGAAAGAAAAAATCTCTTTGCAGGAGGCCTTATCTTGAAGCCAATTCTGTACCCTTCTGAAACAATGTTCTGAATCCAAAGATTGTGAAATGAATTGATCCAAATTTCTTTGAAAAAACGTAATCTGCCCCCTACCAGCTGGGCTGGAATGAGGGCCGCACCTTCATGTGGACTTTGGAGCTGGCTTTGGTTTTCTAAAAGGCTTGGATTTATTCCAGACTGGCGATGGTTTCCAAACTGATACCGCTCCTGTGGGTGAAGGATCAGGCTTTTGTTCCTTATTGTGACGAAAGGAACGAAAACGATTATTAGACCTAAATTTACCTTTAGATTTTTTATCCTGTGGTAAAAAAGTTCCTTTCCCTCCAGTAACAGTTGAGATAATAGAATCCAACTGAGAACCAAATAATTTATTACCCTGGAAAGAAAGGGAAAGCAAAGTTGACTTAGAAGACATATCAGCATTCCAAGTTTTAAGCCATAAAGCTCTTCTAGCTAAAATAGCTAGAGACATATACCTGACATCAACTCTAATGATATCAAAGATGGCATCACAAATAAAGTTATTAGCATGTTGAAGAAGATTAACAATGATATGAGAATTATGATCTGTTACTTGTTGCGCTAAAGCTTCTAACCAAAAAGTTGAAGCTGCAGCAACATCCGCTACAGATATAGCAGGTCTAAGAAGATTACCTGAACATAAGTAAGCTTTTCTTAGAAAGGATTCAATCTTCCTATCTAAAGGATCCTTAAAGGAAGTACTATCTGCCATAGGAATAGTAGTACGTTTAGCAAGAGTAGAGATAGCCCCATCAACTTTAGGGATTTTGTCCCAAAACTCTAATCTGTCAGATGGCACAGGATATAATTGCTTAAAACGTTTAGAAGGAGTAAAAGAATTACCCAAATTATTCCATTCCCTGGAGATTACTTCAGAAATAGCATCAGGGACAGGAAAAACTTCTGGAATAACTACAGGAGATTTAAAAACCTTATTTAAACGCTTAGATTTAGTATCAAGAGGACCAGAATCCTCTATTTCTAATGCAATTAAAACTTCTTTAAGTAAAGAATGAATAAATTCCATTTTGAATAAATATGAAGATTTATCAGCATCAACCTCTGAGACAGAATCCTCTGAACCAGAGAAACCATTATCAGAATCAGAATGATGATGTTCATTTAAAAATTCATCTGAAAAATTAGAAGTTTTAAAAGACCTTTTACGTTTACTAGAAGGAGGAATAACAGACATAGCCTTCTTAATGGATTTAGAAACAAAATCTCTTATGTTAACAGGAACACTCTGAGTATTAGATGTTGACGGAACAGCAACAGGTAATGTAACATTACTAAAGGAAATATTATCTGCATTAACAAGTTTGTCATGACATTCATTACAAACAACAGCTGGAGTAACAGATACCATAAGCTTACAGCAGATACACTTAACTTTGGTAGATCCAGCACCAGGCAGCGTTTTTCCAGAAGTATCTTCTGACTCAGCGTCAATCTGGGACATCTTGCAATATGTAATAGAAAAAACAACATATAACGCAAAATTGATCAAATTCCTTAAATGACAGTTTCAGGAATGGGAAAAAATGCCAGTGAACAAGCTTCTAGCAACCAGAAGCAATAAATAATGAGACTTAAATAATGTGGAGACAATAGTGACGCCCATATTTTTTAGCTCCAAAAAAGACGCCCACATTATTTGGCGCCTAAATGCTTTTGGCGCCAAAAATGACGCCACATCCGGAACACCGACACTTTTGGCACAAAAAAAGTCAAAAATTATGCAACTTCCGGCGACACGTATGACGCCGGAAACAGAAAAAAAAAATTTGCGCCAAAAAAGTCTGCGCCAAGAATGACGCAATAAAATGAAGCATTTCCAGCCCCCGTGAGCCTAACAGCCCACAGGGAAAAAAGTCAACTTTTAAGGTAAGAAAAAAATTGATTTATTCATATGCATTATCCCAAATATGAAACTGACTGTCTGAAATAAGGAATGTTTGAACATCCTGAGTCAAGGCAAATAAATGTTTGAATACATATATTTAGAACTTTATATAAAAGTGCCCAACCATAGCTTAGAGTGTCACAGAAAATAAGACTTACTTACCCCAGGACACTCATCTACATGTAGTAGAAAGCCAAACCAGTACTGAAACGAGAATCAGTAGAGGTAATGGTATATATAAGAGTATATCGTCGATCTGAAAAGGGAGGTAAGAGATGAATCTCTACGACCGATAACAGAGAACCTATGAAATAGACCCTGTAGAAGGAGATCATTGAATTCAAATAGGCAATACTCTCCTCACATCCCTCTGACATTCACTGCACGCTGAGAGGAAAACCGGGCTCCAACCTGCTGCGGAGCACGTATCAATGTAGAATCTAGCACAAACTTACTTCACCACCTCCATAGGAGGCAAAGTTTGTAAAACTGATTTGTGGGTGTGGTGAGGGGTGTATTTATAGGCATTTTGAGGTTTGGGAAACTTTGCCCCTCCTGGTAGGAATGTATATCCCATACGTCACTAGCTCATGGACTCTTGCTAATTACATGAAAGAAATATATATATATATATATATATACAAACACACCTTTACACAACAATGTACAAATATATATATAAATATATATATATATATATATATATATATATATATATATATATATATATATACAGGGAGTGCAGAATTATTAGGCAAGTTGTATTTATGAGGATTAATTTTATTATTGAACAACAACCATGTTCTCAATGAACCCAAAAAACTCATTAATATCAAAGCTGAATATTTTTGGAAGTAGTTTTTAGTTTGTTTTTAGTTTTAGCTATTTTAGGGGGATATCTGTGTGTGCAGGTGACTATTACTGTGCATAATTATTAGGCAACTTAACAAAAAACAAATATATACCCATTTCAATTATTTATTTTTACCAGTGAAACCAATATAACATCTCAACATTCACAAATATACATTTCTGACATTCAAAAACAAAACAAAAACAAATCAGTGACCAATATAGCCACCTTTCTTTGCAAGGACACTCAAAAGCCTGCCATCCATGGATTCTGTCAGTTTTTTTATCTGTTCACCATCAACATTGCGTGTAGCAGCAACCACAGCCTCCCAGACACTGTTCAGAGAGGTGTACTGTTTTCCCTCCTTGTAAATCTCACATTTGATGATGGACCACAGGTTATCAATGGGGTTCAGATCAGGTGAACAAGGAGGCCATGTCATTAGATTTTCTTCTTTTATACCCTTTCTTGCCAGCCACACTGTGGAGTACTTGGACGCGTGTGATGGAGCATTGTCCTGCATGAAAATCATGTTTTTCTTGAAGGATGCAGACTTCTTCCTGTACCACTGCTTGAAGAAGGTGTCTTCCAGAAACCGGCAGTAGGACTGGGAGTTGAGCTTGACTCCATCCTCAATCCGAAAAGGCCCCACAAGCTCATCTTTGATGATACCAGCCCAAACCAGTACTCCACCTCCACCTTGCTGGCGTCTGAGTCGGACTGGAGCTCTCTGCCCTTTACCAATCCAGCCACGGGCCCATCCATCTGGCCCATCAAGACTCACTCTCATTTCATCAGTCCATAAAACCTTAGAAAAATCAGTCTTGAGATATTTCTTGGCCCAGTCTTGACGTTTCAGCTTGTGTGTCTTGTTCAGTGGTTGTCGTCTTTCAGCCTTTCTTACCTTGGCCATGTCTCTGAGTATTGCACACCTTGTGCTTTTGGGCACTCCAGTGATGTTGCAGCTCTGAAATATGGCCAAACTGGTGGCAAGTGGCATCTTGGCAGCTGCACGCTTGACTTTTCTCAGTTCATGGGCAGTTATTTTGCGCCTTGGTTTTTCCACACGCTTCTTGCGACACTGTTGACTATTTTGAATGAAACGCTTGATTGTTCGATGATCACGCTTCAGAAGCTTTGCAATTTTAAGAGTGCTGCATCCCTCTGCAATATATCTCACTATTTTTGACTTTTCTGAGCCTGTCAAGTCCTTCTTTTGACCCATTTTGCCAAAGGAAAGGAAGTTGCCTAATAATTATGCACACCTGATATAGGGTGTTGATGTCATTAGACCACACCCCTTCTCATTACAGAGATGCACATCACCTAATATGCTTAATTGGTAGTAGGCTTTTGAGCCTATACAGCTTGGAGTAAGACAACATGCATAAAGAGGATGATGTGGTCAAAATACTCATTTGCCTAATAATTCTGCGCTCCCTGTATATGAAAAATCCAATTTTTATATGCTGTTACCTGTTAAAATATAAAGGGCTAGATTACAAGTGGAGCACTAATTTATAGAGCCAGTAAATGGGCATTTGCCCACTGGGCTGGGGCCATTTGTAGGCTTGTACTGGTTACCTTAGCACTGACCAGTCATCAGCATTATTTAGATGCATGATACAAGGCCAACCCTGCACTGCCTCTCACTGCCTTCCTGTGTCTGTAAACCAGGTCAAACCCCTCACCCCTGTCCTGTGGGTTGGCAAATGGATGCGTCCTGTCCTCCAGCATTATATCAAAATGATCCTCCTCACAATGGTGTACCTGTATACTGCCCTTTAGGCAGGGGCATGACTATATGGGTCTCAGAGGTCTCAATTTAGATCAGGCCCCAATCATATAGAGGCCTCTTCTGGTCCTTTAGTCAGAAGTGGCATTTCTACAGGGGGGCCTAGAGGTGCCTTGGCTCTATCTAAGGCTTTAACATGTCTGGCCCCTCTGTGACACCTCCCCCCTTCTAAAAGAGGGCTTACAATATATGGAAAGTGTATACATTTGCTTTTATGGTGGCAGGATTTCTAAGATGGCCACCACAGTGTTTTACAAAAAGACTTGCCACCCTATTTGTATAGGAAGGCAGTGCAAGTGAATATCATCTGGTGAAGACTAAAACCAAGGGAGCAGAAAGACAGTCACAGAGATTGATGGTGCCTGTTGGTGTCTTTGTGTTCTTGTTTCTGTGTGATTGTGGATGTCTGTGGTACTTTATGTGTGCACTAGGTACCTGTGGATGCCAATGAGCAGTTATTCTAGAACATGTGATTTTAAACAACTTTCTAATTTGCTTCTATTATCTAAATTGATTCACTCTCTTGGTATCCTTAGTCAAAAAGCATATCTAGGTAGGCTCAGGAGCAGCAATGCATAATGGGAGCTAGTAGCTGATTGGTAGCTGCACAAAATGCCTCTTTTTATTGGTTTACCAGATGTCTTCAGATAGCTCCCAGTAGTACATAGCTGCTTCTTTGAAAAAAGAATACCAAGAAAGTGAAGCAAGTTGGATAAAAGAAGTAAATTGGTCATTTGAATCATGAAAAATAAGAAAATGAAAAATGTTGGGTTTCATGTCCCTTTAAATCTGAACTTTAATACCTTTTTGTTTTATTTAGAATTATATTTTTCTACTTAATGACAACCAATTAACAAAATACCGTGACAGAAGGGTGTTATAAACTTTAAATGCTTTTGTAAATTATACTAGTACATGATGCTTGTCAGTTTATGGTTAAATAACACAAGGGGGAGGAGTGGGCTGCTCTACCAGCCCCAATTTTGATCCCAATCTGGCCCTGCAAGTGGTTTTATTTTTTCTATTTAAATGTGTTGCAGGGCACTTTCTGGTCCACCACAAACTTTCCAGTGTACACAGCAGACAGCAACACTTACAGTGACAGTTTATATTCAGATGCCTTGCCTAAATGCCTAATAAGAAAACACTGTGACATCAAAAGAAAGTGAAAATGTTCCTATAAAGAAGCACATATCTATCACATTGGAGAAGAAAAATGGAGGTTATTTGCAGAATTGAAGATGGTGAAACACGTGCTTATGTGTGTAGAATTATGAAATGGCCTCCATGAACTGTGACTACCATAATGAAAATGCAGATAAAATAGGAGTCAGTACAACACGCTACAGAACAAGGGCCCAATCCGATATGCAGCGTCGCCCGCAGAAGCCGGCGATGCCAAATTTTGCGCTGGTTTGGTATCACATATACGGCGTAACCTAGAAGTTACACTCGTATATTTCACCCTTCGGCCGTAGTTTTTTGGCCCATAGAGTGACATACCAAAACCGCGCAGTTTGGTATCCAATATACAGCGTAAGGACTTACGTGGCAAAAATGGAGAAATCTTACTCCATTTTCACCTCGCCACAAAATGCAGGCGTAGTAAGCCTTACACTGAGTATTGGAGCCCCGTAACTCCCTAAACTACCTGCAAAAAAAAAAACACCTAACGCATGCGCAATGTCTATCTGCCTGTCAACAGCAATCCCCGCCGCAATGTTTAATAAAGTGCTTAACCCCTAAACCGCCGCTCCCGGACCCCGCCGCCACCTACATTAATTATATTACCCCCTAATGTGAGCCCCCTACCCTGCCGCCACCTATATTAAATGTATTAACCCCTAATCTAATCACCCTACACCGCCGCCACCTATATTAAATTTATTAACCCCTAATCTAATCACCCTACACCGCCGACACCTATATTAAATGTATTAACCCCTAATCTAATCATCCTACACCGCCGACACCTATATTAAATTTATTAACCCCTAATCTAATCACCCTACACCGCCGCCACCTATATTAAATATATTAACCACTAAACCTAAGTCTAACGCTAACACCCCCTAACTTAATTATTATTGAAATAAATCTAAATAATATTAATATTATTAACTAAATTATTCCTATTTAAAATTAAATACTTACCTATAAAATAAACCCTAAGATAGCTACAATATAATTAATAATTACATTGTAGCTATTTTAGGGTTTATATTTATTTTACAGGTAACTTTGTATTTATTTTAACTAGGTACAATAGCTATTAAATAGTTAATAACTATTTAATAGCTACCTAGTTAAAATAATTACCAAATTACCTGTAAAATAAATCCTAACCTAAGTTACCATTACACCTAACACTTCCCTATCAATAAATTAATTAAATAAACTACAATCATCTCAACTAAAATACAATTAAATACACTAATCTATATTACAAAAACAAACAAACACTAAATTACAAAAAATAAAAAAAAGATTACAAGAATTTTAAGCTAATTACACCTAATCTAAGCCCCCTAATAAAATAATAAAATTTCCCTACCCTAAACTAAATTAAAAAAAGTAATCAGCTCTATTACAAGCCCTTAAAAGGGCCTTTTGTGGGGCATTGCCCCAAAGTAATCAGCTCTTTTACCTGTAAAAAAAAGAACAACCCCCCCCATTACAACCCACCACCCACACACCCTTACTCTAAAACCCACCCGATCCCCCCTTAAAAAACCTAAGTCTAACCCCCAAGTGGTCCTTACCTGTCCTGAAGACCGGCGGAGAAGGTCTTGTTCCAGGCGGAGAAGTCTTCTTCCAAGCTGCGACCTCTTCTTCTTCCAGGAACCAGCCGACGCGGAGCGGAGGAGTTGAAGACCAATGACCGCGGAGCTGAAGACCGTCCACTCTGGAACTGAAGACCGGCGATGCTGGAACTGAAGATCGGCGATGCTGGAACTGAAGACCGGAGCCATGGAGCGTGGAGGATCCTCTTCATACGATCTCCGCCGTACACTGAATAGGAATTCAAGGTACGCGATTAAAAATGGTGTCCCTTGAATTCCTATACTTTAATTCTATTGGCTGATTTGAATAGCAAATAGAATAAGAAGCTGATCATGTCCACCGCACATCGATAAATGCAGACAGCATACGCTGTCGTCATTTATCATTGCACCAGCAGTTCTTGTGAACTGCTGGTGCAACCCTGCCCCTTGAAGATTCGCGGCCAATCGGCCTCTATCAGGGGGTGTCAATTAACCTGATCGTATTGGATCGGGTTGATTTTAGGCGATGTCTGTCCGCCACCACAGAGCAGGCGGACAGGTTATGGAGCAGCTTCAAGCTCCATACGGATAAATATGCCCCATAGTCAGCTGTTTAAATGGTGTGTGATGCAAACTTTTATTTTAATTTATGCACGACTTCCAAAGAGTAGGGCCATTGGAAAACATTGTTGAAGATGTTAGAAGGCTAGCAAAAGAAGCTGGGTTGAATGAGGTTACAGCTGATGATATAACATCACTATCCATGTTGGATAGTTAGAAACAGCAGCTTTCTAATGAAGGCTTGGAAGAATTGGCTGAAGAACTAAGCCAGCAGAATGAGGAAGAAATATGAGGTGGAAGAGGTTTCTCTAAAATCTATGAAAACAAATGATCTACATCATATCCTTTCAGCCATGGAAACCCTCAGTGATGAGCTCTGCGAAATTGACCACAACTAGCATCTAAGTGCTAAAGTGAAAATGATCATAATAGTGTCCCTCGGCCCTTACTCAGCAGTCAACACTGTATGCTTTTTTTTTTTTTTTTTTAAAAAAGGGAAGATCCTCAATCAGGATCTTCATTAGAGTAGTACAATTTCTGCATTATGCCTGAATATATTAATATAGCTATATAGGTATAGATATATATTTGAAATTAACATTATCATATCTATCTATCTATCTATCTATTTATCTATCTATCTATCTATCTATCTATCTATCTATCTATCTATCTATATATATATATATATATATATATAAATTCTATGTGAAGAACATTGGAATGTAAAATATGCATAACATACTGTGGGTCTTGAGAGGAGTCTGGAACATATCTCCTTTACTTCTCATTGACTTACATTATATACTTGGGTTTATTTTACACAGTTTTTCTTTTTACAATCATCCCTTCAGGAAGAGAATCCTGGCATAAATTGAGAGCTACATGTGTGTATTTTTATTTTTAAATGTGTGTGTGTGTATGTATGTACTGTATGTATCTATGTATGTATATGTGTATACTACAGTAAAAACTTTTACTTATTACAAACGGAGAGTGCCTTTTTGTGAGAGGTCTATGTACTGTATATGGGTTTAAGTGCACCCTGGAGGTTGTTGAAATGTCATGTGAGTGCTGGATCCACTTGGGACTATTATGTGTATATGTCCAAATTTCTATTCCTTATGTTACTTGCTCTTGCAAATGATGTAGAGTCTAACCCTGGTCCCCCAGCAAATTCCATTCCTAGCCTTCCAGCTAAAAAAGGCCTCTCTTTTGTGCACTGTAATATCCGCAGCTTACTACCAAAAATCAATGCACTGCAAGCTTGGTGTTCACATTACAAGCCCAAAATCATTGTGATCTCTGAATCATGGCTAACCGCAAAAATACCTGACTCTGCCATTACTATACATGGGTATTCTTGCCATAGAAATGACAGAGCAAAAAGAGGAGGCGGCATTGTAATTTATGTTGACAATTCCATAAAGTTCAACCCCTTACAAAAATCTAGCTCTCCTGCCACCTTTGATTTCCTTTCTGGCACAATTGAGATCCGGTGCAGTAAATCAATCATTGTTGCAGGAATCTACCATCCACCTAGCTCCCCTGTGCATTCCCTTTATGACATAGCCTATCTCCTTAGTGAAACCATAGCTCAAAACCCAAAAAGTGAAATTTTGGTCTTTGGAGATTTTAATATTGATTGGCTGAATCCTAAAAACAATAATTCTTGCTCACCATTTAAGACTTTACAGCTAACGCAAATTAATCTCCTCCCCAACTCGCATAAACATTGAAAGCCATAACCACACCCTGCTCGATTGGATTCTTTCCACTTCCCCTGACCGAATCCAGGAGGCAGGTGTTCTCCCTAACAGTTTCAGTGACCACTGCTTAGAATACTGTGTGCACAAAATTAAGGCTACCAAATCCCCTCCAAAGGTTAAAATTACAAGGTCCTTCAAAAAATGTAATCTTCAATCATTTCTAAATGACATCAAGAACCTCCCCTGGCACAGATTAAACCTTATTCCAGATTTAGACTCTGCAGTTGAATTCCTACAAGTTTGGAACTTGCATGCCCCACTGCGTAAGGTGAGAGTAAAAGGAGCGCATATGAATTGGATCACTGCTGACCTCATTCAAATGTACCAGTTTCAGGATTCATTGTGGTCAAAATTCAAGCATACTAGCTCTATGAATGATCACTGTGTATATAGAAAATGGCGAAATATATGCACTAAGCAAACAAAATTGGCCAAGGCCCAATATTTCTGTGAAAAATTGAACAATAACATATCAAACCCTAGAAAGTTTTGGAAAGTCATAAATAACACTCCCCCAATCCACTCCCAACCCTCCACTGTCAAAGTTGGCAACCAAACCCTGCAACGTCCTTTAGAAGTAGCAAATGCCTTTAACAATTATTTTGTCAGATGCTCCACCACCCTGATTGACAAACTAATAAATGACACACATCCTGAAACTACAAATGTGGATCAGGCCCCACTAAATCTACAAAGACCCAATATAGAAAAGTTCAATTTTAGACCTGTACTCATCAATGTCGTTAAGAAACACCTTAATAATCTAAAAATGAAAAACCAGTCTGGACCTGATCAAATCCCAGCAATGCTGTTGAAACTCAGTGCGTCAGCAATTGTTAAACCTGCCACAACCCTAATTAACGAATCCTTGGTGTCTGGATACATACCTAAACTTTGGAAGACTGCAAGAGTAGTGCCTATCCATAAATATGCTATAGTATCTTTCTAGATACTACAGCATATCATATACCTTTAGTTTTGCAAATTTTCACGGAATTTAGCTCATTCTCGGGGTATAAAATTAATTTCGAAAAAAGCGAGTTACTTTGGATTCATAAGTAAGTTGTTCAAATCATCCTTTCAAAGTCGTTGATCACTTTAAATATTTAGGGATAACCTTACATAGAAATCCCCAAAGATGGTACGAGCTGAATTTTGTATCTCTACTTAAGAAGATTAAAATCAATCTCGAGGTTTGGGCCTCTTTTCCCCTATCTATATCAGCACGTGTTAATTTAATAAAAGTTATTGTGCTCCCCCAGATGTTGTACCCACTACAAAATCTTCCACTGTTTCTCCTAAAATCGGATCTTAGAAAGTTTGAGCAATATGTATCTAAATTCATTTGGAACAATAAGAAACCCTGCATATCTTTGATGAAATTAACGCAAAAAAAATGTTTTGCTGGCCTAGCTCTCCCTAGTTTAAAAATATATAATATTGCTACGCTAGTTAAATTTGCCCTTGACTGGATATCCGATTCTAATAATTTTGCTACTATTGAATTAGAGAGTCAATGCATTGCTCCGTTTTCATTAAAAGCAATCTTACATAATAGGATCAAGCAGACTTCTCCTAAAATAGCAATGTTTTCTTCCATCAAAAACATAATCATAGCTTGGCATAAATTTTGCAAGGAACTGGAAATAGATCCGTATTTCTCTAAATATTTGCCCATAAGAGGTAACCCAGATTTCGTGCCTGGAATACAATATAGGGTCTTTAAAAAATGGGAAGAGAACGGGTTGTCAAGGGTATCTCAGGTTCTAGTAGACTCACGGCAAATGTACCCATCAGGTATCCTTTTCCAACAAATTAACTTAGCGAGGGACAATCAATTCGCGTTTTTTCAAATCAGGCATTTTGTGCAGAATTCATTGCCAGGGGAGGATTGGCTGTCTGAGTGGGACAAGATTGATACATGTATTGATAATTTTTCAAGTGGCAAAACCTCAATCTCGCTCATAAACAAGGCGCACTAGGAGTGGAGAAAATTTGTAAAAATTGGGAGAATACTTTTTCTATCTTAAACCCGGAAATGGTTGTTCAAAGTCTTGCAATAGTATACAAATGTATTCTTCCCAAGTCCATAAAAGAGTCTCACTTTAAACTACTTAATAAATATTATTTAACCCCGTCTAGATTGGCACATTATTACCCTTCTCAATCCTTTCTGTGTCCGCGGTGTTCTCATATTAATGCTAATCTAATGCATATGTTATGGTCATGTCCTAAGATTAATCAATTCTGGTTGAAAATTCAGTACTGGGTTAATCAGTCCTTTAACTTAGACAGCCATTTCACCCTTGATCTGGTATTGTTTCTTAGAATAGATAATCAAATAAAAAATATCTTTGTAGATTCTTTTATAGTTATTATCCTTATAGCTAGGTTCTTTATAGTTAAGAACTGGCGCTTACATAAGGCTCCTGCCTTCTCTCTTGTTCTTAAAGAGATTCAGTCCCAGATAGTATTTGAAGCCTTTCATACTCATCTCTCGACTGAAAAACATATCAGTAAATTTATCTACAGATGGCTGCCAATTATTATATCTTATCCATTGCCAGTTCAGAAAAATATTCTGTCTCCGTTTTTAAGTTCTCAGACCTTTGCAGATTTAGTGGTACATGGGATGTTTCCTCCGTTATGGGTGTCTAATGCAAGGGAAATAGGCTAATGAGAAAGCTGCTTCTCTTCGGAATGATAGGGAGGGGGAGGCGACAGGCGAAGAGACAAACTTGTGTTTTTTTTTGTTTTTTTTTCATGTCCGTCTTTGGTTGACAAAAGGAAACAGTAGGATCCCTTTAGTTTTTAGTTATGCATGACATTGTAGGCTGAGAAAGTCTTCTTGTTGTTTTTGCTTTTTTCTTTTTTTTTGTTAAAGGTAATATACAAGGTATTTGTAACTTCGATACATTGGCTTGCGGTGCTATAACCAATATTTATGTCATTTTGTTTCTGTATTGCTTGAAATTGGTATTATTTTTGTTGTTTTATTTTTCTTAAAAATCGAATAAAAAGATAAATTAAAAAAAAAGTGATGAGTTAACCTTGGTTAATAACTATCGCCCAATATCATTGCTCCCAGTATTGTCAAAAATCTTAGAAAAATGCGTCCATACGCAACTATGTGAGTATTACCAACAATCTTACTATATGGCCCCTGTTCAATCGGGTTTTCGCCCGAATCACTCCACTACAACTGCCCTCCTAAAAGTTTGCAACAACATCCAAACTAG
Organism: Bombina bombina; assembly: GCF_027579735.1. NCBI lineage: Eukaryota > Metazoa > Chordata > Amphibia > Anura > Bombinatoridae > Bombina > Bombina bombina. Next base: position 433,535,568 of record NC_069499.1, on the reverse strand, counting down.
TATGGAATAAGGAGACCTAACTGGAGCTATTTTTCTTGATTTTGCAAAGGCCTTTGACACAGTAGACCACGACATACTACTGCTCAAACTAAAAAGCTCAGGTATTGGTGATCATCCGCTAACTTGGTTTCGATCATATGTATCGGATCGATTGCAGTATGTCTCCATTTCTGACAGCAACTCCCTCCCTCTCCCGGTCACGTGTGGTGTTCCCCAAGGTTCCATTCTCGGCCCCCTACTATTCACATTATTTATAAATGATCTGCCAAATGTCTGCAACTCCTCAACTGTACATATGTACGCAGATGACGCAGTAATCTATGCAAACAAATCCGATCTGCCGCAGCTTGAGGCAGTGCTCCAAGAACAGTTCACAGAGGTAGAAAATTGGATCTCAAAAAACAAACTCTTCCTAAACACTGACAAAACTGTCACAATGATCTTCGGAACGGTACCTAAATTACACAAACTACAAAATTCCCATCTACGCATTAAAACAAAATCAAATTGCACACTGACCGCAGTCCAGTCTTTCAAATACCTGGGTATGTTGTTAGACCCCAATCTATCTTTTGGCCTCCACATAGAAAAACTTGCATCTAAACTCTATCCAAAACTAGGTGCCCTGTACAGAAACAAATCCTGCCTCAGCCCTACAGTAAAGGAAAAGATTGTACAGCTAATGCTGATGCCAATCATGGATTATGGAGATGTAGTACATGCACCTGCCCCGCAAACTCACCTTAATAAACTAAATACACTGTATAAATCGTTCTGCCGCTTTGTGCTACAATGTAACTACAGAACCCACCATTGTGACATGCAAAAAGAACTAAACTGGCTGTCACTGGAATCCCGACGCACCCTCCATCTTTCCAGCCTTGTGTTTAAGAGCTTTTCTGGGATGCTCCCACCCTACCTGAGAAGTATGCTCTCCCTGGCTGTTCCCACCTCCCATAACCGGAGATATATATAAAACAGCGCTTGGACTTAAAATACTTTTGCCTCTCTCTGTAAACCCCCTTCCTGGTCACGAATTTGAAATGATTTGTAGTTGAGAGTGGCGCTACTAAAAGCTAAAAAGTATTAAAAACTATGAGAGGAAATATATGTGTTACCTACTGAATATTTTATGTATATATTTTACCCAAATCAAATAGAAAATTAAATTTCCATAGAAATAAGTATACCTTTACTAGATTATGAATTTAGGAAGAATACATATGTTCTATTCACATAAATTTCAAATGCATTTTAGTATAATCAAAAGTTTTTATTATATTACAATCATATGCTGAGAAAAAACTAAAAAATATAAAATAAAATACACAGCTGTATATCTATATAAATAAAATATTTCACTAATGACTCACAAAGTAAAAACAGATATTGATATGATAAAATATAAATGAGAGAGCCCAGATAATTTTGAGTCTTTCCTAGTAAAGTAACGATGTCCACAAATATTACTTAGAGGTGTGGTCTGTATATTGAAACAAAAGGATTTGTTGAATTTGTTGGAAAGATTCTCTTAGTAACACAATTGTTTCAAACAGTTCATATAGTATCCAAGTTCAATTGATAAAATATCAAAGCTCAAATGAATAGAGTGGCAGAGTTCCCAAATAGATGTTAAAAATCCAGTATGTTTAGCAGGGCGACAATCTTGCTTGTGTGTTATTTGCAGTAAACTTAAATGGCACTTTATGAGGTATATGACTTTATGAGGTATATCTGAGCCGCTATATAAGTGGTCTTACCTCCTCCTTTATGTGTTAACCCCGCTTCATAGGTGGTCTTACCTCTTTTTGAATGTATTTGAAGTCTCTAGGCTTACCGGTCTTTTAAGTTTGGGTAAACGTAGCGATGCAGCGATTCGGTTTTCTTCAACTTGCGCAAGCTCTCCTATAAACCGATGGCTTCTTTACCTGCTCTTAGTACTCAGGTGTACGCAGGTGTAGATCTGTATGAGGTCCGTTAATCTTCCTGCACTTAGTACTCTTTGTACGCAGGTTACAGACAGGTGACTGGTTTCTTTAGCTCCGACCAGTATGATAGTATACCTTTTGGAATGGGTTCCACAGTCTGGGTTGGCAAAGGGATTCCTTGCAATACAACTTTTTATCACAGTTTTCTACGCGTTTCACCCGTGTTCCGGGCTTTTTCAAGATACTGTGATTACTCGGCTTTCCAATTCAAATAATGCCGCCTTCTATCTGATTGGTCCTGCTTTAGTAACGTCACTGGGCTCTCTTAGGATAACCCCTTCGGGTTTTTCTTTTACTGAAAATATAGGCTCTCTCATTTTTTAAAACATTCTCTGCTAGAAACATTCCCCAAAGTAATGCTTTTCTAACTCAATCTCAAATAACAAAAAATGACAGAAAATGAAAATAAAATAATAAAGGAAAATCTGGGAAAATGTATCTTTATTCTACACCACGGTAATGGTGTTATATACGGGATATATTAGTTTTTCTCATCCTCACATATATTTTTGCATAAGGTCTTAACAACACCTTCCTTTTAGTTTGGGTTCTCTACCTATAAAATGATATCTTTTTGATGGATATTGATATTACCTAAATAGATATCTATATTTTTGATAATGGTGTCATTGAATTTAATGTAGATTATTTCAAAATATTAATTTAGGTTAGATTTAAAAGGATAATGGATGATTTTTTGTGTGTCTTAAAGTGATATTAGAATTAATGAATTAAAACTTGCTTTTATATTTCAGTATTAATTCCGTGAATACATTTTTTTTTTTATTTTATATTTTTTAACTAAAAATTTTTTTAATCTATCTTTCTATTAGAGTGATTTCATATTAATTTTCTCAGTAAAAAAATTTTTTCACTATAGTTATAGATAACTTTTTAATTTTTATTTTTTAATTCTTAAAGATAAAGTGCATAATTGTTTGTTAAAGATAAAGTGCATAATTATTTGGTAAAGTGCAGAATTTTTTAATAGAGTGCAAAAAATTTTTGGAAAGTGCTTGTGAATATATAGTAATTTTTTAATTTAGATGGTGTCCTAAAAATCTTATTAAATTAATCTTATTATAAATATGAATTGATCTTTTTTTAAAATGTTATATTCTATTTTATAGGTTAAGATTTGGCTAAAACATTTTAAAACTCAACTACAAAGGAATGGAGATAGGTCTAATTCTGAATTTAATCCATATGGATATATGGTATTAAAATTGAATATGAGCTCAGCTTCTTTTTTCAAAAGACTTAGTTCAAAATTGCCCCCTCTCCAATTTTGTTTTACTTTACATATTCCCCAATAGGTGAGATCAGATAACTTGTTTTTGTGGGTTTCCCTAAAATGTTTGTATAATTGGGTGTCTAAATTTCCCTTTCTTATATTGCATAAATGTTCTCTTATTCTGTCTCGTAACAACCTAGTGGTTTCTCCTATATAGAATAAATTACATGAACATTTTAATAGATAGACTACTCCTTTGCTATTGCATCTAATGGTATCCTTTATAATAAATTCTTCTTTTGATCCTGGGATTGGTATAGATTTTTTCTTTGAACTATATTGACAAGCCCTACAGAGATGGCAGGGAAAAAAACCTTTAAGTTGTTTACCTAGTAGATCTTTTTCTATTAGTTTTTTGTGATGTCTAGGTTTAAATTCACTAGGGGAGAGTATTGTTTTGAAATTTCTTGCTCTCCTAAATATCATTCTGGGATGTGGTTGGACTTTATCTCCTATCAACGGATCATTTTTTATCAGATGCCAATGTTTTTGTAGGATTTTTCGGATCAGACTATGGTCTTGACTATATTCATTTACAAATGGTATATCATATTCGTCAAATTTTTCCCTAATAGATTTTATTTTTGGTTTTAACAATTCTCCTCTGTCTGTGTTTTTCGCTCTATTAATGGCTGCTTCTATAGTTTTTGATTTATAACCTCTTTGTTGGAATTTTGTTTCCAACAAAGAGATCTGGTTTTCAAAGTCCTCATGCTTTGAGCAATTTTTCTTTATTCTGAGGCATTGTCCTACTGGGATATTCTCCTTCCATTTGTTAAGGTGACAACTAGAGGCATGAATGAGGTTATTTGAATCAACCGGTTTGAAATGTGTACTGGTCTGGATTTTGTCTGATTCTACTTTTATCTCTAAGTCCAAAAAGACTATATGTTTTTGACTATAGTGATGGGTGAAGCTGATCCCTCTGTCATTATTATTCATTGACAGAAGAAACTCTTTCAGAGATTCTTCACTCCCCTTCCATATAAACACTATGTCGTCTATATATCTCTTAAAGAGCACAAGGTTCGCGCCAAGTTCCGAATTTTCAAGGAAACTTTGTTCCCAAGCGCGCATAAAAAGATTTGCATAACTTGGCGCGAACCTTGTGCCCATTTCTGTACCTTCAATTTGTAAAAAATACCTCCCATTAAAAGAAAAATAATTATGTTCCAAAATAAATCTTATACTTTCCAAAAGAAAGTCTCTCTGTTCTTTTAGAATATCCTTATCTTTTAATAAAAAATGATCAACAGCTTCAATGCCAAAATTATGATCAATTGAAGTGTACAGAGAACAAACGTCACATGTGACCATAATCATTTGTTCTTCCCACTTTACATCTTGTAAAAATCTCAATAGACTGGTTGAATCTTTTAAATAAGTTTTTAGATCTTTCACGTATTTCTGTAAAAAGTTATCAACATATAAAGATAAATTTGATGTCATGGACCCTATTCCCGAAATAATCGGCCTGCCCGGCGGGTTATTCATATCCTTATGGATTTTGGGTAAATGGTAAAGGACGGGTATTCGTGGGTGTTGTACATTCAGAAAGTCATATTCTTTTTCTTTTAGAATTCCCTTCTCTTTACTATTGTCCAAAATTCTAAGAAGTCTCTCTGCTTCAGCACAATATTTTTCAGTGTCCATAAGGACTATGCCCCCACCCTTGTCGGCAGGTTTTATGGTTATGTTTGGGTCATTCTTTAGGGAATTTAGGATCTCTCTTTCTTTCCTGTTTAGATTTGGAATAAATTTTTGTTTTTGGTTTTCCGTATCTATTTTCTTTATATCAGAAAGTACTAATTTTTCAAATAGCTCAAGATTGCTTCCCCTGTCTTGGGTGGGATAAAATTGTGACTTAGGTTTCAATTGGGTGTGTTGGAATTTCTCTGTTTGTTGTGTGGTTACTTTGTTAAAATTCTCTAAGGGATGTTTTAAAAAGAATCTTTTTAGCGTAAGATTCCTCACAAATTTCTTTACATTTATTTGTGTATTAAACTTGTTCACTTTTTGTGATGGGGCAAATGATAGTCCCAAACTTAATATTCTTTCTTCATCATTGTTTAATTGTTTTTTACTTATATTAAAAATCCCTTTCTTTGTGGGAGAGTTTAGTTTTATTTCTGTCTTTTTGACTCTGCTTTTTCTTCTCTGTCCTCCTCTACATCCTCTATGGTTCTTTTTCTTATTTTTGTTGTGTTTTCTAATCTGATTGTTTCTTTTTGGAGTGTTGATGTGCCCTCCATTGGAGGGCTTCTCCCTAAAAAAATCTCCTCTCTGGAGGTTAGGGAGGGTTTTTCTTTCCTTTCATTTTCTAATGGGGTATACCTATTTTGAATAGGTATTTTCCAGATATCTCCTTGTTCTCTATTTGTATTAAAATGTGTAGGAGTATTATAAGTGTTTCCCCTATTTTGGTCATAGGTTTCATAATCTTGTCTGTAATAATTATACCTATTAGAATTTGGTCTATATTGTCTCTGTTCTTTCCAATTGTTGGATCTGTTCCATGAATTGGGTCTGTTCCAATTATTTGTTCTATTCCAATTGGGAGGTCTATTCCAATTATTTGAACTATTATAGGAGTTATCTCTATTTTGCAAGGGATTATAGTTATAGTTATTTCTATAATTATGATTGGAATATTGGTTATCTCTTTCTCTTTCATAATTTCTTTCAAATTGTCTGTCTCGATAGTCTCTATTATTACTTCTGTTTTCTTTTTCTAATTTCTTGCTTTTTTGTATTTCCCAATTTTCAACTTGTCTATCTTCTAAATCTTGGTATCTATTTATTTCATTTTCGTTATTAGAGTTATTTTGGGATTCTTTTTCTTTTTCTTTTTGGTCCCTTTCCATTTTTTTCCATTTATTGTTAAGGATCTCATCTTTAAGGGTATCTAATCTTTCAATAATTAGTTTTTGCCTATTTATCAAAATATATTGTTCCTTACTTTTATCAATTTTTTGTTTAATGTCTAAAATTTCTTTATTAATATTTTCTAATGTCTCATTCCTTGATTTTTTAATAATCTCAATTAGAGTTTTAGAGGAATCCAAGAGTGCTTTATCCCACTCTTCTTGTAAGGCATCACTTAATTTAAATGTGCAAACTTTTTTCATTTTTAAACCCTTAGGTATTGTGTTGCTATCCAAATATCTATTTAGAAATATTAGTTCCATCTTCTGTTTTAATTCTTTTGTTAAATTCTTTTCAAGATCACTAACCAATTTACTGATATCAACTTTTTCATAATTGCCTTTTGAATTAGTGTTTTCTTTAATTTCTAATTCAGACAAAAGTTTGTCTCTGTATGAAAAGATCTCCATAGTTTTGTCCTGCAGCTATTAATAAATGGAAGAAGAAACTTTGGGATAAACGGAGATATATATAAAACAGCGCTTGGACTTAAAATACTTTTGCCTCTCTCTGTAAACCCCCTTCCTGGTCACGAATTTGAAATGATTTGTAGTTGAGAGTGGCGCTACTAAAAGCTAAAAAGTATTAAAAACTATGAGAGGAAATATATGTGTTACCTACTGAATATTTTATGTATATATTTTACCCAAATCAAATAGAAAATTAAATTTCCATAGAAATAAGTATACCTTTACTAGATTATGAATTTAGGAAGAATACATATGTTCTATTCACATAAATTTCAAATGCATTTTAGTATAATCAAAAGTTTTTATTATATTACAATCATATGCTTAGAAAAAACTAAAAAATATAAAATAAAATACACAGCTGTATATCTATATAAATAAAATATTTCACTAATGACTCACAAAGTAAAAACAGATATTGATATGATAAAATATAAATGAGAGAGCCCAGATAATTTTGAGTCTTGTTACGGTTACCCTTAGTCTCGCTGAGAGATGGACCGCTTAGTAGCCTGGATTCCTATTGCTGAAGAGGGGAGAAACTGCTTTCCATAGTATTCTATATGAGTCTCCCAAATGTAGAATAATCCCCCTTAGCTGTAGTACAGCTAGGATACCCTTCTGCCCACAAAAACGAGTCAACGCTGCGATTGAGGGACAACCAAGAACTGAGAACTGGGATGCCCAGCCTGCTTTTTATTTAGGTTACATGCACACAGGGCACTCCCAGGGGGGGAAGCATAAAATCCCCCATCACACATTTAGACAAAGCCCTTGGACAGGCCACCGCAGATAACAAGTACACACAAGAAAACAATTGAGTCCTTCTTATCACCTAGCAGTGAATGCTTATCACAAACTTAATTACAGTACACAATATGCTAGGAAACCTGCCTCAGAAAATAGTTTTCTCAAAACTGAACAGAGTTAACCCTTTATGAAATGATACTTGTTACAGTTTTCTTGGAGCCCTTCTTAGGCGCTGGCTTGGCTGGTTCAGGCATTGCTGCTGGGAAATAAGTTTCTTCACAACAAAATAACTAATGCTTCTGTAACAGTGCTCCCTTTCTGTGGAACACTCTGGCAGACACGGTCTGACCCCTTTTCGGGGCAGACTAAGGCTGTCCAGACCGCTGGTTATGCGGGGCTGAGGTCGGTTTGTCTGGACAACCCGTCGGCGTTGCCATTCTGTTTCCCAGGTCTGTAAGTAATGGTGAAATTGAAGGGTTGCAACGATAAACTCCAACGTAATAGCCTGCCATTATCTCCAGAGACCCGGTTCAGCCACACCAACGGGTTATGGTCGGTGACCAGAGTGAACTCCTGCCCATATAAATAGGGAGTCAATTTCTTTAATGCCCACACCAAAGCCAAACACTCCTTTTCGACCGCTGCATAGCTGACTTCGCGGGGCAGGAGCTTCCGGCTGATGTAGGCAACTGGATGCTCCCCTCCATCTTCGCCTACTTGGCTGAGGACGGCTCCCAGCCCGAACATGGAAGCATCTGTATGGACGATAAAACGTTTGTTAAGGGCTGGAGCCGCCAAGACAGGAGCGTTAATTAGAGCATTTTTGAGAGCCTGGAAAGCCGTTTCACAGTGGGGAGACCACAGGACCTGTCGAGGTAAGTTCTTCTTGGTCAAGTCAGTCAGGGGTTTGGCAAGTGTGCTGTAGTCTGGTACGAACCGTCTATAGTACCCTGCCGTGCCCAGGAAGGCTAGGACCTGAGTCTTAGTGATGGGGGTGGGCCAATTGGCGACAGCTTCTATCTTGGCCGGCTCTGGTCGCTGCTTTCCACACCCCACCCGGTGACCCAGGTACTGTACCTCGGCCATCCCAAAGTGGCATTTTTCTGGCTTCAGAGTCAGGCCAGCAGCCCGGATCTGATCCAGAACCATTCCTATGTGAGCTAAGTGGTCCTCCCATGACTCACTGTGGATCGCTATGTCGTCCAGGTAGGCGCAAGCAAAACTCTGGAAGCCATCCAGGAGCCTATCCACCAAGCGCTGGAATGTAGCTGGGGCATTCTTCATCCCAAACGGCATTACCCTAAACTGATATAAGCCGAATGGGGTGACGAATGCCGACTTGGGGATAGCCTCCGGGGCCAGGGGAATCTGCCAGTAACCTTTGCAGAGGTCAATAGTGGTCAGGTAATTTCCCCTGGCTATACGATCGAGTAGCTCGTCTACCCTGGGCATAGGGTAAGCGTCCGTCACGGTCTTTTCATTGAGCCTCCGATAGTCTACGCAGAACCGGGTGGTCCCATCTTTCTTGGGCACCAAGACAACTGGGGAGGCCCAGGGACTATCGGAGGGCTCAATTACCCTGAGTTGGAGCATCTCATCGATCTCCTTCTTCATTCCTATCCTAACTGCTTCGGGGATTCGGTACGGAGCCTGGCGCAAGGGAGCTTGTCCCGGAGTATCTACCTGGTGGGTGGTTAAAGTAGTGTACCCTGGCTTCGGGGAGAAGGTGAGGTGTTTGGACTGTAGGAGTTGGTTGAGCTGCTCCCTTTCAGTGGGGCTAAGTCGGTCTCCTATCTGAACCTGAGCCACTATACCTGTGGGGAGACTCTTTTCTAATAGGTCTGGAATGGGTAGACTGTCGGGGCCTTCCTGAGGGGAACAACATACGGCCGTCACGTTCTCTGGTCGCTCAAAATATTCCTTGAGCATGTTTACATGGAATGTCTTTCTAAGATTGTTGTCGTGGCAGCTAGCTATCACATAAGTGGTGTCTCCCCTTTTCTCTACGATCTGGTAGGGGCCCTGCCAGGATGCCTGCAATTTGTCTGTCTTCACCGGCTTAAGTACTAACACCTTTTGTCCTATGGTAAAGATTCTCTTTCGGGCCCCCCGATCGTACCATACTTTCTGTCTTCTCTGGGCCGACTGGAGATTAGCCCGCACGGATTTGGCTAATTGCTCCATTCGGTCCCTGAGTTCCAGCACGTATGGCACAATGGGGACACCGTCAGTCTCCATCTCTCCCTCCCAGTGCTCCCGGATCAGGTTTAGGGGTCCCCGTACCTTTCTTCCGTAGAGCAACTCGAAGGGAGAGAACCCTGTCGTTTCCTGGGGCACCTCCCGATAAGCAAAAAGGAGGTGCGGCAGGAAGCGTTCCCAGTCTCGGTATTCCTGAGTGAACGTCTTGAGCATTTGCTTGAGGGTCCCATTGAACCTCTCACACAGCCCGTTCGTCTGGGGGTGGTATGGGGAGCTCAGGAGGGACTTAATTTTGCAAACCTGCCAGAGTTGTTGGGTCAATTCAGCCGTAAATTGGGTGCCTCGGTCGGATAGGATTTCTTTTGGAAATCCTACCCGGGAGAACACCTGTACTAGTGCATTCGCTACCGTATCCGCTTGTATGTTGGATAGGGCGACAGCCTCTGGGTACCTGGTAGCGTAGTCCACTACGGTAAGAATGTAGCGCTTACCGGAGGGACTAGGGGTAGCCAGTGGTCCCACTAGGTCAATAGCAACCCGGCTGAAGGGTTCCTCTACAATGGGCATATTTACTAGATGGGCTTTAGGGTGATCGCCTCGCCTTCCTACTCGTTGACACACATCGCAGGTGTTACAGTAAGTTCTAACGTCAGCGTGTACCCCTGGCCAAAAGAACGTGTGAGTAATGCGGTGTAGGGTACGGGTTACAGCTAGGTGGCCTGCTAAGGGGATGTCGTGGCCTATCTTGAGGATTTCTTGACGGTATTTGTGGGGCACTACCAGCTGTCGCCTACGCTGTCCCCTTTTCTCTGTCCAGCGGTATAGTTTCCCTTTTTCCCATAAGAATGTTTCATTATCTGCCCCGCCCCCTCCGGTCTCTGCTCGTTCCCGGTACTTTTGTAAGGTCGGGTCAGTCTTAGACTCTGTCTCGAAAGCATCTGGGGTGTCCCAGGGTATGGGGCCTAACATGTCAGGCAAGGTCGGGGTAGGTCTTACCTGTGTCTCCCGCACTGGTGAGAGTTCTCGCTCCGTCCGGGCTTGGGCCCGTGTAGTCACTGGGTCCGCCTCGTTGTTGCATACTGGAGCATAGGCAGAAGTCATGGGGCCCAAATCATTGCCCAGTAGTACTTCGGCAGGTAAATTATCCATTATGCCCACGTTCACAGCCCCCTTTCCCGCTCCCCAATCAAGATGCACTTTAGCTGTTGGAATTTTGTACACATCCCCCCCCGCCACTCTAACGGCCACAGTCTGTCCAGATCGCTTGTGCTCCGGCACCAAATGACTCTGTACCAGCGTGATAGTAGCCCCTGTGTCTCTCAATCCCTCGGTAGATCGCCCCTCGAGCCATCCCTTCTGCCGATGGTGCTGGCGGTTATCTGAGGCAGCATATACAGGGTCCGCCTCGTGAAGCGGCCCCAAATATTCCTCCATAGGGGCCTCTTGGTTAACACAGAGGGTCCGGGCCGGACGATATGCCCCAGGGGGGTAATTGTAATTCCTGGGTGTCTGGTGCGTATTAAGGGGGCAGCTAGCCATGAAATGCCCTGGTTGCTTGCATCGGTGGCAAGTCGGTCTGGGACGCTCAGAGCTGTTATTGGGTGGTCCTGAGTGTCGGGCGGGCCCTGCGGGCACCGGGGCTCGGAATTCAGCACGAGGGGGTGCACGGTAAACCTCTCTGGGTTCGTGAAGACGGGAGTCATAATGTTCATCGGCCAATTTGGCTGCTTCTTCTAAGGTAGAGGGTCGCCTGTCTCGCAGCCATTCCTTCCCTTGCTGTTCCATGCCATTATAAAAATGTTCTAAGAGAAACAATTGTAAAATTTCCTCACCAGTCACCGCTTTACTTCCGCTCATCCAGTGATTTGCCGCTCTCCGCATTCGGTGCGCCCATTCCATATGGGTATCGTTAGGCTTCTTTTTCGTGCCCCGAAACTGTCGGCGATACGCGTCCGGAGTTACTGCGTACCGTCGCAACAGTGTCTCCTTAACTAGCTCATACTGTGTCACTTCCTCAGCACCCAGAGTACGAAAGGCTTCCAGGGCTCGCCCGGATAGTTTCCCAGACAATATCGTGGGCCACTCCCTGTTGGGAATCTGGTGCAGGGCACATTGCCTTTCGAAGTCCGCCAAATATTCATCAATCCCTGTCTCGCTCTCTAGGAAGGGTCGAAATGCCGCATAGGGTATCTTGGGCCTCCCAGCATTTTCGACAGGGATGATTACCTGCGGGGCTTCAGCATTGCGGTGTGCGTTCGCTAGGTTGAGTTCGTGGGCTCGAGTCTCTCGTATATCCTTGTCCGCTTCCGCCATCAACTGCTGTACCAATTCCATGGAGGGGTTCGGCCCGTACAGTGAGAGCCTCTCCCGAACAATCCTGGTTTTTTCGTCACTAATCGTGGTCGGTGTTTCCGCCATTGTGAAGCTATGATCCAGTTCGGTCAATTCTGCGATCAGCTCTCTCCTCGGCCGGTTGCTGGCGTACCCCCCTCTGCTTTCAAGTAAATCCTTTAGGGTTGTACGCTTCAATTTTTCGTAAGCGCTCTCCATCCGTTCTGTACCTCTCCTAGGAAATCCAGGAAAAATCCCACCGCTGCCGCCAAATGTTACGGTTACCCTTAGTCTCGCTGAGAGATGGACCGCTTAGTAGCCTGGATTCCTATTGCTGAAGAGGGGAGAAACTGCTTTCCATAGTATTCTATATGAGTCTCCCAAATGTAGAATAATCCCCCTTAGCTGTAGTACAGCTAGGATACCCTTCTGCCCACAAAAACGAGTCAACGCTGCGATTGAGGGACAACCAAGAACTGAGAACTGGGATGCCCAGCCTGCTTTTTATTTAGGTTACATGCACACAGGGCACTCCCAGGGGGGGAAGCATAAAATCCCCCATCACACATTTAGACAAAGCCCTTGGACAGGCCACCGCAGATAACAAGTACACACAAGAAAACAATTGAGTCCTTCTTATCACCTAGCAGTGAATGCTTATCACAAACTTAATTACAGTACACAATATGCTAGGAAACCTGCCTCAGAAAATAGTTTTCTCAAAACTGAACAGAGTTAACCCTTTATGAAATGATACTTGTTACAGTTTTCTTGGAGCCCTTCTTAGGCGCTGGCTTGGCTGGTTCAGGCATTGCTGCTGGGAAATAAGTTTCTTCACAACAAAATAACTAATGCTTCTGTAACAAGTCTTTCCTAGTAAAGTAACGATGTCCACAAATATTACTTAGAGGTGTTGTCTGTATATTGAAACAAAAGGATTTGTTGAATTTGTTGGAAAGATTCTCTTAGTAACACAATTGTTTCAAACAGTTCATATAGTATCCAAGTTCAATTGATAAAATATCAAAGCTCAAATGAATAGAGTGGCAGAGTTCCCAAATAGATGTTAAAAATCCAGTATGTTTAGCAGGGCGACAATCTTGCTTGTGTGTTATTTGCAGTAAACTTAAATGGCACTTTATGAGGTATATGACTTTATGAGGTATATCTGAGCCGCTATATAAGTGGTCTTACCTCCTCCTTTATGTGTTAACCCCGCTTCATAGGTGGTCTTACCTCTTTTTGAATGTATTTGAAGTCTCTAGGCTTACCGGTCTTTTAAGTTTGGGTAAACGTAGCGATGCAGCGATTCGGTTTTCTTCAACTTGCGCAAGCTCTCCTATAAACCGATGGCTTCTTTACCTGCTCTTAGTACTCAGGTGTACGCAGGTGTAGATCTGTGTGAGGTCCGTTAATCTTCCTGCACTTAGTACTCTTTGTACGCAGGTTACAGACAGGTGACTGGTTTCTTTAGCTCCGACCAGTATGATAGTATACCTTTTGGAATGGGTTCCACAGTCTGGGTTGGCAAAGGGATTCCTTGCAATACAACTTTTTATCACAGTTTTCTATGCGTTTCACCCACGTTCCGGGCTTTTTCAAGATACTGTGATTACTTGGCTTTCCAATTCAAATAATGCTGCCTTCTATCTGATTGGTCCTGCTTTAGTAACGTCACTGGGCTCTCTTAGGATAACCCCTTCGGGTTTTTCTTTTACTGAAAATATAGGCTCTCTCATTTTTTAAAACATTCTCTGCTAGAAACATTCCCCAAAGTAATGCTTTTCTAACTCAATCTCAAATAACAAAAAATGACAGAAAATGAAAATAAAATAATAAAGGAAAATCGGGGAAATGTATCTTTATTCTACACCACGGTAATGGTGTTATATACGGGATATATTAGTTTTTCTCATCCTCACATATATTTTTGCGTAAGGTCTTAACAACACCTTCCTTTTAGTTTGGGTTCTCTACCTATAAAATGATATATTTTTGATAGATATTGATATTACCTAAATAGATATCTATATTTTTGATAATGGTGTCATTGAATTTAATGTAGATTATTTCAAAATATTAATTTAGGTTAGATTTAAAAGGATAATGGATGATTTTTTGTGTGTCTTAAAGTGATATTAGAATTAATGAATTAAAACTTGCTTTTATATTTCAGTATTAATTCCGTGAATAAATTTTTTTTTTTATTTTATATTTTTTAACTAAAAATTTTTTTAATCTATCTTTCTATTAGAGTGATTTCATATTAATTTTCTCAGTAAAAAATTTTTTTCACTATAGTTATAGATAACTTTTTAATTTTTATTTTTTAATTCTTAAAGATAAAGTGCATAATTGTTTGTTAAAGATAAAGTGCATAATTATTTGGTAAAGTGCAGAATTTTTTAATAGAGTGCAAAAAATTTTTGGAAAGTGCTTGTGAATATATAGTAATTTTTTAATTTAGATGGTGTCCTAAAAATCTTATTAAATTAATAAGCAAAAATATATGTGAGGATGAGAAAAACTAATATATCCCGTATATAACACCATTACCGTGGTGTAGAATAAAGATACATTTTCCCCGATTTTCCTTTATTATTTTATTTTCATTTTCTGTCATTTTTTGTTATTTGAGATTGAGTTAGAAAAGCATTACTTTGGGGAATGTTTCTAGCAGAGAATGTTTTAAAAAATGAGAGAGCCTATATTTTCAGTAAAAGAAAAACCCGAAGGGGTTATCCTAAGAGAGCCCAGTGACGTTACTAAAGCAGGACCAATCAGATAGAAGGCGGCATTATTTGAATTGGAAAGCCGAGTAATCACAGTATCTTGAAAAAGCCCGGAACACGGGTGAAACGCGTAGAAAACTGTGATAAAAAGTTGTATTGCAAGGAATCCCTTTGCCAACCCAGACTGTGGAACCCATTCCAAAAGGTATACTATCATACTGGTCGGAGCTAAAGAAACCAGTCACCTGTCTGTAACCTGCGTACAAAGAGTACTAAGTGCAGGAAGATTAACGGACCTCACACAGATCTACACCTGCGTACACCTGAGTACTAAGAGCAGGTAAAGAAGCCATCGGTTTATAGGAGAGCTTGCGCAAGTTGAAGAAAACCGAATCGCTGCATCGCTACGTTTACCCAAACTTAAAAGACCGGTAAGCCTAGAGACTTCAAATACATTCAAAAAGAGGTAAGACCACCTATGAAGCGGGGTTAACACATAAAGGAGGAGGTAAGACCACTTATATAGCGGCTCAGATATACCTCATAAAGTCATATACCTCATAAAGTGCCATTTAAGTTTACTGCAAATAACACACAAGCAAGATTGTCGCCCTGCTAAACATACTGGATTTTTAACATCTATTTGGGAACTCTGCCACTCTATTCATTTGAGCTTTGATATTTTATCAATTGAACTTGGATACTATATGAACTGTTTGAAACAATTGTGTTACTAAGAGAATCTTTCCAACAAATTCAACAAATCCTTTTGTTTCAATATACAGACCACACCTCTAAGTAATATTTGTGGACATCGTTACTTTACTAGGAAAGACTCAAAATTATCTGGGCTCTCTCATTTATATTTTATCATATCAATATCTGTTTTTACTTTGTGAGTCATTAGTGAAATATTTTATTTATATAGATATACAGCTGTGTATTTTATTTTATATTTTTTAGTTTTTTCTCAGCATATGATTGTAATATAATAAAAACTTTTGATTATACTAAAATGCATTTGAAATTTATGTGAATAGAACATATGTATTCTTCCTAAATTCATAATCTAGTAAAGGTATACTTATTTCTATGGAAATTTAATTTTCTATTTGATTTGGGTAAAATATATACGTAAAATATTCAGTAGGTGACACATATATTTCCTCTCATAGTTTTTAATACTTTTTAGCTTTTAGTAGCGCCACTCCCACCTCCCATAACCTCAGATCCAGTACCAGTACATTATGTAGTTTGCCTCCATACAAAAATAAAGCAGCTCGATCCTCCTTTTCCTACAGAGCACCTCAATTATGGAACAACCTCCCGCACACTTTAAAACATTCCCCAAGCCTAAAATCTTTTAAGAGATCCCTCTCTGCATATCTCAAAACAGAATGCAACTTTCATGGTTGATTATATATTTCCTACCTATTCTATGTTAAATTTTGCAAATATTATGTATACATATTGTTTTTGTATTTTATTGTACCCTATTGTATCAATGCAATGTTTTATGGAACCAGGACATACTTGAAAACGAGAGAAATCTCAATGTATCCTTCCTGGTAAAATATTTTAAAAATAAATATATATATATATATATATACACACACACACACACACACTCACTGGCCACTCAATTAGGTATACCTGTTCAATAGATTGGTAACACAAATTGCTAATCAGCCAATCACATGGCAGCAACTCAATGCATTTATGCATCTAGACGTGGTGAATACGACTTGCTGAAAGTCAAACCGAGCATCAGAATTGAGAAGAAAGGGGATTTAAGTGACTATGGGCTCCATGTATGAAGCAGCTATAGCTGCTCCAGAGCTCTAGTGGGGCAGGTTTGCATATGCGAGGCTGCCTCCCGCAATGTAAGAAGCAGCGATCATTAGACATTAAACTGCTGCTTCTTACACCCTACACCACCTCTGAGGTGGCGAGGGAAAATACCCGAGAGCTTGCTCGCTCTCTGTGATTGACAACCCCTTCAGTTGCACGATTAATCGTGCAAATGAAGGGGCGGGCATTATACACTGCGATGAGTGTGTAATGATACCTATGGGCCAGCAGATCATAATACCTGTTTCTCGACTTCCTGTGGGCGGGCTCCGAGTATAGCGATGTAAAGAAGGAGCTCCTGCAAACTCTATCACATCTCAACCGCCATACCGGCCCTCAAACAGACCTTGACTGCATAACGCGGTCTGGAGGCATCACGGAGCTCCGGTGCCAGCTTTTTGAGAGGAACGCAAACCATCTTCCTCACCACAGAGGGACTGCACTTCTGTGCTCACTGAAGACAGCATATTGCTGTGTGGGAGCTGCCCGGCTCAGCACCTCACAGAAGACCAGGGAACAAACGACTCTGGCACAAACCATACATCGGAAGGGTGAGATCTAGCAGATCACTAATTACCAAGGGACACCACATATTCCCAGATTTTGTAACTGTGCCACACACCCTAACAGCGTGCTTTACTCCAGACAGGTCAGCCTGTTGAAATACTGCCGTTTCACCTCCCATGCACATCGTGACTACCTGCCACAAATGAATTGACATATCCCAGCAGAAGAGCTTTCTGCTCATCAGTTGGGGACAAAGCTTGAAAAATAGGCATACACTTCAACTGTTTAAGAATAAAAGATCGCTACAGATTGCTGACCTACACTATTTAACTCAGGGGAATAACTCCCCTCTGAATATAAGCCTACATGCAAACTACACAAGGACTGTGTTAATTTTGGAAGGCATACCCTGACTAGATCTCAGCTGTATCACAATGCCGGTGGTCAACCACCTTTTTTGGTATCAAAGAACCTTCCTGCCTTTGTGGCCTATAAGACAGAGCTACTAAAAAACTCTTTATATTTAGTGCTGCTCAACATCTATTCACTATACGCTTACATCTGTTCATGGACAGAATTCTAACCTCACACAGGATGTCACAAAGAAATAAGTCACAGGATAAGAAAGGGACCCCTGACTCTGCGCTCTCATCACTGTCAAAAAGTATTGACACTGCTCAAACAGAGACCCCTACACCTCCAGAAGATCAACAGCTGACCTCTCTCCTTTTAGCTAAGTTGGATAACTTGCAGAAAGGTATTGAAACTCTCACGACTGAAGTTAAACAATTTAATTCCAGACTAACCGTGGCAGAGCAACGTATATCTGACCTAGAAGAAGGTCACAACACTGCCTCCATCCAACTTAAAGATCTTATGCAACAAAATATTTATCTTCATCAGAAACTTGATGACTTAAAAAACTGTTCCCACGAGAAGAACGTCAGACTCATGGGTCTACCTGAATCAGTACGCCCATCTGAGCTTTTGTACTTTGCAGAATATTCCCTTCCCAACTTGCTGAAAATACCTGTTGAATTTATCCCAATGAAAGCTGAAAGAGCACATAGGATTGGAGGTGACAGAACATCCTCCTCTGAGAAAAGTGCCCCACCAAGGGGAGTAATGATCAAATATGTGAACTTTCAGTCTAAAATACATCTACTAAGAGCCTATCGCAAACTACAGATGCTCCTCTATGATGACAAGAGACTTTACATCTTCCAAGATTATTCTGTAGATGTTTAAAAGAAAATAATTTGAGCCACTATGTACAGCGCTTCATATAGAGAATCGTCAGGCCACACTGCTTTTCCCTGCACGTCTTCACACTTTGAGGGGTCCGAGAATCTTCGACTCACCTAAAGAAGCATAGGAATTTCTGGATCAGCACAGAAGTACCCTTTCACAGTCGCACTGCAACAACAAGACTCCCCTGGTTGAAAAGTGCGACCAGGAAACAATCTTCCTCAATATTTCTAGTGCCCCCCCACAGAGAGATCAGCTGCTGCCGCTGCCTACGCATGTTTCATCCCCTTGACTGACAGGGACTTCCTCAGCCCTGAGGAAGTCCCTGTCAGTCAAGGTGATGAAATGCGCGTAGGTAGCGGCAGCAGCTGATATCTCTGATGAGACGCCTACCTTGTGGGATTCGTTATTACCTACTCTGAAACTTCAAAGTTTGGAGCAACTTGCACTTTACCCTCTTTGTGCATACCTTGATACAGCAGCAAATCTTCTTTTGATTACATCTAAGACTGTGAGTTTTTGGATCATTATTCTGATTAGGCAGTGGAATGTAATACTTTCTACCGCATAACAAGTGGATACCTGGACATTTGCTTCACAGTCACCTGGAAGGACTAATTATCAGCCCCCTCAATGAGGGTTTCCTCTGATGTTTGGAAATTTTGATAACTTGTCTTTTGCATGTCACAGTTTACGCTGTCTGAGATTTTGTCTTTTGTACCTTACAGCTTACGCCCTTTGCATTTATGTAATACCTATTCCTAAACACATGGAACCTCTATTTATATCAAGACAGTATTAACCCTTCAATTTGGGACTGCCCTCTGATTGTGGTGTTGTATTTGGTCATTGGTATAGTGTTTTGCTGCATCTGTTATTCGCAAACAACTTAAGTTCTTTGTTTATGCATATCTGTTTTTGATGGCTTTTTACTTAACATCTATTTTGGCTTCACGCTTGAGTTAACTACATAGATCCTCATTATACTATCATGACAACATATCCATTATACACATTTTGGGGTTGTTCTCTGATAGAGGTGTTGTAGTTTTTCTCCATTTTGAAGCCGTTTATTAAGCCTGTTTACACTCACACTTATGCTATACTCCCCATGAGACGTCTCTCTTTGATATCATGCATTTATTTTAATATCATTTTTCTTTTTGTTTATATATCAATAAATTGTTAGTGCTTTGAACACATGCTGGTCTTTTCAAGTTTTGTTCCATGTCTCCACCAGGTTCCACACTTGCTACCTTACAAATTTTGTATTCCTATTGATATATTTATTTTTCTAGGTTTTTTATGTGTGGAGAGTGCTGAATTCCCTCTTTATATAAGGATTACTTATTCTTATTATCTTTCTTCTGTTTTGGATACATACTAGCATTATAGGGTCTGCACATTCTTTATATTTATATTTATACACATATAATTCAAGACATAATTTTTTAGCAGCTCCCTTACATTTATATCTTTACATTTATCAATATAATCCCATGTAATCCCTTCAAGTGTCTTCCCCACAATTGATGTCAGACTAACTGGTCTATAGCTTCCTGGATCAGCCCTGTTTCCCTTTTTAACCATAAACCAAACCATATGTGTAATTCCTGTTCAAAGTGTTATGCTCTTTATACTGCCTAACTTAGATTGGGCCCTATGGTAATTGAAGATTCCGGATTCAAGATACCACAAAAAAGAGATTGCTGCAGATTTCCATAACAAAGAGACTGCTCTAGTTTTCCTTTTAAACGGAACAAACATCTCTGCGATCGAAACTGCAATCTAGGATAATCTCTGTCTCCGGTATAGGAACCTCCCTATTGGGCGAGAAACCCACAGTGCACATTGATTGGACCAGAAGAGGTCTGACATCATCAGTTTATCGGAGCTCCCAACGGACTGTAATACACGCTTATGTATCCGAGAACTGTGAGTTACCATTGGTAGTTAAGCCGTGCACAGCTGAAGAAAACATTCTTTAAATCTATCTTCCTAAGATTTTGTATAAGAACACTATAAACCAACGAACTATCAAGGTCCTATCATTTCTCTAGTGTCTAGAGCCTGGGCGGCACATATGTGTATGATCTTGTTAAAGTGTAAACTTTGATACAATACTGTCATTTTTATCATTGTTTAGTTATATATATGATCATTGAATACATTTGTAGCTACTTTTAATTATATCAGATGCCGGCATCTTACACCATATATTACCTATAGTGTGCTATATTAGCAATTTTAGTATTTTAATACATTTGTTACATTTGATCAATGGATTTTGTCACATCCTTCTATTTGACCATTTTGTCACAATAATTAATAGGAATCAATTGATTATTCACAAGTTTGGTTTATTCACCAGATCACATTGTTACACATATATTTTTACATATATTATTTAAATTTATATACACATTTATTTTTATCACAGCATCTACTTTATAACACTGTAGTATCTTTTTTGTCTTTTTTTGGTAAGCTCCGAGTTTTGGAGCCCTTCTGTCCTACACACATTTTGTATTTCTTTTTTTGGATAATTTTTGAGGAATTATTGATCCCTTACAGGAACAGATATCATTTTACCTTGTAGCTAGCACTCACACCAATTTTTTCTTCTTTGTTCCTTTTTAAAGAGTGGCATCACATCAGCTTTACGCCAGTCCTGGGGTACTGTGCCTGAAGATATTGAGCCTTGAAAAATTAAGAGTGGAGGTTTGTCTAAAACAGTGCTAAGTTCTCGTAAAACCCTTGGGTGTATTCCATATGGGCCTGGAGTTTTATTTACCTTAATATTATCCATTTTTTTCCTGATATCATCTAGCCATAACCCAATTAATGGTATGGGCTGGCCTGTTCTAGTTTGTTCCAAAGTATCCTCTAATGGTTCCTTGTGTGTGTATACTGAAGAAAATAATTGGTTTAGTACCTAAGCCTTCTCCCTGCCACTGTTAATCATACTACCTCCATGCATTTTAATGTACTTATATTGTCCTTTTTTTGCATATATATAAAAGTATATATGTATGTATGTGTGTAAATAAAAATGTACATATATAAACAAATAATTACACATATATAGACATGTATACATACTCACTTACAAATATTTATATTAAACTTATATTTTTCATTTTGATGATGCAAACCTCTCCGCTCAGGCAAGAGATCCCTAGTGAAATTCTAAAAAGGCAGATTTTTCTATATTTCTCCAAGGGACGTTCCCTGTATTTCTGTATTTGAAGGAGAGACAAGCCCAGTGCAATATAGTACTGCCTGGCATGAGAGTTCTGCTACATTTACACTTTCTGCTTTGTATATTATATTACTTTATGCCAGGGGCGTATTACTGCCTAGGCAAACTAGGCACGGGCCTAGTGCGGCAGCTTGGAGAGGTAGGCAATTTTTGGAGCCTCTATCTGCTTTCAGGGGAAAATAGTAAATACCATGCAGTGCCAACTCTCTGCCTGCCCGCAGTATGATGAAAAAATACTGCATTTTTATTAAGTTTGCACGCCTGTTATTTACTGCTACGAGTCCTAGACACCTTAAGCAAATTAAATAAAAACAAAACAACACTGCATTTTTAATGAGCCCGGTATGCATGTAAAATTGTGCATCTGGCTGAGCACTGAGGATAGAAGTTATACTGCTTTAGAAGTTCGGTTGATTGTAATTAGCACCTAAAAATGTGCCCTGATCAGGTGCCACTTAGGTGAAAATGTTATGCACGCTATAGCTGAGTGAGGATAAGTGCAGCGCAGGAAGCAGGTGTACACTTCTCAGTTCTCCTGGTCAGCTGAAAACCATGCTTTCTAACTCCCCTGCTGAACATAGCAGAGAAGAGAGCTGGGGGGCTGGGCTTTCAGCGTGAAGAAGCTGACAGCGGACATGACACGGGAGCAGGGCTGGCCCTAGCCATTGCAGGGCCCAAGGCAGGATGACAAAATGGGGCCCCCCTTTATCCCCGCCTCTAACCCCGCCCAATCTCTGCCCCAACCCCACCCAATCTCCACCCCCAACCCCACCCAATCTCCACCCCGCCGTTTTTACAAATAAAAACAATGGGAGAAAAATCATTTATGGTAATGCACAACATTTTAAATAAATAAAACATATAAATCCACTAAAGTGGAGCACTATAACATTGCATATATTGCAATATACCATTTGTACTATTGGAACAACGGTTTATGTATATAATGAAGAATTATGCTGACAATTAGGAACAGTTGAGTTGAACTGGGCCTTACACACAGATAGCCCACACACACACCCCACACAACGACCACACACACACAAACTGCCCACACACACACCGCCCCCCCCCCACACACACACACGCAATAAATAAATAAATAAATAAAATAAATGGTGCCCCCAGCAATAAAATGAAGCCCCCAGCCCCCCTGCAATAAAAATGATGCCCCAGCCCCACTGCAATAAAATGATAACCCAGCCCCCCTGCAATAAAATGATGCCCCCCTGCAATAAAATGATGCCCCCTGCAATAAAATGATGCCCCCAACAAAAATATGATTCCCCCAGCAATAAATGATTCCCCCAGCCCCAGTGTAATGATGCCCCCAGCAATAAAATTAAACCCCCAGCCCCCCTGCAATAAAATGGTGCCCAGTCCCCCTGCAATACAATGATGCCCCCAGCAATAAAATGAAGCCCCCCTGCAATAAAATGATGCCCAGTCCCCCTGCAATAAAATGATCCCCCCTGCAATAAAAATATGCCCCCAGCCCCCCTGCAATAAAATGATGCCCAGTCCCCCTGCAATAAAATGAATTCCCCCCTGCAATAAAATGATGCCCCAGCCCACATTCAATTGCCACAGCAATACAATGAAGCCCCCCTGCAATAAAATTATGCCCCAGCCCCCTGCAATAAAATTATGCCCCCAGCCCCTGCAATAAAATTATGCCCCCAAGCCCAGACCCCTGCAAAAAAATATGCCCCTGCACAAAAATGATGCCCCTGCAATAAAATGATGCCCCCAGCCCCCCTGCAATAAATGATTCCCCCATCCCCACTGCAATGATACCCCAGCAATAAAATTAAACCCCCAGCCCCCTGCAATAAAATGATGCCCCCAGCCCCCCTGCAATAAAATGATGCCCCATCCTCACTGCAATAAAATGATGCTCCCAGCAATAAAATGAAGCCCCCCTGCAATAAAATGATGCCCAGTCCCCCTGTAATAAAATGATGCCCCCAGCCCCCCTGCAAAAAAATGATGCCCCAGCAATAAAATTATGCCCCAGGTCCCTTGCAATAAAATTATGCCCCCACCCTCTGCAATAAAATGATGCCCCCAACAAAAATAGATGCACCCAACAATAAAATGAAGCCCCCAGCTCCTTTGCAATAAATGATGCCCAGTTAATCCCCCTGTAATAAAATGATGCCCCCTGCAATGAAAATATGCCCCCAGCCCCCCTGCAAAAAATGATGCCCCCAGCACAAAAATGATGCCCATTTCCCCAGCAATAAAATGAAGCCCCCCTGCAATAAAATGATGCCCAGTCCCCCTGTGATAAAATGATGCCCCCAGCCCCCCTGCAAAAAAATGATGCCCCAGCAATAAAATTATGCCCCAGGTCCCTTGCAATAAAATTATGCCCCCACCCTCTGCAATAAAATGATGCCCCCAACAAAAATAGATGCACCCAACAATAAAATGAAGCCCCCAGCTCCTTTGCAATAAATGATGCCCAGTTAATCCCCCTGTAATAAAATGATGCCCCCTGCAATGAAAATATGCCCCCAGCCCCCCTGCAAAAAATGATGCCCCCAGCACAAAAATGATGCCCATTTCCCCTGCAATAAAATGATGCCCCCTGCAATAAAATGATGCCCCCAACAAAAATATGATGCCCCCAACAATAAAATTATGTCCCCAGCCCCCTAGCAATAAAATTAATCTCCCCTGCAATAAAATGATGCCCCAGCCCCCTTCAATTGCCCCCAGCAATAAAATGATGCCCCAGCCCTTAACATCTGGTTTACATTTCACAAACAATTATTTTAATTAGTTTATCGTAACCCAGGAATTAGTTTGCATAATTACATTTGCTGCTACTTTAAATAACCTCTGCTTTACATGCTTACCCACTCACCCAAAATTGTATGTACACTTAGATACTCCACATGAACATCTGTTGAGGACACAATGTACTGCAATAAAACCTAGGTACCCACAACACATGTTTTCTTCTAGTTCTCATAATTTGCTCCTATATTTTTTTATGTAAAACCCCTAACTGTAACACCCCAAAACTGCATTATGTCCCATAACAATACAGCTGTTGCTCACACCACTATTTTCTTTAATACAAGCTCTGCACTGCTCACGAGTCACAACGACTGGGCTCTACGTTGTGACTGCTGCCTCCCGCCTGCTGCGCACTGGTCTGGCCCGGGTCTGACTGAAAGCCCATGCTCCGCCCTCCAGTGCTCCGCCTACTTCCCTGACCCTCTCAGCACAAGTCACCACTGTCCAGCTGCTGAATGATTGGAGAATAAAAGTTTATATCCTCCAA
Source organism: Bombina bombina (assembly GCF_027579735.1). Classification (NCBI taxonomy): domain Eukaryota; kingdom Metazoa; phylum Chordata; class Amphibia; order Anura; family Bombinatoridae; genus Bombina; species Bombina bombina. Next base: position 433,510,716 of record NC_069499.1, on the reverse strand, counting down.
TCATTCAGATCATGTCACCTGTCTGTCTTGTGGCCTCCCCTGCCTGGCTGCCTCCTAAAAATTGAGCCAAAAATAAAAAATGGCGCTAAAATATATATATATATATATATATATATATATATACACAGACATCCCAACCTGTAAAAACTGATTTCAGGGAGGTGGTTTCAACCGCTACTGCGCCGCCACCTCCCAACCCCCCAGTTATATATTGGACACCTTGAAACCCTAAATATGATAGGGACTTATCATTAAAGTAGCTTCCCACTATAGTCACATTAAAAAAAAAAAGTAGCTTTATTGCACAACCGCATACAACAAACCTATTTTCCAGTGACAGCAACTATAGCCATTCCTTAAAGAAACACTTTTCTGGATTTGGGCCACATTGGATCATGGTACTTGGAGTTTCAGGGAGATTGTATTCCATTTGCTGGCATCAGGGAGACGCTATTACAATCAGGGAGACTCCCTGAACTTAAGGGAGAGTTGGGATGTCTGTATATATATATATATATATATATTTTTTTTTTTTTTAATGTAAAAAATAAATAAATATATATATATATTGTTTTGTTTTAACGGACGGTGCAGCGGGGCCCCCTGACCTGCGGGGCCCAAGGTGGCCGCCTTGCGCGCCTTGCCCAAAGGCCGGCCCTGCACGGGAGGTATGTTTATGACTATTGCAGTTCTGCTTGTTTTATGGTCTTTCTCCACAGCATGAATAGATAAGGACATAGACACAGTAACAGGTACCATGTCTCCAAGGAGCTTCTCTGTGTTATTAAAGTGTACGGAAAGGGAAACAGATGTGGGACTGTGCACTAGCATTCAGGTTAGGGTTAAAAAGAATACTTCAAAAGAAAAGAAAATTTATGTTTTTTTGTTGTTGTTCTGTAAAAGTCAGAAGCAGGCTATAAATCAGCTAAACACAAACACACATGTGTATATGTGTTTGTGTGTATATATATATATGTGTGTGTGTGTGTGTGTGTGTGTGTGTGTGTGTGTGTGTTTAGCTGATTTATAGCCTGCTTCTGACTTTTACAGAGCAACAACAAAAAACATGTTTTTTTTTTTTTTTTGGAGCATTCTTTTTAACCCTAGCCTGAATGCTAGTGCACATGAATCATGTAAATTCATAAAATTATGCATGACTTTACATGAATTCTGCACACAGGTAAAAACTGGATAGTGTGTTTGAGTTTAATTTTCTTTAATAATAGATGTAAGACAAAATTTAAAAGTATTTTTTTTTTAACAAATGTTTATATGAGTTTATTATGGGGTTTAAATAAAAAATAATAATAAAAAAAATAAAAATAAAAAATATATATATATATATATATATATATATATATATTTATAAGCAGTTTCTTGACTCTGACTACATTGTTTATTTCCTCTTCCCGTCTCTCTCTCTCATCTCCCATGTATCCCCCCTCCTAATAATAATACATAATAATACATATATTAACCCCTAGACCGACAACCCCCCACAACGCAATATGCCTATTTAAACTATTAACCCGTATATCCACCATCAAACCCACACCGCAAGTAATAACTTAATTATTAACCCCTAAACTGCCATAGCCCACATAGCCTATTAAATGTATTAACCCCTAATCTGCCGCAGCCAACGTCGCCGCCACTATAATAAAGTTATTAACCCCTAAACCTAAGTCTAACTCTAACCCTAACACCCCCCTAACTTAAATATTATTTAAATAAATCTAAATAAATTTACTATTATTAACTAAATTATTCCTATTTAAAAACTAAATACTTACCTATAAAATAAACCCTAAGATAGCTACAATATAATTAATAATTACATTGTAGCTATTTTAGGATTTATTTTTATTTTACAGGCAACTTTGTATTTATTTTAACTAGGTACAATAGTTATTAAATAGTTAATAACTATTTAGTAACTTCCTAGCTAAAATAAGTACAAATGTACCTGTAAAATAAACCCTAACCTAAGTTACAATTACACCTAACACTACACTATCATTAAATAAATTAAATTAATTAACTACAATTATCTAAAATTAAATACAATTAAATAAAATAAACTATAGTACAAAAAAAACAAGCACTAGGGGGGCGGAGCTAGCCGGCGCCCAAGATGGTCGCTAGCAAGTAGAGCTCTGAAGTAGGGCCGGCCTAAAAACTTTCTTAGCACCATAGATTTGCGAGCTGGAAGCTAAAATTAGGTGCACTTTCTAGTTGTTAGCCCGGGGAGCACAAGATGTTAAGCGGAGAAGATCCGGTGCTGAAATCAGTGACGCACATTATATCGCGGCCTCCCGCGGCCTCCCGACGGCTACCCTCATGACCAACATCAAGTCTCAATAGCTGCCGTTAAGGAGGTGCGACACATGCAGAGGCCTCCATATCGCTAACCGGAGGAGTAGTTATGCACCGCAGGATCAGTGATTCCCAAATGATCAGCCACGTGGACATCATGTGAAGGGTGAGAGCGCAATGCGGATATAAAAGATCCTCTTGTTATATGTTAAACCTACTGTGGTCCTAATACTGCAACTAGACTGGGGAGGCTGCACCCAAAGCCAGGCAATATGACATCCACATTATAAAGCCTTCCCAGCCCTTTTACCCGGCAAATGTTGAGTCTCCATTCAGCCTTTTAACATGCCCACTGTGTAGCGTGAAATAAAGATGGCACTGTCAGACATATTAATATAGGAATCACAGCCTCACTATACTTGGTGAACGGGGAGATAAATACACTGACAGTGGTGTTTTTACTGTAATCATCACCCCCACAATCCCTCCAAAACTAATCACAGCAGAATAGAATCAGAGGGGATTCCTTCTCACTATGTCAGCCAGGAGGGCACCTAGAACGGAAAAATCTAGCAAGAGCAGTACAGCCCCCACTGTTCACAACTTTTTCAAAGCCGTGGAAATGGCAGCTGCAGAACCGGCTGAACACTCAGCTAAACTGCCCTTATTAACATCTGCACCAGAAGCAGGCATAACAGAGACAATGCTCACCAAAGCAGACCTTCAATCTTTGCCCTCCAAAGAGGATTTCAACACTTTCATTGCCCAAGTCAGCTCTATGATAAAATCTAGCTTATCTGAAGTCAGAAAAGAGATAAGTGAAATTGGAAACAGAATAGCACAATTAGAGGAAGACTCAGAACACACAGATAGGCTTTTGGATGTTCAGTCACAACAAACATCACACCACTCCACCCTAATAACCCAACTACAGAACCAAGTGGAGGACCTGGACAATAGGGGGAGATGCCAGAACATTAGAATCAGGGGTATCACTGAGAACATCAAAACCCCAGAGCTTCTCCCTTATCTACAGACCCTGTTCAATACACTCATGGACAACACAGAAGAAATAGAATACCCACTTGATCGGTACCACAGGGCATTGAGACCAACCCCAAAAGACGCAGCCCCCCCAAGGGACATAATTATAAAGTTCACAAGTTTCAGAGACAAAGAAGACATCCTTACAGTGGCAAGGAAGAAATCACCTATATCATACAAGGGATGCGCACTCCAATTCTATGCAGTCCTAAGTCAGCTCACACTAGCCAAGCGACGGGAGACCAGATATCTCACTCTACACCTCAGAGATCTCGGAATCCCCTACAGATGGGGCTTCCCTTTCTGACTCAAGGTGATCAAAGATAACACAACAGCAATCTACAGATCAACAGAGGACCTGGAAGACTTCTGCTCATCGTTAAAGATCTCGCAGCCCAGCCTCCCTTCGCTACAGGAAGCTCCTAAAGATCACCGTAAACCAAGGCAGCAAAGACAAGAATGGACACCAGTCCACCATGGAAAGAAGAACAAGCCCTCCAAAGGGATTCCTGTGAACCAAATAGCAGTCACCTGATTACAAGGACTACCTTGTGTTAAGTAACCTCCATTTATTAATTGTCATTATACATATTGCCACAGCATTGTGTGGCCTTTATGGACGCTATGCTGCACCCTAGGCGTCTATCTGCCGCTTTGTTTTTCCCCTTCAAAATGTTTCACAGTTATTGCATAACATAAAATGTTTAACTATGTATGTGACTTATGTGCCATATGCACAACGAACATTTGACTTAAAGGTTAACCAACAAATAGAGAGTTTACTCCTCGTAGTAGTTTCTGAACTACGTAATCCCAGCTCCATACTTTAAGGCCGACCTGCTACCGCAAGTCGTAGCAGCTACTTATACCCCCCCCTCCTTTTTTCATTCTTTAATTTTTTTCATTCATCTGAAAGCGTAGTATGTTGTATGTTTATGCTTTTAGATTAAGTTTCATGTATGTAGTTTTGTTCATGCTTGCTTTTTACCATTTCAAATATACCTTCTTCGAGCTGCCTTTACCGCAACCCACCCTCCCCCCTCCTTCTCCCAGGTCTGGTCGGACCCGCACGAGTCACCCTATAACTCACTCCCAGGATCTGGACTCACCTGACCCAGGGTACAACCACCCTAATGCGCATACACTACAGGGATATTACAGACCCTACACTTCCCATCTCCCCTACCCCACTGATATCCTAGAATACAAACATAGAAACATAGATATTGACGGCAGATAAGAGCCATAGGCCCAGCAAGTCTGCCCGACCTTACCTAACAGTATAAACTTATCTAGTTCGTAGCATAGCCTTATGCTTGTCCCATGCATTTTTAAAGTCCCCCACAGTGTTTGTTGCTACTACCTCTTGAGGAAGTTTATTCCATAAATCAATCACTCTTTCTGTAAAGAAGTGCTTCCTCAAATTACTCCTGAATCTACTACCCTTTAGCTTGAGCTCATGACCCCTTGTTCTTGAATTTTCCATTTTATGTAAAATACCCACAGCCTCAGTTTTACTAAACCCTTTAATGTACTTGAAAGTTGCTATCATATCACCTCTTTCCCTTCTCTCCTCTAAGCTATACATATTTAGGTCATTGAGCCTATCCTGGTAAGTTTTATTTTTTAGACCATGTACCATTTTGGTAGCCCTCCTTTGCACAGATTCAAGTTTGTTAATATCTTTCTGAAGATATGGCCTCCAGAACTGCACACAATACTCAAGATGAGGCCTAACTAATGATCTATAAAGTGGCATAAGAATCTTACTATTTCTGCTGCAAATACCTCTACCAATACATCCAAGCATTCTGCTAGCCTTACTCGCTGCATTACTACATTGTTTACTAAGTTTTAAATCATCTGAAATAATAATTCCCAAGTCCTGTTCCTCGTCTGTAACAGTCAGTAAAGTGTCATTGAGTCTGTAATTAACATTTGGATTTTTCTTCCCTAAATGCATTATTTTACACTTTGCTGTGTTAAACTTTAGATCCCAGATGTTTGTCCAATCCTCCAATTGTTGTATATGACTTCTCATTTTGTCTACCCCCCCTTGAACATATACTCTGTTGCAAATTTTTGTATCATCTGCAAAGAGACATACTTTCCCCTGTAGCCCTTTGCTGATATCGCAGATAAATATGTTAAACAAAACAGGCCCCAGAACTGACCCCTGAGGAACACCACTAGTAACAGCCCCCTCTGCTGAATGAACTCCATTTACTAAGACACTTTGGCCTAGATTTGGAGTTTGGCGTTAGCCGTGAAAACCAGCGTTAGAGGCTCCTAACGCGGGTTTCTTACGGACTCCGGTATTTAGAGTTCAGTTACCTACACTCAAAAATCACTCAACGCTCAAATTTCTACCGACACCTCAGACCCAGTAGTAAACATATACCGACAAAATAAACATTCACGAATCACAAAACAAATATGACACAAACTACACTTACACTCATACAAACACTACACTATGTTTATTTTTTTGATTTAATAATTTTTCTTCAAAATAAAAATGATCAAAGTTGCGAGATCTCGGGTGTTAGAAAAAAAAATACACAAATCCATTTTCCCATTGACTTACATTGACACACGGGAAAAGACCCTCATATACCTACATCTAACTAATAAGATTATCCCAAATATACACTCATCGATGCATACAAACAATATACACCACATGACATACAAAAAATATTTATTTATTACAAAAAGAACACGATTTAGTTACTTTTTCACACAAGCTCATGACGTCACTCACTTTACGAGGAAAACCAGTCTTAGAAAAAAAAAAATTACCAAATTTTAGAGCCTCCATTGACTTCTATTGGGAAGACGTGCTCGTGCACGCGAAACCCACATTTCACTAACGCACGCAAATAGCGTAGACCGAAAAACTCCAAATACCAGCGCTAGAAAATACATGCTTTTATGCGTTAGACCCAGCTATGATAAATAGATCAAGAAATGACTATTTCCCTATGGTGGATTTATGGATTTTAATTATTGAATATTCACAACACCATTAAATTGTTTAAGACTTTTATATTACATCAACTACAAATCAACATCACTATTAACAAACTTTTTTTTATCAAAATATTACATTTAAACGGGCACAAAAATAATGTAAAATTTTCAGGATTCACAAACACTACACAATGGGAAACAATTCTCATTTACCTTTATTATTGCATTTTAGTTATTCAACTCATATGCTTGCAGCAACAGCATATCTACATATGCTTAACACATGATCAGTCATGGATGCACATACATTACTTTTAACATTCACTCATACATGTGCATTCAAATGATGGGGTAAAAACACATTACATTCTCTATAGGAATCACAAAACACAACATATGGATTTTACTGTACTTTTAACATCATGATTCCATCACCAGAAACCATTAGGAATTACGTACAACAAGAACATCATTACACCAGATTACAGATGTCACTTTATGGGAAGGAACAACAATGTCAGACCGCTATATAGAAGTCAGCATATGTGGGACACAATCACAATATATACGTATATGTACATAACACCCATCACCCATCACGCAACCACAAAGCACACATTTAGATTTTATTCAGCACACAATAATAATGTAGCACAATACAACAACACAATGAGGATTTCAGAACTACATAGGCAGGTTAATAATATCATGACGTCATTAGAAGATTCAACCATACACATTACAGATTTTTCTGAACTTTAACACTCAATACTACAATACAACATATACGTAAATAACAGTTTGGAACAGCATTATTAGGGAGATTTGAATGGGACAATTAATAAATATTGTCAGATCGCAAATCACTTATATATATAATACTACAGATGACAGCCGGAAGTTATTCAGGATTAGTGCCATTTGAAAGGGAAGCATACAATATTTACATCTCGGCAATCACTTATATAAACAACACTACTGATGACAGCAGGAAGTTATTCAGTATTAGTGCGATTTTAAAGGGACGCATACAATATTGACAGCTCGGCAATCACTTATATATACAATACTACAGATGACAGCCGGAAGTTATTCAGTATTAGTGCGATTTTAATGGGACGCATACAATATTGACAGCTCGGCAATCACTTAAATATACAATACTACAGATGACAGACGGAAGTTATTAAGTATTAGTGCCATTTGAATGCGATGCATACAATATTGACAGCTCGTCAATCACTTATATATACAATACTACAGATGGCAGATGGGAAGTTCGGAATTATTATTGCGATTTTAAAGGGACGCATACAATATTGACAGCTCGGCAATCACTTATATATACAATACTACAGATGGCAGACGGGAAGTTCGGGATTATTATTGCGATTTTAAAGGGACGCATACAATATTGACAGCTCGGCAATCACTTATATATACAATACTACAGATGACAGCCGGAAGTTATTCAGTATTATTGAGATTTGAATGGGACGCATACAATATTGACAGCTCAGCAATCACGTATATATACAATACTACAGATGGCAGACGGGAAGTTCGGAATTATTATTGCGATTTTAAAGGGACGCATACAATATTGACAGCTCGGCAATCACTTATATATACAATACTAAAGATGGCAGATGTTACTTTATCGTTTTCAAACAATGTTGCAGCAACATTGATCGATCACATTCGATGCACATTATACACAACTATGCACTTTCATTCATGTTAGCCTGGACGTGTGCTTGTTACTATAAGATCGCGTTTAATAAATATTGATTACGCATATGAACAAACATTACAAACATGCACTGTATGTGTGATATTTGACACTTTCACATTGAGATTCATTGTTGGAAAACAACATTTCAGCAAACAACAACAAAAACGCCCACTGTGAAAGCATTCGCGCCGCTCACATACAAACAAGTGAATACAATTAGCAATCATTACAAACTCACTACCATTGGACTAATTGTACTATAAATCCCCCAAACAACATGGCCAATGCATCACTTGTGATCCACATCAGATCAAGTGCATACCTTGTTACGCTGTTTTGAAAGATGGATGACGATGACATGGTAGACGCTGCTGGTGCTGCTATTGGCGAACTAGCTGATGGTCGAATCAGGCAGCCTCAGCGGCTCAGACTGAGATGAAGGGGTTGTCTGGTTCGAGGTCCTCGTGTCTACAGGGTGAGACCCACCTTGGAAAACATGAGCGACTTTGAGGTTTATGATAAGTATCGGCTCAATCGCGAACAGCTCATTGGCCTTTACGATCTTCTTAAACCTCATTTGGAGCCACGTATAAGAATAAGGACTGCTGTTCCCGCCATGAGTAAGATGCTAAGCTGTCTATACGTCCTGGCCTCAGGGAGTTTTCAATCCGGAGAAATGTACATGCATGGCCTGGCTCAAGGTACATTCTCTGTGGTGTTTGATAACTTTCTGGACGCCATGGTACGTATCAGTAAGCAATACATAGGATTCCCACAGAATGATGGTGATTGGAGGCGCCTGAAGCGGGAATTCTTTGATATTGCTCAATTGCCCAATGTCTTGGGAGCCATAGATTGTACCCACATTGCGCTTCGTGCTCCAATTGATGACTTGCCCTTCAGAAATCGCAAACATTTTCATAGCCTCAACGTGCAGTATGTTTGTGACGCATGGATGAGGATTATGCATGTGTGTGCGAATTTTGGAGGGGCTAGTCATGATGCCCGCATCCTCTCTCTGTCGTCCCTGTGGAGACCGTTTGAGGAAAGACAAATGCCCCCTGGTTATCTCGTTGGTGAGTATTTGTGCACAACATGGTTAATTAGTTTGACAATTGCCACTGTAGTTTTAAAATGTTAGCGTAATGTTCAGCTATAGGATGCAATTTAACCATGTCATTGTCTCTTTCCGCTAATGTCTAGTTTTAGTTCAATGCAGATATATAGCATGTCTTACCTTAAATGCTCAGATACAGAATGCAATGTAACCATGTAGTTTGTATTTTACACAAGGTTTGGTTTAGGAGAAATACGCATATGTAGCATGTCTTAGCTGAAATGGCAAGATATTAGCTAATGCAATTTAACTATGTCATTGTCTCTTTCCGCTAATGTCTAGTTTTAGTTCAATGCAGATATGTAGCATGTCTTACCTTAAATGCTCAGATAGAGAATGCAATGTAACCATTTCGTTTCCATTTTACACAAGGTTTGGTTTAGGAGAAATACGCATATGTAGCATGTCTTAGCTGAAATGGCAAGATATTAGCTAATGCAATTTAACCATGTCATTGTCTCTTTCCGCTAATGTCTAGTTTTAGTTCAATGCAGATATGTAGCATGTCTTACCTTAAATGCTCAGATAGAGAATGCAATGTAACCATTTCGTTTCCATTTTACACAAGGTTTGGTTTAGGAGAAATACGCATATGTAGCATGTTTTAGCTGAAATGGCAAGATATTAGCTAATGCAATTTAACAATGTCATTGTCTCTTTCCGCTAATGTCTAGTTTTAGTTCAATGCAGATATGTAGCATGTCTTACCTTAAATGCTCAGATAGAGAATGCAATGTAACCATGTAGTTTGCATTTTACACAAGGTTTGATTTAGGAGAAATACGCATATGTAGCATGTCTTAGATGAAATGGGAAGATAGAGAATAATATTGAACTAGATTATTTTATTTTAACCCCTTAATGACCACAGCACTTTTCCATTTTCTGTCCGTTTGGGACCAAGGCTATTTTTACATTTTTGCGGTGTTTGTGTTTAGCTGTAATTTTCCTCTTACTCATTTACTGTACCCACACATATTATATACCGTTTTTCTCGCCATTAAATGGACTTTCTAAAGATACCAATATTTTCATCATATTTTATAATTTACTATAAAAAAAATTATAAAATATGAGGAAAAATTGAAAAAAACCCCACTTTTTCTAACTTTGACCCCCAAAATCTGTTACATATCTACAACCACCAAAAAACACCCATGCTAAATAGTTTCTAAATATTATGCTGAGTTTAGAAATACCCAATGTTTACATGTTCTTTGCTTTTTTTGCAAGTTATAGGGAAATAAATACAAGTAGCACTTTGCTATTTCCAAACCATTTTTTTTTCAAAATTAGCGCTAGTTACATTGGAACCCTGATATCTTTCAGGAATCTCTGAATATCCATTGACATGTATATATATATTTTTAGTAGACATCCCAAAGTATTGATCTAGGCCCATTTTGGTATATTTCATGCCACCATTTCACCGCCAAATGCGATCAAATAAAAAAAATCGTTCACTTTTTCACAAATTTTTTCACAAACTTTAGGTTTCTCACTGAAATTATTTACAAACAGCTTGTGCAATTATGGCACAAATGGTTGTAAATTCTTCTCTGGGATCCCCTTTGTTCAGAAATAGCATACTTATATGGCTTTGGTGTTGCTTTTTGGTAATTAGAATGCCACTAAATGCCACTGCGCACCACACGTGTATTATGCCCAGCAGTGAAGGGGTTAATTAGGGAGCATGTAGGGAGCTTTTTGGGGTAAGTTTAGCTTTAGTGTAGTGTAGTAGACAACCCCAAGTATTGATCTAGGCCCATTTTGGTATATTTCATGCCACCATTTCACCGCCAAATGCGATCAAATTAAAAAAAACGTAAAATTTTTCAAAATTTTAGGTTTCTCACTGAAATCATTTACAAACAGCTTGTGCAGTTATGGCACAAATGGTTCTAAATGCTTCTCTGGGATCCCCTTTGTTCAGAAATAGCAGACATATATGGCTTTGGCGTTGCTTTTTGGTATTTTGAAGGCTGCTAAATGCCGCTGCGCATCACACGTGTATTATGGCTAGCAGTGAAGGGGTTAATTAGGTAGCTTGTAGGGAGCTTGCAGGGTTAATATTAGATTTAGTGTAGAGCTCAGCCTCCCACCTGAAACATCAGACCCCCTGATCCCTCCCAAACAGCTCTCTTCCCTCCCCCACCCCACAATTGTCCCCGCCATCTTAAGTACTGGCAGAAAGTCTGCCAGTACTAAAATAAAAGCTATATTTGTATTTTTTGGTGTTTTTTTTTTTTAAAGCATATTTACATATGCTGTTGTGTACTATCCCCCCTTATCCCCCAACCTCACTGATCCCCCCCAAACAGCTCTATAACCCTCCCACTCTAACTTAATGGGTGCCATCTTGGGTACTGGCAGCTGTCTGCCAGTACCCAGTTTAGAAGAAAAAATGTATTTGTTTTACATTTTTTAGACTTTTCTGTAGTGTAGCTTCCCCCCCACACAAAAACCAACCCCCCACCCCTCCACGATCTCTTTTAGTGTTGATTTTTTTTGGTGTGTCTAGGCCACTTAACATTTTACTTTTATTCACTTTCCGTAGTGTAGCGGTTCCCACCCGCTCCCGCCCCGTGCACGCGCCCGCCCGCCACCCTCTGTGCACGCGCGCGCGTCCGTGCGCGCCCCCGACGGTCCCGCGCCCGATCCCGCCCCCCTCGACGTCACACGGCACACCGATGGCCGCCCACCCGTCTCCCAAGTCGGCTCCCACCCACCAACGATACCGGCCATCGATGTCCGGTGCAGAGAGGGCCACAGAGTGGCTCTCTCTGCATCGGATGGCCATGTCAGGTTATTGCAGGATGCCTCCATATCGAGGCATCACTGCAATAACCGGAAAGCAGCTGGAAGCGAGCAGGATCGCTTCCAGCTGCTTTCCAAACCGAGGACATGCAGGGTACGTCCTCAGGCGTTAACTGCCTTTTTTTTGAGGACGTACCCTGCACGTCCTCGGTCATTAAGGGGTTAAAATAAACATTTGTTAGTGGATTATCGTGTACAATACTTTTTATTGGACTCAAAATACTATTTTGAGGATTCTGTTTGAATTATGTTCTGTTCATAATTTATAGGTGATTCTGGGTACATGAGCCGGCCTTGGCTTATTACCCCCTTGCGTAGCCCGACTGATGTGTCTGAGGAGCGCTACAATAGGGCTCATAAGAGAACCAGGCGGTGGTTGAACGGATGTTCGGGCTCCTGAAGATGAGGTTCAGGTGCATGGACAGGTCAGGAGGAGCCCTCCAGTACAACCCAAAGAAGGTGGCTAAGATCGTTGTAGCCTGTAGCGTCCTGCATAATATTGCACAGCGGGCTGGGATGCTGCAGGGCATCCCGGCGCACCGAAACCTCCTCAGAGATGAGGAGGATGATCCTGTTCTAGAGGGGCCATTCCGGGACGAGGGGCTCAATGTCAGAGCAGACATCATCAACCGCCACTTTAGACGGTAAATAATAGAAGTTAGACTGGAGTATTGTCAATAGATGTGCACTCTAGGGAAATGACAAGTAGAGAATTGTGCAAACATGTTAGGATTGTTCATCAAATGGTAAAAAAGTGTTTCATTTATTAATATAGGTGATGCTCTGGGCATTGGGTCCTGTAGCGAGTCTTTGCCACCTGGTTTTTAAAGAGGACATCAGATGGTAAGTATAAATGTATGGACTGTTGCTGGCATGAATTGTACACAAATACATCATATGGCATACATTTTCAAAACTAGTATTTAGTTTACACATTACTTAAAATGTAAATACTCAGAAAGGGATCCTCTAGCATAACTATCCTCTGGCATGACTATGGTTCAATGTCACACATTAGAGGTTCGTCCTGCTCAATATGACTCATCTTCACACTTGATAGAACATAACACAAGATGCTACACACGCTTAGTAAGCTAGTGACAGAAATTTATTCTGAAATGGGGGGTGGGAGAGGGGTACAGAAATGATTCACACAATTGTAGTAATTTTTAATAAACTTTTTCTGCCATTAGGGAGCTGACTTAATCTAAAGACTGAAAGGGAAGAATTAGAAGCCTGACAGTGAAGATTGCCCAGACTGACAGTGGAAAAAGCCAAGATTGAAATTGAAGTCTACCAATGGGATCATGTCTGGCATTATCTTTCAAATCTGCTGACCTTGAAAACCATACAAAGACATGTTCACATGGTAAGTGCCAACTATTTGATAGAATAAGACTGTGGAGGCATCCTATTGGAGACACTTAGATGATTTTCTAATTTTTAGATGGTATTTCACAGTCCTCTATTTTTGAAATTATGAATAACACACCTATTGAAGATCAACTGTTTACCCCTGAATTGATTTTCAAGGACCATGCATTATCCAGGTTGGTGTACCAATGCATGCTAGTTAAGAATCACAGGAAGAATGTTGAATATTAGTAGCTTACATACATTAGTCATATTTAGTTCATAATTAGATCTTTAGGGATCACAATCAGACACTTAGATGATTTTACTTTTTTAGATGGTATTTCACAGTCCTCTATTTTATGAACTGATGAATAAGACACCTATTGAAGATCAACTGTTTACCCCTGAATTGACTTTCAAAGACCATGCATTATCCAGGTTGGTGTACCAATGCATGCTAGTTAAGAATCACAGGAAGAATGTTGAATATTAGTAGCTTACATACATTAGTCATATTTAGTTCATAATTAGATCTTTAGGGATCACAATCAGACACTTAGATGATTTTACTTTTTTAGATGGTATTTCACAGTCCTCTATTTTATGAACTGATGAATAAGACACCTATTGAAGATCAACTGTTTACCCCTGAATTGACTTTCAAAGACCATGCATTATCCAGGTTGGTGTACCAATGCATGCTAGTTAAGAATCACAGGAAGAATGTTGAATATTGGTAGCTTACATACATTAGTCATACTTATTTCATAATTAGATATTTAGGGATCACAATCAGAAAAAGGAATACATGTTATAGTTGATATAGAGGTATTTGAATGGACATGAAATATTACATTTATGTTCAGCATACATATATATTTATTATTGAAATGTGATATACATTATTATGTAGAATTTGAAATTCAGATATTTAAATTTTTATTTTATTACACAATAGAATGGTGTATGTTTTTTTTTAAAAAATTTAATTAATAAATATCTTGATAAAATGTTGAACAAAGTTAGAGCATAGACACAAGATGATTGTAAATGTATTTTAGGAATATTTGACAACGTGTGTATTAACTTTGTAAAAAAAAAAAAATTTTATTTCAGATTGTCATCTGATGACTTCCAGGAATATTTTTTTGTTTTTCTTTCAGAAACTTTAAATTTTTAAATGTCAATAATAAACATTTTAGTATTAAATACACTCTTTTGAACAGATTATAATAAATATCCAGATAATCTGTCAATAAAAAACAATTTGACTCCCATGACTGGTAGTTGGCTATTTGACAAGCACATGCATAAGATCAAATAATGCATTAATTTGAGAAAATCCACTGATTCAGAGAATATTACATTAAACTATATTTTTTTAAATTAATTGCGGAGTGATATCCATCGATGCTTTTCTTTTGAAATTCTTAGATGTTAAAATAATTTCGGATATGTAGTCAAAATTTGACATAAATTTGTTGTTTTCACTTTTAAGAAGGGGAAGTGGTTCAATTACATTAAAGTGACAGTGTTGTTGAATGTAAAATTAATTTTATAAGATCTTGTATCTTCCTTAGGTATCTCAAAACATTATTTTCTACATTCTTTTAATTTTTACATTTATAAATGTTAGGTCATTTAACTTGATATTTTTCACAAGCTAGTTATTGGATGCCAGGTTAATCGATTTAATTTTCTAGTGGTGTCATTTAACTATAGTTATTAATATTATGTAGTTTTTACAATCTTACCTCTTGGGTTAGACATCACATATCTATATATAATTTTCATTCCCCTTTAGTTTCTTTTGACAATGTAAAATCAACATTCAAAATGTTTTGGTCCTTAAAGGGACATTCACAAAGTATATTGTGTATTAATTTTTCAATAATTCATAAAAGAATTTAAACATATTTATAAAGTACTATAGAATTACATTCAGTCTTTAAATATACTTTTAAAAAGATACATCAATGCACATATCTTAGTCAATTACATAAGGCATCTATGTGCAACCAACAATCAGCATCAAAATAGCCGATGTAGATATGTATTTAATCCAAGAATATATAATTACAATCTAATGATTGAATACCAAAACATATTAAGTTGTTCAAATATTATAATCTTATCCAAAATGCATACATAACATATAGCTTAATGTCCCTCTAAGCTGAAGACTCCGAAATACCTCCTTTACAATATATCTTTCACTCAGTGTGTAAAACAATCCAGAAGTTAATCTAAATTAGCTTTACTCATATGTTATACTAATTTAGCAAAAGGAAGGTGCTTAGGTTTCTGATTTTTCAAGCATTATTGTGAAATGTTTCTTTAAAGGGACATGAACTCAAAATATACTTAAAGGGAGACAGTTAAAAAATTAATGATTTATACATTCTGAATGAGTATTCTATTTTAAGCAACTTTAAAAATTGTCTCATATTATGAATGCTCCTTGTGATGTTGCTATCATTACTTTAAAAATAAGGCAGTAAATAGATAATTTATTTGCTTCATTACTCTGGACAGAACTTGGTTTTTTTGGTTGGATTAATTTATCCAACAATCATCAAGGACAACCCAGGTTTTTGGAAACAATTTTCCGTAATCTAAAATATCATTATTGATTTGCTAAAAAAGATAAAAATATAATTCTTAACATTTGAGAATCGGATTAAATTATAAAGTTGCTTAACATTTCATGCTCAATCTGAATCACGAACGCTAAATTTGCTTGGACAGTGTCCCTTTAAGAGATTTAAAGAGTGTATTTACTTCTCTTCTTATCTTGACATACTTTGCTTGAAAAGCATATCGAGATAGGCTCAGTAGATGAAGATTGGTGGATGCACAGAGATGCCTTATGTGATTGGCTCAACCATGTGCATTTAAATTTCTTCTGTTGAGGATATCTAAATAATAAGATAAATTTATTTACATTTTAAAGTCTAAACAATTTTCTATCTCTACAGATCATTTGATACAATTGTTTGTTTGTAATGTCTATTTAAAAATAAAGACGCCATTGCACAATAACATATATGAGCACTTCAGACAAATACAAGCTCAAGGTTTATTTACTAATAACAAACAAACCTGTAGTTTAACATTTATAAACAGATTATCCAAGTTACTGACATTATAACCTGATTTTGAACATTCAGAAATATTGCATGGGAAACGCATCTTGAAACACCAGATTAGCATCTTTAAACATTAGAGTCTAATGTCACGCAATAGCACACAATCAATGTGCATTATAAATACATTTAATAGAGCAATATCAATACTTCACAATAAGTCAAGAAATGGATTTTATGAACAATAAAGACATACAATATTAAATGTGTATTTGTATTAAAGAAACAGACCATTATTAAACCGATAAATGTCTACAACATTTAATAATGTGACAGTATTAGATTTTAAAGAGAATTTAATCATTAATATTTAACGGATCACGGATATTAAATCTGCGTCACACATATCCGCATGACAGGCCCATGAGGTACAAATAAGTCTACATGAAAAATGAAGTTACAGCACCACCAGGAGGTATGTGTATGGAAGTTGCTAAGATATGAAACATTAAGGAACGGCCAATCAGAGTTCATCACACAAACACAACTTGAGTCAGGATGGTCTCACAGACATTCTAACAATATTTCAAACTTTTATCCAATCAGATGTACAGATAACTTGTCCCATGGTGCATCTCATGTTTACTTCACCATATAAAAGTCCATTACACGTTGCCATCTTTGTCAGTTCTCTAATGCCTGCAGGCAATATATATTATTAGTATACAACCCAGCAGGCATGAAACCTCCCAGGTTCACCAAGCAGGAGAGCGCTGCACTGGTCCACGCCGTCAAGGACTTTTATCCCCAGCTGTTTGGGAACAAGAGGAGTTCGACAGATGCGCCTGTTAAGAAGGCCCTCTGGGAGTCTATCACCAATGCGGTTAGATTGGTGTGTGACGTCCAGAGGAGCCAGGATCAAATCATGAGGAGATTTGGAGATATGAGGTTGCGCTTAACAAAAAAAGTCAACCTCATAAGGGACTGGGTACAAGCCCGTAAAAGAGGGGGCCAAAGAATGGCCCCGCGGAAACTCTACCTACTCCCTTATGAGGTGACTTTATGCGAGCTCCTCAATCTCCGGGTCCCCAAAAGATTTAGATCCTCGCCATCCTCAGCCTCCTCTTCTTCCCTCCCAGCTGCGGGATCTGAAATTCCTGATGCGGGGGCCAGGGCAGCTGCTTCTCCGTCCGGTGGCCTGGGAGGAGAAGAAAGAGAATCTGAACCAGGTAACTATCCAACTTCATATAATATCTTAATATTTGATATTTTTGTAAAAAATGTGTATATAGTCAGATACTAAACCTATACAGATCTCACAACATACACTACATATGATGTTTAGATATCTGATTTTAGATTAGTGACACATGAAATAGGAATGATGTTTCTTGTGCTCTACAGAATATGCGTCACAGAGCGAAAATGGAATTGCGCATACACGTTAACATGGTTAGCTGTAAGTGGCATTGCTTTATACATGTTGGTCAAATGACGGATGCGTAATTCCGCTTGGAATCATTGCGCAATGATCGCGAAAATGGAATTGCGCATACACGTTAACATGGGTTTGCTGTAAGTGGCATTGCTTTATACATGTTGGTCAAATGACGGATGCGTAATTCCGCTTGGAATCATTGCGCAATGATCGCGAAAATGGAATTGCGCATACACGTTAACATGGGTTTGCTGTAAGTGGCATTGCTTTATACATGTTGGTCAAATGACGGATGCGTAATTCCGCTTGGAATCATTGCGCAATTATCGCGAAAATGGAATTGAGCATACACGTTAACATGGGTTTGCTGTAAGTGGCATTGCTTTATACATGTTGGTCAAATGACGGATGCGTAATTCCGCTTGGAATCATTGCGCAATGATCGCGAAAATGGAATTGCGCATACACGTTAACATGGGTTTGCTGTAAGTGGCATTGCTTTATACATGTTGGTCAAATGACGGATGCGTAATTCCGCTTGGAATCATTGCGCAATGATCGCGAAAATGGAATTGCGCATACACGTTAACATGGGTTTGCTGTAAGTGGCATTGCTTTATACATGTTGGTCAAATGACGGATGCGTAATTCCGCTTGGAATCATTGCGCAATGATCGCGAAAATGGAATTGCGCATACACGTTAACATGGGTTTGCTGTAAGTGGCATTGCTTTATACATGTTGGTCAAATGACGGATGCGTAATTCCGCTTGGAATCATTGCGCAATGATCGCGAAAATGGAATTGCGCATACACGTTAACATGGGTTTGCTGTAAGTGGCATTGCTTTATACATGTTGGTCAAATGACGGATGCATAATTCCGCTTGGAATCATTGCGCAATGATCGCGAAAATGGAATTGCGCATACACGTTAACATGGGTTAGCTGTAAGTGGCATTGCTTTATACATGTTGGTCAAAATGAAATGTGAATTATTATATATGTGAAGAATACAGTATTCTTATTTTCAATATTATACATAATAAAAAAGAAGAATCCAAATAAATTATAACATATGCCCATCAATTGATGAGAATGAAATAACACAAAAAAATAATTTAAGCTACAGTAAACAACACAACTGATTGAAAATAAGAGTACAGGATATATTTATCATGAATAGAATTGAGGAAAAAATTAACTCATGGGACTACCAAAGGATTAATATTTTTGAATTGATTTGCTAATAATGTAAAGATTTTAAACATGGCATGATTTGTATTAATGATATCCAATCCTCATTTAATATATTACAGATCTGGATGTTGGTGCTGGATCCTCAAGGCAGGGCTTGTCACAGTATGGTATGTCTCATTTTAATTGACATTTGTCTTAGAAACATGGACAGAACATTACATACTAAATCCACATTGTTCAATATTTATATGTATCTTCAAAATGGATTTTAAAACTTTTTGCAAATAAGAATAAATAAAACAAAAAAATAGGATTACATTGTAAGACTACTCTGATTTGGTTTGGAATTTAAGATATCCCATCTATTCTGGATGTCTTAATTTTAATGTAAGATTCTTTGAATGTCCAATTTATATTCTTCCCTTGTGTATTGCTTAATCTTATTTGTATACATTTTGTAAAAATACACACAATTTTGCATATGTTTTGATTTTAAAAATATAGATTCCATTTTTTAAATTGATCACGTCATTTAAGGGACATGACAACTAAATTTTACATAGAATTTTTTAAAAACGTGATTTTATTGTTTTGTTTAAACATTTTATGAGCTACATTGGTTCAGTCTATTGTTTTAGTTCTTAGAAAAATTAATGGATTTTGGTTTATGTTAAACAATGCATTACTGGTATTATCCGGCAGTTTTTCTATGCATAAATTGGCATATTTACAAAAGTTAAAATCATGTGTTCAGATAACAGTAGTACATAGTTTAAAAATGTATACAATTACACATTTAGAGCTTCATGTCCCTTTAATAGATGAAAATTAAATAATTTTTAGGATATCCTTAAATAACATATTAGATTGGAATTGCATGCTCAATCCCATTCATTACATCAACATATGGAGTAGAGAATTCATTAACAACAACATTGTCAAATCAATATAATTTTATATTAAAGGGATACTGAGCTAAAATTATTAATGTTGTCATTCAGATAGAAAATGCAATATTAATCAACATTTAAATATAATTCTATAATCATATGTGAAATATTCTATTGCTAAATGTATTTTAAAATCAAGAATGTACGTTTATCTTCAGCTCAATTTTGGTTGACCAACCTGGGTTTTGAATGATGATTGGTGGATACCTTCAACAAACAATATTTATTGAATCCAATATTGCTTATCTGCCTTTAAGATTAAAATGTAGCAACATTCAAATTATAATAGGAGTAAATGTTAAATCATTTTGAACAGTTTGAACAGTGAAATAAATGATTGAAATAAATCATGTCAGTGTCCCTTTAATAAACAATAGATTCATTCATCTTTACATTCTTTGGATTAGACAATATTGATATATAATTCACATATTCACTGTTGGAGTTACTTTATAGATATCAGCATACTCTAACAGCACCATGATTACATATTTGTACTAATCCATTTGGTTTTGTATTGTGATCAATATGTGTTGTGTCCTAAACAAGATTACTGTACATTGCACAAATGGCTCGATGTGCCACATGTCTTTGTTTATATTTGTCAACAGCTGTTATTCAAAATGTGGTTTGTGTGTATTCTTTTAAGAACATTGATCAATGGGTATATTTAGATATGCAATAGCATCGTATGAGATGAGTTTGATGTCTAATATAGTCAGAAATGAAACATATGTTCAATACATCATTTTTAACAGAATCCCCTTGATTCAATCAAGCATTTTTTTGTTTAATGACTGCTCTATTCTTCTCATTTTCAAGTTGATTATTCTTAAAATTCGCTACAGATGTGATTTATTGCTATCCCAAATGTGTTCACTAATATATATCTATATCATTCATAGAGAGAGTTGGTGTGGGGAGCCCAGAGGAATCCAGCACTGACACAGAGACACCTTTGCGGTCTCCTAGTAAGTCCATTGACTCATTTATATGTCATTGAAGGAGTATTGGTAATCAATATTATGAGCATGATTCTGATGAAGCATAACATTTGAAACAAACACATAATTTACTCCTCTGATTATATATTAATTTTCTTTGAATATTGAAAGATTAATAATTAAAACTTTCTTAGTCTACACCTTTGTTATTCAGAAGATGTATAGCATATGTTTGTTTCCATGTTCATTTTTGACAACAGTCATCAAGTGATACACACATGAGAAATCTTAAATGTTCTATGTACTATGCTTTTATGATTTTAAAATTAATACAAACAATACATCGAAAATCTGAATCATTGAGAATAACAAATCTAATGTCATTTGTATGCTCCATCAAAATGATGTAAATCATAACTTTGGGTGTGTATATCTTTAATGCAACATTGATGTGTGGCTTTGATCAACAGTAACATATGTTATAATATGTGATCTTAACATGTACACAACATGTTATGTTTTACAGAGATTGATATAACATGTGTGACGGAGGAGGAAGAGGCTGCCTTGGAGTCTGATGGTATGTGAAATATATCTATCATGTTTCCAACATGTTGCTTTATTGGAAATCATTTTATTGAAGACATTCAAAGTCTACAGCTTTTGCACTTTAAAAAGGAATATTATTTGACTGTTCAAATACACTACTGCCCCCTTTCTATATCAGGCAGCATGAAAATATGCTTTGATTTTTTTTTTTTAAAAACATTTATAATTCATGCCATCATTATGTCACATGCATATTCCAGGCCAAAACACAATAATAATGTTATAATTGTACAGACAGTCATTGATATTCATCTGAGTGCCTATATGCATACCATATCCTCATTTCATAATTGATTAGAAATTCAAACACACTTCTAAGTATATTGAAAACATAATCAATTTTAAATGCGTTGATTTGATTTTATGATGTATGAGATGTTACTATATTTGTATTATTTATTTCAGATGGATCCTCCACCTCTGGTCATCTGTTTCCCGCCCCTGCCCAGTCCCAGACCCCTGCCCAGGCCCAGGCCCAGACCCCTGCCCAGGCCCAGACCCCTGCCCAGACTCCTGCCCAGGCCCAGACTCCTGCCCAGGCCCAGACCCCTCCCCAGGCCCAGACCCCTGCCGGCCCTTCCCATTTGTCCTTTCATGTCCCTCCTAAAAAACGTCCCTTCGTCACCCTTCGACGCTCTCCCCGTATTATGGGCCGTACAGCTGCCCAGACCCCAACTCAACACTCCCCAGCTGTTCGGCCTACCCCGGAGCAGCAGCTCATCCCTCCCCAACCCAATCCCATCCCTCCCCAACCCAATCCCATCCCTCCCCAATACAATCCCATCCCTCCCCCCTGTCTCAACCTTCATTGTCCTGGTTGTCAGATAGTCCTTCCCAGGCACAGCTGTAAGTATCATTCTAAATCCACATTATAAGATACTTAAAGGTACACTGAAGGCAAATTGTTTCTATTGTGATTCAAATAGAGCATGCAATGTTAATCAAATTTATAATTTACTACTCTTATCAATTATTCTTCATTCTCTTGCTATCTTTATTGAAACAAAGAAATGCCTAGAATTAATTTTCAATAGAAAATAATTGTGGACATCATTTCTTTATTGTTGGATGAATGTATCCATCAACCAGCAGGGACAACCAAAGTTGATAAACAAATATGGCCTGTCCTATAAACCTACATTCTTGCATTCCAAATCTAGCTAGACAATTCAAACATTTAAAGAATATGTGTAATTGTTTAATATTTGTAATTTCATGCTCTATCTGAATCAGTCAACAATTAAATATTTAGGTTCAGTGTCCTTTTAATTTGATATCACTACATATACCAATCACCACTACTTGGATCCAACAATTTATGTACAAATGTTGATACATTATCTCTTGTCTAACCCAGTGGGAATGTAATTTCTTCAGGTTGATATGTTTACACAGCTTGTCCTCAACGCCAAAATGTTTAAGGATAGGTGTGCCTACCACAGTATAATTTAAATATTTAAATTGCTAATGTAAGTACAATGTAAATCCTTTAACAAGATTACATACACTCAAGCTGTAGAAGTGGATCATCGAAAACAAATTAAAGGGGACAACATGTTTGAGTAAACTGTCCCTTTAAGGATTTCGGTCTGTCTGAATAACATATTTAATGTGTAAAGAATCAATTTTAACAAATTGATGTAAAGAATGATTTGTCTTTATGATGACAATGTATCTTTGCTTATTTTTTCTTCTGTTGTGTAATTATCCTTAATATTTGATTTATTCTTTATTTTAGGCTGTGACTCAGCATGGCTCATGCTAGAAGGTATAGCACAAGTAGAGCAGGCCGTGTTGAGGAACGCAGCTGTCCTGATAGGGATGAACGACACCATGCAGGCCCAGCTCCGGGTTCAGGATTTGACTCTGCGTCAAATCATGCAATTAAATTCAAGTCCTGAATCTGGAGCTGGACATGCACAGGACGATGAAGAGGATGACCAGTAAGTGGAGGATCTGGAGATGCTCCAAGGTCGCAGATAAGAATCCTCCGTCCACATGTTGATGTTTTTGTTCTTGTTGCCATTTGGCCTTTTTTAAGTTTATTGTTGTGCCTGTTGCACTCTTTTACCTTGTCATATGGCTCAAATGGGGCTATGCTGGCCCTTGGCAACTCTCTTCATGGACTGTGATGCACTCTGTTACCTTGTCTTATGGCTCAAATGGGGCTATGCTGGCCCTTGGCAACTCTCTTCATGGACTGTGATGCACTCTGTTACCTTGTCATATGGCTCAAATGGGGCTATGCTGGCCCTTGGCAACTCTCTTCATGGACTGTGATGCACTCTGTTACCTTGTCATATGGCTCAAATGGGGCTATGCTGGCCCTTGGCAACTCTCTTCATGGACTGTGATGCACTCTGTTACCTTGTCATATGGCTCAAATGGGGCTATGCTGGCCCTTGGCAACTCTCTTCATGGACTGTGATACACTCTGTTACCTTGTCATATGGCTCAAATGGGGCTATGCTAGCCCTTGGCAACTCTCTTCATGGACTGTGATGCACTCTGTTACCTTGTCATATGGCTCAAATGGGGCTATGCTGGCCCTTGGCAACTCTCTTCATGGACTGTGATGCACTCTGTTACCTTGTCATATGGCTCAAATGGGGCTATGCTGGCCCTTGGCAACTCTCTTCATGGACTGTGATGCACTCTGTTACCTTGTCATATGGCTCAAATGGGGCTATGGTGGCCCTTGGCAACTCTCTTCATGGACTGTGATGCACTCTGTTACCTTGTCATATATCTACAATGGGGCTATGGTGGCCCTTGGCAACTCTCTTCATGGACTGTGATGCACTCTGTTACCTTGTCATATGGCTCAAATGGGGCTATGGTGGCCCTTGGCAACTCTCTTCATGGACTGTGATGCACTCTGTTACCTTGTCATATGGCTCAAATGGGGCTATGCTGGCCCTTGGCAACTCTCTTCATGGACTGTGATGCACTCTGTTACCTTGTCATATATCTACAATGGGGCTATGGTGGCCCTTGGCAACTCTCTTCATGGACTGTGATGCACTCTGTTACCTTGTCATATATCTACAATGGGGCTATGGTGGCCCTTGGCAACTCTCTTCATGGACTGTGATGCACTCTGTTACCTTGTCATATGGCTCAAATGGGGCTATGGTGGCCCTTGGCAACTCTCTTCATGGACTGTGATGCACTCTGTTACCTTGTCATATGGCTCAAATGGGGCTATGCTGGCCCTTGGCAACTCTCTTCATGGACTGTGATGCACTCTGTTACCTTGTCATATGGCTCAAATGGGGCTATGCTGGCCCTTGGCAACTCTCTTCATGGACTGTGATGCACTCTGTTACCTTGTCATATATCTACAATGGGGCTATGGTGGCCCTTGGCAACTCTCTTCATGGACTGTGATGCACTCTGTTACCTTGTCATATATCTACAATGGGGCTATGGTGGCCCTTGGCAACTCTCTTCATGGACTGTGATGCACTCTGTTACCTTGTCATATGGCTCAAATGGGGCTATGGTGGCCCTTGGCAACTCTCTTCATGGACTGTGATGCACTCTGTTACCTTGTCATATATCTACAATGGGGCTCTGGTGGCCCTTGGCAACTCTCTTCATGGACTGTGATGCACTCTGTTACCTTGTCATATATCTACAATGGGGCTATGGTGGCCCTTGGCAACTCTCTTCATGGACTGTGATGCACTCTGTTACCTTGTCATATATCTACAATGGGGCTATGCTGGCCCTTGGCAACTCTCTTCATGGACTGTGATGCACTCTGTTACCTTGTCATATGTCTACATTTTCCTGATCTTTACCATATTATTTATAAACGTTGTTGTTTTCTGACATACTAATAAAAGACATGTCATTGCACGATTCTTTGTCCTCCTTATTCATGTCATTGATTGAAATCTCTATTTTATATGGTTGATCCTTAAAGGGACATACCCAAAATAATGTTGTTTCCTGAATCATATATGTAATACAATTCTAAATGACTTTAAGATTAACATCTCCAATGTAATTATTATTTTGGTCTTTATATTGTTATCTAAAATCTTTATCATTGCATGATTATGTTTAGCATAGTAATTGTTTTATATATGTATATAAAGATTGTTATATATGTATATTTCAAATTTCACATCCATGTGTGTATTTATAAACTCTGCATGAATTGATGCACCTTTAACAAATGATCTGAGGATTGATACAATGATATAATCCCTGTAAATTGTTCATTTTATTGAAATAGTATTGTCTCTGTGTATCCTCTTTTTATAAATAATAATCATGTCCCTTTAAGTGATGGTGAGCACGATTGTTAATGAATGTATTTCAATTTCTAAAGCGTTTTTATCCTTTTTACATGAACAAGGACATATAATCTTAATAATAAACAATCTTATTGTAATGTTGACAGCACATGTATTTCATTTTCTATTCTATCTTATTGTAAAAGTGTAACCAAATCAATCTCTGTGTGTAATGCGCATATTTTATATGAGGAATATGTTTTTCAAAATATTTTTAAAAAATACTTCTCCTCCCATATATGGCTATAGGTAGTCTGACCATATTGTTATTCCCAAACAATCTAAACATATCTTAAAACATCAATGGCATATGTATTTCTCATGTGTATCTTTTAAAGGTTAAAGATATACACCATAGCTATAGTTCAAGGGACAGTCAAGTCCGAAAAGATGAATCATGATTTCGTGACATTCCTAGATAGCAATCTAGACACATACTAGTTACTAAAATATAAATATGTTTCTTAGTGATATGCCAAGCTGTCAACTGAGTCCTTGTATTGGCTGCGGTTTTTCAGCGATCGCGGATGCGCCATGTTGCTTAAAACATCACCTGCCAGGCTGTCCAATGATTCCTTGTATAGACTGACGTTTTTACGCGATCAAGGATGCACCTTTTATTGGATGGCGTTTTTACGCAATCAAGGATGCGCCTTTTATTGTATGGCGTTTTTACGCGATCAAGGATGCACCTTTTATTGGATGGCGATTTTACGCGATCAAGGATGCCGCTTTTATTGGATGGCGTTTTTACGCGATCAAGGATGCGCCTTTTTTTGTTTGCGTTCTTACGTGATCAGGAATGTCCCTTTTATTGGATTGCGTTCTTACGTGATCAAGGAAGTGCCATGTTAATTAAGACGTCACATGCAAAGGTAAAAAAACGTCTGATTGTATTACGTAGTCCCACAATATTTGTTTGTGCATGTTAAACACGTTTGTGAATGAAGCCAAGTTTAAAAACATTGCGAATATGGATTGTTTGCATCATGTTACATTGTTGAACCATAGCTGATAAAGACCACCACATTCTCTTTTGCTGGATGTCTGGTTGAATAAACGAACGAAAGCAAAATGTTTTCATGCATAAGATATTTCGAGGCAAGTGCAAATCTCTATAGTCCATGTTGTTTAATATGTTTGTCAACAATATGTTCCTTTTTATGTAAAATGACTGTTGTGTTTAATGTTAAAGATATCTAATTCATAAATATGCGCTATTGTGTTAGAATCAAATAATCAATATGCATTTATCTTTATCATATGCTAAATATATGATGGCGACTTCTTCTAAATGTAATTTCGAAGTATATTCTATTAAAGGTTCATTAGACACTCACATTATAAATCAAAACTTTTTATTTTGTCTCTAGTTAGATAGTCCATTGTTTAACAAATAGACGTTTCATTTTGCTTGTGTTCAAAGAAAATGTAAGTAATTTTCTGACTCCTCGTCAAGCCTCTGAGTTTCATGTGAGTACCATCTCCAGCTTGCTCCTGTTTGTGTAAAGTGTCTTTTCATATGTTAATGATGGGGTATTGTCTTGTTTTACGGTTGTAATGGGGGGTTCATCTATATTTTCAATAGAGATAACCCTATTTTCTTTGAAAGTGTTTAAAGCTTTGTAATATTGATATCAGTATATGTTAATCTTGTTGTTTCTAGTAGTGTCTATTACATACAGTTCAGTCAAAAATATAGTATACTGTCCCTTTAATGCAAATGTTTATTTTTGTATCATGTATGAGTTCCACATTGGTTAATCTCCAAATATATTATTGTTAGCATATTTTCACCCCCCACTCCTAAAAGGACTTTAAACCATATTAATTGTTAAAACAAATGTCTTTCTGAAAATAAATGAACACAATAATGGCTCTTTAAGAAAATAGACTTTATTTAACACGTCAATATAAATCTGATTTCAATATTTATTGTTTGAACAAGTACATGTAGATATACCAACAATCTTCAATTATATGTTAGCATATGTAATTTTGTTAAAGGGACAGTTTAGAAAAGAAATAATGTTTTGCATTATTCTAAAAGTCAATTTTGTAATATCAATGATATCAAAGGTTTCTCACCAATTAATCATTTGTCTGTGTTTATTTTAATTTGCTAGATAAACCTATGAGGTTCGTGTGCTCATTTCTTAGAGCTTGAAGAGTGCATGTAATCATTATACAATTTGACCACTAGAAGGCATTTGGATAGCATTTGTATATGTTAAACCTTGTGCTCATACAGCATATTATTTACCATGTATTGATCATTAATATCTAAAATGTTGTTATGTCAGAACAACAAATAAGTGTTCATTTTTCATAGTCAGAGATACAAGGGTAAGCACATAAGTCACACGTATTTCTCCATGTTTTGTTGTTTCCAACTTGATAATGCGTAATACAGTGTTTTCTTTGTAATCAATAATTTTCTGACTGTCCCTTTAAGCTGTGTTATTAGCATTCAAACAGTAATATGCCATCATGGATAATTGTAATGGTAATTTTGTTTGCGATTCGGGAAACAGTTTGGACATCACATCACAGAAACCAATCAATATCATGAACAAGGATAGGTATGTGATGATGTGGTTTTCACACACTTATAACCCACACTCTGCAAACAATCTGCCTCCATGGACCCGGTCCCATAGAAGTAGATTATATACAGAGTGTGGTCCACAAGTGTATGAAAACAACATCATCACATACCTATCTATTACACATTAAACAAAAAAAACATTAAACATGAAAACAAATACTTACTTCCTCTTCCTTCCCCTCTTCCCACGGGGCTGAGGGTCTGGGAGGGGCAACTGCCGACTCTGACGAGTTCTCCTTGGAGATGTTGTGGGAAGAGTGGAAGGAAGAGTACTGGGATGACCAAGGTGAGGAGGAGAAGATGGCTGAGGAAGAGAAGATGGCTGAGGAGGAGAAGATGGCTGAGGAGGAGAAGATGGCTGAGGAGGAGAAGATGGCTCGGCAGGAGGAGATGGCCCGGCAGGAGGAGATGGCCCGGCAGGAGAAGATGGGCCGGCAGGAGAAGATGGCCCAGCAGCAGGAGGCCCAGCAGCAGGAGGCCCAGCAGCAGGAGGCGGACCAGGAGGCAGACCAGCATGCGCCTCCCGGAAAAAATTAAACATCTCTTGGTGTAGATTAATGATTCTGTTTTGCCCTTCTTCTATTCTATTAAGTATGTTTATTATTTGGTTTTGTCCTTCAATTATTTGGTTTTGTCCATCAATAATTCGAGTTCGGCCTTCAATATTTTGTATCCGGGAGTTACACATCTGGTCTATGTAGTCCAGTAGAACCCGCACCTCCGCTATTTCCTCTTGTTGTGCTTGGCGGTGTACCCGTGCACGGCGGGGTGCCCGTGCACGGCGGTGTGCGGGTCCTTGAGGGGCCTCTGGTTCCACGGCCTCCTCCTCTGCTTCCGGGGCCTCTTCATCTGCTTCTGTGCCCTCTTCGTCACGGGGGGCCTCTTCCCTCCGAAGTGGAAATTCCTCCCCACCACTCTCATCCCGGGGAGATGGAGGAGGCTGTATTTGTTGTGCTGCCTCCTCCCCAGACTCTGTATATTTGAAAAATAAATAAATGTATATATTAGCATATTTCCAAATGAAGCTTTAAATGACTTAGCTTACGATACAATTACAAATGCAGAATCATTAATCCACTTTTAAATCTAACAATCAATACAATTTCTACATTTTGTAAAACGTGTTTGTGATATCTGTGGTCAATCTGAATGTTTTAGCGTTTGTTTTCAGTCTGTTTAAATGCACACCTAACCTATAGCCTAGATACTGATGTAACCGCAAAGTAATTGTGAATGCGTGTAAACAGCGTAATAGCATTAATTTGATCCTTAAAGGGACATGAAACCCAATGTTTTATCTTTCATGATTTAGAAGCATACATTTATAATCAACTTTCTAATGTACTTTTCTTATCTAATTAGCTTCATTCTCTGGATATTCTTTGCTGAAAAGCATATCTAAATATGCTTAGAAGATGCTGATTGTTAGCTGAATATAGCTGCCTCCTGTGATTGGTTCACCGTGTGCATGGCTATTTCTTCATTAAAATATATCTCAAGAATGATTCAAATTAGGTAATATAAGTACATTAGAATGTTTTGTAAAATTGAATTCGCTACCTTAATCATGAAAGTAAAGGTTTGCGTATAGTGTCCCTTGAAATACATTCGTTTGTGAATTTAGTCTTAAATGGCAGGTTCCCGGTATCAATTCCTCCGATACCGACTACATCCACCTCGGAGATGCTCGGCCGCAACATTTCCTCCCATCGGCAGTACTCGATTTCCAGGGCAGGTCCGCCACCGGTTCCTGCGGCATGTCGGGCCTCCAGGCTTAACTTTTTCTTGAGATCCATCTTACAGTCCCGGTATCGATGTTTTATAGAGTCCATATCTCTATTCCAGCCACCCACTGCATTGACTGCATTCCTTATCTCATGCCAGAGCTTCCTCTTCTCAGTCGGGGTGGTCTTCTGGTGCTGCAGCCTCCTATACCTGGCCATATAGGCCTCGACGAGGGCCTCCTTCTCCTCTATCGAAAACCTCGCCTCCCTAGTCGCCTTGGCCTTCCCCTGTGACGATGCCCTCTGTTTCCCGGACTGTGAAGCCCTACTCTGTCCGCCACTGGGCCCAGCCACTTGTTCATCTTGAACCAAGTGGCTGGGTTCACCCACCGCTTCCACCCCCGCTTCCTGCCCCCCTTCCTGCCCCCTTCCTGCCCTGTTCCTCTCCCCTCCCTCTCCTCCCCCCTCTACCTCTCCCCTGCCTGCCCTCCATCTGTTCCCTAAACTAAACCCCAAATAATCAAACAAAAAGTGAGTGTGATGAAATGAAAGGGGTTCAAAATAAAGAACTAAAAAGACAAAATAAGTGCTGAAAGTGTGAGAGGGATCTAAAAAAACAAAGAGGGTAAGGAGTATTTAAATAAACAAAAAGAAGAAGACTAAAAGGAGGATATGTAAACTAAATGTAACTAGGGGATGGGGATGGGATGGGGATGGGGTATGGGATAAGAGTAAATGGGATGAAAGGGAATGGGACTACAGGGAATGGGGTATGGAGTGTAGTATGAGGGGGTATGGGTTATGGAGTGTATGTAGTGTTATTGATAAGTGTATGAATGTATTGAATGTGTTTGCGTGTAAATGTGTTAAGTGTACAGAAAAATCACTCGCTCGCTAACTCACACTACTACTAATTCTCACTAACTCACACTACTACTAATTCTCACTAACTCACACTCCCACTAACTCTCAATAACTCACACTAGTACTAACTCACGCTCCCACTAACTGACTCTCTCACACTACCACTAACTTTCACTAACAACTCCCACTACCACTAACTCACTCATGCTCGCACTAACTGACTCTCTCCCACTCCCACTAACTCCCACTCCCACTAACTCACTCACGATAACACTAACAACTGACTCTCTCACACTAACACTAACTCACTGACAATAATGCACAAACTCTCTAATCTTAAACCTCCAATCTCCAAAGACCCACCAGCAACACAGTCAAAGAAGCCATGCTTGTGTGGTGCTTATATACCTTGTGTAAATGTTTAATGATGTACCTATTTGCGTTGTAAATTGTGTTCATGTGTGCTTTATTAGCAATTATTATTTGTGCAATGTGTATTAGGTGTGTGAATTTGCGCATGCTCATTTTGAGTTAGTATTTGTGGAATGTGTAGAATGCGATGATGTCATAGTGCTCGTTTTCTATAACATTGACCAATAGTATTCTGTTTAAATGTGAATTTGCGATGGTGTGTTATTAGTGAAGTGTTGTATATGTATGTTTGTCCTAATATATAGTGATATTGTATGTATATTTTTTTTTCCTTGTTGTTATTTAGCGTATTTCCGCATCTTAAAGTATATGCGTATTCCCTGTATTAAGTTTTATTAAAAATCCCCCCGCATATGCGTATTCCCTGTATTAAGTTTTATTATAAATCCCCCCGCATATGCGCATTCCCTGTATTAAGTTTTATTAAAAATCCCCCCGCTTGTGAATGTGTAATGCTTGTGTGCTTGTGTGCTTTGTTGAGTGATTGTTGTTGTGACATTTGCGGCGTGTTATTGTTGTGCATGATGTGGTATGCGTCATATGACCGAGCTGTGCGTATTTCTCGCGAGATCGAGTGTTAGGTGAAAAAAGCTAATTATTTTGCTTTTCCATTGATCTCTATGGGAGACTGTCTAACGCGGGCAGGATTTTGCATGTGAAATACACGCGTTAGGAGCAACGTTAGATGGTCTATTTTGAACTCTAAATACCGGAGTCAAACAATGCCGTGCGTTAGACATAAACCACGCGTAGCGTTAGCAGCCCATCTACCACCAAACTCCAAATCTAGCCGACTGTTTTCTGTCCTTAAGCCAGCATTCCACCCAGTTCACAATTTTTGAATCTAGACCAAGGAGATATAGTTTGTGAATAAGTTTATTGTGTGGGACGGTGTCAACTGCTTTGCTGAAATCTAGATATGCTACATCAACTGCTCCTCCCTTGTCTAATACTTTTGTTACATAATCAAAGAAGTCAATTAGATTAGTCTGACATGATCTCCCTGAAGTAAAACCATGCTGATTTTGGTCCTCTAAATTGTTTGTCTTTATGTAAGTCATAATTCTTTCTTTTAAGAGGCTTTCCATTAATTTCCCTACTACTGAAGTTAAACTAACTGGCCTGTAGTTGCCAGATTCTTCTCTACTGCCCTTTTTATGAAGAGGTATTACATTTGCTATTCTCCAATCATCTGGGACAGCTCCTGTTAATAGTGACTGATTAAACAGATCAGTTAATGGGACAGTTAGCACTGATCGAAGTTCTTTTAAAACCCTTGGATGAATATTATCAGGACCCACTGCCTTTGTAACATTTATTTTTGATAATGCTAACAAAACCTCATCCTCTGTAAAAAGATTACTGTTAAGCTTGTTTCTATTTTTCGTAGCATCCCTTAATGTAGACATTGTATCTTCACAATCTTTAGTGAAAACAGAACAGAAGTAATCATTGAGACAGTCTGCAATCTGCTTATCTCCTTCTATTATTCTTCCATCAACTGATTTCAATTTTACTATTCCTACCTTATTTTTTCTTCTTTCACTGATATATCTAAAGAATGTTTTGTCCCCATGTTTTACTGACTGTGCTATCTTCTCTTCTGCATGAGCTTTAACCTTCCTAATTAACTGCTTAGTCTTTTTTTGTTGGTGTCTCCATATTTTCATATCATCATCTGCTTGTGTGTGTCTGTAATTTTTATAAGCTATCTTTTTTGTCTTTACAGCATGTGCTACTTCTTTGGTAAACCAAATTGGTTTCCGCTTTCTTTTACTTTTACAGACATGTCTAATACAGTGTGCGGTTGCATCTAAAATGGCACCTTTCACAAATTCCCACTGTTCTTGAACCCCTGTAATAAGAGTTTTCCCCTTTAAATAGTTTTTTAGGTATTCTCCCATTAATGAAAAATCTTTATACAGGAGATGCACTTTCCGAAAGAAAAATCGTCTAAATTCTCAAACAGAGATTTCCCCACTGCATATTTTGCGTCACACATTTGTAAATGTAGGGGGGTGGGGATCATGTTTTATAGGTCATTTCAATTGTCACAATTAGAGGCGGACCCGGGAGGCAGATGGCTTATCCTCACTGGCCTCCTATATAATCGGCCAATAACCTTGGCCAACATTTATACCCCGAACTCTAAACAAGCACAGTTTTTCAGGAAAGCCGCAAATAAGATACTCCAGGTCCAAAGGGGCTCCCTGATCATGGCTGGGGATTTGAACATGGCTCTTGACCCTTGCATTGACTGCTCTCTGGGCCGAGGCAGCGTGCCCCTTAAAACCATACAAGACATAACCATGATCACTCACAAACTTACCCTGATTGACACATGGCGGGCAAAACACCCAGGTCAGCGAAACTACACATTTTTCTCTAACCCACATAGGTGCTACTCGCGCATAGATTATATTTTTACAGACCAACCCACTTACCGTCTAGTGAGGGATGCTGAAATAGAGCCTATTAGCTGGTCGGACCATGCCATGGTGACAACCACATTGAACTGGTTAGACAAGCCTCTATCCCCTTATGTGTGGAGACTCGATGAATCCTTGCTAAAAAACCCTGCGTTTTCTGCGCGATTGGCAGAAAAACTAAAAGCATATTTTGAATTTAACAACACACCAGGTGTCTCACTGCACACCTTATGGGAGGCCCACAAATGTGTAATCAGGGGTGAAATAATAAAACACAAAGCACAGTTAACGAAACAGTACCGTGAATCATACAGGTTCGCGACGCAGTGCATTCGCGACATAGAATTGCAACACAAAATTTCCCCACAGGACAAAACCCTAATAGACAAATTGAGGCAGGCGAGGAATGAATTAAATAGACTAATTTATAAAGAGGCTCAAACAAAGGCACTCTTCCTCAAGAAAATGTATCTAGCCAACTCCAATAAGAGGCCCCTCCCTAGCAAAATCCCTTAAGGAACAAAAACTTAGTTCTTACATACACAGTTTAACCGACTCAGTAGGTCATCAAGCCTTTAGTAGCCACCAAATCGTTGACCAATTTAGGTTATTCTATAGCAATCTATACAACCTGCCGAACCCCCCACTCGCGGCAACCCCACAGGCGCGGGAACAGTACATTGAGGAAGCTGCCCTACCGGTTCTCCCCTCAGAGTTATCAGAAACTCTGGAGGCCCCAAAAACCACCCCGGAAGTACTCCTGGCAATAAAATCTCTTCCCCTATGCAAGAGCCCAGGGCCCGACGGGTTTACCAACATCTACTACAAACAGTTTAAACAGTTACTAGCCCCACATTTAACCTCCATGTTTGCAACAATTGACAACCTAGTACCTTGGCCCAAAAATACCTTAGAAGCCCATATTATTGTTCTGCCAAAGGCAGACAGAGACCCTCAAAAAGTGGAAAATTATAGAACCATCTCGCTGCTCAATTCTGACATTAAACTTTATGCAAAAATATTAGCAATGGGATTGAGCACAATCCTTCCCCAAATTATTCATGTAGACCAAACAGGGTTCATTCCCAGGAGGGAGGCGCGGGACAACACTGTCAGGGTACTCCACTTAATAGAACAAGCCAGCCGGTCGAACACACCGTCAATTTTAATATCAACTGATGCTGAAAAAGCTTTCAACCGGCTGGACTGGAAATTCCTCCATTCCTGTCTGTCCGCCTTTGGCATAGGAAAGGTCATGATTCAAAGAATTCTCAGTCTATACACTCAACTCTCCGCAAGGGTTAAGGCTAATGGCATACTCTCGGACAGCCTCGAGATAAGAAACGGAACAAGGCAGGGATGCCCCTTATCTCCACTCCTTTTCGCCATCTCAATGGAGGTCCTGGCCTCTCAGATCAGAAATAATCCCAATATCAAAGGAATCGAGCTAGGTCCTAACACATATAAAGTGACACTATATGCGGACAATGTCTTGCTTCTGCTCACTTACCCGAGTACTTCACTTCCCCACCTATTAGAAGAGTTCGACAGATTTAGTGCCCACTCCAACTTCCTCATCAATGCCAGAAAGTCTGAGATCCTAAATATAAATATGGCAAACCAGCAGTTTGCAGCTTTGGCAGATTATTGCCCCTACAAATTAAACTGTGATAAAATTAAATACCTTGACGTCTACCTCACCCCGAATAGCGGTAAACTGTTTAAACATAATTACATACCCATTATGCATAGACTTGAGAAAGAGCTAGACAACTGGCAAAACAAGCCACTTTCTTGGTGGGGCCGCATACAGGCGGTCAAGATGACTGCCCTCCCGCGGATACTCTACGTAATGCAGGCGGTGCCGATACACTTACCAAACACATACATCCACCAAATGCAATCAATGTTAAATTCATTCATCTGGGGAAGCATTAAACCGCGCATCAGTAAAAAATTTATCATGTCCCCATTGGGAGCAGGAGGATTAGGGGTGCCCTCAATACAGCAGTATTACTGGGCAGTAGTGATGCAGAGAGTTCTTGAGTGGCATGATAGTACAAACAACAAAGCATGGGCATCTATTGACTCTTTCCTTTTAACCTCACCTACTTTGGGCCCCCTTAATTGGATCAAACATTCAGCTAGACCACCTCTTGCAAGGACATCCCAACTTTATGCACACTTCTTTAAGACCTGGGACATAATACAAGCCAAAGTAAGGGGAATTTCTTCTCCTGTCTCCCCAATGACACCGATATCACACAATGCTGAGTTCTTGGGAGGTTTATTGGTGGAGAGGCCTTGTCCCGGGGGCATGTTAAACACAATCCCATTTGTTAACCTGGTTTCTAACCATACACTGAAAACACAACAACAACTAGACAAACTAGTTGTAACTGAGAGTACAACAAAGTTATAAAGAGAGAGTAAATCCACTAGTGTATAATCACACTGTCACATCTACTGATATCATAAGGTTTTCCAAAAAAAAAAATAGTATTGAAAAATTAGTTCCCATTCATTCATACATTATAGTTTATTAGGCTAAGGAACTCACACTCATACAAGTAGCAAAAGCTGTGAATTAAAACCACTTGAACTCTGTGATTAGCATAATAGCCTTAAAGTTAATATGTTACTATTAGATATCCTCAATCCAGATAGATTAAAGTTAACTAAGCCCTTACAATCCGAGGGCTGTTTTACTTTTACATATGCAATAAAGGATATGAGGATATAGTATTAACTATTTAGTACATAATCTGTCACAAGAGTAAGCAAAGTTAAAAACGGACGATAGGAGAGACAAAGCTGCCCCTATCGGACCCCTGACGCGCGTTTCACGAACGCCTCTGAGGAAGCGTTCGTGAAACGCGCGTCAGGGGTCCGATAGGGGCAGCTTTGTCTCTCCTATCGTCTGTTTTTAACTTTGCTTACTCTTGTGACAGATTATGTACTAAATAGTTAATACTATATCCTCATATCCTTTATTGCATATGTAAAAGTAAAACAGCCCTCGGATTGTAAGGGCTTAGTTAACTTTAATCTATCTGGATTGAGGATATCTAATAGTAACATATTAACTTTAAGGCTATTATGCTAATCACAGAGTTCAAGTGGTTTTAATTCACAGCTTTTGCTACTTGTATGAGTGTGAGTTCCTTAGCCTAATAAACTATAATGTATGAATGAATGGGAACTCATTTTTCAATACTATTTTTTTTTTTTTTTGGAAAACCTTATGATATCAGTAGATGTGACAGTGTGATTATACACTAGTGGATTTACTCTCTCTTTATAACTTTGTTGTACTCTCAGTTACAACTAGTTTGTCTAGTTGTTGTTAGGTTTCTTAGTGAGTAATCCACTCCAGGTTTTGCTTCTTTGCAGAATCAATAATTCCAGTATCTGAATATTATATGCAAAACGTTAATTCGGGTAAAACCTGGCAATATTTCCATAAATCTACTCCCCCCAACCCCTTATCTCTAAATAAGTATACACTGAAAACACGCTCACAAATGTCAGACATCGCTGGGGGGAGTTTCTCCTCCTGGCTTAAATATGCCCAATTGACACACCTTCTGAAAATCTCACCTCATAAGGACAGTTTAACTAGAGATCTAACTCACTTCGAAAGGCTGTGCTTGTCGGGCTCCTCACCCTGTGGTTCCCTCTCTATAGCAAAAAAATGCTAGATAATGCCCTTGCGGCACCGCCCCCCTCGTATAAGCTCCATTGGCAAGTAGAGTTGGGGAGGGAAATATCAGAAGAGCAGTGGCAGGCGATTCTCTATGGCACTTCCAAGTCCTCATCCCTAACTAGAATCTTGGAATTAAATCACAAAGTCCTATTTCGTTGGTACCTTACACCCGAAAAAATTAAACAAAGCTATCCGAGAGCGGGTGCCAATTGCTGGGGAAGGTGCGGGGCGGTTGGAACGATGGCTCATATATGGTGGTATTGCCCCTTGATCTCTCTTTTTTGGAAGAGAGTAGAAAAATTCCTCAGGGAACTTATGGGATCAACATTTAGCTTAACACCCCTTACCGCCCTCCTGAACCACAAGCATGAAAAGGTCTGTAAAATCAGATGGAAGCTTTTGCAAATCAGAATAAACAGTGCAAAAGCACTTATTGCCCAGAAATGGAAATCCACAAGTGTTCCTACAACTCAGGAGTGGTTTCACCACACCTCGGAACTCTTGGAGGGGGAAGAGTATTCCTTCTACAGGAATGGCAATTTGGCCTTCTTCCATGAAGTCTGGTTTTACTGGGAGTCTTTTTCCCACACTTTGAGAGAGATGGCACATTCTGCCCCACTTGGTACCTCTTAAGGAACGGTGCCTCCGACCAGACCTTCCCCTCCACATCCCCCACCCACCCCTCCACGCCTCCCTCTCCCTTTCGCCTCTCCCATTTTCCCCTTATCATATGATGAGCTTATGTTACATTGGCAGGAAAGGTTAAATTACAGGACAGAATGGTATCAGTTATCTGTTCATAATGTTTATAGAGTTATGTATATTGAAGTTGGAAATGTACTGATTTATTTATCTTCTAATTACATTACTAATACTATATGTTGGGAACTTTTCACCTGAAACGCCCTACTATAAGGACTAACTGGACATTATACTTATCCCTGTTGTATCTCCCAATAACATAACAGCATATCATCAGGGCCCTTCAATGGACATTTTCAGTGAGAAGGGATGTTAATAACAATATACTTGTTCCTAGATTTTGCATTATATTGTATTGCAACTAAATTCCAATAAAAGTTTTTTTGAAAAACAAAAAAACAAAAAAAACAAGCACTAAATTACAGAAAATAAAAAAATTACAAGAAGTTTAAACTAATTACACCTAATCTAAGCCCCCCAAATTAATAAAATTCCCTACTCTATACTAGATTACAAATAGCACTTAAAAGGGCTTTTTGCGGGGCATTGCACCTGTAAAAAAAGAAATACAACCCCCCCAACATTAAAACCCACCACCCACACACCCAACCTTACTCTAAAACCCACCCAATCCCCCCTTAAAAAAACCTTCATCTGATCCGGGCAGAAGTCTTCATCGAATCCGGGTAGAAGAGGTCCTCCAGACAAGCAGAAATTTTCATCCAAGCGGCATCTTCTATTTTCTTGCATCCGACGAGGAGCGGCTCCATCTTGAAGACATCCGGCGCGGAGCATCCTCTTCTTACGACGTCCTAACGAAGAATGAAGGTTCCTTTAAATGACGTCATCCAATATGGTGTGCCTTCAATTCCGATTGGCTGATAGAATTCTATCAGCCAATCAGAATTAAGGTAGGAAAAATCCTATTGGCTGATGCAATCAGCCAGTAGGATTGAGCTCGCATTCTATTAGACTTGTGCATGGCGGAAAAATTCGGTTCGGTTCGGATGTTTTTGAATTTCGGTTTGGATCGATTCGAATTCGGAAAAATTTGAATGTATTCGTTTCGGATTCATTCGGATTTGAATAAATTCGGCTGGATTTGGTTTGGTTCAATTCGGAAATTCGGAATTTTGGTATGTGTTAGGTGGGATGTGCTGTGTATTAGACTAGTATTATGTACTGTATATTAGGTGTAACCCATAGCAGAGTGATATAACCTAATATACTGTACAATACTAGTGTAATCCATGGCCATCCGAATCTACCGAATAAATCCAAACTAATTCGGATTTATTCGGTAGATTCGGTACTATCGTAATTCGGAAATTCTAATCGATCCGAATCTCCGAATTTAACAAATTCGGCCGAATTTTAATTTGTTCCAAATCGAAACGCACATGTCTACATTCTATTGGCTGATTGAACAATGAAGATGGACCTTTGCTAGGTGTTAACTGAAATGTGAGTGTGTAGGAGAGTATTCCACCTAAGGAAATGTGGAGCTGGCTTGGGCGGTAAAGATCCCTCCAACAGATTGTAGTGTTTTGTTAAGGGCTTGACTAATCTGCAGCCCCCATGCCAGATGGACTCCCATGGAGTGAGAGGGCGGGAGGAGGAGGGGAAAAAGCTCCAGCTTATCAAAAAAACTTTTGACTCTAAGGATTCCAAAATGAAGGAAGAGAGGAATTTTTGCATGGGAGTCCAAGTGGGATAATTCAATAATAGTTAATAACTATTTAATAGCTATTCTACCTAGTTAAAATAAATACAAAGTTGCCTGTAAAATAAAAATAAACCCTAATATGGCTACAATGTAACTATTGGTTATTTTGTAGCTAGCTTAGGGTTTATTTTACAGGTAAGTATTTAGTTTTAAATAGGAATAATTTAGTTAATTATAGTAATTTTATTTAGATGTATTTAAATTATATTTAAGTTAGGGGGTGTTAGGGTTAGGGTTAGGCTTAGGTTTAGGGGTTAATAAATGTATTATAGTGGCGGCGACGTTGGCGGCGGAAGATTAGGGGTTAATAAATGTAATATTCTTGCGGTGACGCGGGGGGGGGGCAGATTAGGGGCTAATAAATATAATGTAGGGTTCGGCGATGTTGGGGCAGCAGATTAGGGGTTAATAATATAATGTAGGTGGCGACGGTGTCAGGCGCCGCAGATTAGGGGTTAATAAGTGTAAGATTAGGGGTGTTTAGACTCGGGGTTCATGTTAGGGTGTTAGGTGTAGACTTAAAATTCCTTTCCCCATAGGAAACAATGGGGCTGCGTTAGGAGCTGAACGCTGCTTTTTAGGGTTTTTTTCAGCCAGCTCAGCCCCATTGTTTCCTATGGGGAAATCGTGCATGAGCACGTTCAGCCAGCTCACCGCTGAATTAAGCAACGCTGGTATTGAGGTGAGATGTGGAGCTAAATTTTGCACAACGCTCACTTTTCTGAGGCTAACGCCGGCTTGCAGAAAACTCGTAATACCAGTGTTGTCTTAAGAGAGCGGTGAGAAAAAAAGGCTTGTTAGCCCCGTACACCATTATCGACAAAAACTCGTAATCTAGCCGAATATTTGTAAACCTTACCCCTCACCTCCCCGCTCCTGCCCAGCTTGTCTGGGTGGGTCATATCCCCTTTCCTTTTCCTCTTCCTTCGGGTCGTATGCTTTTCTTCCCCGAGGTGAGGGTTGGGGCCTAGGAAATTGCTGTGGCCATATACTGTATGCTTCACTTACGCCATTTTATTTATTGCCTGTTTCACGGGTCTTAGCGCTTATTCACATGCACAGCTGTCCTCAGAAGGGCATTATCACTTGCTGCTGTGCACTCCAATCTATATGTTATTTGTGTTTGCGCTGTCCTGCCTCCACGTCGGATTTCATAGGCCAATTGCTCCTTTTCTTGGGCCCTAGTGAGGTATTTTCCTCGCTCAATGTGGTAGGCAGGATAGCAAGACGGTCAGAGTGGTTGCCTTTATCAGCATGTGTACATTGGGGGGCCTATCTATCAAGCTCCGAATGGAGCTTGATGCCCCGTGTTTCTGGCGAGCCTGCAGGCTCGCCAGAAACAGCAGTTATGGAGCAGTGGTCACAAAGACCGCTGCTCCATAACCCTGTCCGCCTGCTCTGAGCAGGCGAACAGACATCGCCGGAATTCAACCAGATCGAGTACGATCGGGTTGATTGACACCTCCCTGCTGGTGGTCCATTGGCCACGAGTCTACAGGGGGCGGCGTTGCACCAGCAGCTCTTGTGCGCTGCTGGTGCAATGCTGAATACGGAGAGCGTATTGCTCTCTGTATTCAGCGAGGTCTGGCGGACCTGATCCGCACTGTCGGATCAGGTCCGCCAGACTTTGTTAAATAGAGGCCTGGGGCTCAACTATTGTTTTTCATGTTAGTATGTAACTGCTACACAAAACCTGTTCATTCTGGAAGACAGTGTGATTGTTACTAAGGGTGTGTGCTCCTGACAGGGCTTAAAATCTGCTAGCGAAATGCCTCACACTGCCAGGAGGCAATCCAAAAATCAGAATAAACCTAAGAAGACAGTGCTGGACCACTTCTCACTATCGGCCCAGCAAGGGTCTACCAGTAGTCAGTATCTAGCCATCAAGATTCACAGGATTCACATGATGAAGGTTCCAAGTCCAGTATCAACTCAAGCGCGGCCTCTTCTAGATATCTCTCCGAGACTACTATGCAGAAGATGCTGGCTGCCCAGACCCTATACATTACGCAGGAGATACATCGTAGCTCAGCCGAACTACATAAAGATATATCAGAGATTGGTGATAGAGTTGATGCTCTGCAGTGTAAAAACGATGATCTGTCCACCAACCATACCAATCTTCTTTCATATTCTGAAGCATTGTCAGACCAGATTGCACAATTAGAATTTAAGCTGGCTGATCTTGAAGACAGGTCCCGCAGAAGTAACATATGGTTTAGAGGCATACCCAAAACTGTACCACCCTCTGAGCTACAGGTCTTTCACTCAAATCTATTTAAGAAACTTCTCTGCTCTTTTGAAATGCAACCTAATACTTTGGAGAGGTGCCACCAAGCTCTCAGGCCCAGATCACTCTCATCAGATAAACCAAGAGACGTTATTGTCTGTTTCCACAGTTACAGTCTCAATGATCGGATCTTACAAGGGGCTTACCGCAGGCCTTCCCTATCTGAGAGATTCTGGGAGATTCAACTGCTTCAGGATCTTTCTCAGCACACCCTCCAGCAAAGGAGAT
The DNA here is from genome assembly GCF_027579735.1 of Bombina bombina. Taxonomy (NCBI): domain Eukaryota; kingdom Metazoa; phylum Chordata; class Amphibia; order Anura; family Bombinatoridae; genus Bombina; species Bombina bombina. Next base: position 433,468,116 of record NC_069499.1, on the reverse strand, counting down.
TGTTTTCCCCAATCATGGAAGTTCTAAGGAGAGAAAATATTAAATGTAGATGGGGTTTTCCAATCAGAATAGTCATCACAAATGACAACCAGTCTCACACGGTGTGATATGTGTGAATAAATTTGTCTCACAACTTTAGAGAAAAATAAAATAAAGGGAATGTAGCTCTTTTCTTGTAAACAGCAAATATATATAACTTAATATACTCGCATGCACAAGGTGAGCATTTACTTTAGTAATTGAAATGAAAGTATGGACTATACCACTATTAATGATAATAATAATTCTTATGGGAGAAGCTTATCAAGCTTCTACTATATAAACAAAGATTCGTTTATGATCAAAGAAAAAATGAGAAAAAATTCCTTTATATTCAGGATATGAAATAAGTTGATAAAGTTCAAGTAATGTTCAAATAACTTTCCTTTAGTTTCACGCACTCACACAAACACTCTAAAATATATATACAATGATCCAACACACACGCAATATTGAGCAGCAAGGAGGAGGTTAATTCAGTGAAAATACAGCTCAGGTAAGTAATGACACTTAGCGTTATAGTTGTAAACCTTAAACTTTGTATACAATACGATACCAATACCAGCGTGGTGATAAGATCAGATTTCCCCAGAAACGATGGTGAAGCGTGGAGAGCGGTATTAGCAGCAGAGGAAATACTAAACCGGAGAATATTAGAAAGCGGCGTCCGGTAGCAACATGTGTGAGTGCGGCTTCAGCTGTGAGTGATAGAGTTCCGGAAGCGTAGGAATATGATTAGAAGTAACGGTCCCAAAAAAAAGGAATCAGGAAAGAAGTGCAGCAAACTATAAGAACAATCAGCCTTCAAAAATTATTAAATACTTTAGACCTGAAAGGGAAAAATAAACTGCTTGAAATGAGCAATAGCAAAGGATGAGAGAATCCACTTTAATTTTCAGGCACTGAGTAATGGAGAAGCACTTCCTTAAATAGGAGGAAGTGCTGATAGTCAGAAAGTCTTAAAGGGATATCACATCCCCCCCTTCTCAGGGAATCACCCCCGGGGATTCCAGACCAGGTTTAAGGGGGTAACGATGATGGAAAGACTTCACCAGACGAGGGGCATGAACTTCCGAATGAAGATGCCAGGAATCATCCTCTGGACCATAACCCTTCCATCTGATAAGATATTCTAATCTTTGTCGTCGAATCCTAGAATCCAATATAGATTCAACTTCAAATTCCTCTGGAAGATCCACTGAGATAGGAGGTGGAAGATCAACTGTCGTACGTGTCATTGAATCAAACGGTTTTAGTAATGAAATATGAAAAGTGGGATGAAACTTGTAGTCCTTGGGTAACGTGAGCTTGACCACATTGGGATTTATTACCTGCTCCACAGGGTATGGTCCCAGAAATTGGTTAGCCAATTTCTTGCTAGGGACCTGAAGTTTGAGGTTTTTAGTAGAGAGTAATACTAGGTCACCTATTTTATATTCAGGTCCAATTGAATGTTTCCGATCATAGTATTTCTTTTGGTATTCCTTAGCTTCGGCTAGATGTTTTTTCAATACTCTTAATCGATCTTGAAGCTTGGAAGAAAAATCTAAAGCTGAAGGGGAATTTACTGTTTTGTGGGACAAGGTTATAGTATTAGGATGGTACCCATAAGTTTGCCAAGAAGGGGGATGTTTTGGTTGAGGAACAGAATGAATTATTATGAGTAAATTCAGCCATAGGAAGGTAAATTAGCCAGTCATCTTGTAAATGTGAAATATAAGAACGTAAAAAGTGTTCAATAGTCTGGTTGAGTCTTTCTGTCAAGCCATTTGTCTGAGGATGAAAAGCAGTAGTGTAGCGATGATCAATTTTCAGTAATTTACACAAAGATCTCCAGAACGAAGAGGTGAATTGGGTACCCCTGTCAGTAATAATATTAGAGGGTAAACCATGTAGTCTTACAACCTGATCAAGAAATACTTTAGCTGTAGTCATGGCAGTTGGTAATCCCTTAAGTGGAATAAAATGAGCCAGTCTTGTTAAATGGTCAACTACTACCATGATAGTGTTATATTGTTGTGATGCAGGTAACTCCACTATAAAATCCATGGCAATAGTACTCCATGGTTTATCTGGAATGGGCAGAGGTCTAAGTAACCCTATGGGTTTTTTATGTTCAATTTTATTTCTAGCACAATTCTCACACCTAGAGACATAATCATAAATGTATTTATTCATTCCTGGCCACCAAAACTTACGACGGGTAAGTTCAATGGTTTTCTGTATCCCTGGGTGACCAGATATGGTGTCATCATGGGTATGTGTGAGAATGGAAGCTCTTATTTTCTCAGGTATGTATAACTTTTCTTCATGATAAAAAAGACCTGTAGTAGGATCTTTGGAACAATTTTGTAATGGTATTGAATCATGTTTTAGAGCGTTGTAAATCTCTTCTTCTAAAGGTGTTAAAGTACCTATTATCTTTTCTGGTGGAATAGTGAAGTTAGGTTGTTCCTGTGGAAGTATCTCATAAATACGTGAAAGTGCATCTGCGTTTGTGTTTTGACTCCCAGGTTTATAAGTTATTAGAAAGTTAAAGCGATCTAGAAAGAGTGACCATCTTGCTTGCCTTGCTGTTAAAGTCTTATTCTTTTTTAAGTATTCTAAATTTTTATGATCAGTATATATAAGGAATGGAATTACTGATCCTTCTAGTAGGTGTCTCCATTGTTCTAGAGAACACTTAATAGCAAGGAGTTCTTTGTCTCCAACACTATAGTTAGCTTCTGCAGAAGTCAATGTTCTTGAATAGAACGCAATGGGATGAACTTCACCTGTCTCCTTATTTTGTTGGGAAAGAACAGCCCCTATGCCTGTATTAGATGCATCAACTTCCAACAGGAACTGTTGATCAAATTTAGGCAGTGTTAGTATTGGAGCTGTTGTGAACATTTCCTTAAGACTATCAAAAGTCTTCTGGGCTTGTTCAGACCACTTAAAGTGCTGTTTTATGCTAGTTAATTGTGTTAATGGTTTTATCACTGAGGAGAAGTTTTTTATAAATTTACGGTAATAATTTGCGAAACCAATAAATCGCTGTAATGCTTTTACTGTAGTAGGTTTAGGCCAGTCTTTAATAGCGGATACTTTTTCAGGATCCATTTCTATTTTGTTTGGGGTAATTATATAACCCAAAAATTTTATTTTTGAGACATGAAAAACACATTTTTCTAGCTTTGCATATAACTTATGCTCCTTGAGTCGAGTAAGAACCCACCTAACATGTTTTTCATGTTCTATGGGAGATTTCGAATAAATCAAAATATCATCTAGATATATGATGACACAGATATCCATTAGATCATGAAAAATCTCGTTGATAAAATGTTGGAAGGTTGCGGGAGCATTGCTCAAACCAAAGGGCATTACGTTATACTGGAAAAGACCATAGCGGGTTCTGAACGCGGTTTTCCATTCGTGCCCTTCCTTTATGCGAATAAGATTATAAGCGCCCTTTAGATCTAATTTCGAGTAGATCGTGGCCTCATTTAATCTTTCGAGTAACTCTGGTATGAGAGGTAAAGGATACCTATTTTTAATTGTTATTTCATTCAATGCCCTGTAGTCTATAATGGGTCTTATTGTCCCATCTTTGTTGCGTACTAAAAATAATCCTGCAGCAGCAGGGGATGTTGAGTGTGAGATGAACCCTTTTCGCAAGTTTTCATCTAAATAAGATCTTAGATATACCAATTCTTCTTGCGAAAGAGGGTAAATCTTACCATGTGGTATCTGAGATCCCGGTATTAAATCAATGGGACAGTCAAATTCCCTATGTGGTGGGAGGTTTTCTGCCTCCTTGAGGTCAAATACCTCTGCCAGGTCCTGATAAATTTGTGGTAGCTCATGTTCAATAGTAGAGATTACCTGATAGGGAAAACAAGTCTTAGTACAATAATCAGAGTCAAATTTTATTTGTTGTGATGACCAGTCAATATGAGGATTATGTATTTGTAACCAGTTAAAACCTAAGATAATAATATGCATGTAGATAGGTATGAGGTCAAAAGTAATATATTCAGAATGTCCTTGGTCAGTTGTTATGAGTAAAGGGATTGTCTGATGAGTAATGGGGCCCTGTTGTATAATAGAACCATCAATAAGTTTAACAGAAACAGGATGTGTCTTAACAACAGTTGGAATTTTATTGAGCTTAACATATGCTATGTCTATATAGTTTCCTGATGCCCCAGAATCAATCAAAGCGTTAGAGCGCACGTTTTTCTGATCCCACTGTAAAGAAAAAGTGAGAGTGAGATGGGGGTTTTGAGAAATGTGAAAAATATTGTTTTTGAAACTACCCTTACCCTTTTTCTGTCTCAATAGAGATGGACAATTTGTGACGGAGTGGTCTTTTTGTCCACAATAAAGACAGAGATTTTCTAATCTACGTCTAATCTTTTCCTCTGGGGTTAGAGGACCCCTTATAGTTCCAATTTCCATAGGAACCTGATTTGAAACAGCTTTTTCCATGGTTGTAACATAGGGATATGAACGTCTGGGCACCACTTCATAAGAAGCTTTTTCAGCCTTTCTTTCACGTAACCTTCGGTCCAAGGTGGTGCTTAATTTCATCAACCCATTCAGTGTGTCAGGCATCTCTAATCGTGACAATTCATCTTTAAGGGATTCAGAGAGACCCAATCTGAATTGATTCTTTAAACTGATCTCGTTCCATTGAGAGTCATCTATCCACATTTGAAATTCAGTAATATATTCTTCAATGTTTCTTTTCCCTTGTTTCATAGATCTTAATTTATTTTCAGCTGTTATTTGAGTGTGGGAATCCTCATACAAGGCAGTCATAGCTAAAAAAAATTCTTCAAGCGAATCCAATATTGAATGTTCAATTTCAAAAAATCTATTGGCCCAGGAGCGTGGCTCCCCCTGTAGGAAGGAAATAGTGGTACAGACCTTTATCCTTTCACTATGATATGTTTTAGGTCTAAGTGAGAAAAGAAGTTTACATGCACTTTTAAAATCCCTGAATTCGCTGCGTTTGCCAGAAAATGGTTGTGGGTATTGTATGTGAGGTTCAGCAATTCCTGCTTCTTTCCCTGACATACAATCTTTTATTATGGTTTTGAGAGCTTTATTTTCAGTTTGTACCTCTGTTAATGCTCTAGCAAGATATTCTAGTTTCTGATGAATATTAGAAAATTCATTTTTAATTTCATTAGGATCCATATTCCAAAAAATAATAAAAAAAAAAAAAAAACTTTCTTTTTAAGGCCTGAAAATTCTGTGATATGTGTGAATAAATTTGTCTCACAACTTTAGAGAAAAATAAAATAAAGGGAATGTAGCTCTTTTCTTGTAAACAGCAAATATATATAACTTAATATACTCGCATGCACAAGGTGAGCATTTACTTTAGTAATTGAAATGAAAGTATGGACTATACCACTATGAATGATAATAATAATTCTTATGGGAGAAGCTTATCAAGCTTCTACTATATAAACAAAGATTCGTTTATGATCAAAGAAAAAATGAGAAAAAATTCCTTTATATTCAGGATATGAAATAAGTTGATAAAGTTCAAGTAATGTTCAAATAACTTTCCTTTAGTTTCACGCACTCACACAAACACTCTAAAATATATATACAATGATCCAACACACACGCAATATTGAGCAGCAAGGAGGAGGTTAATTCAGTGAAAATACAGCTCAGGTAAGTAATGACACTTAGCGTTATAGTTGTAAACCTTAAACTTTGTATACAATACGATACCAATACCAGCGTGGTGATAAGATCAGATTTCCCCAGAAACGATGGTGAAGCGTGGAGAGCGGTATTAGCAGCAGAGGAAATACTAAACCGGAGAATATTAGAAAGCGGCGTCCGGGAGCAACATGTGTGACTGCGGCTTCAGCTGTGAGTGATAGAGTTCCGGAAGCGTAGGAATATGATTAGAAGTAACGGTCCCAAAAAAAAGGAATCAGGAAAGAAGTGCAGCAAACTATAAGAACAATCAGCCTTCAAAAATTATTAAATACTTTAGACCTGAAAGGGAAAAATAAACTGCTTGAAATGAGCAATAGCAAAGGATGAGAGAATCCACTTTAATTTTCAGGCACTGAGTAATGGAGAAGCACTTCCTTAAATAGGAGGAAGTGCTGATAGTCAGAAAGTCTTAAAGGGATATCACACACGGTCACGAGTCTTAGCCAAGGCTTTTTCCTCTTGGAATCTTGGGGCCTACACCCGCAAGCAATGTCCAAGCACCCTCTCAGGCCAGGCTCTCTGCTCCAGGGCCGGACTGGGACCAAAAATAGGCCCAGGCATTTTAAGGCAAAGCAGCCCCCCCCCCCCCCCACATTTCTTATTTATAATAATGTATGTGTAAGGCACAGGTAACCATCTTGGAAAGAGGCACAGACAGCTATCTAAAAAAAAGCTACAGTTTGCTATCTTGGAAAAAGGCAACTATATAGATGTAAAGGGATAGAAAGTTCAAACTTTTAAATATGCATGGGCCCATTTCAATTTCGAGTAGAAGCATTTTTGCAGTATACTTCCATTATGAAAAATGCTTAGAGTAAAAGTTATTACTGTTTTTCAGTGGCATACACACATATGCTGTGAGTTCCTGTACATCAGTATTCAAGCTCAGAGACCTTGCGGTGGGGTGTGTTGTGTCCCAGCTGACTCTCTGATAAGGTGTAGGGTTTGAATACTGGTACACAGACAGGTGCTCAAACCATATGTGTGTATGCCGCTAAAGGCTAGTAATATCGTTTACTAGAAGCATTTTTGCTTCAAACAGCTATCTTGGAAAGCACATACTGTACTGTATATACATACTTGGAATAAGGCACACATATTAGATTTAAATCATGGTAGGGTCTTGTGGCAGAAATAAAGGGAAAATGGAAGTCTCATTAGTTTAGGCAAAGTATGGGAGCAAAACTTGTACAGGCAGACACACAACATACACAGCATTCACATACGTGCAGACACACAACATAAACACCACATACATGCAGACATGCAACATACACAGCACATACATGCACACAGCACACAACATAAACACATCACATACATGCACGCATGCAACATACACACAGTACATACATGCAGACACACAACATAAACACATCACATACATGCAGACATACAACATACACACTGCACATGCATGCAGACACACAACATAAACACATCACATACATGCAGACATACAACATACACACTGCACATACATGCAGACACACAACATAAACACATCACATACACATACATGCAGACTTACAACATACACACAGCAGATACATGCAGACACACAATATTCACACCCCATATACATGCAGATTGCAGATTCACAACATACACCACATATACATCCATTCAGACACACAACATATACACCCCACATGCATCCACTACACAGCATTCACATACATGCAGATACACACATCACATACACATACCTCCCAACATTCCAAAATTCCCCAGAGGGAAACCCTTTGGAGAATGTGTGTGTACATATACACACACACACATACTGTGTGTATATATATATATATATATATATATATATATATATATATATATATATATATATATATATATATATATATATATATATATATATATATATATAATAGAGACAAACAAATAAACACAATTATATATATATATATATATATATATATATATATATATATATATATATACCCAGCTTATTTCATACAGCCTGCTATACAAAAAAAACTAAAAATCTAATAAGAAATTAATTAGGGATAATACAAAGATTTTTAGTTTTTTATAGCAGGCAGGCTGTATAAAATAAGCAGGGTAAGTCTACAGCCTGGCAGCTATGGCAGCAGTTAAGATGTTAACACAGCATTCCAGCTAAGTTGCAGCACAGAGGCTGCTAAAAAAAGGCAGTAAATGATATCACATTGTATTTTAGCTCTTAAGGAAGAACGGCAGTATTAGCTCTTGCTTACATTCCTTACCCTACGTCCATGAAATGATCTCTGAACTGAGTCAGTGTCAAACAGTGCATCTGAAGTTAAACACAGTGAGTGACTTCTGACCTGAGAGTGTAGTGAAACGCTGGTCAGAGCACCGGCCTGAGCCTCCACCCTCCCTGTTCGCTGTACCTGGTCCCTGGCTGCTGCTGCTGCCCTTCCCCCAATAGATCAGGAAACAAGATCATATCAAAATGTGAATCACTTACCTCATTGATTGATCAATTACCCTCCTGACTGGCATCCTGACACTCACAGTCACAGAATGACAGACCGACACCGAGATGACGACTCCACAGCCGCACTCACCCAGAGACCCATCAAAAGCAGTGTAGCTAGCACCACCTCACCATGCCATGTGTAGCTGTGCGCCAAAAACATGTAACTGGCTTTGAAGCCACAGCTGTGCAGTGTGCAGGGGTTACACACGGCCCTGGCAGTTATGCTGTGTACGATTGTAGGTGGGTGTGGCCCAAGCCCAGCAAGGGAGAAAGGCTGCCCGTGATGATGTCACATTAGTGGGGGATAATGGCGACCCGTTTTATTTATTTATTATTGTGACATGATGTATTTTTTATATGGTGCATATTAAAACTACATCATGTCACAACAATAAATACAATTTTGGTGCAAAGTAAGACTAATAGGCTGCACTTATTCTGTGTGAGGACCTAATAGTTGGCTGGCCTAAGGTAGCTGGCGGCCCACCGGGCAAATGCGCGGTATGCCCTATGGTCAGTCCGGGCCTGCTCTGCTCCAGAATGGCATGTTAAAGAACAAAGAAAAAAAAACATCAAAACACCAACTTTCTTCGCACGACTCAGTCCCCTGATCACTCATGGGCTCGAACTTTGCTACTAATTCACTTTATGTCCTCAGGGACTGTCGACTTAAATATCTGTTATAGTTGGTTTATGTGTTTTTGATAAAAGTTATATGCCTACGATAGATGTGCTATGCAATGCTGTATCTATATCGTAGCATCTGTTATTTATCCTACTCACTGTCAAGAAATTGTTTATCTTTTTGGGTCACACTACTCTGACCTTAATGTTAATCTCTAGCACCTACCCCCCAATACATCCCGTATTCTGGGCTCCATTTAGTGGACTACTTCCACCACAACATCCTTACCTTTGATCCAGTTGACTTACATCATGTTTCACATGTTTAATATTTGTTGCCTCCCCTCCTTTCCCCTTTTCCCTCCAGCAGGCTCTGGCTATATTCTCCCCCTGTTTTTAGGTAAATGGCTAATGGAAATAATATAAAGATCCTTACACATAACGTTAGAGGTTTGAATTTACCAGGTAAAAGAAGTATTTTTCTTAGATCACTTTCACACCTGAACCTGGATGTGGTTCTCCTACAGGAGACACATTGGAAGGAGGGAAACATCCCTAAGCTTATAACTAAAAATTATACCAAAATTGAATTTGCCCCGTACTCTTCCAAGGCTATCCTGATTCAAAGGTGCCTAGCGTGTGAGATAACTTTATTAGAAAAAGACCCCCAAGCCAGAAACATAATCTTAAAATGTAAACTCAATCAAATACTGTAAACAATAGTCTCTATCTATCTTCCCAAGACTGGCCAATGCAAATATCTCCACAAAATCCTTAAATTAGTTGACAAATACAAACAGGACAGGGAAATTATTGGGGGGACTTTAATTGGGTCTACTAGATCAAAAACAATTAGAACTAGCTTTAGGAATCCCCGTAGCAATAATCTTTCCCATAAATTTAGATCCCTTATGATGAAATTCTGCCTTTATGACATATGGAGAGCACATTCAACCTATACCAGATTGGATTATATTTTCTGCCAAGCCCAAACTTTAGACCAAGCTGCAGAAGTTAAAATTCTTGTTTGCCCATGGTCAGACCATGACCAGGTTTCCCTCACACTTCATGAACCCACCAATAGGACACACCCTGCTCCATGGACCATGTCTCATACATTACTCTCCGACATCCCTTTTAGGGAAGAATTAGCAAAAAGCCTTGCGGGAGCTGATCACTTTGAATGACAACCAATCAGTTGCAGATGATACCCTCTGGGGGGCTCTAAAGGACTCCATTAGAGGTTTGATCATCAATAAACAGGCTAGCATTAGGAAAGATCGAGGGTTACCCCATCACAAGCCATTAGCGAGCTCAAAAACCTAGGGATGCAGAATCATAAATCCCCCTCACCAAAGTACACTCAGGCGATACGAGATCTTAAGGCCCATATCTGGGACCTAGAATTAAAATGTACACAACAACAACTTATAAAGACCAGACAATTGTTTTACTATAAGGGCAATAAGGCTGACACTTTACTAGCCAATAGATTACGTCAAAAAGAAAGTGCACCCTGCATACAATTGCTTAAACACAAAGGCCAAACTACTACCCTGCCCAGTCAAATAGGCTCCCTATTTGCTAAATGCTATGAAGATCTATATAACATAAAGGACTCTGAGTCCCCTCATCATTCAGCAGACTTTTAAAAAACTTAATCTCCCCACTTTGGGGCCCATTTATCAAAGGGCTTGCGGACCTGATCCGACACTGCGGATCAGGTCCGCAAGACCTCGCTAAATGCGGAGAGCAATACGCTCTCCACATTTAACATTGCACCAGCAGCTCACAAGAGCTGCTGGTGCAACGCCGCCCCCTGCTGACTCGCGGCCAATCGGCCACCAGCAGGGAGCTGTTAATCAACCCGATCGTATTCGATCGGGTTGATTTCCGGCGGTTCCTGTCCGCCTGCTCAGAGCAGGCGGACAGGGTTATGAAGCAGCGGTCTTTAGACCGCTGCTTCATAACTTGTGTTTCTGGCGAGTCTGAAGACTCGCCAGAAACACGGCCCTTCAAGCTCCATACGGAGCTTGATAAATGGGCCTGTGAGTCTGTAATTGAATAGGACTCTCTGAGGAGCCCGATATTCCTGACCAAGATCAAGCAGGTCGTTAAGTGCCTAAATCCGTTTAAGGCTCCGGGCACAGACGGCTTTCCTTCTCTCTTTTATAAAACCTACAGAGTGGAACTATCTCCTCTTCTCTAACGATTCTTCCGGATTTCTGGCTCACAGGGTTCCTTTCGGAAGGAGTTCCTGGAAGCCACTATCATCACAATTCTAAAACCAGACAAGGACCCCTCTATATGCTCCAGCTATAGGCCGATTTCCCTCATAAACACAGATATTAAAATTTATTAATTTTTTTTAGCTAATATAATCACTGTTCTGCTCCCTAACCTAATTAATGAGGATCAGGTGGGCTTCATTCCCAGCCGAGAGGGACCCGACAATACCAGGCGCTTGCTCAATATTACTATGAAGGCCACTAGACTTAACAGACCCTTCTCGATCCTATCGTTGGATTCTGAGAAGGCATTTGATAGGGTCCGGTGGGAATACTTATGGGAGGTCCTTGGAGTATTTAGGTTTTCAGAAGAAATACACTCTCATATTCAGGCTCTCTATTCTTCTCCTACAGCAAGGGTCAGGGGTATGGGGTTCTGCTCTGCTCCTTTCATGCTGTCCAATGGCACTTATCTCCCCTATTGTTTGCTCTGGCCATAGAAGCTCTTGCCGCGCTTATCCGCCAGGAGCCCTCCTTACAGGGTATTACTTTGCACAGCACCTCTCATAAAATTGCGCTCTTCACGGACGATATCACTATTTTTTTCTCCTCTCCCAAAGACACTATCCCACCCTTACTCTAAACCTTTCAAAAACGGAATTATATTCCTGGGGTTTCCCCTCAGATTACATCCAAGACATTGTACATACATACGACTTTAAGTCGAAAAAAGACAATATTAACATTTAGGGATCTACATCTCAAATAATATAATGCAGCTTATCAACTAATGGCCCGTTGACAACTATGACCTATTATTGTCTGAATTGTGATCCCTGGTGTCCAAATGGAACCTACATGCCTTATCATGGATGGGCAGGATTACTGCTCTTAAGATGTCATTTCTACCAAAATTAACGTACCTGTTTAGGTGCCTCCCCATTAGACTTCCTAGGTATCTGCTGATGCCATTTCAAAGCGGTTTCACCAAATACATTTGGCGTGGGAAACCGGCCATAGTGGCCCATAAAGTCCTTCAATTTCCTAAATCATGCGGAGGTATTGCCTTGCCCTCTATTGTTAGATATTACTAAGCTGCAATGCTAACCCACATATCTCAATGGGGTACTAACAAACTCACTAGTAAATGGTAAATAGCAAAAAGTTAATTAAAACAGTGCTTGTCACCTGGGTAAGAAATTATTGAAATAATATTGATATTGATCAAATTTTGATACAACACAATCAAAAAATTGACCAAACTCACACAAAAAATTAATATAAAATTAAAAAATACAACTAAAATCATACCCTAAAAAACATGGAAATTTTATGAATGTAACAGCAAATGGCGTGGCAAAATAATAACACACAAATTCTCCCCATCAACCAACGAGTAGTAGATGTATTAAAATAACCGGGAAACCTGGTGCAGCTGTTTACCGGAGGTGTTCTTCAAACCGCCCGGAGTATGATAGAATCCAAAAAATCTGTGAGAAAACAAAGCGCAACCGGATTCAAGTGTAGATGATAAAAAAAGCGCACGCCACACTGATATATTGCACTTGCAAAGTTTAAAATGTATTATTGCACATCACGGGTAGATCCAAAAAGTTCTTTAAGCATAATGAAAGAAATAACCAAACAGAGTCTCCTATGGGTCCGTCACTCCTTCAACGTAATCCTCCAGTCAGTCTCAATACTCAGTGCCTGCAGCGTGTGTCGTCACGTTCAGCTTATACCTTGGGCTTGCGGCATGTATTCCAATAGCTGTGCTGTAATCTGAGGAATAGTAATGTCGCGAATAGTTCGCCGGCGAATAGTTCCCGGTGAACATAGCATGTTCGCGTTCGCCCCAGCGGGCGAACATATGCGATATTTGATCCGCCCCCTATTCATCATCATTGAGTAAACTTTGACCCTGTATCTCACAGTCTGCAGACACATTCCAGCCAATCATCAGCAGACCCTCCCTCCCAGACCCTCCCAGCTCCTGGACAGCAGCAATTTTAGATTAATTCGGAAGCTGCATTGTTAGTGAGAGGAGGGACAGTGTAGCTGCTGGTGATTTAATAGGGAAATTGATAGCTAGGCTAGTGTATTCAGTGTCCACTACAGTCCTGAAGGACTCATCTGATCTCTGATGTAAGGACAGCACCCCACAAAGCCCTTTTTAGGGCTAGAACATCATTTTTTATTTTTTGTTTTTTTTTCCTGTGTAATCTAATTGCAATTTCCTGCCTGCCAAGCCACTTGGCCAGTGCCAGTGTGTGTGCCAGGCCCACTTGCCCAGTGCCACCACTCATATCTGGTGTAACAGTAGTGTAAATTTAAAAAAAAAAAAAACTTTTTTGACTGTGAAACATCAGTCTGCTAGTGTAATCTAATTGCAGTTGCCTGCCTGCCAGCATGTGTGCCAGGCCCACTTGCCCAGTGCCACCACTCAAATCTGGTGTAACAGTAGTGTAAATTTAAAAAACAAAAACTTTTTTGACTGTGAAACATCAGTCTGCTTGTGTAATCTAATTGCAGTTGCCTGCCTGCCTGCCAGCGTGTGTGCCAGGCTCACAGCGTATATTGTGCCCACTTGCCCAGTGCCACCACTCATATATGGTGTAACAGTAGTGTAAATTTTAAAACAAAAAACTTTTTGGACTGTGAAACATCAGTCTAATTGCAGTTGCCTGCCTGACAGCGTGTGTGCCAGGCCCACTTGCCCAGTGCCACCACTCATATCTGGTGTAACAGTAGTGTAACTTTAAAAAAAAAAAAAAAAAAACTTTTTTGACTGTGAAACATCAGTCTGCTAGTGTAATCTAATTGCAGTTGCCTGAATGCCTGCCTGCCAGCGTGTGTGCCAGGCCCACTTGCACAGTGCCACCACTCATATCTGGTGTAACAGTAGTGTAAATTTAAAAAAAAAAAAAATTTCCACTGTGAAACATCTGCTTGTGTAATCTAATTGCAGTTGCCTGCCTGCCAGCGTGTGTGCCAGGCCCACTTGCCCAGTGCCACCACTCATATCTGGTGTAACAGTAGTATAAATTTAAACTTTTTTGACTGTGAAACATCAGTCTGCTTGTGTAACCTAATTGCAGTTGCCTGCCTGCCAGCGTGTGTGCCAGGCCCACTTGCCCAGTGCCACCACTCATATCTGGTGTAACAGTAGTGTAAATTAAAAAAAAAAAAAACTTTTTTGACTGTGAAACATCAGTCTGCTAGTGTAATCTAATTGCAGTTGCCTGCCAGCGTGTGTGCCAGGCCTACTTGCCCAGTGCCACCACTCATATATGGTGTAACAGTAGTGTAAATTTTTTTTAAAAAAACTTTTTTGACTGTAAAACATCAGTCTGCTAGTGTAATCTAATTGCAGTTGCCTGCCTGCCAGCGTGTGTGCCAGGCTCACAGCGTATACTGTGCCCACTTGCCCAGTGGCCCCACTCATATCTGGTGTAACAGTAGTGTAAATTTAAAAAAAAAAACTTTTTTGACTGTGAAACATCAGTCTGCTTGTGTAATCTAATTGCAGTTGCCTGCCTGCCAGTGTGTGTGCCAGGCTCACAGCGTATATTGTGCCCACTTGCCCAGTGCCACCACTCATATCTGGTGTAACAGTAGTGTAAATTTTAAAACAAAAAACATTTTGGACTGTGAAACATCAGTCTGCTTTTTTGTGTCAGGCTCACAGCGTATACTGTGCCCACTTGCCCAGTGCCACCACTCATATCTTGTTTAATAGTAGTGTAAGTGTACATTTAAAAACAAAAAAAACTTTTTGGACTGTGAAACATCAGTCTGCTTTTTTGTGTCAGGCTCACAGCTTATACTGGGCCCACTTGCCCAGTGCCACCACTCATATCTTGTTTAATAGTAGTGTAAGTGTACATTTAAAAACAAAAAAAACTTTTTGGACTGTGAAACATCAGTCTGCATTTTTGTGTCAGGCTCAAAGCTTATACTGGGCCCACTTGCCCAGTGCCACCACTCATATCTTGTTCAATAGTAGTGTAAGTGTACATTTAAAAAAATAAAAACTTTTTGGACTGTGAAACATCAGTCTGCTTTTTTGTGTCAGGCTCACAGCGTATACTGTGCCCACTTGCCCAGTGCCACCACTCGTATCTTGTTTAATAGTAGTGTAAGTGTACATTTAAAAACAAAAAAAACTTTTTGGACTGTGAAACATCAGTCTGATTTTTTGTGTCAGGCTCACAGCGTATACTGTGCCCACTTGCCCAGTGCCACTACTCATATCTTGTTTAATAGTAGTGTAAGTGTACATTTAAAAACAAAAAAACTTTTTGGACTGTGAAACATCAGCCTGCTTTTTTGTGTCAGGCTCACAGCGTATACTGTGCCCACTTGCCCAGTGCCACCACTCATATCTTGTTTAATAGTAGTGTAAGTGTACATTTAAAAACAAAAAAAACTTTTTGGACTGTGAAACATCAGTCTGCTTTTTTGTTTCAGGCTCACAGCTTATACTGGGCCCACTTGCCCAGTGCCACCACTCATATCTTGTTTAATAGTAGTGTAAGGGAACATTTAAAAAAATAAAAAGTTTTTGGACTGTGAAACATCAGTCTGCTTTTTTGTGTCAGGTTCACAGCGTATACTGTGCCCACTTGCCCAGTGCCACCACTCATATCTTGTTTAATAGTAGTGTAAGTGTACATTTAAAAACAAAAAAAACTTTTTGGACTGTGAAACATCAGTCTGCTTTTTTGTGTCAGGCTCACAGCGTATACTGTGCCCACTTGCCCAGTGCCACCACTCATATCTTGTTTAATAGTAGTGTAAGTGTACATTTAAAAACAAAAAAAACTTTTTGGACTGTGAAACATCAGTCTGCTTTTTTTGTGTCAGGCTCACAGCTTATACTGGGCCCACTTGCCCAGTGCCACCACTCATATCTTGTTTAATAGTAGTGTAAGTGTACATTTAAAAAAAAAAAAAACATTTTGGACTGTGAAACATCAGTCTGCTTTTTTGTTTCAGGCTCACAGCTTATACTGGGCCCACTTGCCCATTGCCACCACTCATATCTTGTTTAATAGTAGTGTAAGGGAACATTTAAAAAAATAAAAAGTTTTTGGACTGTGAAACATCAGTCTGCTTTTTTGTGTCAGGTTCACAGCGTATACTGTGCCCACTTGCCCAGTGCCACCACTCATATCTTGTTTAATAGTAGTGTAAGTGTACATTTAAAAACAAAAAAAACTTTTTGGACTGTGAAACATCAGTCTGCTTTTTTGTGTCAGGCTCACAGCGTATACTGTGCCCACTTGCCCAGTGCCACCACTCATATCATGTTTAATAGTAGTGTAAGTGTACATTTAAAAACAAAAAAAAAATTTTGGACTGTGAAACATCAGTCTGCTTTTTTTGTGTCAGGCTCACAGCTTATAATGAGCCCACTTGCCCAGTGCCACCACTCATATCTTGTTTAATAGTAGTGTAAGTGTACATTTAAAAACAAAAAAAACTTTTTGGACTGTGAAACATCAGTCTGCTTTTTTGTTTCAGGCTCACAGCTTATACTGGGCCCACTTGCCCAGTGCCACCACTCATATCTTGTTTAATAGTAGTGTAAGTGTACATTTAAAAAAAAAAAAACTTTTTGGACTGTGAAACATCAGTGTGCTTTTTTGTGTCAGGCTCACAGCGTATACTGTGCCCACTTGCCCAGTGCCACCACTCATATCTTGTTTAATAGTAGTGTAAGTGTACATTTAAAAACAAAAAAAACTTTTTGGACTGTGAAACATCAGTCTGCTTTTTTGTTTCAGGCTCACAGCTTATACTGGGCCCACTTGCCCAGTGCCACCACTCATATCTTGTTTAATAGTAGTGTAAGGGAACATTTAAAAAAATAAAAAGTTTTTTGGACTGTGAAACATCAGTCTGCTTTTTTGTGTCAGGTTCACAGCGTATACTGTGCCCACTTGCCCAGTGCCACCACTCATATCTTGTTTAATAGTAGTGTAAGTGTACATTTAAAAACAAAAAAAACTTTTTGGACTGTGAAACATCAGTCTGCTTTTTTGTGTCAGGCTCACAGCGTATACTGTGCCCACTTGCCCAGTGCCACCACTCATATCTTGTTTAATAGTAGTGTAAGTGTACATTTAAAAACAAAAAAAACTTTTTGGACTGTGAAACATCAGTCTGCTTTTTTGTTTCAGGCTCACAGCTTATACTGGGCCCACTTGCCCAGTGCCACCACTCATATCTTGTTTAATAGTAGTGTAAGTGAACATTTAAAAAATAAAAAAACTTTTTGGACTGTGAAACATCAGTCTGCTTTTTTGTGTCAGGCTCACAGCGTATACTGTGCCCACTTGCCCAGTGCCACCACTCATATCTTGTTTAATAGTAGTGTAAGTGTACATTTAAAAACAAAAAAAACTTTTTGGACTGTGAAACATCAGTCTGCTTTTTTTGTGTCAGGCTCACAGCTTATACTGGGCCCACTTGCCCAGTGCCACCACTCATATCTTGTTTAATAGTAGTGTAAGTGTACATTTAAAAACAAAAAAAACTTTTTGGACTGTGAAACATCAGTCTGCTTTTTTGTTTCAGGCTCACAGCTTATACTGGGCCCACTTGCCCAGTGCCACCACTCATATCTTGTTTAATAGTAGTGTAAGTGTACATTTAAAAAAAAAAAAACTTTTTGGACTGTGAAACATCAGTCTGCTTTTTTGTGTCAGGCTCACAGCGTATACTGTGCCCACTTGCCCAGTGCCACCACTCATATCTTGTTTAATAGTAGTGTAAGTGTACATTTAAAAACAAAAAAAACTTTTTGGACTGTGAAACATCAGTCTGCTTTTTTGTTTCAGGCTCACAGCTTATACTGGGCCCACTTGCCCAGTGCCACCACTCATATCTTGTTTAATAGTAGTGTAAGTGAACATTTAAAAAATAAAAAAACTTTTTGGACTGTGAAACATCAGTCTGCTTTTTTGTGTCAGGCTCACAGCGTATACTGTGCCCACTTGCCCAGTGCTACCACTCATATCTTGTTTAATAGTAGTGTAAGTGTACATTTAAAAACAAAAAAAACTTTTTGGACTGTGCCCACTTGCCCAGTGCCACCACTCATATCTTGTTTAATAGTAGTGTAAGTGTACATTTAAAAAGAAAAAAAAAATTTTGGACTGTGAAACATCAGTCTGCTTTTTTGTTTCAGGCTCACAGCTTATAATGGGCCCACTTGCCCAGTGCCACCACTCATATCTTGTTTAATAGTAGTGTAAGTGTACATTTTAAAAAAAAAAACTTTTTGGACTGTGAAACATCAGTCTGCTTTTTTGTGTCAGGCTCACAGTGTATACTGTGCCCACTTGCACAGTGCCACCACTCATATCTTGTTTAATAGTAGTGTAAGTGTACATTTAAAAACAAAAAAAACTTTTTGGACTGTGAAACATCAGTCTGCCTTTTTGTGTCAGGCTCACAGCTTATACTGGGCCCACTTGCCCAGTGCCACCACTCATATCTTGTTTAATAGTAGTGTAAGTGTACATTTAAAAACAAAAAAATATTTTTGGACTGTGAAACATCAGTCTGCTTTTTTGTTTCAGGCTCACAGCTTATACTGGGCCCACTTGCCCAGTGCCACCACTCATATCTTGTTTAATAGTAGTCTAAGTGTACATTTAAAAAAATAAAAACTTTTTGGACTGTGAAACATCAGTCTGCTTTTTTGTGTCAGGCTCACAGCGTATACTGTGCCCACTTGCCCAGTGCCACCACTCATATCTTGTTTAATAGTAGTGTAAGTGTACATTTAAAAAAATAAAAACTTTTTGGACTGTGAAACATCAGTCTGCTTTTTTGTGTCAGGCTCACAGCGTATACTGTGCCCACTTGCCCAGTGCCACCACTCATATCTTGTTTAATAGTAGTGTAAGTGTACATTTAAAAACAAAAAAAACTTTTTGGACTGTGAAACATCAGTCTGCTTTTTTGTGTCAGGCTCACAGCGTATACTGTGCCCACTTGCCCAGTGCCACCACTCATTTCTTGTTTAATAGTAGTGTAAGTGTACATTTAAAAAGAAAAAAAACTTTTTGGACTGTGAAACATCAGTCTGCTTTTTTGTGTCAGGCTCACAGCTTATACTGGGCCCACTTGCCCAGTGCCACCACTCAAATCTTGTTTAATAATAGTTTAAGTGTACATTTAAAAACAAGAAAAACTTTTTGGACTGTGAAACATCAGTCTGCTTTTTTTGTCAGGCTCACAGCGTATACTGTGCCCACTTGCCCAGTGCCACCACTCATATCTTGTTTAGTAGTAGTGTAAGTGTACATTTAAAAAAATAAAAACTTTTAGGACTGTGAAACATCAGTCTGATTTTTTGGGTCAGGCTCACAGCGTATACTGTGCCCACTTGCCCAGTGCCACCAATCATATCTTGTTTAAAAGTAGTACAAGTGTACATTTAAAAACAAAAAAAAACTTTTTGGACTGTGAAACATCAGTCTGCTTTTTTGTGTCAGGCTCACAGCGTATACTGTGCCCACTTGCCCAGTGCCACCACTCATATCTTGTTTAATAGTAGTGTAAGTGTACATTTAAAAACAAAAAAAACTTTTTGGACTGTGAAACATCAGTCTGCTTTTTTGTTTTAGGCTCACAGCTTATACTGGGCCCACTTGCCCAGTGCCACCACTCATATCTTGTTTAATAGTAGTGTAAGTGAACATTTAAAAAATAAAAAAACTTTTTGGACTGTGAAACATCAGTCTGCTTTTTTGTGTCAGGCTCACAGCGTATACTGTGCCCACTTGCCCAGTGCCACCACTCATATCTTGTTTAATAGTAGTGTAAGTGTACATTTAAAAACAAAAAAAACTTTTTGGACTGTGAAACATCAGTCTGCTTTTTTTGTGTCAGGCTCACAGCTTATACTGGGCCCACTTGCCCAGTGCCACCACTCATATCTTGTTTAATAGTAGTGTAAGTGTACATTTAAAAAAAAAAAAAACTTTTTGGACTGTGAAACATCAGTCTGCTTTTTTGTTTCAGGCTCACAGCTTATACTGGGCCCACTTGCCCAGTGCCACCACTCATATCTTGTTTAATAGTAGTGTAAGTGTACATTTAAAAAATAAAAAAACTTTTTGGACTGTGAAACATCAGTCTGCTTTTTTGTGTCAGGCTCACAGCGTATACTGTGCCCACTTGCCCAGTGCTACCACTCATATCTTGTTTAATAGTAGTGTAAGTGTACATTTAAAAACAAAAAAAACTTTTTGGACTGTGCCCACTTGCCCAGTGCCACCACTCATATCTTGTTTAATAGTAGTGTAAGTGTACATTTAAAAAGAAAAAAAACTTTTTGGACTGTGAAACATCAGTCTGCTTTTTTGTTTCAGGCTCACAGCTTATACTGGGCCCACTTGCCCAGTGCCACCACTCATAT
Source organism: Bombina bombina (assembly GCF_027579735.1). Classification (NCBI taxonomy): domain Eukaryota; kingdom Metazoa; phylum Chordata; class Amphibia; order Anura; family Bombinatoridae; genus Bombina; species Bombina bombina. The sequence continues at coordinate 433,447,583 of NC_069499.1, read as the reverse complement.
CTTGTTTAATAGTAGTGTAAGTGTACATTTTAAAAAAAAAAACTTTTTGGACTGTGAAACATCAGTCTGCTTTTTTGTGTCAGGCTCACAGTGTATACTGTGCCCACTTGCCCAGTGCCACCACTCATATCTTGTTTAATAGTAGTGTAAGTGTACATTTAAAAACAAAAAAATATTTTTGGACTGTGAAACATCAGTCTGCTTTTTTGTTTCAGGCTCACAGCTTATACTGGGCCCACTTGCCCAGTGCCACCACTCATATCTTGTTTAATAGTAGTCTAAGTGTACATTTAAAAAAATAAAAACTTTTTGGACTGTGAAACATCAGTCTGCTTTTTTGTGTCAGGCTCACAGCGTATACTGTGCCCACTTGCCCAGTGCCACCACTCATATCTTGTTTAATAGTAGTGTAAGTGTACATTTAAAAAAATAAAAACTTTTTGGACTGTGAAACATCAGTCTGCTTTTTTGTGTCAGGCTCACAGCGTATACTGTGCCCACTTGCCCAGTGCCACCACTCATATCTTGTTTAATAGTAGTGTAAGTGTACATTTAAAAACAAAAAAAACTTTTTGGACTGTGAAACATCAGTCTGCTTTTTTGTGTCAGGCTCACAGCGTATACTGTGCCCACTTGCCCAGTGCCACCACTCATTTCTTGTTTAATAGTAGTGTAAGTGTACATTTAAAAACAAAAAAAACTTTTTGGACTGTGAAACATCAGTCTGCTTTTTTGTGTCAGGCTCACAGCTTATACTGGGCCCACTTGCCCAGTGCCACCACTCAAATCTTGTTTAATAATAGTTTAAGTGTACATTTAAAAACAAGAAAAACTTTTTGGACTGTGAAACATCAGTCTGCTTTTTTTGTCAGGCTCACAGCGTATACTGTGCCCACTTGCCCAGTGCCACCACTCATATCTTGTTTAGTAGTAGTGTAAGTGTACATTTAAAAAAATAAAAACTTTTAGGACTGTGAAACATCAGTCTGCTTTTTTGGGTCAGGCTCACAGCGTATACTGTGCCCACTTGCCCAGTGCCACCAATCATATCTTGTTTAAAAGTAGTACAAGTGTACATTTAAAAACAAAAAAAAACTTTTTGGACTGTGAAACATCAGTCTGCTTTTTTGTTTCAGGCTCACAGCTTATACTGGGCCCACTTGCCCAGTGCCACCACTCATATCTTGTTTAATAGTAGTGTAAGTGTACATTTAAAAAAAAAAAAAACTTTTTGGACTGTGAAACATCAGTCTGCTTTTTTGTGTCAGGCTCACAGCATATACAGTGCCCACTTGCCCAGTGCCACTACTCATATATTGTTTAATAGTAGTGTAAGTGTACATTTAAAAAAAAATGACAGGCAGAGACAGGCCACCCCGCAGGTGCCGTCGTGGTCGTGGTGCTGTGATTCCCTTTGGCCCTAGAATAATGCCCAGTGTTCAGAGGCCACGTCCCATGAACTCGAAAAGTTCTGAGGAAATAGTTGACTTTTTAACACAGGACACCCAATCTTCTATAGCTTCCGCTCCGAACCTTGACGCACCATCCTCCTCCAGCTTATCTTCAGGCACCTCTCAAGTTAATACTCACCCGCCTGCCGCCACCACCAACACTAGCACCACAGCCGCTTCACTTTATCTGTCAGAGGAGTTTTTTACACATCAGTTGGAAGAAATGAGTAATGCACAACCATCATTTACAGAGGATGTAGATAACAGTGATATGTCTCAGTCAGGCAGCATTACAGACATGGACGTACGGTGTGATGATGATGATGTTGTACCCGCTGCTGCTTCCTTTGTTGATTTGTCAGATACAAGTGAAGCGGTTGATGATGACGATGCGTCCGTGGATGGGTGCCCGCTAGAAGAGAAGAAGAACAGGGGGAAAGTTCAGATGGGGAGACAGAGAGGAGGAGGAGGAGACGAGTTGGAAGCAGGGGGACATTGTCGCAAGGAGCTAGTGGCACAGTCAGACAGCATGCATCGGCACCCGGGGTCAGCCAGACAGCACGCCAATCAACACATGCTGTTGCCACCACCAGAATGCCATCATCGCAGAGCTCAGCAGTGTGGCATTTTTTTTGTGTGTCTGCCTCTGACAACAGCGATGCCATTTGCAACCTGTGCCAAAAGAAACTGAGTCGTGGGAAGTCCAACACCCACCTAGGTACAACTGCTTTGCGAAGGCACATGATCGCACATCACAAACGCCTTTGGGATCAACACATGAGTAGAAGCAGCACACAAACTCAAAGCCGCCATCCTCTTCCTGGTCCAGCATCTTCAGCCACGTCAACCACTGCTGTCCTCCTTGGCCCCTCTCAACCATCCACCACTCCGTCTCTCTTCCGGAGCAGTTCCTGCTCATCTGCCCACAGTCAGGTGTCTGTCAAGGACATGTTTGAGCGTAAGAAGCCAATGTTACAAAGTAACACCCTTGCCCGGCGTCTGACAGCTGGCTTGTCTGAACTCTTAGCCCGCCAGCTTTTACCATACACGCTGGTGGAGTCTGAGGCGATCAAAAAAATTGTAGCTATTGGGACACTGCAGTGGAAGGTACCTGGCCGAAATTTCTTTGCACAAAAGGCAATCCCCAACCTGTACTCGATTGTGCGAAAGGAAGTAATGGCATGTCTGGCACACAGTGTTGGGGCAAGGGTCCATATGACCACTGATAGCTGGTCTGCAAAGCATGGTCAGGGCAGGTATATCACCTACACTGCGCATTGGGTAAACCTGCTGACGGCTACCAAGCATGGAATGCGTGGCTCTGCAGAGGAGGAGTTGGTGACACCGCCACAACTTGCAGGCAGGCCTGCTGCCACCTCCTCTACTCCTCCTACTCCATCTTCTTCCATAACCTCCTCGGCTGAGTCCTCTTCTGCTGTTGCGTCTTTCTCCACATCAACGGCAACCCCCCAGCTCCCCAGGTACTATTCCACATCCCGGATACGGCAGTGTCACGCCGTCTTGGGGTTGACTTGCTTGAAAGCAGAGACTCACACCGGACCAGCACTCCAGTTCGCCCTGAACGCACAGGTGGATCAGTGGCTGACTCCGCACCAACTGGAGATTGGCAAAGTGGTTTCTGACAACGGAAGTAATTTGGTGGTGGCATTGAAATTGGGCAAGTTGACACATGTGCCGTGCATGGCACGTGTGTAATCTAATCGTACAACGCTTTGTGCATAAGTACCCAGGCTTACAGGACGTCCTGAAGCAGGCCAGGAAGGTGTGTGGCCATTTTAGGCGTTCCTACACGGCCATGGCACACTTTTCCGATATCCAGCGGCGAAACAACATGCCAGTGAGGCGCTTGATTTGCGACAGCCCGACACGTTGGAATTCAACACTCCTAATGTTCGACCGCCTGCTCCAACAAGAAAAATCCGTTAACGAGTATTTGTATGACTGGGGTGCTAGGACAGCCTCTGCGGAGCTGGGAATTTTTTTGCCACATTACTGGACGCTCATGTGCAATGCCTGTAGGCTCATGTGTCCTTTTGAAGAGGTGACAAACCTAGCCAGTCGCACCGAAGGCACCATCAGCGAAATCATACCATTTGTTTTCTTCCTGGAGCGTGCCCTGCGAAGAGTGCTGGATCAGGCCGTAGATGAGCGTGAAGAGGAAGAGGAAGAGATGTGGTCACCATCACCACCAGAAACAGCCTTATCAGCATCGCTTGCTGGACCAGCGGCAATGCTGGAAGAGGATTGTGAGGAAGAGGAGTCAGAGCAGGAATGTGGCTTTGAGGAGGAGGAGGAAGACCAACCACAACAGGCATCCCAGGGTGGTCATTGTCACCTATCTGGTACCCGTGGTGTTGTACGTGGCTGGGGGGAAGAAGATACCTTCAGTGAGATCACTGAGGATGAGGAACGGGACATGAGTAGCTCGGCATCCAACCTTGTGCAAATGGGGTCTTTCATGCTGTCGTGCCTGTTGAGTGACCCTCGTATAAAAAAGCTGAAGGAGAACGACCTGTACTGGGTGTCCACGCTACTAGACCCTCGGTATAAGCATAAAGTGCCTGAAATGTTAACGAATTACCGCAAGTCGGAAAGGATGCAGCAGTTCCAAAATAAATTAAAAAGTATGCTTTACACAGCGTATAAGGGTGATGTCACAGCACAACGGGAATCTAACAGAGGAAGAGGTGAAAGTAATCCTCCGACTCCCACGACCACGCCGGCAAGGACAGGACGCTTAACAGACGTGTTGTTGATGGAGGACATGCAGAGCTTTTTAACTCCTATCCATCGCCACAGCCCTTCGGGGTCCACCCTCAGAGAATGACTCGACCGACAGGTAGCAGACTACCTCGCCTTAACTGCAGATCTCGACACTCTGAGGAGCGATGAACCCCTTGACTACTGGGTGTGCAGGCTTGACCTGTGGCCTGAGCTATCCCAATTTGCGATAGAACTTCTGGCCTGCCCCGCTTCAAGGTTCCTGTCAGAAAGGACCTTCAGTGCAGCAGGAGGTATTGTCACTGAGAAGAGAAGTCGCCTAGGTCAAAAAAGTCTAGATTACCTCACCTTTATTAAGATGAATGACGGATGGATCCCGAAGGGACTGACATTGGGCAATAAATTCGAGTAAAAAAGGCCTGATGAGATGAGCTGCCTTGGGCTAAAAATGGTCCACAAGGTGCTGTATTTTATCTTCGAATGCCGGATGACTTGCTTGACTTATCCGCCACCAACTAGGGTTCAAGCCACAATGTTTTAGGGCACTTTCTGCTTGGGAAACAAACATCAATTTTTCTGGCCGCTGCTACAGCAGCGGCTGCAACAATACCTAATTTTTCAGGCATGTTTACATGCCTAATTTTTCTGGCCTCTGGTGCAGCACTGTGGCTTCAAAAACCAAACCAATAAAAAAGGCACATAACAGGGATTAAACTGATAGGAATAGTACTACTTAACACACCACTCCTATCTGGTGGCACATTAGATTGCACGCGCAGTGCCCCAAATTTGAAGTAGGAGGACCGACCAAGCATCTTTTTCCATCTCCCGGTTCCTAAAATCCATGCCATATACACGTCCCCTGATAGGGGACGGAACAGGAATTAAACTGATAGGAATAGTACTACTTAACACACCTTATAATAACGCAGAGAGAGGCAATGCAGATAGAGGAGTCTGAAGAAGAGGAGTCAGAGGATGAAGGTGGCTTTGAGGAGGTGGAAGACCAAACACAGCAGGCGTCCCAGGGGGCTTGTTGTCACCTTTCGGGGACTCTTGGTGTTGTACATGGCTGGGTGGATGAAGAGACCTTCAATGACATCAGGGAGGACAAGGAACGGGACATGGCTAGCTTGGTATCCAACCTTGTGCAAATGGGGAGTTTGCGGTTGTGAAAATGGACTGTTTGTGGTTGTTTGCGGTGCGTTAAACGGGGAGTTTGGTCTGTCACTGTGAAGCGGGCGTAACCTTTACATTACCTGATCGATACAAAATCCTACCTGATGTTTTAAAGCACGTTATTCCAAACAATTTAGCAATGTTAGGTGATTTATGCCCTTTATGGATTAAAACCAGACTCTGCATAAACTATGTAATTTTACGTGGGAGTTTTGCCATGGATCCCCCTCCGGCATGCCACAGTCCAGGTGTTAGTACCCTTGAAACAACTTTTCCATCACTTTTGTGGCCAGAAATAGTCCCTGTGGGTTTTAAAATTCGCCTGCCTATTGAAGTCAATGGCGGTTCGCCCGGTTCGCCCGTTCGCAAACTTTTGCGGACGTTCGCGTTCGCCTTTCGCTACTTTACTACTGAGGAGCGGAATGCTTACTTCTATTAAACAAATTAGGACACTACCATGGGGTCGCACCGCATCCATCTCCCATCCACTCCATCACACGTTTTCTTTTGGGCCTTCCTGACTCTCACCTTAATGATTGGACTAATCTGGGTCTTACACAGATCAACGATTTGTTGGTCTCTCATTCCCAAAATAAATTTCCCTCCCTCACCCAGCTCACAGGTTCCTGGGCCGTCTCCCCCAGATTATATTTTAAATACACAAGATTTAGGAGCATCCTTGGTGCTTGTGGTTTTTCACCATCTGCTCCCCGCCCTAAGACCCCTTGGGAGGCCAGGTAGCAGAGAGGTGGGAATCTACAAAGACCCATGTCCCAACACTATTTAATAATGGAAGGGTCACTTCCTACAGATAAGGCAGCTCATCTACTGAAATGGGAAGACTTCCTACATACCACATTCCCACCACAAATCTGGTCCAAAGCTATTGACCTTACTTCCAAAGCCATACATTGTTCGACTTTATATGAAACATTTTACAAACTGCTCACCCATTGGTACTTTGTTCCTATGACACTATTTAAACTTGGTCTGATTGATACCCCTCTCTGTTGGAGGTCTTGTGGTCTTCCAGGAGACTCCCTACACATTTGGTGTGGCTGCCCAAAATTAAACTGCTTTGGAATAAGGTCTTTGGGTATCCAAGTTCTACGGTCCCCAGAAACAGTCCTTTTGCACATAGGCCTTCATCCCCTCCCCAAGCACCAGAGTTACTTATGCATTTATCTTTTCACCGCCACAAAGTGTAAAAAAATATAAGAATATAAAATATTAAGTAAATCTGCCTGATTCTACTACTATTCTATATGTGTGGGTTAAAGGAATATTGTGCCTATTGCATCTTTGCCCTGCTTTCTCTTTATTTACCCATAGTCATAACAATACTCCAGGCAAACCAATATTTGTAAAACATATACGTATGTGTTAGTGGTTCCTTCTGAGTTTGGTGAGGGTCTTTGCTGAGACGTTTATCGCTAAAACAAGTAGGGATATTGTATCTGGATATACCTGTATATCTGGTGGGTTGGCGTAAGGCAGAACTGTGATTTATTTGTATGCTTAAAAAGGCATTTTTTTATTGGGTTTTTTTTTGGTACTTTGGCAACCCCTCTTTTCTCCCTTGTGTAATATATAAAAAAAAATGACTACGCTGAGAACGTATTTGTAATGAAGCTCATTACTATGATATTATTCGCACTCTTTCTGGGTGACGGTAGTCTTTTGACGCCTAAATTGCACATTTACACTAAAAAAAATATATATATATTTATATATACTCAAGTACATTTTTTTGGCACTACCTTGTTCAGGATTTACTGTACTGAACCTTTGCTGGTTTTTGTTTCCTGTTTTTATTTTTCCTTTTCTTTATTTGTATTCTTTTTTTTATTTTTACACATGTGGTTATTATATTATACACTGGTAATTAATTTTTTTCTGTACGGATACATTTATTACTCAAAATAGGATCAAACTATTACCTGCTATGCCATCGAAAGCAAAAGACAAAAAAACTAGGAACAGTAATGGAAATTTGAATGAGTCTATATCCACTTCCCCTAGTATGACATTACAAAATACAATGTCTATGCAAAATAGACTAGATGAGCTAGAGGATTGCTCGCAACAAAATAACATAAGAATCATTGGAGTGCCTGAAACAGTGGAATTCCAAGACTTGGTAAAATTTACATCATCTGAATTACCGTTTTTGCTTGGAATGGAACTGATTCACGTAGCTATACCAGTAGAAAGATCACATAGGACAGTTATTAAATGACAATTTCCAGATGGAAATCTCAAGTCTAGACCTATTATAGTCAAATACCTAAATTACCAGGATAAAGTTAATCTTTTGCGACTTTATAAACAGAAAATTCCTTTTGCAATAAAAGATAAGCCCATATTGATATTTCAGGATTTTTTAGCAGAGACATCCCAGAAGAGGCATGCGATGGCCCCTATATGTACAAGGCTAATAAATGCAGGACTTAAAGCAACTATAATATACCCTGCTAAAATAAAAGTCTTAACAAAAGATGGGGTGTCCCAGCTGAACAGTCCTGAAGACTGCATTGGACTTTGAAAATAAAAATTGCAGATAAGGCTTGATTTACCAGGCGGTTAAAGAGTTGAGATTTTAAATGCAATTATATGTTTTCATATTTCTATGGTGACGTTAATCCTGTTTTATAGACTGTGTAAGAGTTTTATACATAGTAAAATGAAAATGTTGCTTCTAGTGTATACATCTGTTTTAAGTTATGGGGGAATAGGTAATATCCGGTCCCCCCTATTGTACCCCCCTTTCTCCTTTTTTTTCTCTACCCCTCTCTTTCCTTCAGCTGTTCTTGTGGATATCAGCTAATTTACCAAGAAATATGAAAGAGCATCTTCAACTAGTATCCTGGAATGTGGGTGGGATCAGGACTCCCTCTAATAGGAAGAATATTTTAAAATGTCTGAGACAATTTAAACCAGACATTGCTTTAATACAGGACACTCATTTGAATACAAAAGAAATAGAGAAACTTAAACGAGGATGGGTGGGTAAGGTTTTAGCTACTCCATGCATAGCCAGGAAAAAAGGGGTAGCTGTATTTGTTTAATAAAAAAATAAATTTTAAGATTTTACATTATGAGATACACAAAGAGGAAAGATATATCATAGCACAAATTGAGCTAGAAGGTGGGCTATACTGGTAATATGCAATGTGTACGGACCCAAGAAATTAGAGAAAATGTTCTGGGGTAGTCTTCAAGTTACACTAGCTAAATTCAGTTCAATGCATTTAATTATTGCTGGTGATTTTAATATGGTAATGCATCCATCATTGGATCGATTAAAACCTGCCTTGAATAGAAATAGTAAACAGGAGGCATGGCTATTTAAAAATTTCTGTCATTTACTAAAAAGGAAAGATATTTGGAGAATACAAAACCAGGATAAAAGGATGTTTACTTGTGCCTTGCATACATAAAAGACATTGGGGCCTAGTTATCAAGCCGTCAACCTCAAATACGCTGGAATTCCGCAGCGTATTTGTGGCGAGGCTGATTCGCCTTAGTTATCAAGCCCTAGAAGTAGAATTTAGTGACGTAAGCTTCGATCCACCGGGCAAAGTCCGATACAGATCGATTCTTACGTCACTACAGATGTTCCGCACACAAGTGCGGCACAATCTGACTACTTTTGCTAGTTATCAAAAAACTAGCAGGTACGCTCGGCACTTTTCCGGCCCAGCGTACCTGGTTTTCAATCCGCCGCCCTGGAGGTGGCGGATCCCATAGGAATCAATGGGAGTCTGACCATAGCGAAAGTTCATGTTCGCTGCTACCAGACATCCCATTGATTCCTATGGGAGATGTCTACACCTAACACCCTAACATGTACCCCGAGTCTAACAGCCCCTAATCTGCCCCCCTACACCGCCGCAACTCAATAAAGTTATTACCACCTAAACCGCCGCTCCCGGAGCCCACTGCCACTCTAATAAACTGATTAACCCCTAAACCGCCGCTCCCGGTCCCCGTCGCAACTTTAATATATGTATTAACCTCTGAACCGCCGCTCCCGGCCCCCAGCCGCAACTTTAATATATGTATTAACCCCTAAACCGCCGCTCCCGGTCCCCATCGCAACTTTAATATATGTATTTACCCCTAAACCGCCGCTCCCAGACCCCGCCACCACCTACATAATATCTATTAACCCCTATCCTGCCCCCCCTATACCGTCGCCCTCTATAATAAAGTTATTAACCCCTATCCTGCCGATCCCGGACCTCGCCACAACTAAATAAATAGTTTAACCCCTAAACCGCCGCTCCTGGACCCCGCTGCAACCTATATTAAATTTATTAACCCCTAATCTGCCCCCCTACACTGTCGCCACCTATAATAAGTTTATTAACCCCTATCCTGCCCCCCACTACACCGCCGCCACTGTAATAAAATTATTAACCCCTAAACCTAAGTCTAACCCTAACAACCCCCTAACTTAAATATTAATGCCTAGATTTAGAGTTTGGCGTTAGCCGTCAAAACCAGCGTTAGAGGCTCCTAACGCTGGTTTTGGGCTACCGCTGGTATTTAGAGTCAGTCAGGAAAGGGTCTAACGCTCACTTTGCAGCCGCGACTTTTCCATACCGCAGATCCCCTTACACCATTTGCGTATCCTATCTTTTCAATGGGATCTTTCTAATGCCGGTATTTAGAGTCGTGGCTGAAGTGAGCGTTAGAAATCTAACGACAAAACTCCAGCCGCAGAAAAAAGCCAGGAGTTAAGAGCTTTCTGGGCTAACGCCGGCTCATAAAGCTCTTAACTACTGTGCTCTAAAGTACACTAACACCCATAAAATATCTATGTACCCCTAAACCGAGGCCCCCCCACATCGCCGCCACTCTATTACATTTTTTTAACCCCTAATCTGCCGACCGCACACCGCCGCCACCTACATTATCCCTATGTACCCCTAATCTGCTGCCCCTAACACCGCCGACCCCTATATTATATTTATTAACCCCTAATCTGCCGCCCCCAACGTCGCCTCCACCTACCTACAATTATTAACCCCTAATCTGCCGACCGGACCTCACCGCTACTCTAATAAATGTATTAACCCCTAAAGCTAAGTCTAATCCTAACCCTAACACCCCCCTAAGTTAAATATAATTTAAATCTAACGAAATAAATTAACTCTTATTAAATAAATTATTCCTATTTAAAGCTAAATACTTACCTGTAAAATAAATCCTAATATAGCTACAATATAAATTATAATTATATTGTAGCTATTTTAGGATTAATATTTATTTTACAGGCAACTTTGTATTGATTTTAACCAGGTGCAATAGCTATTAAATAGTTAATAACTATTTAATAGTTACCTAGTTAAAATAATTACAAAATTACCTGTAAAATAAATCCTAACCTTAGTTACAATTAAACCTAACACTACACTATCAATAAATTAATTAAATAAACTATCTACAATTATCTACAATTAAATCAACTAAACTAAATTACAAAAAAAAAACACTAAATTACAAAAAATAAAAAAAGATTACAAGAATTTTAAACTAATTACACCTACTCTAAGCCCCCTAAAAGAATAACAAAGCCCCCCAAAATAAAAAAATGCCCTACCCTATTCTTAAATAAATTCTTTAAATAAAAATTTTACAGCTCTTTTACCTTACCAGCCCTTAAAAGGGCCTTTTGCGGGGCATGCCCCAAAGAAAACGGCTCTTTTGCCTGTAAAAAAACATACAATACCCCCCCCAACATTACAACCCACCACCCACATACCCCTAATCTAACCCAAACCCCCCTTAAAAAACCTAACACTAAGCCCCTGAAGATCTTCCTACCTTATCTTCACCGATCCGTCCAGAAGAGGGTCTGAAGTCTTCATCCTATCCTGCAAGAAGATGTCCAGAAGAGGGTCCAAAGTCTTCGTCCTATCCGGCAAGATGAGGGCATCCGGACCGGTAGACATCTTCATCCAGGCGGCATCTTCTATCTTCTTCCATCCGGCGCGGAGCGGGACCATCTTGAAGCAGCCGATGCGGATCCATCCTCTTCTTCCGGCGACTCCCGACGAATCAATAAATTAATTAAATACAATACCTACAAATAAATACAATTAAATAAACTAACTAAAGTACAAAAAATAAAAAAGAACTAAGTTACAAAAAATAAAAAAATATTTACAAACATTAGAAAAATATTACAACAATTTTAAGCTAATTACACCTACTCTAAGCCCCCTAATAAAATAACAAAGCCCCCCAAAATAAAAAAAATGCCCTACCCTATTCTAAAATTAAAATAGAAAAGCTCTTTTACCTTACCAGCCCTTAAAAGGGCCTTTTGCGGGGCATGCCCCAAAGAATTCAGCTCTTTTGCCTGGAAAAAAACATACAATACCCCCCCCAACATTACAACCCACTACCCACATACCCCTAATCTAACCCAAACCCCCCTTAAATAAACCTAACACTAAGCCCCTGAAGATCTTCCTACCTTATCTTCACCACGCCGGGTATCACCGATCCGTCCAGGCTCCGATGTCTTGATCCAAGCCCAAGCAGGGGTTGAAGACGTCCATCCTCCGGCTGAAGTCTTGATCCAAGCCCAAGCGGGGGCTGAAGACGTCCATCCTCCGGCTGAAGTCTTGATCCAAGCGGCGGCTGAAGAAGTCCATCCTTCAGCTGAAGTCTTCATCCTATCCGGGCAGAAGAGGAGATCCGGACCGGTAGACATCTTCATCCAAGCGGCATCTTCTATCTTCTTCCATCCGATGACGAGCGGCTCCATCTTCAAGACCTCCGGTGCGGATCCATCCTCTTCTTCCGACGTCCTAAAACAGAATGAAGGTTCCTTTAAGGGACGTCATCCAAGATGGCGTCCCTCGAATTCCGATTGGCTGATAGGATTCTATCAGCCAATCGGAATTAAGGTAGGAAAATTCTGATTGGCTGATGGTATCAGCCAATCAGATTCAAGTTCAATCCGATTGGCTGATCCAATCAGCCAATCAGATTGAGCTTGCATTCTATTGGCTGTTCCGATCAGCCAATAGAATGCGAGCTCAATTTGATTGGCTGATTGGATCAGCCAATCGGATTGAACTTCAATCTGATTGGCTGATACAATCGGCCAATCAGATATTTCCTACCTTAATTCCGATTGGCTAATAGAATCCTATCAGCCAATCGGAATTGAAGGGACGCCATCTTGGATGACGTCCCTTAAAGGAATATCCATTCGTCGGTAGTCATCGGGAAGAAGAGGATGGCTCCGCGTCGGCTCGTCTGAAGATGGCTCTGCTCCGCTCCGGATGGATGAAGATTGAAGACGCCGCTTGGAAGATGACATCGCCCGAATGGAAGACTTCTTCAGCGCCGCCTGGATGATGACTTCATCAGATGGAAGATTTCTTCAGAGCCCCTTGGATGATGACTTCTGCCGCTCCGGATCTCCTCTTCGGTTCCATCGGTGGCTCGGCTGAGTGAAGACGACTCAAGGTAGGATGATCTTCAGGGGGGTAGTGTTAGTTTTTTTTTAAGGGGGGTTTGGGTTAGATTAGGGGTATGTGGGTGGTGGGTTTTAATGTTGGGGGGGTTGTATTTTTCTTTTACAGGCAAAAGAGGCAAAAGAGCTGAATTCTTTGGGGCATGCCCCGCAAAAGGCCCTTTTAAGGGCTGGTAAGGTAAAAGAGCTTTGAACTTTTTAATTTAGAATAGGGTAGGGAATTTTTTTTTATTTTGGGGGGGTTTGTTATTTTATTAGGGGGCTTAGATTAGGTGTAAGTAGCTTAAAATTGTTGTAATATTTTTAAATGTTTGTAAGTTATTTTTTTTATTTTTTATAACAGCTTTTTTTATTTTTTGTACTTTAGTTAGTTTATTTAATTTAATTTAATTATAGTTATTTGTAACTAATTTATTTAATTAATGTAATGATAGTGTAGTGTTAGGTTTAATTGTAACTTAGGTTAGGATTTATTTTACAGGTAATTTTGTATTTCATTTAGCTAGGTAGTTATTAAATAGTTAATAACTATTTAATAACTATTCTAACTAGCTAAAATAAATACCAAGTTACCTGTAAAATAAATATAAATCCTAAAATAGCTACAATGTAATTATTAATTACATTTTAGCTATCTTAGGGTTTATTTTACAGGTAAGTATTTAGTTTTAAATAGGAATAATGTATTAAAGTATAGTGTAATTGTGACTTAGGTTAGTTTTGATTTTACAGGTAAATTTCTCTTTATTTTAACTAGGTAGCTATTAAATAGTTAATAACTATTTAATAGCTATTGTACTTAGTTAAAATAAATTGAAAGTTGGCTGTAAAATAAAAATAAATCCTTAGATAGCTAAAATATAATTATTATTTATATTGTAGATATATTAGGGTTTATTTTAAAGGTAAGTATTTAGTTTTAAATAGGATTAATTTAGTTAATAAGAGAAATATTATTTAGATTTATGTAATTAATATTTAAGTTAGGGGGGTTTTAGGGTTAGGGTTAGACTTAGGTTTAGGGGTTAATAATTTTATTACAGTGGCGGCGGTGTAGGGGGGGCAGGATAGGGGTTAATAAACTTATTATAGGTGGCGACGGTGTAGGGGGGGCAGATTAGGGGTTAATAAGTTTAATATAGGTTGCGGCGGGGTCCGGGAGCGGCGGTTTAGGGGTTAAACTATTTATTTAGTTGCGGCGAGGTCTGGGATCGTCAGGATAGGGGTTAATAACTTTATTATAGGTGGCGACGGTATAGGGGGGGCAGGATAGGGGTTACTAGGTATAATGTAGGTGGTGGCGGTGTCCGGGAGCGGCAGTTTAGGGGTTAATACATATATAAGAGTTGTGGCGGGGTCTAGGAGCGGCGGTTTAGGGGTTAATAACTTTATTGAGTTGCGGGGGGCGCCGGTATAGGGGGTAGAACAGTGAAGTTAGTGTGGGTGCTTAGTGACAGGCTAGCAATAAAGCTGTAGAAAAGCAGAAGAGCAGCGAGATCGGATGTATGATAACTATCACAGTCCGCTGCTCATCGCCCCATACTTGGTGTGCGGCTTTTTGACAGCTTTATTGATAACTTAGGCGAACGTATTCAGGTCTGCGGCGGCGATGGTAGGCGAGCTTAGGCGGGCGTATTGAACCGGCGAAGGCAGGTAAAGTAGACGCATTGATAACTAGGCACCATTGTCTAGAACAGATACTTCTTAAAGGGACAGTCTAGGCCAAAATAAACTTTCATGATTCAGATAGAGCATGTCATTTTAAACAATTTTCCAATTTACTTTTATCACCAAATTTGCTTTGTTCTCTTGGTATTCTTAGTTGAAAGCTTAACCTAGGAGGTTCATATGCTAATTTCTTAGACGCCCACCTCTTTCAGATTGCATTTTAACAGTTTTTCACCACTAGAGGGTGTTAGTTCACGTATTTCATATAGATAACACTGTGCTTGTGCATGAGAAGTTATCTGGGAGCAGGCACTGATTGGCTAGACTGCAAGTCTGTCAAAAGAACTGAAAAAAGGGGCAGTTTGCAGAGGCTTAGATACAAGATAATCACAGAGGTTAAAGTATATTATTATAACTGTGTTAGTTATGTAAAACTGGGGACTGGGTAATAAAGGCATTATCTATCTTTTAAAACAATAAAAATTCTGGTGTAGACTGTCCCTTTAATTCTTAATCTCCGAGAGAGTTGTTGGCTTGGAGGCTGTTGCTGGAATAAATGAGATAGTACTCTCGGACCATGCTATTTTGACACACAAATTAACAATTAAAAAGATTAACACCAATAATATAGGTAGATTTTATTTTCACAGATATCTCGCAACAAACATTTACTTCAAAACTGGCTAAAATAAAAAAGGAGAGACTACTCGCATTTTAATCAAGCACATAGCTGAAAATAGCGAGCTATTCTGGGAGACATTTAAAGCAGTAATAAGGGGAGATATTAAAGTTTTCTTAATACGAAACAAATGAATAATTCAAGCTAGAAACCTACAATTGACTTATTATCTCCTTAATTGTTATAACTCATACGTAAGCAACCCCTCAAATAAGGACCTCTGGGAACGGTATGTTAAGGCAACAAAAGAAAGACAAACCTTCTTAACTCAAAAAATAGCACAAGAGGATTTAAGAACTAGAGCCTTTTTTTAGATATGGGGGGAAAGGCAGGTTAATCGCTAGCTAATTTACAGCTAGATTATGAGTTTTCAGCGCTATAGGGAAATTAACGACTGCCACAAAAATGGCGGTATTTAACCTCCCTATAGCGCTGCTATTACAGGTTTTGCGATATGGTTGCGTTGAGCTCCATACCTCACCCAAATACAAGCGGTATTTTGACATGCTCGTGCACAATTTCCCCATAGACATTAATGGGGAGAGTCAGCAAAAAAAAAGCCTAACACTTGCAATTGCGCAAACAAAAGCTCCGTAGCGCAGCCCCATTGATGTCTATGGGGAAAGAAAAAGTAATGTTTAAACCTAACACCCTAACATAAAAAAACACGTATAAACACCCCTAATCTGCAGCCCCAAACATTGCCGCAACCTGCATAATGTTATAAATCCCTAATCTGCTGCCCTTAACATCGCCGCCACCTACATTACAATTATTAACCCCTAATCTGCCCCCCTTAACATTGCCACCACCTAAATAAAACTATTAACCTCTAATCTGCTGCCCCTAACATCGCCGCAACCTACATAATGTTATTAACCCCTAATCTGCTGCCCCCAATGTCGCCGCCACTATACTAAAGTTATTAACCCCTAAACCTCTGGCCTCCCACATCACTAACACTAAATAAATATATTAACCCCTAAACCTAACCCTAACCTAACCCTAACCTTAAGCATAACCCTAACCTAACGTAACCCTAAGCCTAAGTCTAACCCTAACCCCCCCTAACTTAAATATAATTAAAATAAATCTAAATTAAACTTACAATTATTACCTAAATAATTCCTATTTAAAACTAAATACTTACCTGTAAAAAAAACCTAAGCTAGCTACAATATAACTAATAAAAAACAAATAGATATCCAAAGCACGTCCAGGTGGAGAAAAAGATCACTTGAGTTCCAATTCCATATGTATAAAAGGCAAACTTTATTGAAGTAATTCAAGGATAAAACATGTAGATAAAAACTCTCAGCAAGAGAGACAAGTAGGAAAGTCTGACCGGTTTCGGCCCAGTGTGGCCGTAGTCATAGACAGTGACAGGTATTCAAAGAGCACACCTTATATACCTGTTGGCCACTCCCCAAATGGGAGTGGTATAGAACAAACACAAATTAAAAACAACTTGTTACTCTTGACTGTCTGAGAAAGGGATGTATATATAAGATAAGATAAGTGAACTATGGGCATAAGCATTAAAATTACACCTATAGGTAAATAAATTAATAGATAAATACATTTATTTTTTCAAAAATATATATTTTAACTGATGAAAACCGGCTAGGTAATTACTATAAGTGGAAGTTATAATAGGCAGGGTAAAAGTATCAAAACAAATACTAAAAGCAAAAACAACAATAAATTTCTAGATAGCCAAATACAAACTCTGGTTCATGACTACAAATATGCAAAAAATAAAGAAAATTGTTATTAGCATATGAATAAGAACTAGAGAACCATAAAGTCAAATGGCTAGGTATTGAGATAAGTATTTGATACTTCATACACTAAACCTGAATGAATAATGAAATGTATTTATATATATAAAAAAGTCATTCATAAACCTAGAGGTGTGCCTTCAAGCCCATCGGGAGGTGGATAGCGAAAAGGCTATAGTTATTAATATTAGCCAATTCTAGAATGTCAAAGAAAAAATGTGTTAAAGTCAGATACTATCTGTGCCAGTAATTTATAATGTCGAATTCCGAATTGAAACCCTCAGGTATCAGGCTACCGAGCTTATGTATCCTGTAAATCTCTTGCCTGGAGAGGATATGGAATAAATCACCTCCCCTAGGTGGTCTGGATACTGACTCGATAGCCCGCCACCTGAAGGTTCCAACATTTCCCATGTGTACCTCCAAGAAATGTTTGGATAGAGCAGAAACAGCCCTTTCTTGAGA
The DNA here is from genome assembly GCF_027579735.1 of Bombina bombina. Lineage (NCBI taxonomy): Eukaryota > Metazoa > Chordata > Amphibia > Anura > Bombinatoridae > Bombina > Bombina bombina. The sequence continues at coordinate 433,430,120 of NC_069499.1, read as the reverse complement.
GACATAGGAGAGATGCTCCCTAATTCGCTTACCCACAGGCCTTGTGGTTCTGCCTACATATTGTTTTTTTTTTTTTTTTTAAATTATATTTTTATTGGATGAAAAAATTATGACAATACATTGTGATGCATTTCAGAACAAAATGAGTACATGTAGACATGTCAAATTGTGCTGTACAAGAGCTTAACATCCTATATTGTGTTTTTGATAGATTATAAAACAACCTATACAACTTACTAGGAAATATAAAACCAAAAGTCGGTCACCACATCTATGCAAACACTGAAGATTCTCATGTCCATTTCGATATAAGAATATAATGATTTATACAATGTCTGTAAGATCTCTAACTGGGCTCTCTTCTCCCATTTGCTATAAATTTGCTCCTAATTTATATATAGTAGTTAATGTGCGTGCATTTGTGTTTCCCAATAAAACTTTACATTGTTAAACATTTCCATATCTTTTCTTATAAAATAGCCATATTCTTCTAATTGGATTGTATGATTCATTGATGCCTCCCAGGCCTCATATGTGGGGATTTCTTGTGATTTCCATTTAGTAGCTATTAGGGATTTAGCAGAATTTAGAGCTAATTGTATTAATTTCCTGCGTATCTTGCATTTGCATTTTGGGAGTAAGTTTAGTAATGCTGTTGTGGGTTGCATTTGATACTCACCGTTTTGATTGCTGACAGATTTAATAAATTCCCCTATCTTAAGCCAGAAAGGTTGCAGCTTGGGGCAGGACCACCAGATATGTATCATGGAACCCCTACCTCCACACCCCCTCCAGCACATATCAGAGGCTGTCGGGTATATTGTCTTGATTCTCGCCGGGGTGAGGTACCACCTTGTCAGAATTTTAAAATTTAATTCTAGGGCTCTAGCAGATGTTGAGGATTTTCTGGTATTCTGTATAATATATTTCCATTCCTGTTCATTTAGTTCTCTCCCTAACTCCCTTTGCCATCTACCCACATAATTAGGAACTTCGGTTAATTCACCAAGTGACAGTGCCTTTTTGGCCCATGCCAAAGTATGACACAAGGGTTGATTACTGAGACACTGTTGTTCGAACAAAGTGGGCTGTCTAGTAAGTCTTTCCTTATCTGGGGAGGTGGTCAGGAAGTGCTGAAGTTGCAGATATTTCAGCCACCTCGAGAAAGCTCCCCCCATTACGTCCCCAAGATCTGTTCTCGGCTTAAGTTTACCGCTAGTTAAAAATTTATGTATGGGCGTTGTATAACCTATTTCCCAATCAAGCTGCCTACTAAGTTTTTGTTCTAAGCCTCCATGTAATTCTGCATTAGGTGAAACTGGAGACATTGGGGACCTAAGGGACGATATACTATTTTTACCCGCTATAGTACTATCCCAAATGTCGAATACATGCTGATACAGTGGATATGCTTTAATCCACGTTGGGCGACTCTTTCTTTCTATCCAGCACAGCACCCCGGGAGAAGGGGCCTTCAGAATATGGGAATCCATTGTCACCCAGGCCTTATTGTCCGCATTTCGATGCCAATCTAATATTTTTTGTAAGCATTTTGCTTTATAATATAATTCAATATTGGGGAGTCCTAGACCTCCACTTTGTGTAGGTCTATACATTGTGGACTTAATGATTCTTGGTTTAATTTTGCCCCATATATAGGTATTTAACAGTTTTTGGAGTTTATTGCGGAATGGGATAGTTAGCGCAATTGGTACAGTTTGGAGCATATATAGAACTTTGGGCAAAGCGGTCATCTTTACTGCCTGTATACGGCCCCACCATGAGATCGATTTATCGCTCCACCTATTTAGGTCTTTAGCTAATTCATTGTATAAGTTTTGGTAGTTTTTCTCAAATAGGGTGCTGGGCCTAGGCGACAAGTGGATCCCCAAATATTTAATAGCTTTTTTCTGGGGAATGAAAGGGCATTTCTTTAATAATTCAGAATATTCTTTACTTGGCATAGTGATATTTAAAATTTCTGATTTTTGATCGTTCAATAGGAAATTGGAGAAAATTCCAAATTCCTTAAACTCCCTCAGCACTTCTGGGATCGACTCAGACGGATTAGATAATGTGAGTAGCACATCATCGGCATAAAGCGACAGTTTATAGTTATTTTGTCCTATTTTTATTCCTGAGATTTGCTTGTTTTGTCTAATTTTATGGGCCAGAACTTCCATACTCAACACAAACAAAAGGGGGGACAAAGGACATCCCTGTCGGGTTCCATTCTGAATGGAAAACTTATCAGATAGTATATTATTTGCTTTCACTTTAGCTGAGGGATTGTGATATAAACTAAAGATTCTTTTTATAACTGTATCCCCAAATCCCATTTTCCGTAATATTGCTTGTAAAAATCTCCAATCTAGGCGATTGAACGCTTTTTCAGCGTCAGCGGAGACAATCACCATTTCTAGTTTATTAAATTTAGCGTAGTCAATTAGTTGTAGTGTTCTGATGGTGTTGTCTCTCGCTTCCCTCCCCGGGACAAAACCTGCTTGATCCAAGTGGACAATTTGGGGTAAAATTTTATTGATACGCCCAGCCAAAATCTTTGCGTAGAGTTTGAGGTCTGTGTTGAGTAGTGATATGGGTCTGTAGCTGCTTGGTTGATTAGCTGGCTTGTTTGGTTTAGGGAGTACGGAAATATAGGCTTCTAAACACTCTGCTGGGAAACTCCCCAATTCATCAATGTATTGAAATGCTTTTAATAAATGTGGGGCTATAAGTGTTTTGTACATTTTATAATAACTATTTGAAAAGCCATCTGGGCCAGGGCTTTTATTATTGGGTAGCGACTCAATAGCATCTAAGATCTCTTTCAGTGTGATTGGGGAATCCAGGGTATCCACCTCTTGGGCTGAAATTTTAGGTGTATCAACCGAATCTAGATATTGATTAAGGGCTTCTAAGTTTCCTGTTGCATCTTGATTCGCTATATTATATAATTTAGCATAATAGTTACCAAATACATTTGCTATATTTTTCGGCTCCGTCTCAGTCTGTCCCTTATCATTTTCAATTTTGAAAATATGGGCCTGGTATATCTTTTTTGCTAGGGATTTAGCCAACCACGTACCAGCTTTATTGCTGTTGTGAAAATACATTTTTTTAAGATAGAATGCTTTGTTGTTGGCATCTTTTTGCAGTAGTTTTCGAAAGGCAACTCTGGCCTCGCACACTAACCGTGTGAGGGCATCGCTTGTGGGGTTGAGTTTATGTCGCTGTTCTGCTATCTTTAAATTAGAGAGTAGTGTTTGAAACTCTGTGTCATATTGTTTGCGGAGGGTTGCTCTTTGTTTGATTAGCTCTCCCCTGATAGTCGCTTTGTGTGCTAGCCAATTATTCATATTATTTGTGTCTCCTGAAGTGTTGTGTCGAAAAAATTCTTTTATATGTTCGCTTATCTGATTTTTAATAGGTGGATTATGTAATAGAGTAGAATCCATCCGCCACATAGGTTGGCGTTTGGGCATTGAGGGCCATTTAAGTTCTAAGGTAATAGAAGCATGATCCGACCATGATATCGGCAGAATCTCTGTGTCAGAGGCTAGAGCTATATTATTATGGTCTAACAGCCAGTAGTCTATTCTAGAATAAGAATGACCCGGGTGTGAGTAAAAGGAATAACTACGGGTTCTGGGATGGTGTAGCCTCCAAACATCCATTAGTAAAAGGGTATCTAGTTTTTGGAGGAGTCCTGTTCTATTTTTCTGAGTTATTTGGCTTTTCCCCGTGGAGCAGTCTATAAGTGGATTCAGAGTGATATTTAAATCCCCGCCCACTAACACCACCCCTTTTCGAACTTCTCCCAATTTGGTTAAGGCCTTATTAAAGAAAGACCGCTGTACTGTATTGGGCGCATATATATTCATCAAGGTTAGCTGAGTGTTATATAATGTACCCACTAGTATTAAGAACCTGCCTTCTTCATCTGGGTATTGATCTAAAATTTGGAAAGGTACATCTTTGCTTATTAGGATGCCGACCCCATTCTTTTTACTGACGTTAGAGTTGAAGAAATTTTGAGTGTAATATTTGGAGTATAGTGTTGGTTCTCTATGTTTGGGGAAGTGAGTTTCTTGTAGAAACACTATCGATCCCTGGGATTTTTGAAACCACGTCAGGGCGATTGATCTCTTGGTGGGGGAGTTCAAACCTTTACAGTTTTGTGATATTAATTTTATATCTTGAGACATTGACTAGGACCTAGTTTCCATATGCGTTCTATCGGGCGGACAATACAATAATACCTCATATATAGTGGTGACCGACAATACATAAAAATCAAACATAACTTGAAAACAATATATAACAATTTCAACATTGGAACTATAAACCTCATTGTCAGTATCATTTTCTCTCTTGAGATATAGAAACAAGAGAAAAAAGGAAAAAAGAAAAGAAAAAGAAAAGGGCAGGGGAATCCAAAGACCATATTAGGTCTAGACACAGTTGGGGAACAAAGTAGAAAAGTTACACTTACTGTTTATAAGATTTTTCTTTTATAATTTTTTTTTTTTTTCTGTTTATTGATACTTTCAATACCTATATTGAATAGTTATTCAGTAAGCTCTAGAGACTATAGTGATTGATTATGAGTGCAAAATCTGTCAGTGACATCAACAATAAAATTTTAAAAATCTATAACTGCAATTGAGTCCACATCTAAGTCTTTTGTGTTTAAAGGTAATACCTGTTCCTGGAGGGCTCTGAACAAAACAGCATAAGAAACAACAACAGAATTACCTGAGCAAATGAGAGTCAGCCTCTTCAAGGCAGAGGTGAACCAGAGGGTTATTTTCAAACCCCTGGTTTCTTCAAAAGATCTATGCTTTATTTACAATGCAATGAGTCAACCATCCTCAGAGTCCTGTGCTGTAGATGGACCACCTGTGACAGGAGCCCTTGGACGTTTTCGCTGGACTGTTTGCCAGCGTGGTTTTTGTTGTAGTGGGTTGGTTTCCACTGGGGCCCTTGCTTCATGCAGAGATGGTAAGGAGGGTTGTGATATTCCAAGTTGAGTGCAAAAGGTTTCCAAGTCGTCGTTTGATTTGTAGATATGTATGCGGTTGTTTTTCAGCACTTTAACACTGAAGGGAAACCCCCATCTGTAAGGGATTCCGTTGTCTTGGAGATGCTGTGTCAAAAATCTTGTTTCTTTTCTATTCTGTAGCGTGAGTGGGCTAAGGTCAGAGTAAAGTTGTAGCTGGTGTTCCTGATAGGATATGGATTTCTGTTGTCTCGACTCTTTCATTATCCTCTCTTTATCCGAGTATTTATGGAACTTTATGATTACATCCCTTGGGGGATCTTTTTCCTTGGGTTGTGGACGTAATGCCCTGTGGGCTCTATCAAGTGGTATCTCGTTATACTCAGATTCTCGTAAAATGGTTTTGAACAAGTCTTGGAGGGAGGAGTGCAGATTTTCAGGGGAAATTCTTTCTGGCAGTCCTCTAATCCTTATGTTCTGTCTCCTCCCTCTATTGTCCAAATCTTCCAATTTTTCCTGCAGGAAGGATATTTGTGATTCTTGTGCCAAGAGTTTTCTGTTTATTAGATCCATGTCAGATGTCTGAGTTTCTGTCTGTTCCTCTAGGTACTCCACTCTATTTCCAAGCTCATTAACTTCTTTCCTCACCTCCGCCAGCCCATCCTTAATCATGCGACCTACTTGTTGTATGAATGAGGTGAAATCTCCTTTCGTGGGAAGATCTTTTAGATCAGCTCTGGTGAGTGGGGTATCCATCGCCACGTCTTGATGGATTTCTGTCTCTTCTGGAGTCTGGGATGAATCATCATCTTCCATTGTCAGCGCCTGTGTCGTTTTAAAGAACATACTCATCTTATTGGGGTTATTTTTTGCATTTTTGTCCCCTTTAACTGACCTCCTTGATGCCATATTTGAGGTCTTAGCGGGTGTCTAACAATACAGCTTTCCTCCCCAGGATATAGGCTTTTGTCATGAAAGTACAGCTTAAATTGAAGGAAATATTATGTTCCAGGTTGTCATCAATTTTCCCTTTCCTCCTTTCTCTCCTTCACTCTCCCTCTCTCTCTCCTTCCTTTAATTTTCTTTGCTTCTCTCTCTTTCCCTCGCCTCTGTTCTCTATGTGTTCCCTTTTCAGGTTGATGTTGTTTGTTTATATGTCTTCTGAATTATTTTATGAGTTGTAGCCGGAGCATGAAACTGTAATCTCTCTTAGCTCTCACAGAAGTGTATTCTGAGTGAACAGCAAAGGCCTCTGGTTGATTAGGTGGAAGGGAAAGAGAACAGCCCAAACCTTCTCCCAAACCTCTCTTAGAATGAGCCAGCTTATTAAAATCTATCCGGAGAGTCAGTCATTTGAGCGCTATGCAGTGGGGAGGTAGGTGTTAAACCTTAATGTGCAGTTTATCAGGTCAGGTGCCACGAGGTCAGTGTGTATGGGCCTACCGCTGTATCTGACACAATGGCTCTAAAGCAGCTCCTATTAGCCGTGTGACCAGTAGCGGGGGACTTCCCACCCGGTGTTTGTGACAATAAGCTCCGTATGGCATGTATTTATATTGCAGCGGTGAGGGTAAGTCTGATAGCTTGTAGTTTGCTGTGTGTAAAGATGGCGCTCACCTTTCACTTGCGCTGACGTCGTGATGGCCGCCTCCTGTAGCTTCTTATCGATACCCGATCTGTCAGCACGCCGGCTCACTCGATTAGTGAACGGGTGATTGCTTTTTCTTGGGAGTGACACCTAGATTGACTTGCGGTTAACGGTCTTGTCACTATGGCGAATTTAGCTTCTCTTATAGGTAAAGGCTGATTGCTAAATGGCGGTGCTCCGTTATAAACAGTGATTGTTTTGATACTCACACTTTGTTTTAACTTTCTCTGTTCTGTAGAGTTCAGTGATGTTGCAGAACATATTTCTGTGAGTAAAGCATGAGTAAATAAGGTATTATGCCCCAACTGTGTCTAATGATTTACAGAGCTTCAGTACTATGCGACCATTTCAGTCCATGGTTGGCTCCGCCCCCCTACATATTGTTTTTTACACTGGGTGCATTCAATTAAGTAAATTACATATCTACTGCCACACTTAATGCAACCCCTAGTGTCAAAAACCTCCAGCGTTTTGGTTGAAGAAAAGGTCTTTGAAACAACCATGTGGTCACATGACTTGCATGTTTTTTTACCACACTTGTATATTCCCTTGACTTTTAACCATGAGCTGCCACTATCCTGTTGAGGCAACATACTGGGAGACAGAATGTTGCCCAAGGTCAAGTTACGTTTATAGATGAAATTACATCCATCCTCCATAATCTGTCTCAGTACTGTATCACCTCGAAGTATAGGCAAGTTCCTTTCAATAACTTTACAGACCTTATCAAATTGGTTAGAGAAAGCAGTGACCAGAGTGGGTTTAATTCTAGTGGAAGTATCATTCCTCAGTCTGTTATCTCTTATCCTCCCTTGGTTACATCTCATATCCATTGCAGAGACTTCCATGAAGGTCTTGTTGACCAAATTTTTGGAACCTCTCTTCTTTAGTCTCACTTTCAGATTCTCGCTCTCTCTCAGGAAATCCTCTCTCCAGGAGCAGTTTCTTTTTATCCGCATAAATTGGCCCTTAGCAATGCCTTTGAAAACATGCCTAGGATGGCTGCTCCTGGCATGCAACAGCGTGTTCCCGGAAATTGGCTTCCTGTAGAGAGACGAGGATACCCCCCCAGTATCACCATCAAATCTGAGGGTAACATCCAAGTAGTTTATGCTAGTCTGATTCCACTCAGAGGTGAATCGCAGACCAACACTATTGACATTGAGCATATAAACCAAAGTATCTAATTGGTCTTTGCTGCCTGACCAGATGACCAGCAGGTCATCAATATAGCGCAGGTATTTTATGATATATTGGGTATAATTTCTATTACCCCCAAAGAAGTGGAACCGCTCCCACCACCCCATAAACAGGTTGGCGTAGGAGGGGGCAAACTTTGCCCCCATAGCAGTTCCACGTCTCTGGAGGTAAAATTTACCCCTAAACATGAAGAAATTATGCCAGAGTAGAAAGTTAACCGCTCTCAGCACATACTCTCCATGTTCAGGGGAAAGGTCAGTTTCTCTTTTCAGAAAAAACGAAACAGCTTGCAAACCATGTTCGTGTGGTATGGAGGAGTACAGGGACACAACATCAATGGTTGTCCAACTGTACCCCTCCTCCCAAGCGACATCCTCAAGTCTAGAGAGCACATGGGTAGTGTCCTTCACAAAGCTAGGTAATTTACGAACTAGTGGTTGTAGGAATTGGTCAACCCACCTGGACAAAGGTTCCAAAAGGGAACCAATTCCTGCCACTATTGGCCTGCCCTGTACATCCACCAGGCTCTTATGGACCTTAGGAAGGTGGTGGAAGATGGGCATTACCGGATTATCTACCAGTAAACAATCATATGTCTGTTCATCAATAATGCCCATCTCCACCCCATCATCCAATAGGTCCCTTAGAATAGCCTTATACTCTGGTGTAGGATCCCTAGACAATTCCAAGTAGGCTTCAGGGTCCTCTAGTTGCCTCAATGCCTCTTTTATATAGGCACCTGTATCTAATAGGACAACACTTCCCCCTTTATCTGATTGGCAAATTACCACCTCCTTGTTGTTTTGTAGTGTGGCAACAGCCTCTTTTTCTAACCTGGACAAATTAGGGTTATAGTCATGTTTTCTGGATTCATCTAGCTGTGTAAGGTCTTCAATGACTCTCTTGTGGAAAAACTCCAAACTTTTACCCCTAACTTGTAGTGGGTAGAACTTAGACCAGGATTTCAGATTGTATTGTTTTTGACTCATTGGTGTAGCTTCTGAACTAGCCTCCTGTGTGCCACCCAAATCCTCTAGATCTATTAAACGGCATGTCATGATTATTCCTCCCCCCCTCCCTGGGTATGCACTTCACTAGGCATACTATCAGGAGATGTCGAGAAGAACTTCCTTAAGGTAAGATCCCTTACCATTTTGTTTACATCCAGTATGGTCTGAAATAAATCAAAATCCCTAGACGGGACAAAATTAAGACCATACCCCAGGACTTTTCTCTCGACATCTGTAAGTTGGTAGGAGGATAGATTAACCACTGAGAAGTCACCTACTGGTATCTGTGCCCCCTGGTGCTGCTGCTTTCTCTCACTGGGTACCTCTGAGACTGAATGGATGTTTCCTCTTTCCTTTGTGAGTAGCCCCTCCCCCTCTGGGTTGTTTTGGAGCCCACTGAAAAACCTGCATATTGGATCCCACATCATTAATAGCTGTTTCTCTAGTGATGCCAGACTGGGAATAGAGAGACCGTCCCCTTCTGCGACGACCTCTCCCACCCCTCTTTGGTACAGCTCCCATCACTGCTCCCTTGGGATCCTTTAAAATACTTCTAGGCATAGAGTTAAATTCTGTGTTCTCCAATAGTTCAGTTATCTCTCCCTCTGAGCCGGAGCAGCCCTCATCCTCAAAACTTGAGGCAAATCTGTCCTCATCTGTCTGTTCAGGCTCAGAGTCAGAGAAAGCCACCTGTTTTGTTCCAATCACTCTATTTGGCTTGTTTTTTTCTTCTTTTCCAGGTTTGCCTGGTGTAATGTCCTGACCTGAATGTTAAACCCTAGACCTATTATTATGTGTCTGAGACCAAACTCTGCCTCTTTGTTTCTTTCGCCAGATATAAACTGTACCATTGCTATAGTCTTTCTGGTCACGTATATACTTAGAGTGTTTAATTTGGATGATTAATTTCTTAGACTCTTCAATAACATTCTTAAGTATAGCGTCATATTCTGGGTAAACATTACACAATTTATACTTATTCATATCACTCTGTAGAGTGATTATCTTATCCTTAACCTCTATCAACAATATATCTTTGTATTCAATCAAAAGAGCTATAAGCTTAAGTGAACATTCCGCTAGAACCTGATTCCATCTTTCAATGAACCCAGGGTCCTTTACATCATAGGTGGGAAATGTATTGATCCTTAGGCCCCTGGGAATCATTTTCATACTAATATATTTAGAGAGAATCCATTTGTCCCATTTTAGCTTTTGCTCTTTCTTCTTTAAATTCTCCAAATCATAGAAATAATCTCCTAATAATGTGTTGGGTGTATTACTTTCAAACACATCTGTTAATTCCAATGCATCCCAATTTTCTTTATCCATCTCATTAAGAGAGAAAAAAGAGTCTGACTGTGACATGTTATCCATATTCAAAATATCTTTATCCAAAAGTGCTATGCAGCTACTTTGCCTGTTTGTACAGCAGTACTAATAAATCATAAGTCCTTTTTTCCAGAAACCAAATGAAATCCCACACACACAACACGGTTTTTAAACAGTATATAAGAACTGTATTTGTAATGATCCGCTGGCTTAGTAAAGGAGTGAAAGTAAATAGAGTTCTGAACAATAAGGCAGGGTAAAAATCATTAGTAAAAAGAGCAACCGTATTGCTCAAGACAAAGTTCAGGACTTGATTAAGTGCTGAGAGAGACTGTCACCTTTGCGACATGTAGTGTTAAGTGGAGAATACTGATATGTATATGTATATTAGGTAACATTCCATAGGAAAGGCAAACCAGGTTGCAATACAGCGTGTTCACCTAACTTTAAACTCTGAGTTAAAGCAAGCAAGTCATGTGACTTTTCTTAGGGCATTGATAGGGCTATGCAAACGATATACCTTTGAGCGGTTACTTTAAATGACAGCCGATATTCCAAAGAAGCCCAGCACAAACAATGCGCCCGCAAACAGCCCGCTATTAACCCATACAGGAGAAGATGGTATAACAAGTAATCATGTAATCATGTAATAGTAATAGCCTGTCAGCTCGTATATCCGTTGCGTTAATCAGGCTTACATCAAAACACAGTTCCACATCTCCGTAGTTAAGAGCCGGGTCTTAACTGATAAGTTCCACAAGTCACATGTAAGCATAAAAAGGCATACTCACAGTATGGTGTTCCGCTGTTATCAAGTTTCTTGAATTCCTAATTTTCAATCTCAGTAGTTTAACTCTCATACACTGATAACACTACTCAGCCTCTCTCTATGAAGCACGCCCTCTCCAGTCAGGTGGAGTCATCCGGGTCAGCTGTGATCCGTGTCGGTCAGGACGTGCTGGCGGAAGTGGAGTCCCTGTACTCCACAGTAAATAAAAAACAAATAGATATCCAAAGCACGTCCAGGTGGAGAAAAAGATCACTTGAGTTCCAATTCCATATGTATAAAAGGCAAACTTTATTGAAGTAATTCAAGGATAAAACAGTGATGGGAGCTGTACCAAAGAGGGGTGGGAGAGGTCATCGCAGAAGGGGACGTTCTCTCTATTCCCAGTCTGGCATTACTAGAGAAACAGCTATTAATGATGTGGGATCCAATATGCAGGTTTTTCAGTGGGCTCCAAAACAACCCAGAGGGGGAGGGAGGGGCTACTCACAAAGGAAAGAGGAAACATCCATTCAGTCTCCGAGGTACCCAGTGAGAGAAAGCAGGAGCACCAGGGGGCACAGATACCAGTAGGTGACTACTCAGTGGTTAATCTATCCTCCTACCAACTTACAGATGTCGAGAGAAAAGTCCTGGGGTATGGTCTTAATTTTGTCCTGTCTAGGGATTATGATTTATTTCAGACCATACTGGATGTAAACAAAATGGTAAGGGATCTTACCTTAAGGAAGTTCTTCTCGACATCTCCTGATAGTATGCCTAGTGAAGTGCATACCCAGGGGGGGGGGAATAATCATGACATGCCGTTTAGTGATGCCTGTGCTTTAATAGATCTAGAGGATTTGGGTGGCACACAGGAGGCTAGTTCAGAAGCTGCACCAATGTGTCAAAAACAATACAATCTGAAATCCCTGTCTAGGTTCTACCCACTACAAGTTAGGGGTAAAAGTTTGGAGGTTTTCCACAAGAGAGTCATTGAAGACCTTACACAGCTAGATGAATCCAGAAAACATGACTATAACTCTAATTTGTCCAGGTTAGAAAAAGAGGCTGTTGCCACACTACAAAACAACAAGGAGGTGGTAATTCGCCAATCAGATAAAGGGGGAAGTGTTGTCCTATTAGATACAGGTGCCTATATAAAAGAGGCATTGTGGCAATTAGAGGACCCTGAAGCCTACTTGGAATTGTCTAGGGATCCTACACCAGAGTATAAGGCTATTCTAAGGGACCTATTGGATGATGGGGTGGAGATGGGCATTATTGATGAACAGACATATGATTGTTTACTGGTAGATAATCCGGTAATGCCCATCTTCCACCACCTTCCTAAGGTCCATAAGAGCCTGGTGGATGTACAGGGCAGGCCAATAGTGGCAGGAATTGGTTCCCTTTTGGAACCTTTGTCCAGGTGGGTTGACCAATTCCTACAACCACTAGTTCATAAATGACCTAGCTTTGTGAAGGACACTACCCATGTGCTCTCTAGACTTGAGGATGTCGCTTGGGAGGAGGGGTACAGTTGGACAACCATTGATGTTGTGTCCCTGTACTCCTCCATACCACACGAACATGGTTTGCAAGCTGTTTGTTTTTTTCTGAAAAGAGAAACTGACCTTTCCCCTGAACATGGAGAGTATGTGCTGAGAGCGGTTAACTTTCTACTCCGGCATAATTTCTTCATGTTTAGGGGTAAATTTTACCTCCAGAGATGGGGAACTGCTATGGGGGCAAAGTTTGCCCCCTCCTATGCCAATCTGTTTATGGGGTGGTGGGAGCGGTTCCACGTCTTTGGGGATAATAGAAATTATACCCAATATATCATAAAATACCTGCGCTATATTGATTACCTGCTGGTCATCTGGTCAGGCAGCAAAGACCAATTAGATACTTTGGTTGATACGCTCAATGTCAATAGTGTTGGTCTGCGATTCACCTCTGAGTGGAATCAGACTAGCATAAACTACTTGGATGTTACCCTCAGATTTGATGGTGATACTGGGGGGTATCCTCGTCTCTCTACAGGAAGCCAATGTCCGGGAACACGCTGTTGCATGCCAGGAGCAGCCATCCTAGGCATGTTTTCAAAGGCATTGCTAAGGGCCAATTTATGCGGATAAAAAGAAACTGCTCCCGGAGAGAGGATTTCCTGAGAGAGAGCGAGGATCTGAAAGTGAGACTAAAGGAGAGAGGTTATTCCAAAAATTTGGTCAACAAGACCTTCATGGAAGTCTCTGCAATGGATATGAGATGTAACCAAGGGAGGATAAGAGATAACAGACTGAGAAATGATACTTCCACTAGAATTAAACCCACTCTGGTCACTGCTTTCTCTAACCAATTTGATAAGGTCTGTAAAGTTATTGAAAGGAACTTGCCTATACTTCGAGGTGATACAGTACTGAGACAGATTATGGAGGATGGATGTAATTTCATCTATAAACATAACTTGACCTTGGGCAACATTCTGTCTCCCAGTATGTTGCCTCAACAGGATAGTGGCAGCTCATGGTTAAAAGTCAAGGGAACATACAAGTGTGGTAAAAAAAACATACAAGTCATGTGACCACATGGTTGTTTCAAAGACCTTTTCTTCAACCAAAACGCTGGAGGTTTTTGACACTAGGGGTTGCATTAAGTGTGGCAGTAGATATGTCATTTACTTAATTGAATGCACCCAGTGTAAAAAACAATATGTAGGCAGAACCACAAGGCCTGTGGGTAAGCGGATTAGGGAGCATCTCTCCTATGTATCCCAAGAAAGGGCTCTTTCTGCTCTATCCAAACATTTCTTGGAGGTACACATGGGAAATGTTGGAACCTTCAGGTGGCGGGCTATCGAGTCAGTATCCAGACCACCTAGGGGAGGTGATTTATTCCATATCCTCTCCAGGCAAGAGATTTACTGGATACATAGGCTCGGTAGCCTGATACCTGAGGGTTTCAATTCGGAATTCGACATTATAAATTACTGGCACAGATAGTATCTGACTTTAACACATTTTTTCTTTGACATTCTAGAATTGGCTAATATTAATAACTATAGCCTTTTCACTATCCACCTCCCGATGGGCTTGAAGGCACACCTCTAGGTTTAAGAATGGCTTTTTTATATATATAAATACATTTCATTATACATTCAGGTTTAGTGTATGAAGTATCAAATGCTTATCTCAATACCTAGCCATTTGACTTTATGGTTCTCTAGTTCTTATTCATATGCTAATAACAATTTTCTTTATTTTTTGCATATTTGTAGTCATGAACCAGAGTTTGTATTTGGCTATCTAGAAATGTATTGTTGTTTTTGCTTTTAGTATTTGTTTTGATACTTTTACCCTGCCTATTATAACTTCCACTTATAGTAATTACCTAGCCGGTTTTCATCAGTTAAAATATATATTTTTGAAAAAATAAATGTATTTATCTATTAATTTATTTACCTATAGGTGTAATTTTAATGCTTATGCCCATAGTTCACTTATCTATTTATATTTATCTCCATTGTAATTATACATATATTTATACATCCCTTTCTCAGACAGTCAAGAGTAACAAGTTGTTTTTAATTTGTGTTTGTTCTATACCACTCCCATTTGGCCAACAGGTATATAAGGTGTGCTCTTTGAATACCTGTCACTGTCTATGACTACGGCCACACTGGGCCGAAACCGGTCAGACTTTCCTACTTGTCTCTCTTGCTGAGAGTTTTTATCTACATGTTTTATCCTTGAATTACTTCAATAAAGTTTGCCTTTTATACATATGGAATTGGAACTCAAGTGATCTTTTTCTCCACCTGGATGTGCTTTGGATATCTATTTGTTTTTTATTTACTGTGGAGTACAGGGACTCCACTTCCGCCAGCACGTCCTGACCGACACGGATCACAGCTGACCCGGATGACTCCAGCTGACTGAGGGCGTGCTTCATAGAGAGAGGCTGAGTAGTGTTATCAGTGTATGAGTGTTAAACTACTGAGATTGAAACTTAGGAATACAAGAAACTTGATAACAACGGAACACCATACTGTGAGTATGCCTTTTTATGCTTACATGTGACTTGTGGAACTTATCAGTTAAGACCCGGCTCTTAACTACGGAGATGTGGAACTGTGTTTTGATGTAAGCCTGATTAACGCTACAGATATACGAGCTGACAGGCTATTACTATTACATGATTACATGATTACTTGTTATACCATCTTCTCCTGTATGGGTTAATAGCGGGCTGTTTGTGGGCGCATTGTTTGTGCTGGGCTTCTTTGGAATATCGGCTGTCATTTAAAGTAACCGCTCAAAGGTATATTGTTTGCATAGCCCTATCAATGCCCTAAGAAAAGTCACATGACTTGCTTGCTTTAACTCAGAGTTTAAAGTTAGGTGAACACGCTGTATTGCAACCTGGTTTGCCTTTCCTATGGAATGTTACCTAATATACATATACATATCAGTATTCTCCACTTAACACTACATGTCGCAAAGGTGACAGTCTCTCTCAGCACTTAATCAAGTCCTGAACTTTGTCTTGAGCAATACGGTTGCTCTTTTTACTAATATAACTAATAGTTATATTGTAGCTAGCTTAGGTTTTATTTTTATTTCACAGGTAAGTTTGTATTTATTTTAACTAGGTAGACTAGTTAGTAAATAGTTATTAACTATTTACTAACTACCTAGTTAAAATAAATACAAATTTACCTGTGAAATAAAAATAAAGCCTAAGCTAGCTACAATATAACTATTAGTTATATTGTAGCTAGCTTAGGGTTTTTTTACAGGTAAGTATTTAGTTTTAAATAGGAATTATTTAGGTAATATTGCCCTAAGTTAAACAACTCTTTTACTTACACAAATTACTAACACTTGCGATCGCGCAAACAAAAGCTCCGTAGCGCAGCCCCATTGATGTCTATGGGGAAAGAAAAAGTTATGTTTAAAACTAACACCCTAACATAAAAAACACGTCTAAACACCCCTAATCTGCAGCCCCTAACATTGCCGCAACCTGCATAATGTTATAAACCCCTAATCTGCTGCCCTTAACATCGCCGGCACCTACATTACAATTATTAACCCCTAATCTGCCCCCTTAACATCGCCACCACCTAAATAAAACTATTAACCTCTAATCTGCTGCCCCTAACATCGCCGCAACCTACATAATGTTATTAACCCCTAATCTGCGAGCAGCGATGGTAGGCGAGCTTAGGCGGGCGTATTGAACCGGCGAAGGCAGGTAAAGAAGACGCGTTGATAACTAGGCCCCAATGTCTAGAACAGATACTTCTTAAAGGGACAGTCTAGGCCAAAATAAACTTTCATGATTCAGATAGAGCATGTCATTTTAAACAATTTTCCAATT
This sequence comes from Bombina bombina, assembly GCF_027579735.1. Taxonomy (NCBI): domain Eukaryota; kingdom Metazoa; phylum Chordata; class Amphibia; order Anura; family Bombinatoridae; genus Bombina; species Bombina bombina. The sequence goes on along the minus strand of NC_069499.1, from coordinate 433,413,780 downwards.
TACTTTTATCACCAATTTTGCTTTGTTCTCTTGGTATTCAATGGGGCTGTGCTACGGAGCTGCAGCCCCTAACATGGATGTATGTCCGGTCTTCGAAAACTGTAAGTGGGTCGTCGGGGGTTAATGTTAGGGTTTTTTTAAGGGTTTATTGGGTGGGTTTTATTTTTATTTCACTGGTAAGTTTGTATTTATTTTAACTAGGTAGACTAGTTAGTAAATAGTTATTAACTATTTACTAACTACCTAGTTAAAATAAATACAAATTTACCTGTAAAATAAAACCTAACCTGCTTTACACTAAAACCTAACATTACAATAAAATAAATTAAATTAATAAAATACAAATATCTAAATTACAAAAAAAATAAACACTAAATTACACAAAATAAAAAACGAAAGCGTCCTCTTCTTTCGATCGCTCCTGTAGAATGAAGTTTCCCTTTAAGTGACGTCATCCAAGATGGCGTCCCTTACATTCCGATTGGCTGATAAAATTCTATCAGTCAATAGGAATTAAAGGTGAAAAAATCCTATTGGCTGTTGCCATCAGCCAATAGGATTGAGCTTTCATCCTATTGGCTGATAGAATTCTATTAGCCAATCGGAATGTAAGGGACGCCATCTTGGTTGATGTCACTTAAAGGGAAACTTCATTCTACAGCAGCGATCAAAAGAAGTGGATGCTCCGCGCCGGATGTCTTGAAGATGGACCCGCTCCGCGCCAGATGGATGAAGATAGAAGATGCCGTTTGGATGAAGACTTCTGCCGCCTGGATGATGATGGATGTCCGGTCTTCGAAAACTGTAAGTGGATCGTCGGGGGTTAATGTTAGGTTTTTTTAAGGGTTTATTGGGTGGGTTTTATTTTTAGCTTAGGGTTTGGGCAATGTAAAAGAGCTAAATGCCCTTTTAAGGGAAATGCCCATACAAATGCTCTTTTCAGGGCAATGGTTAGCTTAGGTTTATTTAGATAGGTTTTTATTTGGGGGGATTAGTTGGGTGGGTGGTGGATTTTACTGTTGGGGGGTGTTTGTATTTTTCTTAACAGGTAAAAGAGCTGATTTCTTTGGAGCAATGCCCCGCAAAAGGCCCTTTTAAGGGCCCTTGGCAGTTTAGTGTAGACTAGGGTTTTTTTTTATTTTGGATAGGACTATTAGATTAGGAGTAATTCGTTTTTATTTTTGATAATTTTGTTTTTTATTTTGTGTAATTTAGTGTTTATTTTTTTTGTAATTTAGATAATTGTATTTTATTAATTTAATTTATTTTATTTTATTGTAATGTTAGGTTTTAATGTAAGGCAGGTTATGTTTTATTTTACAGGTAAATTTGTATTTATTGTAACTAGGTAGTTAGTAAAAAGTTAATAACTATTTACTAACTAGTCTACCTAGTTAAAATAAATACAAACTTACCTGTGACATAAAAATAAAAACTAAGCTAGCTACAATATAACTATTAGTTATTTTGTAGCTAGCTTAGGTTTTATTTTATAGGTAAGTATTTAGTTTTAAATAGGAATTATTTAGGTAATAATTGTAAGGTTTATTTAGATTTATTTTACTTATATTTAAGTTAGGGGGTGTTAGGGTTAGGGTTAGATTTAGGCTTACGTTAGGGTTAGGTTTAGGGGTTAATATATTTTTGTAGTGATAAGGGAGGCCAGAGTTTTAGGGGTTAATAGGTTTATTATAGTGGCGGTGATGTCCGGAGCGGCAGATTAGGGGTTAATATTTTTATTTAAGTATTTGCGATGTGGGAGGGCCTCGGTTTAGGGGTTAATAGGTAGTTTATGGGTGTTAGTGTACTTTGTGACAGTTTAGTTATGAGTTTTCTGCTATAGCTTTGTAGCATAAAACTGATAACTACTGACTTTAGATGGCGGTACGGATCTTGTCATTTTAGGCTGTACCGCTCAGTTTTTGGCCTCACAGCAAAACTCGTAATACCGGCACTATGGAAGTTCCATTGAAAAAGGACTTTTTTAAAAGTGCGGTACTGACGTTGCATGATGGCCAAAAAGGTGTGCGGTACACCCATTCTGACAAGACTTGTAATAGCGGCGTTAGGGGAAAAGCTTCGTTTTGAAGCATAACAATGCTTTTTCACTCATAACGCAAAACTCGTAATCTAGCTGTTAGTGAGGCTTAAAAGAAAAAGACAGACTATTGAGGCCTTGAAAATTAACTGGAAAAAATGTACCAATATACAGGAAATAAATTATTTTGTTGTCCAGTGTTTTCAAAAAGTGTACTCAAAAGGAGATATTAATAGACAAGCTAAAGTAGATTTCTGGGATAAGATCCAAGTTCCCAAAATTTCTGGTGAACATTTGAACAAAATGAATGCCCCTATATCTCAAAAGGAAATAACACAGGCAATTAAGATTGCAGCTCTAAATAAAGCCTCTGGGCCAGATCAAATCCAAATAGAACTATACAAAATGTAATAATACTATTCACAAAACTCCATGCAGTCTTGTTATTTTAATTCCTCATTGATCACATTGGTCCTTAAAAAAGATAAAGACCCGACAGACATAAATTCATATAGACCAATTTCACTCTTAAACAGTGACTATAAAGTACTTATGACTATTATTTCTAATAGAATTAAAGTTATCTTAGATCCATTAATACATAAGGATCAGGCTGGGTTTATGCCTAAAAGGAATTTAACTTTTAATGTGAGGAGATTACAACTAATCATCCATTACTATTGGATTACTATTGGGCCAAACTATATAAAAAGAATACAAGAATGAGTATGGGTTTAGCAATAATCGCAATTGATGCGGAAAAAGCTTTCAATTGGGTGACATGGAACCATTTGTTTATGACTTTAGTTAAGTTTGGCTTTGAAGGTAATATCAATAATTTTATCCAACTGATTTACTCTAATCCATCAGTCTATCTTGATAAACAGCATGTCCACTTCAAATTTCTTACTTCAAAGGGATCAAGACAGGGCTGACCGCTATCACCATACTTGTTTAATCAAGCAATAGAACCTCTTGCAATAGCTTTAAGGAAAGAACTAGAAGTTATATGGCTGGGAAATAGAAAGACAACATTATTACTCTAGGCTGATGATTTACTGGTCTTTATTAGGGAATCTAAGAAGAATATTCAAATTTTAAATAAACTAATGGAAGACTTTAGTATATTTTCTGGATAATAACCTAATCCATCCAAATCCAAAATTCTTTGGATCCATAAAACTAGAAATAGTTACAAAGATATTTAATTTAAAGTTGTAAATAAAAGTTTTAGATACCTTGGTATTATGATCTCTAGAAACTTGAATGATTGGTAGGATATGAACTATCCACAGGTGTTCTCAAAAATAAATAGAGATTTAATAAATTGGTCTAAATTCCAATTGTCCCTATCGGGTAGAATGAACCCAATAAAATTGATAATTTTCCCGAAGCTATTATTCATGTTGCAAAATGTATCTCTTTTAAAAAAAAGAAAAGATCTTGCAATGTTTAAAAAGAATTGCCTTACTTTTTTATTGGGTAAGAAAAGGAAAGCGATGGCCTATAAAAAACTGTCTCTCTTTAGAAATGAAGGTGGTTTTTCCCTACCTGATTTAGAGCTATATAATAAAATCTGCATAGGTAAAGGGCCTTGGATTGAATAATCAAAAGTGACTACTATATGTCATAAAATCGAGAGTCAGATAATAAGCCCCTATTGGCTGAAAGCCGTATTGCATTGTTCTTGGAAGGAAATACCTATAGAAGTCAAGCAGTTACCTGTTATTCTAAATCGCCTAGATTATGAGTTCATGTTCTAACGCTGAAAAAATGGCCAGTCAGTTACGAGTATAGCTGTACCGCAAGCATATTAGTCTGTAATGCAACGTCAGTCCTGGACTCAAAAAAATTATGTTTTTGCATTGGATTTCCATAGCACTGACATTACAAGTTTTGTGGTGAGACTAAAAAGTTTATGTTACACCCTATACCAACACGATCCGTTCCGCAATCTGAGACCAGTAGTTATGAGTTTCAGGCAACAAAACTGTTACACAAAACTCATAACTAAAGAGTTACAAAGCACACTAATACCCATAAACTACCTATTAACCCCTAAACTGAGGCCCTCCCGCATCACAAACACTAATAAAATGTATTAACCCCTATTCCACCACTCCCCGACATCCATGCCACTATAATAAAATTATTAACCCCTATTCAAATCAGCCAATAGAATTTCAGTAGCTCTCATCCTATTGGCTGATTTGAACAGCCAATAGGATTTCAGTAGCTCTCGTTCTATTTGCTGATTTGAATTTCAAAAATTAAATCAGCCAATAGGAATGCAAGAGACACCATTTTGAAAAGGCTCCCTTGCATTGAAGATTCAGTAAACGGTGGCGACTGTATGACGATGATGCACTGCACCAGATGTCTTCAGGATGGACCTGCTCTGCGCCACCGGGATGAAGATAGAAGATGCCGCCTGGATGAAGATAGAAGACGCCGTCTGAATGGATGAAGACCTCACCGCCTGGATGAAGAATTCAGAAACTGTAAGTGGATCGTCGGGGGTTAGTGTTAGGTTTTTTTTAAACTTTTTTTGGGTGGGTTTTTTTTTAGATTAGGGTTTGGGCTTGTCTTAAAAGAGGTAAATACCCTTTTAACGTCAAGAAAAAGAGCTAAATGCCCATACAAATGCCCTTTTCAGGGAAATGGGTAGCTTAGGTTTTTGTTAGAGTTGGGTTTTTTATTTTGGGGGGTTGGTTCGGTGTTGGGTTTTACTCTTGGGGGGTCTTTGTATTTTTTTTCCAGGGAAAAGAGCTGATTTCTTTAGGGCAATGACCTACAAAAGGCCCTTTTAAGGGCTGTTGGTAGTTTATTGTAGGCTAGCTTTTTTAATTTTTATAGGGCTATTAGATTAGTTGTAGTTGTAATTGTGATTAATTTGCGGCTAGATTACGAGTTGTGTGTTAAGCTTAAAAAGCAGCGTTGGCCGGTTCTAAAGCTGCTTTTTAATACCCGCTGGTATTATGAGTCTTGCAGGTACAGGTGTACCGCTCACTTTTTTGGCCAGACTTGGAAATACCACAAATCCACTTACGTAATTTGCGTATCCTCTTTTTTCAATGGGACTTGCATAGCGCCGGTATTACGAGTCTGACAAAAAGTGAGCAGTACACCCTCTCCTGTCAAGACTGGTACCGCATTTTAAAGTCAGTAGCTAAGAGTTTTACACTACAAATCCGTAGCATAAAACTCTTAACTAAAGTGCTAAAAAGTACACTAACACCCATAAACTACCTAGTAACCCCTAAACCGAGGCCCCCCACATCACAAACACTAAAATAAAATTTTTAACCCCTAATCTGCCAAACCGGACATCGCCGCCACTATAATAAATATATTAACCCCTAAACCGCCACACTCCCACCTCGCAAACATTAGTTAAATATTATTAACCCCTAATCTGCCGTCCCTAACGTCGCTGACTCTTACCTACATTTATTAACCCCTAATCTGCCGCCCCCAATGTCACCGCCACTATACTAAAGTTATTAACCCCTAAATCTAAGTCTAACCCTAGCCCCCCTAACTTAAATATAATTTAAATAATCTAAATAAAATTACTATAATTAACTAAATTATTCCTATTTAAAACTAAATACTTACCTGTAAAATAAACCCTAAGATAGCTACAATATACTGTAACATAGTTACATTGTATCTATCTTAGGATTTATTTTTATTTTACAGGCAAGTTTGTATTTATTTTAACTAGGTAGAATAGTTATTAAATAGTTATTAACTATTTAATAAACTACCTAGCTAAAATAAAGACAAATTTACCTGTAAAATAAAACCTAACCTAAGTTACTCTAACACCTAACACTACACTATAATTAAATTAATTCCCTAAACTAAATACAATTAAATACAATTAAATAAAATTAGCTAAAGTACAAAAACAAACAAACACTAAATTACAGAAAATAATAAACAAATTACAAGATTTTTAAACTAATCTAATTCCCCTAACAAAATAAAAAAGCCCCCCCAAAATAAAAAAATCCCTACCCTACACTAAATTACAAATAGCCCTTAAAAGGGCCTTTTGCGGGGCATTGCCCCAAAGTAATCAGCTCTTTTACCTGTAAAAAAAATTACAAATACCCCCCAACATTAAAACCCACCACCCACACAACCAACCCTACTCAAAAACCCACCCAATACCCCCTTAAAAAAACCTAACACTAACCCCTTGAAGATCACCTTACCGGGAGAAGTCTTCATCCAACCGAGCCGAAGTCCTCAACGAATCCGGCAGAAGTGGTCCTCCAGACGGGCAGAAGTGGTACTCCAGATGGGCAGAAGTCTTCATCCAGACAGCATCTTCTATCTTCATCCATCCGGCGCGGAGCGGGTCCATCTTCAAGACATCCGACGCGGAGCATCCTCTTCTTTCCACAGCAAATGAAGAATGAAGGTTCCTTTAAGTGACGTCATCCAAGATGGCCTCCCTTAGATTCTGATTGGCTGATAGAATTCTATCAGCCAATCGGAATTAAGGTAGGAAAAATCCTATTGGCTGATGCAATCAGCCAATAGGATTGAACTTCAATCCTATTGGCTGTTCCAATCAGCCAATAGAAATGCCAGCTCAATCCTATTGGCTGATTGCATCAGCCAGTAGGATTTTGTCTACCTTAATTCCGATTGGCTGATAGAATTCTATCAGCCAATCGGAATTGAAGGGATGCCATCTTGGATGACTTCACTTAAAGGTACCTTCATTCTTCAGTCATGGTGGAAAGAAGAGGATGTTCCGCGACGGATGTCTTGAAGATGAACCCGCTCCGCGCCGGATGGATGTAATTTTATTTAGATTTATTTAAATTATATTTAAGTTAGGGGGGGTTAGGGTTAGACTTAGGTTTAGGGGTTAATATGTTTATTATAGTGGTGGCGACGTTGGGGCGGCAGATTAGGGGTTAATAAGTGTAGGTAGGTTGCGTCGACATTTGGGGCGGCAGATTAGCGGTTAATAAATATAATGTAGGTGTCGGCGATGTTGGGGGCAGCAGATTAGGGGTTCATAAGTATAATGCAGTGGCGGCGGTGTCCGGAACAGCAGATTAAGGGTTAATAATATAATGCAGGTGTCAGCGATGTCGGGGGCGGCAGATTAGGGGTTAATAAGTGTAAGATTAGGGGTGTTTAGACTCGGGGTTCATGTTAGGATGTTAGGTGTAGACATAAATTTTATTTCCCCATAGGAATCAATGGGGCTGCGTTAGGAGCTAAACGCTGCTTTTTTGCAGGTGTTATACTTTTTGTCAGCCGGCTCTCCCCGTTGATTCCTATGGGGAAATCGTGCACAAGCACGTATGACCAGCTCACCGCTGACTTAAGCAGCGCTGGTATTGGAGTGCGGTAATGAGCTAAATTTTGCTCAATGCTCACTTCTTGTCTTTTAACGACGGGTTTGTTAAAACCCGTAATACCAGCGCTGTCTGTAAGTGAGCGGTGAGCATAAACTGCTCGTTAGCACCGCATAGCCTCTAACGCAAAACTCGTAATCTAGGTGTTCATTTGTTATTTTTCGTAATTTAGTATGTTTTTATTTTTTGTAATTTAGTATTTTAATTTTTTTGTAACTAAATTTCATTTTTTTAGTAGTGTTAGGTATTTTAATAAGTAATTTAATTTATTTCATTGATAGTTATTTTAATTTTAGTATAATAGTAATGTTAGTTTAATATATAGTTTAAATAGGTTTTTTAAATTTCCCAGGTAAGTTTTTATTTATTTTAAGATAGGGATCTTGTAATTTTACTCTAAAACCCACCCAATCCCCCCTTAAAAAAACCTAACACTAACCCCTTGAAGATCACCTTACCGAGAGACGTCTTCATCCAACCGGGCAGAAGTGGTCCTCCAGACGGGCAGAAGTCTTATCCAACCGGGCAGAAGTAGTCCTCCAGACGGACAGAAGTCTTCATCCAGACGACATCTTCTATCTTCATCCATCCGGCACGGAGCGGGTTCATCTTCAAGACATCCGACGAGGAGCATCCTCTTCTGTCCACGGCTGACGACTGAATGAAGGTTCCTTTAAATGATGTCATCCAAGATGACGTCCCTTTAATTCCGATTGGCTGATAGAATTCTATCAGCCAATCGGAATTAAGGTAGAAAAAATCCTATTGGCTGATGCAATCAGCCAATAGGATTGAAGTTCAATCCTATTGGCTGATCCAATCAGCCAGTAGGATGGAGCGGGCATTCTATTACCTGTTCCAATCAGCCAATAGAATGCCAGTTCAATCCTATTGGCTGATTGCATCAGCCAATAGGATTTTTTCTACCTTAATTCCGATTGGCTGATAGAATTCTATCAGCCAATCAGAATTGAAGAGATGCCATCTTGGATGACGTCATTTAAATGAACCTTCATTCAGTCGTCGACCTTGGACAGAAGAGGATGCTCCGCGTCGGATGTCTTGAAGATGGACCCGCTCCGCGTCGGATGGATGAAGATAGAAGATGCCGTCTGGATGAAGACTTCTGTCCATCTGGAGGACCACTTCTGCCCGGTTGGATGAAGACTTCTGCCCGTCTGGAGGACCACTTCTGCCCGGTTGGGTGAAGACGTCTCCCGGTAAGGTGATCTTCAAGGGGTTAGTGTTAGGTTTTTTTAAGGGGGGATTGGGTGGGTTTTAGAGTACTTGGGGCAATGCCCCGCAAAAGGCCCTTTTAAGGGCTATTTGTAATTCAGTGTAGGGTAGTGCTTTTTTTATTTTGGGGGGCTTTTTTATTTTGTTGGGGGATTAGATTAGGTGTAATTAGTTTAAACATCTTGTAATTTCTTTATTATTTTCTGTAATTTAGTGGGGGGGTTTCTTCGTACTTTAGATAATTTTATTTAATTGTAATTAATTGTATTTAATTTAGGTAATTCATTTAATTATAGTGTAGTGTTAGGTGTAATTGTAACTTAGGTTAGGTTTTATTTTACAGGTAAATTTGTCTTTAATTTAACTAGGTAGTTATTAAATAGTTAATAACTATTTAATAACTATTGTACCTAGTTAAAATAAATACAAATTTGCCTGTAAAATAAAAATAAACCCTGAGGCCTAGATTTAGAGTTTGGCAGTAGCGGCTCCGATCAGCTAATAGAATGCAAGCTCAATCTGATTGGCTGATCGGATCAGCCAATCGGATTGAACTTGATTCTGATTGGCTGATTCCATCAGCCAATCAGAATTTTCCTACCTTAATTCCGATTGGCTGAAAGAATCCTATCCGCCAATCGGAATTCGAGGGACGCCATCTTGGATGACGTCCCTTAAAGGAACCGTCATTCTTCAGTTGGACGTCGCCGGAAGAAGATGGGTCCGCGCTGGAGGTCTTCACGATGGAGCCGGTCCTCATCGGATGAAGATAGAAGATGCCGCTTGGAAGAAGATGGTTGCCGGTCCGGATCTACTCTTCTTCCCGGATAGGATGAAGACTCTGGACCCTCTTCTGGACTTCTTCAGCCGTCGGATGATGGATGTCTAGCCCCCGCTTGGGTTGGATGAAGATTTTGGAGCCAGGACGGATCGGTGTGATACCCGGTGAGGTGAAGATAAGGTAGGAACATCTTCAGGGGCTTAGTGTTAGGTTTATTTAAGGGGGGTTTGGGTTAGATTAGGGGTATGTGGGTGGTGGGTTGTAATGTTGGGGGGGGTATTGTATGTGTTTTTTTACAGGCAAAAGAGCTGAATTCTTTGGGGCATCCCCCGCAAAGGGCCCTGTTCAGGGCTGGTAAGGTAAAAGAGCTTTGAACTTTTGTAATTTAGAATAGGGTAGGGCATTTTTTTATTTTGGGGGGCTTTGTTATTTTATTAGGGGGCTTAGAGTAGGTGTAATTAGTTTAAAATTGTTGTAATATTTTTCTAATGTTTGTAAATATTTTTTTATTTTTTGTAACTTAGTTCTTTTTTATTTTTTGTACTTTAGTTAGTTTATTTAATTGTATTTATTTGTAGATATTGTATTTAATTCATTTATTGATAGTGTAGTGTTAGGTTTAATTGTAGATAATGGTAGGTAGTTTATTTAATTTATTTATTGATAGTGTAGTGTTAGGTTTAATTGTAACTTAGGTTAGGATTTATTTTACGGGTAATTTTGTAATTATTTTAACTATTTTAGCTATTAAATAGTTCTTAACTATTTAATAGTTATTGTACCTGGTTAAAATAAATACAAAGTTACCTGTAAAATAAATGTAAATCCTAAAATAGCTGTAATATAATTATATTTTATATTGTAGCTATATTAGGATTTATTTTACAGGTAAGTATTTAGCTTTAAATAGGAATAATTTATTTAATAAGAGTTAATTAATTTCGTTAGATTTAAATTATATTTAACTTAGGGGGTGTTAGTGCTAGGGTTAGACTTAGCTTTAGGGGTTAATACATTTATTAGAATAGCGGTGAGCTCCAGTCGGCAGATTAGGGGTTAATGTTTGAAGTTAGGTGTCGGCGATGTTAGGGAGTGCAGATTAGGGGTTAATACTATTTTTTATAGGGTTAGTGAGGCGGATTAGGGGTTAATAACTTTATTATAATAGCGGTGCGGTCCGCTCGGCAGATTAGGGGTTAATAAGTGTAGGCAGGTGGAGGCGACGTTGTGGGGGGCAGATTAGGGGTTAATAAATATAATATAGGGGTCGGCGATGTTAGGGCAGCAGATTAGGGGTACATAGGTATAATGCAAGTAGCGGCGGTTTACGGAGCGGCAGATTAGGGGTTAATAATAATATGCAGGGGTCAGCGATAGCAGGGGCAGCAGATTAGGGGTTAATAAGTGTAAGGTTAGGGGTGTTTAGACTCGGGGTACATGTTAGAGTGTTAGGTGCAGACGTAGGAAGTGTTTCCCCATAGCAAACAATGGGGCTGCGTTAGGAGCTGAACGCGGCTTTTTTGCAGGTGTTAGGTTTTTTTTCAGCTCAAACTGACCCATTGTTTCCTATGGGGGAATCGTGCACGAGCACGTTTTTGAAGCTGGCCGCGTCCGTAAGCAACTCTGGTATCGAGAGTTGAAGTTGCGTTAAATATGCAATACGCTCCTTTTTTGGAGCCTAACGCAGCCATTCTGTGAACTCTCAATACCAGAGTTATTTAAAAGGTGCGGCCAGAAAAAAGCCAGCATTAGCTACGCGGGTCGTTACCGACAAAACTCTAAATCTAGCCGTAAGTTAGCTACAATGTAACTATTAGTTATATTGTAGCTAGCTTATGGTTTATTTTATAGGGAAGTATTTAGTTTTAAATAGGAATAATTTAGTTAATTGTAGTAATTTATTTAGATTTATTTAAATTATATTTAAATTAGGGGGTGTTAGGGTTAGACTTAGCTTTAAGGGTTAATAACTTTATTATAGTGGCGGCGACATTGAGGGCGGCAGATTAGGGGTTCATAAGTATAATGTAGGTAGCGGCGGTGTCCAGAGTGGCAGATTATGGGTTAATAATATAATGCAGGTGTTGGCGATGTCGGGGGCGGCAGATTAGGGGTTAATAAATGTAAGATTAGGGGTGTTTAGACTCGGGGTTCATGTTAGGGTGTTAGGTGTAGACATAAATGTATTTTCCCCATAGGAATCAATGGGGCTGCGTTAGGAGCTTTACGCTGCTTTTTTGCAGGTGTTAGGTGTTTTTTTTTAGCCGGCTCTCCCCCATTGACTCCTATGGGGAAATCGTGCACGAGCACGTTTTAACAGCTCACCGCTAACGTAAGCAGCGCTGGTATTGAGGTGAGATGTGGAGCAAAATTTTGCTCTACGCTCACTTTTGTGCGGCTAACGCCGGGTTTGTAAAAACCCGTAATACCAGCGTTGTCTGTAAGTGAGCGGTGAGCATAAACTGCTCGATAGCACCGCACAGACTCTAACGCAAAACTCTTAATCTAGGCGACAGTTAATTCTTTTAGAAGTTCCGTCTACTTAGCAGCAGCAATAGAAAGGAATGAATATCCTGAAATTGCAGGCTTAGAGGGATAGAGGGGTTATTTAATAAATACTATCAAGTAATTTCTATCTCCATTATGTACTTTTCCCTTTTTTTTTTCTCTCTCTCTTTCTTTCTCCCCTCCCAGTACTGGGTTACTGTGAGGTGCCCTTTTATGTTGTTTGTTTGTGGGAAACGGCAACATTTTGTTTAAAGTAACCTGCTCTAACAATTTGAAACAGAGCTAATATGTGTCTTAAGGTTCTTTCTTTCTTTTTCTTTTATTTGTGCTGTCAAATACCCGAGTGTTATGGAATGTTGCAACTTATTCTAAGAAAATAAGAAGAAATTTTAAATGTAAGCAGAGCATGTTTATTCTATGTTAATTTGTTCCTATCCCTGCGTGGTCTATTAATCCCCCTTATAGGATTATTTATTTATTTTTCTTTGTATTGTATGTTTTTTTTCTTTTGTTGTTGTTTCTGTCAGATTTTTTTTTAAAAAAAATTGGTTTACCCCTAAACTGTTATACTGCTGGGTTTCCTTTTGTTGTTGACTCCTGCCTGTTCCTGGTCCTTCTATTGGTTTACCACTGAACTGCTATACTTCTGGATTGTCTTCCTGTTGCCGCCAAGGACTACCCTGCCTACTGTGAGTACTGCTTACCTCATTTTACAAACTCTCTTTGCTCTGGGATATTTCCTATCATTCCACTTGAAGCCGGGATAAGAAGACTACTGGCCAAGTTTGGTCTGATAGAGGAATATCCCATGAGCTTTACATTATACCTGGGCTATGAACCCAAATGAGGTAGCAAGAGCAGTCTCTCTTCAGGGACAGATGCTGGGAACCAATACCATGCACTTGCAGAATTTGGATTTTAAACTAGAGGCTATAACCACTATGCTTTCCTCACTCGTTGCAGAGAAGAACACCCCCTTCTGCTACTGCTGAAGCAGCTTCCCCTGCTTCTGGAAGTATACCCCAGATACCATTACCTGACAAGTATGATGGTACTACCGACTGTAGGGTTTTTCTCATCCAGTGCAGGCTGCACTTTCGCAATGATCCTCACACCTTCCAGTCTCATCAAAGGTCACTTTTATCATTTCTTTATTGAAAGACAAGGCCCTAGCCTTGGTCTCTCCCCTTTTGGAGTGCTCAACTCCTGAATGATGCTGATGCCTTCATTTCTGCTTTATCTTCTAGGTTTGGGTCCTCCGGCAGCGCTTCTGCTGCAGAGTACTCTCTCTTGGATCTCTGCCAGAGCAATAGATCTGTGGCACAATACGCCATCGATTTTCGCACCTTGGCACTTGAGACTAGTTGGGATGGCAATGCTCTCAAGGTGGTCTTTAGGAGAGGTTTGCATGAGCGCATTAAGGATGAGCTTACTTATCGTGATGTTCCTTATTCCCTGGATGAATTCATAACACTTTGTCTAGATTTTCACTTTCAGGAGACACAAGCTGAGAGAGACAGAACTTGTAGAACACTTCCCTCTCGTCCTCCTACTTGTCCGGTCTCTAGACTATCCTCTTCCTCTTCAGCACCTACAGATACCTCTGTAGAGGAACCCATGGATCTCTCCTCCCTCAAGCCCACATAATCTGAAAGACAGAGAAGAAGGAGATTGAGACTGTGTTTCAACTGTGGTTCTAACTCATACCAACTAAAGAACTGTGATATTCTGCCGGGAAAAGCCAATGCTTAGAGGATAAAACGGGGGTACCTCTAAGCATAGTCTCTACTAAATCCCCTCACTTCTTTAAGATCCTGGTACCTGTTACCCTTAGCTTCCTTAAGAATTCTGTCCACGCTTGTCAACAGTTGCAGTTAGAACCTGCAATTCGACCGGACTGAGGGACAGTTGGCCTCCTGGGGTACTTCCTGCTTCCACTCCTGCCTGGCTAAGGTTACTCCTCTGCGCCACTTTCCCATAGCCAGTCTACTGACCCCTTCAAGTCTTCCCTCAGTATACGCAGATTTTACAGATGTGTTTGAAAAGAAAGCAGCTGATGTGCTGTCAACCCACCTTCCTTATGACTGCAAAATTGACCTCTTCCCTGGAGCACCGCTTCCTAAAGGGAGGACTTATCTAGTCTCCAAAGCTGAAACCAAGGCCATGGATGACTATATTCAAGAGAACCTAGCTAAACGTTGTATTCGCCCTTCCTCTTCTCCTGTCAGGGCTGACTTCTTTTTCGTTAGTAAAAAGGATGGTGGGTTCAGACCCTATATCAACTACAGAGCCCTAAACAACATCACTATCAAGAATCACTATCCTATTCCTTTAATCACGGTACTTTATGATTCGCTCCAAAATGCTCACTACTTCAATAAGTTGGATCTATGTGGGACATACAATCTTATTCGTATATTCCCAGGGCATGAATGGAAGACTGCCTTTAACATGAGATCAGAAAATTATGAATACCTCGTAATGCATTTTGGGCTGTGTAATGCCCCTGCAGTCTTTCAAGCATTTGTCAACGATGTCTTCCTTGACCTCCTCAATCGCATTGTCATCTTTTACCTGGATGATATCCTTTTTTTCTCCTCCACCCTTGAGGAGCATCATGAACATGTGAGACAGGTACTTCTTTGCCTCAGAGACAATTCTCTGGTAGCCAAACTGGAGAAATGTGAATTTGATCAAGTTCAGATCCAGTTCCTTGACTATGTCATCTCGAAGAAAGGTTTTGCCATAGATCCTTCTAAGCTCACTGCAGTTCTGTAATGGCCTCAACCCACTTCATTAAAGGAACTACAGAGATTCTTTGGGTTCTCCAATTATTCCTGCAAGTTTAAAAATAACTTTTCCCAGATAGTTGCTCCACTCATTGCGTTAACTAAACTGAACAAGGACTGCTAAAATTGGCCTCATGAAGCCATGGATGCCTTCTCTCATCTGAAAAAGGCCTTTTGTTCTGCTCCTGTGCTTCGCCATCCTGATCCTGACCTGCAGTTCACTTTAGAGGTTGACACCTCTGAGATTGGAGCTGGAGCAGTCTTAACCCAAAGGGATCCTTCAAACTCCAAGTTGCACCCTGTAGCCTTTTTCTCCAAACGCTTTACTCCAGCAGGGAGGAATTATGATGTGGGTAATCGTGAACTCTTAGCCACGGCCTTGACTGAATGGTGTCATTGGCTAGAGGGTACTGCCAACCCCATTCAACCCCATTCAAATTCTCACTAACCACAAGAATCTGACTATAACTTCTTAACTTCCTGGAATGAAGAATATGGTAGGTGAACGTGTTTGGGTCTCTACTCGACATATTCGTCTACATCAACCCAGTCACAAATTAGGGCCTAGGTTTATTGGCCCTTACAAGGTCCTTTAAATACTGTCTCCTGTTGCCTACAGAGTAGCCTTGCCCAGAACCCTGCGCATACACCCAGTCTTCCACATCTCACTACTCAAGCCCTACATCAGGAACAGATATACTCAGCTTCAACCTCCTCCGCTCCTGATCCATGGTGACCCTGAGTACGAGGTTGCCAAGATCTTGGACTCCAGATACAGGCACAGGCAACTACAGTACATTGAGGGTTACTCTGTGGCAGATCTTCCTGGGTTCCTGCCCATGATGTACCTGCTCCATCATTGGTCTCCAGATTCCATGCTACTCATCCTTTGAAACCGACTCTTGAAGGGGGGGCTATGTCACACTGTGCCGCTCTGGCTGTTGCCAGGGATGCAGAGGTTCCTGTGAGCATGCAGTAATGATGTCATTGCCGCATGGGTCTCCCCTTCTGAAGTTGGTCCGGATCTCCTGTGGCACGAATCCTGCACTTATGTAAGTCTGTCATTTACTATCTTCACTGTCCAAGTATAGGTGTTGCTTAGTGTGCTCCTGGGTGTTGTATTGCTTTATGCTGGACTGTTATATTGTTACTGAACTCTGCTTGTCTGACCATTCTGCCTGCTTAACCCCGGAACTGCTGGATTGCTATATTGTTGCTGAACTCTGCTTGTCTGACCACTCTGCCTGCTTAACCCCTGAACTGCTGTATTGCTATACTGTTGCTGAACTCTGCTTGTCTTACCACTCTGCCTGCTTAACCCCTGAACTGTTGGATTGCTATACTGTTACTAAACTCTGCCTGTCTGGATTGTCTTCCTGTTGCCTCCAAGGACTACCCTGCCTACTGTGAGTACTGCTTACCTCATTTTACAAACTCTCTTTGCTCTGGGATATTTCCTATAATTCCACTTGATGCCGGGATAAGAAGACTAATGGACAAGTTTGGTCTGATAGAGAAATATCCCACGAGCATTACAGGTTCTGCCTCTTTTTCTTTTAGTAGTCAGTGAGTTCAGCCCATGTGAAGTCTGCACTAAAATTTCTTTCCAAACAGGAGAATCTTTTATCATCAAGCGCTAAATATGAGTATATATTATTATATTATATTACAGTATATTTATATGTTTTATGAGATTGTGAAATAAGTAAGTACCCAGTGAAGCTCAAAGCTTTGAATGACCATGGTTTGGATGGCTCTTGTATTGGTAGCCTGAAAGATTGCGAGTAAACCATCTAAATATGATACAATTCTCAAGGGAATTTACAAACTGAAAAACATGCAGCCACCAGAAATATTTCCTAAACATTATTTCGAATAAAGCTTATTTATGATAAAACATTAATATATAAATAAAAAGTGGTAGTTAAAGTAGTAGTCAAATTAGTGTCTGCACATCGCAATTTCAATGAAACTTCATTTTTCCAATTATAGTGGAGTATAATGTTATCAGCACTCAAGTGTGCTATCTTGGGGTTACCCTTGACTTGGCACTCTCTTTCACTAACCATTGTTCAAGCACTTGCTAAATCTTGCCACTCTCGTTTCAGTAAAATCAATAAAATTAATTTCCTCACTCAGTAATCCATCAAAATGCTGATACACTCACTTATTTTGTCTCACATTGACTACTGCAACCAACTTGTATCTTGCATTGCTACTACATAATTAGACTTGATTCATAGACATTTGTGAGATTGCCGAGGGACCTCACTGTAAAGGTGAGATGATGTTTGAAAATAATTGAGCTTCCTTTCAACTATCTTTGTGTGTGTATTTTTAGTTGGAGTTCCTGCTAAACAGTAAAGTAAAAATGAAACTTACATTATCTAATTCGCTTCATTCTCTTGGTATCCTTTGTTGAAAATAATACTAGGTAGGCCCAAGAGCAGCAATCCACTACTAGGAGCAAGCTGCTGATTGGTGGCTGCACATAACTCTTGTTATTCGCTCACCCAGTGTGTTCAGCTAGATTCCAGAAGGGCATTTCTGCTCCTAACAAAGAATACAAACAGAATGAAGCAATTTTGATAACGGAAATTAATTGGAAAGTTTTTAAAATCGTATGCTTTATCTGGTTCACAAAAGAAAAATTGAGTTTCATGTACCTTTAACCCCTTAAGCCATAATGACGTATATATAGTTCATACCGCACAACGTATGTTGTTAAGTTGCAGCAGAGAACTGGAGTTCCTGAACTCATGACATCTGTCTTCATATGGAACCGGAGCACGATCCGGAGCACGATCAGTGCACCGGTTCAATATGAAGGCAGATGCCAGATCGTTACAGACGGTGAAACACACAGTGTCACAATCTGTAACTATCATCTGTTGGTGCCTGTGGGAGATGTGGGAGAGAATTTGGGAGTGGGTGGGTAGTCCAGCAGCTGTGGGGGGAGGGTGTAGAATGGCCTAAGTTTTAAGTTTTTTAAGTATATATTTCTATATATATATATATGAATATATCTATACCTATATAATATATATATATATATAGAGAGAGAGAGATAGATAGATAGATAGATAGATAGATAGATAGATAGATATATGTATGTATATATATATATATATAGATATAGACATATATATTTTACCAAAATACCAGCAGATATATTTAGAAATATATATTTATGAATAAAAAGAACATATTCTGCTATGGGACAATATGTTAACGTGATCGCGATATTTTAATTTTGGCGCTTTGCGCAAATTTTTTTTACTTTCAACTTGTAAAACCCGCTGTACCCAAAGTGCCTACAAAGCCAAAGTCGAGCACAGTTAGAGGGGGAGCAATAAATAGCACTCCACTTGCAGCCAAGCCCATAGAGTCTGATTGTATATAGGGTACATACATAAGGCCAGGCACGGACTGGCCATAGGGAATACAGGCAAATGCCTGGTGGGCCTGGCTCTTGTGTGGGTCTTGCTACTATATAGAGACCCCACCCTCTCTTAAAGGGACAGTATACTTTAAAATTGTTTTTCCCTTAATGTATTTCAAATTACTTTTTTACCAGCTGCAGAGTATAAAATGTATGAGATTTGTTTTTGTAAGGCTTATTTGTGAGTATGAATTAGCTGATTTTTTGTTTCAAAGCCACGACCTAATAAAATGGGTTGAGCTTGTAGGTATAATCAGATCTCATTACTTTATCACATTATGTACATTTACATGCTTCTTTATCTTATATCTGTGTGTAAACCAATCACCAATACTTGGAGAGAACAATGGAAAATGAACATGTTATTGCCTTATCTCTTCTATAACCCACTGGGAGTGTAATTTCTTCTACTGACTATGAGGCCAAAACTTTCAGGATGGGTGGGGATACCACAGGCTAAATAAACTATTTCAAATGCCAATATAAGGGTAATGGAAATATTTGTAAACAATTTAATACACTCCAGCAGGTAAAGTGGATCATTGGGAACAAATTAAAGGGGAGACATTTTTTTTAGTAAACTGTCCCTTTAATATGGGTAACAATAGGAAAGCTGTTACAGATGGCCTATTTTCTAAAGCCTGTCTTGCTGTTAAACAGAGAAACAGACAGAAATTTAACTGATGTACTTCTCCGCCTTTAAATGCCCGGGCCAATTTTTGTTCAGTCCGGCCCTGCATAAGGCAACATAAAGGAATGAAAACTTTGAGAAGAGAACAATGTTACAAGAAGAGGTGTAAGGGAAGCTGGTGTGATAATGCACTCCATTGTCAAACACTTCTCAAAGCAGCAAGATTGTTATATCACAGATGATATCACATGTGGAGGATATAAAAAAAGCAACATTGTGTAATTCCATAAACAGCCAAATCACACATCAGTCATAGCCAAATTGGTACTAACATTTAGCTGGAGCACCCTTATGTGCTAGTAGTAACGAGGCTGATATCTTAGGGTGTACCAGCTAACCCAAATGGCAGGTTTCAATCAGGAACACCAGATGAAATTCACAGATGCAGTCCGCCCCAAAGAGCGGTTTAGATAGAAGTAAGGTGCTAACACTTGGCTTCAGTAAAACAAGGGGTTTATTTAAACTCACATATAAAACATAAAGCATCAAGTGTAAGGGTTGTTGTTTTTTAATCAATTCACTTTGCTCCTTTTGTCATTACGGACATCCTCAGGAGCAACAGACAGTTTACAACTGTGTTAAGTGGGAAGAATATGCATGAACATTATTATTTGTGTAATACTGGTCATTTATATTGTACCTCTTGCTTGTGATCATAGTGTTGCATAGAAATTAACAGCTGCCGGTATTAAATCAGGGTGTTGATGTACAGATTCTTGTTAATAAATTACCAACTGTATTTTGAATCTGGGCGATCCATGAATAACAGCAATAGGGTTCATATAATATAGAATCCCTGTAACCATAAAGTGCAGCACAAATTAAATCTAGCCCTGAGTCTAAGAAGTTATGTTTGCAACTGTTGCTTTCATACCCAAAGTTTTACTTGTGACCCTTGATATTATTTACATAATATATGACAATAAAAGTATGCTGTTATAATACATGTTTCTCTCTGTGGCAATCTAACCCAAAAACAGAAGAGCAAACCTGCAGGTGTTGTATATTTACTGCTTCTTTTTTGAGTATCCTCTTAATATTACTACTACTACTATTAATAATAGTAGTAATAATAATAATTTAATCCTATTATATTAAACCCATAAAGCTTCAAACTCATATTGCTGTTTCTTTCTTTTGCATCTACTTTTTAGAAGGGACACTTGAAAGATAAGTATTGTCTTGATCTTTTGGTTTGAACAAAATTATATATAAAAATGATAGGAGAATACAACAAATAGGCATACAAACACACAATTGTTGTAATTGATTATTAAAGAACACATTGCAAAAAAATAAAACGCCTTCAATATACTCTGTAAAGCAATGTAATGTACAGTTCAAATATTTTATCCTTTAATGAATATTCTTTGAGAACACCTATCAAGCCGAACCTTGTCTGCCCGCCCTTTAATAAATCAATCCCTTTGCCTGTGTTACCCCTATATGAGGGAAACGTAAATCTGACATTTCATTACCATTGTAAAAACAATGAGCTTAAAACAAGTCACTTATTTTTGTCAGCAACAACATTTAATATTTTTAGTTTACAATCATTGTTTATTTTTTAGTTAAAAAGTAAAAAAGCTTTCAAGTGAAAATAAAAAGTTAATTGGAGAAAATGACGCAGAGTAGGCAATTTCTGAATGGGCTTGTAGAAAGGTCGCCAACTTGTTCAGACACACTTAAGAGGAAATTAAGCAAGCAAAGAGCATAGTCTGAATTTCTAGTGTATTATCAACCACACAATATGTGCATTATACATCATTAGCAAGATGAGTACTTGCAGCCACTTAGGAATTTACAGCAAAAGTGCCATTGCTAAAGTAGGTGCATTATTTATCAACTGCATTCTCTCATTTACATCTTAATAGCAATACAATATTCCATGATGTCCAATACTAGTTTACTTACCAATCTAGTGGTCTTATCGCTAAACAGGAGGCTGACACCTCAAAATGGTAAGACTTTATTTATGAGTTTAATGTTATATGAAACGTAAATTCTTATTTTGTAATAACAAAATGTCTAATTTTTTGAAAACAATTAAAATGTTGGTTCTTTAACTTATTTCCAGCCAAATCTGCATATAAAAAATCAATTATTATATTTTTTGTCTGTGCACCCTTATAAAAAAAATCCTTAATGTTTTATGTGATACACATTATCCATGTTCTAACCATATTACTATGGTTTTACTAATCAAGGAATCATTTTGGACTTTCTGCTTTTAGGTTCCAGAAATGTATTTGATTTTTGTTTGTAATTTAGAGGCGTGGCTTATGTATCACTCCAGGAATGGACAAATGGTTGGATGAACAGCTTAATTTACTTATGTCTCCCTTAAAAATGAAATTCTTAAGGATGTGCTTTATCTAGGCATTTTTATGTTAAAAGCTTTAACATAGTTATATAAATGTTATAGTTATGACATGTAAATGATGCATAAAATATACTTTTAATCAACAAATGAGCCTTTACATATCAGAGATTGATAGTGAATAAATGTCACCTGCATCTTTATTGCAGTAAACTAATTAGTTTTGATCTGAGTACATAAATAAATCAGTGATCATATTTCAATTTTCTAAACCTCCAAAAATAGCTAAGGGACTGTAGTTGACTCTTATTAAAACTGTGACCAGTCAGTATTGAACCTACTACTTTAAAAATATTTCAAGAGTTTTGGAAAACATAGATATTGAATGCCAATCAAATTGCTAATGGCTAAATTTAGGCTTTCCCTTAAGTGGAAATATTTATTTTTATAGAAATTAAAAATTGTGCCCCACCGTGCTTAATGTGGGTAAATGAAGGGGGCGGGGAGCACCAGTAAGTTCCTATTTGAATGATCCAGTGGAGTTTTAAAGTATGACATTAGCATGTGCTTGTTTTTTTTTTTTTTGTTTGTTTTTTTAGAAAATACAACTGATAAGGCATAAAAACACAATTGCTTGAATCGATTTCCTCTTTCATCTTTTTAAAGATCATATTGTAAAAAAAAAAATGTCCTCAAGATACTCTGTAGAGCACTTTATTGTACAGTTCAAACATTATCATTCCACTCTTCATCTGTGTTACTGGTATATGAGCGAAATATGTAAATCTTTGACATTACAGTACCAGTGCTTAAAACAAAATACTATTTTTTTGTCAGCAACAAAATTTTGCATTTTTAGTTTGCAATGATTATTTATTTTTAGGTAAAATGTAAAAAAAAAAAAGCTTTCAAGCGAAAATAAAAAGTGAATTGGACAAAATGATGCAGAGTAGGCAATTTCTCATTGAGCTTGTAGAAAGGTGCTTTAAATATATTTTGGCTGCACAACAGTGAAAAAGTAGATTACGTTTAAAAGGAAAAAAAATGTATTATTGGATTAGATTTGTTTATTTCTTTGAAATGTATTATTTTTTCAGTAATTGTCAAACTCTGAAAATACAACAAAAATACTGCAAGATTTATTTATTTATTTCAATTGACACTTGCATATAGTAAAATCACAATATTTATCACACGTAATGTATTTTCTTATTATGGTATAATGTTATTATAAATTTTTTTTTATTTATCTTTTTATTGAGGTTTTGGCATTAGAAAATAAAACATAGAATAAACATCTTGTGTCATACATGATGGCATTTACATAGAAAACAGTAGAATGACACATGTTGAGAGTAAGAAAAATGATTAACAGTATATACACTTCAGAAACCTCCATTTTTTAGGTTTTATATGTTTTCAAAAATGACTAATTAGCTGGCAATTTCAAGCCTCTTTGATACAGGTAATACTGGTGAGGCATGTTAGTAATATTAAGGACCTCATTGGGTCCAATGTCACATAATAGTTATAAGAATAACCTTAGTCTTGATAAGAATAGTGAAGCATAAACAATATGATGAGGCATATTAGTAATGGTGAACATAGTATATAAATTTGCGTAGAATTTGACAGCGGATAAGCACCACTTGGGATTGAGGGGGGGGGGGGCTCAATTAGCAAAACATAATATAAACAGAATCAATAATATAGCTAACTAGAAGACCATACTAGTACTCCAATAATAGATAAAGCAATACCTGCTAAATAGAGAGACATCATATATAAATGATTAGAGCAACCAGATATAACCTATGATGGGTGTGTACTTGGTCTTGTGGTATTAAGTATAGTTAAGTCTAAAACAGGTTAAGTACCTTTCAGGGTAAACAGATATTTCTCCTGTTAGTTATGTGTAGTATATAAGGGCACATTCTAAATATGACAAGAGCATGAAAATATTCTTCCCGGCAATAAAGCACATATACTAAACACACTAATAGTATGCATAATTATGAGTAAGTATAGAAAGTGAGAGCTCATAGAAGTTTGGGACTGACTAATACAGTGCTAACTAAGATCTCTGCCCCGGCCATGGCCCGAGACATAGCAGCAGCCCTCTAGAAATATGGTCTTAATATTTGCTAAGACTATATATAGATATATCACACCTCTAGTTGTACTCATTAGATATAGCTTATAAAACCATAGTTATTTGCTATTGTAAATATCTAGTTGAGTTAACATAATAGCTAGGAGCACTTTGACTAAAACTACCAGAATAAGTGTACCATTATAGATAATATACACCTATATTATGAGTTTTGAGTGCTATAGGAAAAGTAAAGAACGCCACAAAAGTGGCGTTATTTAATTCCCTATAGCGCTGCTATTACAAGTTTAAAAAAACACTGCTTGTGCAAGCAATATGGAGATTTTAAGCTGTGTTTGACGTGCTCGTGCACACTTCCCCATAGACATCAATGGGGAGAGCCGGCAAAAAAAAAAGTCTTACACCTGTGATCGCGGAAACAAAAGCTCCATAACGCAGCTCCATTGATGTCTATGGGGGAAAAGAAACTACAGTTTAAACCTAACACCCTAACATAAACCCTATGTCTAAACACCCCTAATCTGCTGCCCATGACATCGCCGACACCTAAATAAAATTATTAACCCCTAATCTGCTGCTCCCGATATCGCCGGCACTATACTAAAGTTATTAACCCCTATTCCGCAGCACATCCAACACCGATATAGCCACCACCTAAATAAAGCTATTAACCCCTAAACCGCCAGCCCCCCACATCGCAACAACCTAAATTAAACTATTAACCCCTAACCCGAATGTAACCCTAACCCTAACACCCCCTAACTTTAACATAATTAAACTAGATCTAAATTAAACTTACAATTATTAACTAAATAAACCTATTAACCCCTAAACCGCCAGCCACCCACATCACAACAACCTAAATTAAACTATTAACCCCTAACCCTAACGTAACCCTAACACCCCCTAACTTTAACATAATTAAACTAGATCTAAATTAAACTTACAATTATTAACTAAATAGACCTAGTAACACCTAAACCGCCAGCCCCCCACATCGCAACAACTTAAATTCAAATATTAACCCCTTACCCTAAACCTAACCCTAACACCCCATAACTTTAAAATAATTAAAATAGGGGGGCGTGTCTGGAAGGCGGCCATGATCAGCAGCAATTTCATGAAACTCCTCAAGTATATTTCAATTCATGTCAAATATCTCTTCTCAACCCTGACGTTTTGCACTGAAAGCTGTTAAGCTTGTTTTAGAGAAGAAAGGGAGCTGAATGATACCTCAATTTATCCGTTATTTTCTGTTGGGTTGAAACAGATAGAGCCTGGAAGGTAGGCCGCAACTTCATCACTCACATACACCACCCCCCTCGAGTACCTAAATCACTCGAGTAGAGCAGTTTTAATCTGCTACGATTTATTTCATAAGACAGAATATTACACAAAGTTGACAAGATGGAGGACTTTCATGCTTTATTACAAGTTAAACTACAAGACTTGGATCGACTAATAGACTGTAGGTTCACGGATCTAAGAGTCCTTTGCCAAGAGTTAAATCCGGTAACACCACCTCTCAATATGCACAGAGGCATTCCGGTGAAGGAGGACACAGTTTGGCCTGAGGAATCTGCGGATACACGGCCTGGACCGTCCTTACATGCAGTGTCGCATTACCCTCACTTAATGCCTCAGTTTAAGGTATCTGAGGAGCAGCACGCAGTTTGCTCATTGTTGTCCTCGGGACTCCCGGGGGGGATGCAGCCGGTCCCCGCCGGGGTCGGGAGGGCCTCGCACTTACTAAGCACACAGAAGTGCTGAAGATCATGGCTAGAAGCATACAGAGGAGCGACAGCCTGGAGGAATTGTTGAGAGGGCAGTTGCGGTCCAGGTCCACTATGTCTAACATCAGGGACTTTACAGCTAGATGTATTTCATCACAAGATGTGTACTACCTACCTCTTAATTGCCATATGAGAGCAGGTGTGGGATAGTACCGGACGTTTGGTAGTGGATGCAATGCTCTCTTGTGTACAAAGATCAAGGGTATAATCACCCTAAAGAGATGCGTTCAGGGGTTGGTGATGTAAAAGTCCGAAAAGTCCAAAATGGAGGCAGCTCTTCCGATATGGATACGATCAATACAGAGACCTAGAACAGGAGACAAGAAGGCGCCAAAATAGGGTGATATCGTCGGTGCAGTTCAGTATACTGGGGTGGACAGAGTAATACTCACAAGCGAGGCGGCACTATGGCGTGCCTGAAATTGCAAACCGGGACCTCACAGTCGCCTGGTAGACCACACAAGGCAGCAGCAGTTCCCAGCCGAGCACATGATTAGTGCAACCAATCAGGATCCGATCTGGATACACACCTTCCTCTCTATACTCCAATCGTTAGGATGATTACGAGGGGGTGTGCAATGGTGGTGAGCGACAAGACAAACTACAATCGCTCACAAAATAAGATAAAATGTTTGTGGAAAGAGGGGAGACCAGCTCCAGCAGGGTACAGATAAAACAAATTTATTAAAATGTTTAAAAACCAGCAACGCGTTTCTCGGCTACACAGAGCCGTTTCATCAGGCTGTAATAATATGTTCAAACAGACCTGCTGCTTATGTACCTCCTCTATCCAATGAAATTGCATTTTTCATTTACACACCCTTCATAGGGCGGCTACACATCATTATCTTAACCAATAATACTATATACACCATTTCGAAATACATATTTATATAGTATTATTGGTTAAGATAATGATGTGTAGCCGCCCTATGAAGGGTGTGTAAATGAAAAATGCAATTTGATTGGATAGAGGAGGTACATAAGCAGCAGGTCTGTTTGAACATATTATTACAGCCTGATGAAACGGTTCTGTGTAGCCGAGAAACGCGTTGCTGGTTTTTAAACATTTTAATAAATTTGTTTTATCTGTATCCTGCTGGAGCTGGTCTCCCCTCTTTCCACAAACATTTTATCTTATTTTGTGAGTGATTGTAGTTTGTCTTGTCGCTCACCAACATTGCACACCCCCTCGTAATCATCCTAACGATTGGAGTATAGAGAGGAAGGTGTGTATCCTGATCGGATCCTGATTGGTTGCACTAATCATGTGCTCGGCTGGGAACTGCTGCTGCCTTGTGTGGTCTACCGGGCGAATGTGAGGTCCCGGTTGGCAATTTCAGGCACGCCATAGTGCCGCCTCGCTTGTGAGTATTACTCTGTCCACCCCAGTATACTGAACTGCACCGACGATATCACCCTATTTTGGCACCTTCTTGTCTCCTGTTCTAGGTCTCTGTAATGCTCTCTTGTGCCTGATTTCAACTCCTAGTTTGCCGAAGGGCACGGTCATAATAGCAGGGGGTGAACAATCAGGTCTATAGAGTCTCATCATTTCAAACATAACTGTGTTGCCCCTTTTTATAATTTTTTCTTATGTATTAGTCTGTACTTAGTACTAACAGTTTAAAGTATACTAAGCCTTTATAGTTGTTCTTTTTTTAATATCTACAGCTAAGGATGTTTAATTAGTCAGCCATAAAGTAAGTGTCAGTCTGATTAGAAGGAGATGTAGGGACACTGTCTCATTGTGCATCATGATATTTCAGGCTTGCCTAATGAATGCCACACATCTGTTATAGGGTTTCTGAGATAAGTTTGGTGTATATATGACAGTTCCCTAATAAACTTCCATATGGTGACGTGCCACAAATAGTTAATGTTAACATGGCGCAGGTAATGAATAACACTATATATGAGACTGGGATTGGCATTAAAGTGGCATGCAGACCCTAATTAACATGCTGCAGGGGTATTTTTATGGATCACTGAGATCACGGAGACAGACTGCAGTTACTAGTCTCTGGCGATAAATAAAAAATAGACTACCCCCCCCCCCTCTTTGTATGTTATATTGCCATAGGGATACTAGTCTTGTTTACTTTTAGTTTACCCTAATTGGTACTTTCCTGTTCCCAATTATTTCTATTCAAGGTATCCTGTATGTCCATATTAAATTTTCTAAATATCAGATTACCACTAAGGCATATAGATACTGAGTAAAACATCCAATGTCATCTGTGTATTTTGATAGTTCCTCCTCACATCTATGAAAAGAAATGATTCTGGGTATTTGTTATCTACATGTAATATCATAAATTAATCTTAAGAATTATGCAAACATTGTTTGGGTCCAAGAGAGACCATATGTGCTAGTTGAGACCCTCCCCAGTTTAAGGTTTTATCATCAGGGTACAAAAGTGACCCGGTTTAGGTTATGCGTTAAAAATCTACCTCTCATCTCTGATTATGTGATATTATGCTGAATATTTTCATTGTGAATATCATTCTAGTGGTTAGCTTAACTAAATAAAGAGGTACCACGGTAATATTAAAACATAAAATAAAATCTAAGGTATCATGAAAATAGCTTGAATAAGATAATATGTATGACTTGATTAAATTTTGGACATGGCATGTTATAACCCTCAGTAGTCTTATTCATATTTCTGGACACATTAGCTAAGAGGGGGTTCTGGTATTGTACTTTTTCTCTTCTCTTCTACTTCATAGGCATGTTATGTTACTGAGTTGATTTACACGATGTTATGTTTTACATTATGTATCGCCAAATACCTTAATAAAAAACTTTGATTTTAAAAAAAAATAATAATAATTAAAATAGATCTAAATTAAATTTACAATTATTAACTAAATAATACCTAGTTAAAACTAAATACTTACCTGTAAAATAAAACCTAAGCTAGCTACAATATAATGAATAGTTACATTGTAGCTAGCTTAGGTTTAATTTTTATTTCACAGGCAACTTTTGTATTTATTTAGTTATTAACTATTTACTAACTACCTATCTAAAATAAATACAAACATACTGGTGAAATAAAACCTAACCTGCCTTACACTAAAACCTAACCTACCATTACAAAAAATAAAAAAAACTACCATTACAAAAAATAAAAAAATATCCAAAAAAAAATAAAGATTATTCCTATTCTAATACTCTTGGAAAAAAAAAACACCCCAGAATAAAAAAAAGCCTAATCTAGAATAAACTACCAAGGGCCCTTAAAAGGTCCTTTTGGGGGCCCCTTAAAAGGGCATTTTGTAGGGCATTGTCTTGAGATAAACAGCTCTTTTGCTCCAAAAAAATACTGTTACCCCCTAACACTATACAAACCCCTACCCCCCAAACTACCAAGGGCCCCCTAAAAGGGCCTTTTGGGGGGCCCTTGAAAGGGCCTTTTGTAGAGCATTGGCATAAGTTAAACAGCTCTTTTGCTAAAAAAAATAAACAAGCCCTGAAAATATACATTACACAAAATAAAAAAATAAATCATCCAAAATACAAAAGAATTACACCTAATCTAACAGCCCTATCAAAATAAAAAGGCCCCCAAAATAAAATAAAAAACCTAGCCTACAATAAACTACTAATGGCCCTTAAAAGAACCTTTTGTGGGGCATTGCCCCAAAGATATTAGCTCTTTTACCTGTAAAAAAAATACAAACACCCCCGCAACAGTAAAATCCACCACCCAACCAACCCCCCCCAATAAAAAAACTATCTAAAATAACCTAAGCTACGCATTGCCCTGAAAAGGGAATTTGTATGGGTATTGCCCTTAAAAGGGCATTTAGCTCTTTATCATTGCCAAAACTCTAATCTAAAAAAAACCCACCCAAAAACCCTTAAAAAAAACCTAACACTAACCCCTGACGATCCACTTACAGTTGTTGAAGTCCCGCTTGAAGGATCCATCCAGCCGGCGAAGTCATCATCCATGCGGCAAGAAGTCTTCATCCAAACGGCCTCTTAGATCTTCATCAAGCCGGCGCGGAGCGGGTCCATCCTGAAGACATCCAGCACAGAGCATCCCCTTCATACGGTCACTGCCGTATACTGATTCTTCAAGTGACGCTACCCAAGATGGCGTCCTTTGCATTCCTATTGGCTGAAAGATTTCAATCAGCCAATAGGAATTAGAGCTGCTAAAATCCTATTGGCTGTTCCAATCAGCCAATAGAATGAGAGCTCAAACCTATTGGCTGATTGGAACAGCCAATAGAATGAGAGCTGCTTAAATCCTATTGGCTGATTTGAATAGCTAATATGATTTTAGCAGCCCTAATTCCGATTGGCTGATTCAAATTTTTCTTTTCCATCTTGAATCGCGTCCCTTTCATTGAAGATTCAGTGTACGACGGCGACCGTATGAACAGGATGCTCCGCGCCGGATGGACCCGCTCCGTGCCGGCTGGATGAAGATAGAAGAGGCCGTCTGGATGAAGACTTCTTGCCGCATGGATGATGACTTCGTCGGCTGAATGAAGATAGAAGAGGCCGTCTGGATGAAGACGTTTTGCCGCATGGATGATGACTTCGCCGGCTGGATGGATTCTTTAAGCGGGACTTCAACAACTGTAAGTGGATCGTCGGGGGTTAGTGTTAGGTTTTTTTAAGGGGTTTTTGTGTGGGTTTTTTTTTAGATTAGGATTTGGGCAATGTAAAAGAGCTAAATACCCTTTTAAGGCCAATGCCCATACAAATGCCCTTTTCAGGGCAATGGTCAGCTTAGGTTACTTTAGATTTTTTATTTGGGGGGGTTGGTTGGGTGGTGGGTTTTACTGTTGGGGGGGTGTTTGTATTATTTTTACAGGTAAAAGAGCTGATATATTTGGGGTAATGCCCCACAAAAGGCCCTTTTATGGGCCATTGGTAGTTTATTGTAGGCTAGGGTTTTTTATTTTGGGGGGGGGCTTTTTTATTTTGATAGGGCTATTAGATTAGGTGTAATTCTTTTGTATTTTTGATAATTTTTTTTAATTTTTAATTTTTTTTGTAATTAGATTTTCTGTAATTTTTAGAGAAGTGTTAGGATTTTTTAATGTTTAGTTTAATTTTATTTAATTGGTAGTTAGTTTAATTTTAGTTTAATAATTATAATAGTTTAATTGTTAGTTTAAATTTAGATTTTTAATTTGACAGGTAAGTTTTAATTTAATTTAAGATAGGGAAATTGTAATTTTAATATAAAGTTAGGGGGTCGTTAGGTTTAGGGGTTTATAGTTTATTTTAGTATATTCCATTGTGGGGGGTTTTGGTTTAGGGGTTTATAGTTTATTTTAGTTTATTTCGTTGGGGGGGCTTGTGGTTTAGGGGTTAATAGGTTTATTATAGCGGCAGTGTGAGTGGACGACAGATTAGGGGTTAATAATATTTAAATAGTGTTTGCGATGCAGGAGGGTGGCGGTTTAGGAGTTAATAAGTTTATTATAGTGGCGACGATGTCGGGAAGCAGAGGAATAGGGGTTAATACATTTTATTAGTGGCGGTGATGTCAGGAGCGGCAGATTAGGGGTTAATAAATGTATTATAGTGTTTGCGATGCGGGAGGGCCTCGGTTTAGGGGTTAATAGGTAGTTTATGGGTGTTAGTGTACTTTTAAACACTTTAGTTATAAGTTTTTTTTTGCTACAGCTTTGTAGCGTAACACTCATAACTACTAACTTTAGATGGCGGTACAGATCTTGTCAGTTTAGGCTGTAACGCTCGCTTTTTAGCCTTACTGCAAAAATAGTAATACCGGTGCTATTGGAATCCCATGAAAAAAACGTAATTTTTAGGAGTGCGGGATTGACGTTGCGTTACAGGCTAAAAGGCTTGCGGTACACCTATACCGACAACACTTGTAATAGCTGTGGTGCTGTTTTAATGCTGAAAATGCCATATTCAGCGTTACAAGCCGCAACGCAAAACTTGTAATCTATGTGATACTGAGGCATTCCCAATATATAGTGATCCCAACACAGTAATAAAGCTTGCTATATAGGAGGTAGTATTTCTGAGGGTGAGCTAACAGTAACTAGTTGTAATCTGTGAATCTCCTAGGGCCTTTACATTCAAATGAAACAACTAATGCCTAAATGCTTATATGGGACATGTTAAGAATATTAAGTAACATAACCCTGATACCTATTTTGTAGATGAGAGGATGTAGATTAATAATGATTATAGTCTGTGTGTCCTCTAAGTAAGTAATAGACTAGTAGTATGTATCCATCTAGTTACCCTAATAGACAACATAAACAAAGTAGAATGTCAGTATATGTACAAAAGCAAATAGCAAGGTAACCTTTATACTGTCACATGCGGTCCCCTAACTTCCTCGCCGGCTGAAGGAGAGAGAGGAGTTATACCACCCGTGTATGAACAGGAGGAAGTAAAGCCTCCTTTTTACTATTTAAAGAAAGATGTAACCTCTTTTTAGCATAATGACATCGCTAGCTATATGAAGGTGTTCCAAACGAAAAGGCAGTATATCAGCAGTAAACAAATTGTTATTATATGATGTGCCTGAGTATGGGCAGTGGGTATATATGGCTTCATTGAGGAGAAAAACAGGCATGGTCGGGATATTCACGGATGTGTATGTTTTACCTTAAATACTAACCCCCAGTAAAGCTGCTGAAAAAGATTACTGCAGGATGATTTTCTAAGAATGTATCGGGTTTACCATACAATTTACATATACTTTCATATAAAGCAAACAATTACTTGATAGTGACAATGGTGGAATATACTTTCAAGGCATGATGAGCACAGTGGTTAAGGGGATGTGTGTCCAACTTTATATTTGTACTAGGGTTGTATAATGTAGTATAATACTGAATAAGGCTCTATATTGTGGCAAACTAGTATTTAAGAGCTGCTTAGAAAACTCATACATTCTAGATAAACCTATGGCCCTTGAAAGAGTATAAGAGCCTCAGAGACATAATATGGCCACATGAACATTAATAGAAACATAAGATATAGAGACTTTTCTGGTTAACGCATATATATATAAATGATCCTAATATATATGGCATATAAACACCTACAGAGAACAATATTGTAAATTAAAAGCTGCTGACCATGATTAAAAAAAAGAAGAAAAAATAAAATAAATGGAGCACTATAACTTAATTTTGCAAATCTTTGTGGGGAAAAACAGCATAGTGACTAATTGCACTTTTGCAGACTCTATAAGGAGCACATACGAGAAACAGATCTATACATCAACTCGCACGAGTATCATATAAATTCTCACTTTTAATGTGTCATCTAGCTTGGATAAAGGGAGTTCCATATGGAGTGAAGGCAGCCAAGAGAGCAGAGCGCACTGCGGTTAAGAGTCGTAAAGATTCTCAGCTGACTCCAGATCTCTTCATGGAGTAGTGAGCAATTGGATGATCCAGTGCTGCATATTTACTATTCCGGATGGTTTTCAGCCATCCGTAATTTATATAAGTTGTGTAGTCTTTGCTGTCAGTCGAATAGGGGTTGTAATGGTATCTGGTGAATTTGTGAGCACTCAGGGGGTTTGTAGCAGAGGGGAATAGTCCAAATGTCTCTGTGCTATAATTCTCATCACTAGTTTCCCATTGCAGGACATCTTTATGTTTACCTGGGACACTAGGGTCCAGGTACTAACACTCAACTAGATTATGAGTTTTGCGTTAGAGGCTGTGCGGTGCTAACGAGCAGTTTTGTCTCACCGCTCACTTACCTACAGCGCTGGTATTACAGGTTTTTATACACCTGTGGTTAAAAGACAAGAAGTGAACGTTGAGCAAAATTTTGCTCATTACCGCACTCCAATACCAGTGCTGCTTAAGTCAGCGGTGAGCTGGTGTGACGTGCTCGTGCACGATTTCTCCATAGGAATCAATGGGGAGAGCCGGCTGAAAAAAAGTCTAACACCTGCAAAAAAGCAGCGTAAAACTCAGTAACACAGCCCCATTGATTCCTAAGGGGAAATAAAATTTATGTCTACACCTAACACCCTAACATGAACCCCGAGTCTAAACACCCCTAATGTTACACTTATTAACCCCTAATCTGCCGCCCCTGACATCACTGACACCTGCATTATATTATTAACCCCTAATCTGCCGGTCCGGACACCGCCGCCACCTACATTATACTTATGAGCCCCTAATCTGCTGCCCTCAACATTGCTGTCACCTACATTATATTTATTAATCCCTAATCTGCCGCCCCAATGTCGCTGCCACCTACCTACACTTATTAACCCCTAATCTGCCGCCCCCAACGTCGCCGCCACTATAATAAACATAATAAAATAAACATATTAACCCCTAAACCGCCGCACTCCAGCCTCACAAACATTAGTTAAAAATATTAATCCCTAATCTGCCATCCCTAACATCGACGCCACCTACCTACATTTATTAACCCCTAATCTGCCTCCCCTAACGTCGCTGCCACTATATTAAAGTTATTAACCCCTAAACCTAAGTCTAACCCTAAACCTAACACCCCCTAACTTAAAGGGACAGTCAACACCAGAATTGTTGTTGTTTTAAAAGATAGATAATCCCTCTATTACCCATTCCTTAGTTTTTCATAACCAACACTGTTATATAAATACATTTTTAACCTCTGTGATTACCTTGTATCTAAGCATCTTCTGACAGCCCCCTGATCAAATGCCACAATCCACGGACGTGCTCACAATGTTATCTATAGGGTTTACCTGAACTAGCTCTCCCCTGCTGTGAAAAGCAAATACAAAAGCAATTGATTAGAGGCGGCCTTTAATGGCTTAGAAATTATCATATGAGACTTGCTAGGTCTAGCTTTCAACTAAGAATACCAAAAGAACAAAGCAAAATTGGTGATAAAAGTAAATTGGAAAGTTGTTTAAAATTACATGCCCTATTTGAAACATGAAAGATTTTTTTGGACTTGACTGTCCCTTTAAATATAATTTAAATAAATTTAAATAAATATTACTATCATTAACTAAATTATTCCTATTTAAAACTAAATACTTACCTGTAAAATAAACCCTAAGATAGCTACAATATAACTAATAGTTACATTGTAGCTAGCTTAGGGTTTATTTTTATTTTACAGGCAAGTTTGTATTTATTTTAACTAGGTAGAATAGTTACTAAATAGTTAATAACTATTTAATAACTACCTAGCTAAAATAAATACAAATTTACCTGTAAAATAAAACCTAACCCAAGTTACACTAACACCTAGCACTACACTACAATTAAATACATTCCCTACATTAAATACAATTAAATAAATTAAATTAGCTAAAGTACAAAAAAACCCCCACTAAATTACAGAAAATAATAAACAAATTACAGATATTTAAACTAATTACACCTAATCTAATAGCCCTACTAAAATTAAAAGCCCCCCAAAAATTAAAAAAAAAACCCTAGCCTAAACTAAACTACCAATAGCCCTTAAAAGGGCCTTTTGCGGCACATTGCCCCAAAGTAATCAGCTCTTTTACCTGTAAAAAAAAATACAAACCCACCCACCCACACAACCAACCCCCCAAATAAAATACTAGCTAAAAAACCTAAGCTCCCCAGTGCCCTGAAAAGGGCATTTGGATGGGTATTGCCCTTAAAAGGGCAGTTAGCTCTATTGCAGCCCAAAGTCCCTAACCTAAAAATAAAACCCACCCAATACACCCTTAAAAAAACCTAACACTAACCCTCTGAAGATTGACTTACCGGGAGATGTCTTCATCCAAGCCGGGCAAAGTGGTCCTCCAGACGGGCAGAAGTCTTCATCCAAGCCGGGCAGAAGTGGTCCTCCAGACGGGCAGAAGTCTTCATCCAAACGGCATCTTCTATCTTCATCCAGACGGCATCTTCTGGACTTACCGGGAGACGTCTTCATCCCAGCCCGGCAAAGTGGTCCTCCAGATGGGCAGAAGTCTTCATTCAAGCCGGGCAGAAGTGGTCCTCCAGACGGCATCTTCTATCTTCATCCATCCGGAGCGGAGCGGGTCCATCTTCAAGACATCCGACGCTGAGCATTCTCTTCTTCTGACGACTAAAACAGAATGAAGGTACCTTTAAGTGACGTCATCCAAGATGGCGTCCCTTCAATTCTGATTGGCTGATAGAATTCTATCAGCCAATCGGAATTAAGTTAGACAAAATCCTATTGGCTGATGCAATCAGCCAATAGGATTGAAGTTCAATCCTATTGGCTGATCCAATCAGCCAATAGGATGGAGCTCGCATTCTATTGGCTGATTGGAGGACCACTTCTGCCCGGCTTGGATGAAGACTACTGCCCGTCTCTGGAGGACCACTTCACCCAGCTTGGATGAAGACGTCTCCCGGTAAGTCCAGAAGATGCCGTTTGGATGAAGACAGAAGATGCCGTCTGGATGAAGACCTCTGCCCGTCTGGAGGACCACTTCTGTCCGGCTTGGATGAAGACTTCTGCCCATCTGGAGGACCACTTTGCCCGGCTTGGATGAAGACGTCTCCCGGTAAGTCGATCTTCAGGGGGTTAGTGTTAGGTTTTTTTAAGGGTGTATTGGGTGGATTTTATTTTTAGGTTAGGGACTTTGGGCTGCAATAGAGCTAACTGCCCTTTTAAGGGTAATGCCCATCCAAATGCCCTTTTCAGGGCAATAGGGAGCTTAGGTTTTTTTTAGCTAGTATTTTATTTGGGGGGGTGGTTGTGTGGGTGGTGGGTTTTACTGTTGGGGGGGTTGTTTTGTATTTTTTTTTAAAGGTAAAAGAGCTGATTACTTTGGGGCAATGCCCCGCAAAAGGCCCTGGTAGTTTAGTTTAGGCTAGGGTTTTTTTTTTATTTTGGGGGGGGGGGGGGCTTTTTTTACTTTAAAAGGGCTATTAGATTAGGAATAATTAGTTTAAATATCTGTGATTTGTTTACTATTTTCTGTAATTTAGTGTGTTTTTTTTTTGTACTTTAGCTAATTTAATTTAGGTAATTGTATTTAATTTAGTTAATTTATTTAATTGTAGTGTAGTGTTAGGTGTCAGTCTAACTTAGGTTAGGTTTTATTTTACAGGTACTTTTGTATTTATTTTAGCTAGGTAGTTATTAAATATTTAATAACTATTTAGTAACTATTCTACCTAGTTAAAATAAATACAAACTTGCCTGTAAAATAAAAATAAATCCTAAGCTAGCTACAATGTAACTATTAGTTATATTGTAGCTAGCTTAGGGTTTATTTTATAGGTAAGTATTTAGTTTTAAATAGGAATAATGTAGTTAATGATAGGAATATTTATTTATTTAAATTATATTTAAGTTAGGGGGTGTTAGGTTTAGGGTTAGACTTAGGTTTAGGGGTTAATAACTTTAATATAGTGGCGGCGACGTTGGGGCGGCAAATTTGGGGTTAATAATATTTTACTAATGTTTGCGAGGCGGGAGAGCGGCGGTTTAGGGGTTAATATGTTTATTATAGTGACGGCGACTTTGGGTGCGGCAGATTAGGGTATAAAAAGTGTAGGTAGGTTGCGGCGACATTGGGGTTGGCATATTAGGGGTTAATAAATATAATGTAGGTGTCGGCGATGTTGGGGTCAGCAGATTAGGGGTTCATAAATATAATGTAGGTGGCGGCGGTGTCCGGAAAGGCAGATTAGGGGTTAAAAATGTTATTTTAGTATTTGCGATGTGGTGGGCCTCGGTTTAGGGGTTAATAGGTAGTTTATGGGTGTTTATGGGTAGTTTATGGGTGTGCTTTTTAGCACTTTAGTTATGAGTTTTATGCTACAGCGTTGTACCATAAAACTCATAACTACTGACTTTTAAATGCGTTAGGACTCTTGAAGGGGTAGGGTGTACTGCTCACTTTTTGGCCTCCCAGGACAGACTCGTAATATCAGTGCTATGGAAGTCCCATAGAAAAAAGACTTTACAAAGTTTACGTAAGTCGTTTTGCGGTAAGGCCAAAAAAGTGTGCGGCGACCCTAAACCTTCAAGACTCGTAATAGCAGCAGGCGTAAAAAAGCAGCGTTAGGACCTCTTAACGCTGCTTTTTTACCCTAGCACACAACTCGTAATCTAGCCGACTGTATGTTGTCAGGTACTTCCACTTGAAAGTGGACCCCAGAACCAGGGGTCGAATCGCAAGACAAAGGTGCTGTCAGCTTGTCTAATACATCCTTCAGGCTCTTCTTCAGCCCTGTGAAATGATCTTGAATGAGTTGTGTTGTTTCAGTCTCCCATCTGTTTAGGTACTCCATTGTGATAAGGGTGTAAGGGTCACGATTATCTTAGGACTCTGATCTAATTGATTAGGTGTTATTATGAATATATATCAGCAGTATGATTATTCTCATTAATGATGACTTCAGCCCTCTGAGAAAAATTTGCTTAGTTTAGTGCTTAGAATAGTGCCACGTGGGTGACTGCCATACCGGTGAGGAGCAGTTAACATGTTAAGGGCTTGGGTCTGTGCCAGTATAGGCAAAATGGTGCTGCTAGTGAACTGTGCCGCTTACTGGGCGCATCTTCGAGCCCTAGAGACCAGTGTGTGCATAATCACGTACGTCTGTGCAGGTATAGACAGTTGGCTTGTTCCGCAGTGCTCCGTGTCATATAGGAAGTGTAAGTGCGTCACAGGTGGCAGCCACACAGCTCAAAGGCCCAACAGCTATAGATCAATCTCCTAACATGCGATCTGTACACCAGAGTCAGGGTGAACCCCAGCAGGTGTGGGACGGATTTCAGAAGTCTCTGTTAGTTTGGAGCATAAATTTACCCCTGTAGAGTCTGTTTTCACTCAGAGCTCCACATAGATGTGTCCATTCTCCTTCCCAGTTAGCTCCGCCCCCCATTGTAATTATTATTATTATTATTTTTTTAATACTAACATTTGGTAACATTGTTGACACTTATACGTTAGTTTATTTATCATAAAATCCTATTCTGTGAAACGCTTTGAATTTGATATTTTGAGAAGCTTTAATAGGTAGGGCCTAAATTTCCAAACAAAAGCACAAATCATGTAGCAAAGTGTTAATGTATATAACATGTCTAAAAAGCTCTAGGTTACAATCACCAAAGCACACACTTCCCCAAATTCATAATTAATTAGACTCAATTTTTTTCATTTTCATTTATTCTTATTATATGGAGTTGATTTATTAATTATAATTCTTTGAAACTTCCTATTTTGTCGTGTTACCATAGAAATTGAAAATGTTTCTCTCATTGAATAATTCTTATTGTTCTTAGTGAATCCAGGGAGCTGCTTTGAACATGTTAGAGAAAAGATTCCTATCATTACCCTTTGATAACATTTAGTTATTTTAATTGTCATTATTATAGGTATTATAGGTATGCAAGTTCTTAATGTCTCTTTCATTTTTTTATTTAGCTAGTAATTTGCGTAAATTAAATTTTTATGTTTTTATTCTAAATTAATTTATGACACTTTCTCCCCCTGTTTTTTTCCCCTTCCACATTGAAAGGCTTATATTCTATTTTCCCATGCAACAATATTTTTTTCTGGCGCTATACTTATAACCCTTCAATGTAGCCTTTTCTCTTAGGGCTCAATTATCTAAATTTCTCAGGACTGGTGAGATTATTCAAGAATGCTCATCAGTGCTTCTATTTCCCTGGTGGAACTCTTTGACGGTATAGGAAAGTCAAAATTCATGATTCAGGTAGAGCAATTAATTTTAAGACACTTTTAATTTCACTTCTAAAAACCCGTAGAACCTTGAATCAGATGGGCTACAGCAGCAGAAGACCACACCGGGTGCCACTCATGTCAGCTAAGAACAGGAAACTGAGGCTACAATTCACACAAGCTCACCAAAATTGGGCAATAGAAGAATGGAAAAACGTTGCCTAGTCTGATGAGTCTCAATTTCAGCTGCAACATTCAGATGGTAGGGTCAGAATTTGGCCTAAACAACATGAAAGCCTGGATCCGTCCTGCATTGTATCAACGGTTCAGGCTGGTGGTGTAATGGTGTGGGGGATATTTTCTTGGCACACTTTGGGCCCCTTAGTACCAATTGAGCTTTGTTTTAATGCCACTGCCTACCTCAGTATTGCTGCTGACAATGTCCATCCCTTTATGACTACAGTGTACCCATCTTCTGATGGCTACTTCCAGTAGGATAATGCACCATGTCACAAAGCTCAAATCATCTCAAACTGGTTTCTTGAACATGACAATGAGTTCACTGTACTCCAATTGCCTTCACAGTCACCAGATCTCAATCCAATAGAGCACCTTTGGGATGTGGTGGAATCCACATCCCAAAGGTGCTCTATTGGATTGAGATCTGGTGACTGTGAAGGCAATTGGAGTACAGTGAACTCATTGTCATGTTCAAGAAACCAGTTTGAGATGATTTGAGCTTTGTGACATGGTGCATTATCCTACTGGAAGTAGCCATCAGAAGATGGGTACACTGTAGTCATATATATATATATATATACAATGCCTTGCAAAAGTATTCACCCCCTTGACTTTTTACCTATTTTGTTACATTACAGCCTTAAGTTCAATGTTTTATTAATCTGAATTTTATCTGATGGATCAGAACACAATAGTCTAAGTTGGTGAAGGGAAATGAGAAAAATATATACACTAAAACTATTTTTTAGAAATAGAAAGCAGAAAATTGGCATGTGAGCATGTATTCACCCCCTTTGTTATAAAGCCCATAAAAAGCTCTGGTGCAACCAATTACCTTCAGAAGTCCCATAATTAGTGAAATGATATCCACATGTGTGCAATCTAAGTGTCACATGATCTGTCATTACATATACACACCTTTTTTGAAAGGCCCCAGAGGCTGCAACACCTAAGCAAGAGGCACTACTAACCAAACACTGCCATGAAGAAAAAGGAACTCTCCAAACAAGTAAGGGACAATGTTGTTGAGAAGTACAAGTCAGGGTTAGGTTATAAAAAAATATCCAAATATTTGATGATCCCTGTGGTGACATTTTAAATGGAAAGAACATGGCACAACAGCAAACCTGCCAAGAGACGGCCGCCCACCAAAACTCACGGACCGGGCAAGGAGGGCATTAATCAGAGAGGCAGCACAGAGACCTAGGGTAACCCTGGAGGAGCTGCAGAGTTCCACAACAGAGACTGGAGTATCTGTACATAGGACAACAATAAGCCGTACGCTCCATAGAGTTGGGCTTTATGGCAGAGTGGCCAGAAGAAAGCCATTACTTTCAGCAAAAAACAAAATGGCACGTTTTGAGTTTGCGAAAAGGCATGTGGGAGACTCCCAAAATGTATGGAGGAAGGTGCTCTGGTCTGATGAGACTAAAATTTAACTTTTCGTCCATCAAAGAAAACGTTATGTCTGGCGCAAACCCAACACATCAAATCACCCAAAGAACACCATCCCCACAGTGAAACATGGTGGTGGCAGCATCATGCTGTGGGGATGTTTTTCAGCAGCCGGGACTGGGAAACTGGTCAGAGTTGAGGGAAAGGTGGATGGTGCTAAATACAGGGAT
Source organism: Bombina bombina (assembly GCF_027579735.1). NCBI lineage: Eukaryota > Metazoa > Chordata > Amphibia > Anura > Bombinatoridae > Bombina > Bombina bombina. Next base: position 433,373,186 of record NC_069499.1, on the reverse strand, counting down.
ATTCTTGAGCAAAACCTGTACCACTTTGTGCGTGATTTGAGGCTAGGGCGGAGGTTCACCTTCCAGCAGGACAATGACCCCAAACACACTGCTAAAGCAACACTTGAGTGGTTTAAGGGGAAACATATAAATGTGTTGGAATGGCCTAGTCAAAACCCAGACCTCAATCCAATAGAAAATCTGTGGTCAGACTTAAAGATTGCTGTTCACAAGTGCAAACCATCCAACTTGAAGAAGCTGAAACAGTTTTGCAAGGAGGAATGGGCAAAAATCCCAGTGGTAAGATGTGGCATGCTCATAGAGACTTATCCAAAGCGACCTGGAGGTGTGATTGCTGCAAAAGGTGGCTCTACAAAGTATTGACTTTAGGGGGATGAATAGTTATGCTCATTGACTTTTTCTGTTATTTTGTCCTATTTGTTGTTTGCTTCACAATAAATTAAAAAAAAAAATCTTCAAAATTGTGGGCATGTTCTGTAAAATAAATTATGCAAATCCTCAAACAATCCATGTTAATTCCAGGTTGTGAGGCAACAAAACACGAAAAACGCCAAGGGGGTGAATACTTTTGCAAGGCATTGTATATATACAGATATGTGGTTTGTATTTTTATGCTCCCAGAGTGTATTGGACATTGAGAAACATGTACATTAAGATTCTGTAGTGTTAAATAAACTTTTTATTGAAAAATTAAAGTGTTATAGTAATTTTTAAGAAAATCGCGATTAAATCGCAATTGTGTCTTTACTTAAAAAAATAGTGTTTTTTTTTCATTATATCGCCTATATATATATATATATATATATATATATATATATATATATATATATATATATATATATATATATATATATATATATATATATATATATATATATGAAAATTAAAACAATTAATAGAGTATTTTCTTCTATGTGAAGAACATTGGAATATTAAATATTCATAACTTCCTTCAGGTTTTGGTGATGTAGGTCTAACGCTGTGTCAGGTTAGCACACGCTCCTTTGAAGTCTATGGGGAGAAGAAGTTAATGCAGTCGAAATATCTAAGTTCTAAAGTTAACACATACAGTTCAGGGCTGAAATGCGTTGATGATAACGGACAGTTGCAGCTCGAGTTTTCCACTACAACCACTGGGTGTGTCTGTTAAGTCTAATATTTTTTAGGGTAGGGTGTTTATCACTTTGGTTTTGCACATTCTTTTGTTGCTACCTTTTAGGTTCCGATCCACGTGGAGATCATTTGAACACATACTGGACTATTCTTTTTTATAATTCTTTTTATTGAGGAAAATGCATTACAGATAAGCCAATAAAATGAGTGCATCCTCCTAACTTACATACATTGCAATAAGTATAAAAAGGGTGTATATGGTAAATTACATTGAGAGGAACATTCCTACAGCAATATATTATGATATATATATAATGACATCATATTACATAGGAGGGCTCAAGCATTAGCAGTAACAGGGGGAAAGGATAGAGGGGGAGACCCTTACTATTGGGTGTTGCCAACGAGAATAATACATAAAATCTTTGTGTTTACTGTAGGTTCTTTTGCAGTATCAATGATGTGGATTCCCCTATTGACTAGCAAAATTTTCCTTCTTTTATAATTTTATTCAACAAAACAAGACAACACTAAACACAATTAATAAAATAATTATCCACGCATGCAAACTGATCTCTGCGATCTAGGCTCTTAGGCACCCTAAAATGACAATGTAGCTTCTATATTTGGGTGGGGGAAGGTCAATTTATAGTATGGTATTACACCTAGTGATTACTGTAGATTTCAAACTTGTAAGCGTCTCTGGAAGATAAATACTTGCAGGGATCAGATTGCAATTAAAGCTATTGATATTTTGGGTGTAAAGAGATATCCATTCAACATGAGAATATATGACAATAATTATAATTCATAAATAGTCAAATAAGTAGGTGTTAAGTGCCCATTTTGCAGTCAGGCAGTAAGCTAATTGTAATATTTCCCATTACTAAACTCCTATGACAAGCAGTATATCATTGAGGCTTATAACTCATAAGGGAGTAAACGTATGCTGTTTGTGTAGCAGGTGCCATAAGCTGACATGGGAGTGTCTAAAGATTTCTGTACTATGCAGATTTATATCAATTGCAGAGAGCTATTAAGATTATGGTGTAATGCAAGTTTTTTTTTTAAAAAAGATATTATGACAAAATGAAACAGAACAAGTGGCCAACAGGGCCAGGGTTGGGACCAACATAAAACGAAAACAATAACAATAAACTGCAGTAGTCATAACGGTTTGTCCCTAAGGTCCATTGCTGCCAGATTATTTTCTCACAAAGAGATTAAAAAAAAAAAGTAGTGAGACAGCAAAGTAAAACAAGTAGCCAACAGGACAATAATTATGTGCTAACTATACCCGCATCCAATACTGAACATTATAAAGGATTGAAGAAATGTCATTTGGAGCTAAATGGTGACTAGTAGTCTAAAGACCAAATGTACATATTTTAGCTTAGCCGACTCCAGTAGACAAGCAAGCCTCATGTTGTCTGGCTTTCCACCTAAGAGCAAGACACTGGCCACAGTACCTGACTGATTTTTCCAGGGGATTGTACAGGGAGTGCAGAATTATTAGGCAAATTAGTATTTTGACCACATCATCCTCTTTATGCATGCTGTCTTACTCCAAGCTGTATAGGCTCAAAAGCCTACTACCAATTAAGCATATTAGGTGATGTGCATCTCTGTAATGAGAAGGGGTGTGGTCTAATGACATCAACACCCTATATCAGGTGTGCATAATTATTAGGCAACTTCCTTTCCTTTGGCAAAATGGGTCAAAAGAAGGACTTGACAGGCTCAGAAAAGTCAAAAATAGTGAGATATCTTCCAGAGGGATGCAGCACTCTTAAAATTGCAAAGCTTCTGAAGCGTGATCATCGAACAATCAAGCGTTTCATTCAAAATAGTCAACAGGGTCGCAAGAAGCGTGTGGAAAAACCAAGGCGCAAAATAACTGCCCATGAACTGAGAAAAGTCAAGCATGCAGCTGCCAAGATGCCACTTGCCACCAGTTTGGCCATATTTCAGAGCTGCAACATCACTGGAGTGCCCAAAAGCACAATGTGTGCAATACTCAGAGACATGGCCAAGGTAAGAAAGGCTGAAAGACGACCACCACTGAACAAGACACACAAGCTGAAACGTCAAGACTGGGCCAAGAAATATCTCAAGACTGATTTTTCTAAGGTTTTATGGACTGATGAAATGAGAGTGAGTCTTGATGGGCCAGATGGATGGGCCCGTGGCTGGATTGGTAAAGGGCAGAGAGCTCCAGTCCGACTCAGACGCCAGCAAGGTGGAGGTGGAGTACTGGTTTGGGCCGGTATCATCAAAGATGAGCTTGTGGGGCCTTTTCGGGTTGAGGATGGAGTCAAGCTCAACTCCCAGTCCTACTGCCAGTTTCTGGAAGACACCTTCTTCAAGCAGTGGTACAGGAAGAAGTCTGCATCCTTCAAGAAAAACATGATTTTCATGCAGGACAATGCTCCATCACACGCGTCCAAGTACTCCACAGCGTGGCTGGCAAGAAAGGGTATAAAAGAAGAAAATCTAATGACATGGCCTCCTTGTTCACCTGATCTGAACCCCATTGAGAACCTGTGGTCCATCATCAAATGTGAGATTTACAAGGAGGGAAAACAGTACACCTCTCTGAACAGTGTCTGGGAGGCTGTGGTTGCTGCTGCACTCAATGTTGATGGTGAACAGATCAAAACACTGACAGAATCCATGGATGGCAGGCTTTTGAGTGTCCTTGCAAAGAAAGGTGGCTATATTGGTCACTGATTTGTTTTTGTTTTGTTTTTGAATGTCAGAAATGTATATTTGTGAATGTTGAGATGTTATATTGGTTTCACTGGTAAAAATAAATAATTGAAATGGGTATATATTTGTTTTTTGTTAAGTTGCCTAATAATTATGCACAGTAATAGTCACCTGCACACACAGATATCCCCCTAAAATAGCTATAACTAAAAACAAACTAAAAACTACTTCCAAAAATATTCAGCTTTGATATTAATGAGTTTTTTGGGTTCATTGAGAACATGGTTGTTGTTCAATAATAAAATTAATCCTCAAAAATACAACTTGCCTAATAATTCTGCACTCCCTGTATATCCGATCCATAGCCAACTAGACCGCAAAGCCCACAGCCAATATACATTCAAGACACGGTTTCTCTGTGTCATCTGTCGATCCTCCCTGAGCTTGCTGCGAGAATCCTTCCGGAACCTGTTGTAAAAGCAGCCATTTAGCTGGCTTCTGAGGCTCAGTAACCATTGTGGTTGTCAATATAGACCCTCCTGTACACAGCACATGAGCTGGATCCCTGTCTGAAGGGAACAGCACTGAATCGGTCTTAGCGCCATCATAACAAGTTCTCTTGAGTTTGTGGGCTAACAATTTTTTGGGGGACAAGTGTGTTGGTAGTTTGTCCCTGGCTGTAGGTATCTTCCCCAATACAGTATCTGAAATATTATTAGACCTTGTCTTCTTTATCTTTTCCTGTAATGTTTCAAAACTATGGATCAGTCCATCAAATAGAGGTGTCAGTAGTGTTGCTAGTTCCTGAGTAATTGGGTTCATTTGAGCTGTTAACATTGCGAGTCAAGTATGATCGTTGTTTCCAAGATCACATACTGGATTATTCTTATTTTAATTTTCTTTTCTTTTTTATATTTTGATTTTTTTAACATTAAATATTTTTGGTATATTCTCTCTATATATTTTTGGGATTTTTCTATACACATATATTTTGCATTATATATTGAGGAACTCCATATCTCACTGTTTCTTTTGGAGACTATCACCATACATTTTTTTGTATTCCAGGACATACAAACATTGGTCACATTATTTTTTCTTCTTTCCATTTTTATGACACTTATGCATATTCGAGCACTACTTCCCTTTAGGATACACATTTTGGACTATATATATATATATATATATATATATATATATAGATATATATATATATATATATATATATATATATATATATAATAAAACTCCTGGAAGTGAATCCACCCTCCTGGGTCATCTGCCTGGGTGCAAAAATGGAGTAAATATATTGCAAATGAATGCACTCTCAGGACTTCTTAGTAGTGAGTCAAAAAACAAAATGTATTGACGTTTCGGGGTTCACACAGACCCCTTCCTCAGAATTTTGAGGAAGGGGTCTGTGTGAACCCCGAAACGTCAATAAATTTTCAGCTAGATTATGAATTGTGCGTTAGCCTTAAAAAGCAGCGTTGAGAGGTCCCAATGCTGCTTTTTTCCTAACGCTGGTATTACGAGTCTTGAAGGTACAGGTGTACCGCTCACTTTTTTGGTCAAACTCGAAAATACCGCAAATCCACTTACGTCAATTGCGTATCCTATATTTTCAATGGGATTTGCCTAAAGCCGGTATTACGAGTCTGACAAAAAGTGAGTGGTACAGCCTCTCCTGTCAAGACTGATACCGCATTTAAAAGTCAGTAGTTAAGAGTTTTATGGGCCAACGCCATAGCATAAAACTCTTAACTAAAGTGCTAAAAAGTACACTAACACCTATAAACTACCTATTAACCCCTAAACCGAGCCCCCCCCCCACCACATCGCAAACAATAAAAAAAAATGTAACCCCCTAATCTGCTGAACCAGACATCGCCGCCACTATAACAAATATATTAACCCCTAAACCGCCGCCCTCCCGCATCGCAAAAATTTTATTAACCCCTAACCTACCATCCCTAACATCGCTGACACCTACCTACCTAGTTAAAATAAATTCAAATTTACCTGTAAAATAAATCATAACCTAAGTTACAATTACACCTAACACTACACTATAATTAAATTAATTCCCTAAACTAAATACAATTAAATACAATTTAAAAAAATTATCTAAAGTACGAACCCCCCCCCCACTAAATTACAGAAAATAATAAAATACTTACAAGTTTTTAAAACAAATTACACCTAATCTAATCCCCCTAATAAAATAAAAAAGCCCCCCAAAATAATAAAAAGCCCTATCAGCCAATCGGAATTAAGGTAGAAAAAATCCTATTGGCTGATGCAATCAGCCAATAGGATTGAAGTTCAATCCTATTGGCTGATCCAATCAGCCAATAGGATTGAGCTGGCATTCTATTGGCTGATTGGATCAGCCAATAGAATGCGAGCTCAATCCTATTGGCTGATTGCATCAGCCAATAGGATTTTTCCTACCTTAATTCCAATTGGCTGATAGAATTCTATCAGCCAATCGGAATTAAAGAGACGCCATCTAGGATGACGTCATTTAAAGGAACCTTCATTCTTCAGTTGGACTTCGTTTGAAGAGGATGCTGCGCGTCGGATGTCTTGAAGATGGAGCCGCTCCGCGCCAGATGGATGAAGATAGAAGATGCCGACTGGATGAAGACTTCTGCCCGTCTGAAGGACCTCTTCTTCCCAGCTTTGATGAAGACTTCTGCCCGTCTAGAGGACCACTTCGCCCGGCTTCGTTGAGGACTTCGGCCTGGTTGAATGAAGACTTCTCAAGGTAGGGTGATCTTCAAGGGGTTAGGTTTTATTAAGAGGGTATTGGGTGGTTTTTAGGGTAGGGTTGGGTGTGTGGGTGGTGGGTTTTAATATTGGGGGGTATTGTACTTTTTTTTACAGGTAAAAGAGCTGATTACTTTGGGGCAATGCCCCACAAAAGGCCCTTTTAAGGGCTATTTGTAATTTAGTTTAGGGTAGGGCTTTTTATTATTTTGGGGGGCTTTGATATTTTATTAGGGGGATTAGATTAGATGTAATTAGTTTAAAAAACTTGTAAGTATTTTATTATTTTCTGTAATTTAGTGGGGGGGTTTCGTACTTTAGATAAAAAAATTTAAATTGTGATTAATTGTATTTAATTGTAATTAATTGTATTTAGTTTAGGGAATTAATTTAATTATAGTGTAGTGTTAGGTGTAATTGTAACTTAGGTTAGGATTTATCTTACAGGTAAATTTGAATTTATTTTAACTAGGCAGCTATTAAATAGTTAATAACTATTTAATAACTATTTTACCTAGTTAAAATAAATACAAAGTTGCCTGTAAAATAAAAATAAACCCTAAGATAGCTACAATGTAACTATTAGTTATATTGTAGCTAGCTTAGGGTTTATTTTATAGGTAAGTATTTAGTTTTAAATAGGAATTATTTAGTTAATGATAATAATATTTATTTAGATATATTTAAATTATATTTAAGTTAGGGGGGGGTTAGGGTTAGACTTAGGTTTAGGGGTTAATAACTTTATTATAGTGGTGGAGACGTTAGGGGCGGCAGATTAGGGGTTAATAAGTGTAGGTAGGTGGCGGCGACATTGGGGGCGGCAGATTAGGGGTTAATAAATAAAATGTAGGTGTCGGGGATGTTGGGGGCAGCAGATTAGGGGTTAATAAGTATAATGTAGGTGGCGGAGGTGTCCGGAGCAGCAGATTAGGGGTTAATAATATAATGCAGGTGTCAGCGATGTCGGGGGTGGCGGATTAGGGGTTAATAAGTGTAAGATTAGGGGTGTTTAGACTCGGGGTTCATGTTAGGGTGTTAGGTGTAGACATTAAAAGTATTTCCCCATAGGAATCAATGGGGCTGCGTTAGGAGCTTTACGCTGCTTTGTCGCAGGTGTTTTTTTTTTTCAGCCGGCTCTGCCCCTTTGATTCCTATGGGGAAATCGTGCACTAGCACATTTTGCCAGCTCACCGCTACCGTAACCAGCGCTGGTATTGAGGTGAGATGTGGAGCAAAATTTTGTTCTCCGCTCACTTTTCTGCGGCTAACGCCGGGTTTGTAAAAACCCATAATACCTGCGCTGTCTGTAGGTGAGCAGTTAGGGAAAACTGCTCGTTAGCACCGCACACCATTACCGACAAAACTTGTAATCTAAGTGAATGTTTTTTTACTCACTACTAAGAAGTCCTGAGAGTGCATTTGTTTGCAATATATATATATATATATATATATATATATATATATATAAAGATATTTTAACCAATATCTGTTTTTTATATATGTGCATATATGTTCATTCCAATATTGATTTTATTTATGTATGTTTTTATGTAAACCACAGCATTGCTTATTAAGTATTTGTATCTTATGCTTTAACTGATTTTATATTCCCAATCCCACTTTATCCTGATTAGGCGCTCTCATTTCTATGTTAATAATAATCGTTATTTGCAATCTAGTTAGATAAACGTATTTTTGAGAGCTTGTGTGTATGACTTGGCACTGTATCTCTATTCATTTTATATATCAAAAGTTAGAATACGTCTGGTTTTGCTTGTGGACTAACAATTTACTTTCAACTTGTAATACGCACGCTAACCCGCCATTGTTAAAAGTTTACTTCCAGCAGTGTTTGTGTCCAAGCAAAAGCACTATATAGCACTCCACTTGTAAGCTGGCCCCTTATAGGGAATAAAGTTGGGAGTCTGCTCCATATTACACCCAATTAGAAAATGGTGTTGGAATTTTAAGATGGGAAGAGAGTCAGGTAAAAATGCCAGTAGCTATGGTGTTACCACTGAAGAATACACAAAATAACTGACTACTATGTCAACTTGATTGAAAAATTGTGCAAAACAATTAAAGAGAGGTGGCAATTTGAGTTTGAAAGTGCTGTTCCACCAAAGCATTACTCCTGTGTACAAGGCAATGGTTGCCTTTGCCGAAGATGAATTGCTGGATCACCCCGATATTCACCAGATTTTGCCTCCAGTGACAATTACCTGTTTATGTGTTTGCAGGATCACTTGTGAGGACCTTGTTTAGTGAGCAATAATAAAGGGATGGGAGCTGTTCATATGTGGCCAAACAGTGAAGCACAACGTTTTTTTTTGGAAGGCACAACATTTTTTTTTTTTGCTATTTCGTTTACAGGAGTGTTTTAAACTGAAAGCGTAATCAATTGAAAGAAGAAAAAAAAGTCATGGGTCTAAGTGCTTTCTTTCTATGACCGGATTGGGACGTATTGATCTACCCCATAACAGTGCTGAACTAAGCAGAGAGACAGGAGCTAAAACTGCATATTGGCTAATTACATGTTACAGTCACTTCCAGATCTCCTATTTAATGGCTATTCATTTTTTAGGAAATAACTTTAGTGTCTTTCCTAACTAACCAAAGATTTACATTTATAAAAGAAACTAGGGTACTTACAACAGGGATGGGCATATTATGCAGTCTGTGTGTGAGATTATAGACAAGTGAGCAGATATACTTAGTACAAGGCTAAAATGTCAAAGGATCTAAATGCTTTATAATTTTAATTAAATAATGTTGATGGTTAAAAGGATATAAAACATGTACTTTTAGCTAATAAAAATGTGACATAATTTGTGTGTTGTTTCTTAAAATCTTACAGGGTCTCAATTTATGCAGCCAAGTGTTTTTTTTTTTACTAAATATTATTATACAGGGGAATTTTAAATTATTATAATGCTATTTTTAACCAATTTAAAAGCTAGATTACAAGTGGAGCAGTAGTTTGCGCTTGTGTTCAAGCGCTAAAACCGCTAGATGTATTTTTTTGCTCTTTGAGATTCACACTTGTTTTACGAGTTAAAAGTAAAAACTTTGCGCTCTCAAGTTTGCAGCGTTGCGGTAACAAATAGACTTTAAGAAGTCGCAGATGCAAAATCTCATTCCTCCATAGACTTTATTGGAGCCGTCACGTAAGCAAAATCACAATTATTTAAAAGCACAAAATTAGAAGATAATATTGCATATTTCATAATCCAATGTTCTGCACATAGCAAAATATGTTCTTTTTATTATTAAAGAGATACTTAAATATATATCTGATGGATTTTT